>NC_045634.1:17536947-18161947 GCF_009829155.1 Mustela erminea
TTGGGCAAATACTAAGGACATGATTATTGGGTCATATGGTAAGAGTAGGTGAGTTTTGTAAGAAATCGCTAAAAGTCTGGTCCCAGGAATTCAGCTAGATAGCTATCAAGTCATTCTGAACACCTGTGAACTCAACCAGAGATCAAAGAAAAAAATAGCTACAACTCTACAAACAGAAAAGCAACCACTTTCTACAAGTGAAGTGAATCCCAGGCGATATAAGGAAAGATAAACCATGGCAGGGAAAGAGTCTCTGTAACTTAGCTATCAGAAAGTGATAAAGCAGCTGAGTGCAAAATCAGAACTTTCAGAAGTCTGCTCCACTGAGGGATGCCCCTGCCTGAAAGGTGCTCAGGTAGTGAAGCGGGGGTGAAATCCTAGGTGGGACAGTGTAGTCTCAGGATCCTCGGGCTCACAGGACAACTGAGGGTTGCCTGAGTGGAGCAGAGTTCCAGGGCAGCAGAGCAGGGAAGCCAGCTGCAAACAGCAAGCTCAGGATGGGTTCTCAGCTCTGGGTCCCCATAACCACAAACCGGGGCTCAGTCGGATGACTGCTCTGCAAGCAGGGATCCAATGAACAGCAGAACCACAGAGAACTTCCCTTCCACCCCCAGGAGGAGTGCTGTGAGAGTACACTGCAGGAGTCTTCAGTGTTTGGAGACTCCAAAGGGGTTGTGTGCTTGAGATAGAAATGCTCAGTCACAGGCTCGCTGAGCACAGAGGTGGGCCAGGGACTATGGAGACAGGAGTGATTGACTGCTTTTCTCTGAAAGCTCACAGAGAAGTTGGGCCCTGAGCTTTCAGTTCTGGGGCTGGAGATTGGGAGGCCCACCATTTTCATTCTCTCCTCCAAAGCTGCATGGAAAGCATTCAGGGAACAAAAGCCACATTGAGAAACCAGAGCAGATTATTTTGCCTGGTCCCCTGGCAAGGGCAGTGCAATTCTGCCTCAGGCAAAGACATTTGAGAATCACCATAACAGGCCCCTCCCCCAGAAGATCAGTGAGAGGATCCAGCCAAGACCAAGTTTACCTCTCATTGAGATCTGCAAAACTCCAACGCTAGGGAAATATAGCATATATAATTAATGTTTTTTCCCCATGATTCTTTAGTCTTTCAATTTTAATTTTTTTCTTCTTTCCTTTTATAACCAAGTTCTTACTTTATCAACTCTTTTTTAAAAAACTTTTTGGATTTTTATTTTTACAGTTATGTTCTATCTTTTCATTGTATTTAATTATATATATATGCATATATATGTATATATATATAAATAAAACTTCTTTCTTTACAATTTTGAGATGTAGTTTCTTCGAACAGACCAAGATACACTCAGAATCTAGTGTATGGATCTGTTCTCTTAACCTGTCCCATAATATTTTCTTTTTCTTCTTTTTTTCTTTTGTTGAAGTCTTTTTTTTTTTTTTAATTTTATTTATTTATTTGACAGAGAGAGATCACAAGCAGGCAGAGAGGCAGGCAGAGAGAGAGAAGGAAGCAGGCTCCCTGCCGAGCAGAGAGCCCCATGCGGGGCTCGATCCCAGGACCCCAAGATCATGACCTGAGCCGAAGGCAGAGGCCTTAACCCACTGAGCCACCCAGGCGCCCCTGTTGAAGTCTTTTTAAATTTTCATCTTTACAGTTACATTCTATCCTTTCAATGTTTTTAATTTTATATATATATGTGTGTGTGTATATATGTGTGTGTATATATATATACACACGTGTGTGTATATATATATACACACACGTGTGTATATATATATATATACACACACATGTATATATATATATATATATATTTTTTTTTTTTTGTCTTTATAATTTTGAGATGTAGTTTCTTCTAACAAGCCAAACAAAATACACTCAGGACATAGTGTATAGCTCTCTTCTGTTCACCTGTTTATATTCCTTCTTTTCTCACTCTCTCTCTTTTCTTTTGTCTTTTAATTTTCATTTTTACAGTTACATTCTATCCTTTCATTGTATTTTTTAAAAATTTTGTGCATATATAAGTTTTTCTTTCTTTACCATTTTGAGATCTAGTTTTCTAACAAACAGACCAAAATACACCCAGGATCCAGTGTATTGCTCTATTCTGTTCACCTATCTAATTATATTCTCTTACTCTTTAAAATTTTTTTTTTTTTTTTTTGGCTTCAGGTCTCTTCTGATTTGCTTAGTGTATATTTCTCTGGGGTCATTGCTGCTTTAGTATTTTGTTCTCTCATTCATCTATTCTTCTCTGGACAGAATGACAAGATGGAAAAACTCACCTCAAAGAAGAGAACAAGTGGTAGTACCAACAGACAGGGACCTAATCAGTACAGACAAAAGTAAGATGTCAGAACTAGAGTTCAGAATGATTATAAAGATACTTGCTGGACTTGAAAAAAGCTTAGAAGACACTAAAGAATCCCTTTATGAAGAAATAAAAGAACTAAAATATAACCAAGTTGAAATAAAAAAGGATATTAATGAGATACAATAAAAAATTGAGGCTCTAACTGCTAGAATAAATGAGGCAGAAGATGGAATTAGTGATATAGAAGACCAAATGATGGAGAATAAAGAAGCTGAGAAAAAGAGATATAAACAACTACTGGATCATGAGGGGAGAATTCAAGAGAAAAGTGATACTATAAAGTGAAATAATATTAGAATAATTGAGATCCCAGAAAAAGAGGAAATGTGGGGGAGGGTGTGGCAGAAGGGATAGGAGAGCAAATTACAGTGAGAACTTCCCTAACCTGGGGAAATAAATAGGCATCCAAGTCCAGGGACAGAGAAAACTCCCCTCAAAAATCAATAAAGAGAGGTCAATGCCCTAGCATGTAATAGTGAAACTTGCAAATCTTAGAGACAGAGAGAAAATCCTGAAAGCACCTTGGGATAAGAAATTTGTAAACTACAAGGGTAGAAACACTGTATTGGCAGCAGACCTATCCACAGAGACCTGACAGGTCAGAAAGGATTGGCATGATATATTCAGGATACTAAATGAGAAAAATATGAAGCCAAGAATACTTTATCCAGTTAGGATGTCATTCAAAATAGAAGGAGAGAGGGGCGCCTGGGTGGCTCAGTGGGTTAAGCCGCTGCCTTCGGCTCAGGTCATGATCTCAGGGTCCTGGGATCGAGTCCCGCATCGGGCTCTCTGCTCAGCAGGGAGCCTGCTTCCTCCTCTCTCTCTGCCTGCCTCTCTGCCTACTTGTGATCTCTGTCTGTCAAATAAATAAATAAAATCTTTCAAAAAAAAAATTTAAAAATTAAAAAAAAAAAAAAAGAAATAGAAGGAGAGATAAAAAGCTTCTAGGACAAACGGAAACTAAAAGAATTTGTGACCACCAAATCTGTCCCCCAAGAAATATTAAAAGGGATCCTTTAAGTGAAGGGAGAGTCCAAAGGTAACATAGAACAGGAAGGAACAGATAATATACAGAAACACTGACTTAACAAGTAATACAATGACACTAAATTCACATCTTTCAATAGTTACTCTGAATATAAGTGGGCTAAATGCCCTAATCAAAAGACACAAGGTATTAGATTGGATAAAAAAGAAAGACCCATACATATGCTGTCTGTAAGAGATAAGTTTAGACTCAAAGAAATCTCCAAATGTAAAGTGAGGGGGTGGAAAACGATTTATCATGCTAATGGACATCAAAAGAAAACCGGGCGGCAATACTTATATCAGCCAAATTAGATTTTAAGCCAAAAAATATAATAAGAGATGAGGAAGGACAGTATATCAAAATTAAAGGTCTATTAAACCAGAAGATCTAAAAATTGTGAATATTTTATGCCCTACCATGGGAGCAGCCAATTATATAAGCCAATTATTAACAAAATTAAAGAAACATATCAATAATAATACAATAATGGTAGATGACTTTAACACCCCACTCACAGCAATGGACAGATCATCTAAGCAGAAGATCAACAAGGAAACAAGGACTTTGAATGACACACTAGGCCAGATGGACTTCACAGATATATTCAGAACATTCCAGTCTAAAGCAACAGAATACACATTCTTCTCGAGTGCAAATGGAACATTCTCCAGAATAGATTACATACTGGGTCACAAATCAGGTCTCAACTGGAACCAAAAGATTGGGATCATTCCTTGCATATTTTCAGAAAACAATGCTTTGAAACTGGAACTCAATCACCAGAGGAAATTTGGAAAGAACTCAAATTCATGGAGGCTAAAGATCATCCTACCAAGGAATGAATGGTTCAACAAGGAAATTTAAAAAGTATTTTAAAAATTCATGGAAATAAATGAAAATGAAAAGACAACTGTTCAAAACCTTTGGGATGCAGCAAAGGCGGTCCCAAGAGGAAAGTATATACCAATACAAGCATTTCTCAAGAAACAAGAAAGGTCTCAAATACACAACCTAACCTTACATCTAAAGGACCTGGAGTAAGAACAACAAATAAAGCCTAAACCCACTAGGAGAGAAATAATAAAGATTAGAGCAGAAATCAATGAAACAGAAACCAAAAAAAATTGTAGAACAGATCAAGAAACTAGCAGCTGGTTCTTTGAAAGAATTAATAAGATTGATAAACCCCTGGCCAGACTTATCAACAAGAAAAGAGAAAGGACTCAAATAAATTAAATCATGAATGAAAGAGGTGAGATCACAACCAACACTGAAGAAATAAAACAATTATAAGAACATATTATGAGCAACAACATGCCAACAAATTATACAATCTGGAAGAAGTGGATGCAATCCCAGAGACATATAAACAACAAAAACGGAACCAGGAAGAAATAGAAAACCTAAACACACCCATAACTAGCAAGGAAATTAAAGCAGTCATCAAGAATTTCACAACAAAGAGTAGTCCAGGGCCAGATGGCTTCACAGGTAAATTCTACCCAACATTTAAAGAAAAATTAACACCTATTCTTCTGAAGCTCTTAAAAAAAAAAAAAAAAAAAAAAGGAATGCAAGGAAAACTTCCAAACTCATTTTATGAGGCCAGCATTACTTTGATCCCAAAACTAGACAAAGATCTCACCAAAAAGGAAAATTAAAGGCAATATCCCTGATGAGCATGGATGTGAAAATTCTCACCAAGATTCATGTCAATAGGACCCAACAGTACATTAAAAGGATTTTTCACCATGACTAAGTGGGATTTATTTCTGGACTGCAAGGGTGGTTCAATATCCACAAATCAATCAATGTGATACACTATATTGAAGAAAAAAAATACAAGAACAATATGATCCTCTGAATAGATGCAGAAAAAGCATTTGACAAAATACAGCATGCTTTCTTGATTAAAACTCTTCACAGTGTTGGGATAGAAGGAAGATAACTCAATATCATAAAAACCATATATGAAAAGCTCACAGCAAGTATCATTCTCAGTGGGGAAAAACTGAGAACTTTCCCCCTAAGGTTAGGAACACGGCAGGGATGTCCACTATCACTACTGCTATTCAACACAGTACTAGACGTCCTGGCCTCAGCAATCAGACAACAAAAAGAAATAAAAGGCATCTGAATTGACAAAGAAGAAACCAAACTCTCACTTTTCACAGATGATATGGCACTCTATGTGGAAAACCCAAAAGATTCCACCTCAAAATTGCTAGAACTTAAACAAATTCAGCCATGTGGCAGGATATAAAATCAACACACAGAAATCAGTCCTGTCCCTATACACTAACAATGAGAGAAGAGAAATGAAGGAGTCAATCCCACTTACAATTGCACCCAAAACCACAAGATACCTAAGAATAAACCTAAACAAAGAGGCAAAGGAGCTGTACTCAGAAGAGGATAGAACACTTGTAAAAGAAATTGAGGAAGACACAAAAAAATGGAAAAATATTCCATGCTCATGGATTGGAAGAACAAATATTGTTAAAATGTCTATGATGCTCAGAGCAATCTATACATTCAATGCAATTCCTATCAAGATACCATCAACTTTTTTTCACAGAGCTAGGACAAATAATCCTGAAATTTGGGTGGAACCAGAAAAGACCCCAAATGGCCAAAGGAACATTGAAAAAGAACGCCAAAGTTGCATCACAGTCCCAGACTTCAAGCTCTATTACAAAGCTGTCATCATCAAGACAGTATGGTACTGACACAAAAACAGACACATAGATCAATGGAACAGAATAGAGAGCTCAGAAATGGACCCTCAACTCTATGGCCAACTAATCTTCGATAAAGCAGGAAAGAATATCCAATGGAAAAAAGACAGTCTCTTCAACAAATGGTGTTGAGAAGATTGGACAGCCACATGCAGAAGAATGAAACTGAACCATTCCTTACACCATACACAAAAATAGACTCAAAATGGATGAAAGACCACAATGTCATACAGGAATCCATCAAAATCCTAGAAGAGAACACAGGTAGCAACGTCTGTGATCTCAGCTGCAACAATTTCTAACTAAACATGTCTCCAAAGGCAAGAGAAAAAAAAGACAAAAACAAACTATTGGGACTTCATCAAGATCAAAAGCTTTTGCACAGCAAAGGAAATAGTTTACAACATCAAAAGGCAACTGACAGAATGGGAGAAGATATTTGCAAATGACATATCAGATAAAGAGTTAGTCTCCAAGATCTATGAAGAACTTACCAACTCAAGAGCCAAAGAACAAA
Organism: Mustela erminea; assembly: GCF_009829155.1. Taxonomy (NCBI): domain Eukaryota; kingdom Metazoa; phylum Chordata; class Mammalia; order Carnivora; family Mustelidae; genus Mustela; species Mustela erminea. The sequence goes on from NC_045634.1 coordinate 17,543,601, forward strand.
TAACCCAATCAAGAAATGGACAAAAGACATGAACAGATATTTCCCCAAAGAAGACATCAAAATGGGCAACAGAACACATGAATAAATGCACTATGTCACTTGGCAGCAAGGAAGTACGAATCAAAACCTCAGTGAGATACAACCTCACACCAGTCAGAATGGCTTAAAAAACAAGTCAGGAAATGACAGATGTTGGCAAGGATGCGGAGTAAAGGGAACACTCTTAGACTGTTAGTGGGAATGCAAGCTGGTGCAACCACTCTGGAAAACAATACAGAGGTTATTCAAAAAGTTGAAAATAGAGCTACCTTACAACCCAGCAATTGCTCTGCTGTGTATTTACCCCAAGACACAAATGTAGTGATCTGAAGGGGCACGTGCCCCCCAATGTTTATAGCTGCAATGTTCACAATAGCCAGACTATGGAATGAGTCCAGATGTCCATTGACAGATGAATGGATAAAGAAGATGTGGTATCGATACAATGGAATACCACCCAGCCATCAAAAAACCCAAATCTTGCCACTTGCAATAATGTGACTAGAACTAGAGGATGTTATGCTATAACAAAATAAGTCTGCCAGAGAAAGACAAATGGTATATGATTTCACTCATACGTGGAATTTAAGAAATGAAACAGAGGATCCTAGGGGAAGAGAGGAAAAAATAAAACAAGATGAAATCAGAGAAGAGAAAACCATAAGAGACTACTAATCATAGTAGATACTAATCATAGATACAAACTGAGGGTTGCTGGATAAGGGGTGGTTAGTTAGGGGGATGTGGTAACTGGGTAATGGACATTAAGGAGAGAAAAAAAAGAGTGAATTTAACTGTATGTAAATTGTACCCCAATATACCTGACTTAAAAAAATGTGAAACTGTCTTCCAAAGTGGCTGTACTTTTTGGTATTCCTACCAGCAATGAACGAGAGTTCCTTTTGCTCCACATTACTATTAGCATTTGGTATTGTCAATGTAATAGATTTTTTGGCCAATCTAATAGGTGTGTAACAGTATCTCATTGTTTTTTTCATTCTCTAATAATACATAATGCGGAGCATCTTTTCACGTACTCTTTGACATCTGTGTATCTTCTTTAGTGAGGAAGTGTAGGAATGTTAAAGTTGGATGGCCACCAGCACAAGCTAGAAAGAGGCAAGCAGAAGCAGAGATTATCTCTTTCAGATTTCAAAGGTAGTGTGGCCCTGCTGACATCCTAATTTTGGACTTCTAGCCTCCAGATGTGTGAGCCAATAGATTTCTGCTGTTTTGTTTTTTTTTTTTTTAAAGATTTTATTTATTTATTTGTCAGAGAGAGAGAGAGAACAAGCAGGAGGGGAGCAGCAGGCAGAGGGGGAAGCAGGCTCCCTGCTGAGCAAGGAGCCCGATGCGGGGCTTGATCCCAGGACTCCGGAATCATGACCCGAGCCGAAGGCAGCTGCTTAACCGTCTAAGCCACCCAGGCGCCCCAGATTTCTGCTGTTTTAAACCACCTGGTTTGGGTTATTTGTTCTGGCAGCTCTAAGAAACTAGTACATTACTCCCTGTGTTGTTTTGAGTATTAAGTTATTTTATGTCTGTAAATTATCAAGCCCAGAGTCTGGTGCACAGTAAGCCTTAAATATAGTGGTTTTAGTAATTTTAACTAGTCATTGCACTGAATTGTGATCATCCTTATACTTGTTTGTCTACTATGAAAGAGACTCCAAGTTGTCTATCATATTATTAATAAAATCCTAATTTTTATCCTAAAGTACATCGATTCTAAAAGACCAACATTAATATAGTTAACCAATCAATGATATAGTCCCCTTATCCTTCATTTTATTTAACTCTGTTACTCACATTTCCCTTAAAGAGTATGATTACTATAATTGTTTAAATGTTAAGTCACAAGAAAAAGAAAAATTAAAACTTTTGAAATAAATCTTGGAAGTTGTATTTTTGAGCATGTGTCCACATTGATATTACATTATATATGCTATGCCCTTCTCACAGACATATCAAAGATGTTCTTTGTGCATTTCTGGTTCTCAAATCTAAAATTAATTTAGGATGACATAAACATTTCAGTGTTCTTCAAATCACAAATGTTTTTGAAGAGTCATTATATATATAAGAATGCAACTTCTTCATGTATTTTTGATCAGAAACTTAGGAAACAAAGGAATTCATTCTGAGACAACTAAAGCTCAAAACAACATTTTATGTGCATACTGCTAGACCTCACAAGCTGTTTTGCTATTTTAGATGCCCATTTGAAGAAGAAATTCACCTGAGCGCTGCTTTCAAGAAATGTTTTTGGGTAGTAATACAATCAGGTGATTACAGGTTGAATTATTGCCTGGTCAGTTGGGAAACTATCAAAGCACAGAAATGTATCAGCTGGTGTCTTCCATCACAACATCCTAACAGAGCTCTAAGTCTGACCAGCAGCTTGTTGGGTAGACCACCTTCACTTTATTCAAACACATACCTCTCACAAAGAAAACTTCTTGCAGGAAGGCTGAGAGAGTACAGAAAGAAAACAAAACTGAAAGATGAGAAATTGAAACTAGGGTAGGGGAAGGTAATAAAAAAGGGGAGGAGTGTTAACCTTCTAAAGAAACTCTATTGTTCTAACCCCAGAAAGTCATAAATTTAGAGACTCAGCCTGTCACAGACCCAAAGGGTCAAGGAAATCCAAGTCTATTTGGGGATACTAGATCCTGTGAGACAACGTAAAATTACCAAGTAACACAAAAGTAACTGAAAAGTTCGACCAGCCATCCTTCAACCTTAATAGGTTACTTAATGTCTCCTGTTGCAACAGTGCAATTGAAAATGATGGCTCACTCCCTGGAGGTAACATGAAGGTGGTGAGGAGGCAGAGGAATCCACTGGGTACAAACAGCTTCACTCTCATCAAAGGCAAATTCTTATTCTCACACGTGCTCCAAATAATTCATGGCACGATAAGCCTTTAACAAATAATTTATACCCACAGGATTGTTTCCTTTCAAAAAGTCTTTGAATTTTTTAATATATCAATCATAAGAAATTATATACTAATTAATATATATTATATATTGCATGTATATTATCTAATGTATTAATTACCTTGTGTTATCAACCAGGGGGGTTACTTAAATAGAAATCTCTCTGAGACCTCTAAAAAAGGATGAATGTGCTAAACAATAAGAATAAAGGAACAAAAATTTTTCTTTCTATGTGTATATTTCAAGAGTAAGCCTGGAGATTACCAATAAAGAGAAAATCAACAGAAGATAACATGCCTAAATATGGGTTAGATATAACTCAACATGGGGAAAACTTTATTAAAAAATAAGTAGACCTTTGATTAGTAAGGAGACTCTTTGGGCCAATAGGAGATGCCATATTGACCTTGACATACATTTGCAAACATAAAAACATGCGTCTATACGACTGCTATTTGAAATTGTCACTGATGATAAAGGGTATAGATGTAAACAAATTGCTACATCAACATTTGCTCTTTGAATAGATAGATTCTTTCAACACAGCATTGAGGTCCTTAGCTGACTGACTGTGAGCGTGAGCACATCCTCACAGTCATGGTGATGGAAATTATTCCATACTCAGAAGAGAAAGGATGACTTTTGACACCTGAAAGGTTTTGCAGGTAACCCTGCAAGAAAGTATGCCCCAGGACTATGCAAAAAGTGGGACTAGTTGCAGTAGACTAGGTTTGTATTCTGTGATCAACCTCTCTTGACACATCTGCTTCTCACTCTTGTTTCCTGGGGTGCAGAGACTTCCTTAGCTCTTTTGTTTTTGAGTTTGTAGGTTCAGAAAATGAAGCAATTGGAAAGATGCTCTGTGTAGCCAAAAACAGGGGCAGCTCCATCTGGAAAATGACTTCTGATTCTAGCTCCCCAACTCTGCCCCAACATCGTCTTGCTTTGGTCTCATGATAGGACCTTCCATCTCTTACGTATAGCAATTCATTAGTCTTTTTATCTTCCATCTCCTTTTCACAATCCAGTCTTCTCCAGGTCATTGCTAGAGTGAACATATCGGAGAACAAATTTAGTTATGGCGTCCAGATGATGCAGATTTGTTGAAAATTCATTGAATCCAAATAACTCTTTTTTTAAAAAAATTAACATATAATGTATTATTTGCCCCAGAGGTACAGGTCTGTGAATTGTCAGGCTTACACATTTCACAGCACTCACCATAACACCTACCATCCCCAATGTCCACAACCCAACCACCCTCTCCTTAACTCCCTCCCCCCAGCAAACCTCAGTTTGTTTTGTGAGATTAAGAGTCTCTTATGATTTGTCTCCCTCCCAATCCCATTTTTTCCTTCCCTGTCCCCCAAATCACCCCCCCGCTCTCAAATCCCTCATATCAGGGAGATCATATGATAATTGTCTTTCTCTGATTGACTTATTTCACTCAGCGTAATACCCTCTAGTTCCATCCACGTTGTCGCAAATGGTAAGATTTCATTTCTTTTGATGGCTGCATAGTATTCCATTGTGTGTAAGTGTGTGTGTGTGTGTGTGTGTGTGTGTGTATACACACACACATACCACATCTTTATCCATTCATCTGTTGGTGGACATCTAAGTTCTTTCCATAGTTTGGCTATTGTGAACATTGCAACTATAAGCATTCGGGTACACGTACTCCTTTGGATCACTACATTTGTATCTTTAGGTAAATACCCAGTAGTGCAATTGCTGAATCATAGGGTAGCTCTACTTTCAGCTTTTTGAGGAACCTCCATGCTGTTTTCTAGAGTGACTGCACCAGCTTGCATTCCCGCCAACAGTATAGGAGGGTTCCTCTTTCTCTGCATCCTCGCCAGCATCTGTCGTTTCCTGATTTGTTAATTTTAGCCATTCTGACTGGTGTGGGGTGGTATCTCATTGTGGTTTTGGTTGTATTTCCCTGATGAAGAGTGATGTTGAACACTTTTTCATGTATCTGTGGCCATCTGGATGTCTTCTTTGCAGAAATATGTGTTCATGTCCTTTGCCCATTTCTTGATTGGATTTGTTGTTCTTTGGCTGTTGAGTTTGATAAGCTCTTTATAGATTTTGGATACTACCCCTTTAACTGATATGTCTTTTGCAAATATCTTCTCCCATTCTGTCAGTTGTCTTTTGGTTTTGTTGACTGTTTCCTTTGCTGTGCAAAAGCTTTTTATCTTTTTTTTTTTTTTAAGATTTTATTTATTTGACAGAGAGAGAGAGAGAGCAAGAGCGAGAGAGGGAACACAAGCAGGGGGTATGGGAGAAGGAGAAGCAGACTTCCTTCTGGGCAGAGAGCCTGATGTGGGACTCAATCCCAGGACCCTGGGATCATGACCTGAGCAGAAGGCAGATGCTTAATGACTGCACCACCCAGGCACCCCAAAAGCTTTTTATCTTGATGAAGTCCCAATAGTTCATTTTTGCCCTTGCTTCTCTTCTCTTGTCTTTGGTGAAGTTTCTGGGAAAAAGTTGCTGTAGCTGAGGTTGAAGAGGTTGCTGCCTGTGTTCTCAAGGATTTTGATGGATTCCTGTCTCAAATGGATGTCTTTCATCAATTTAGAGTCAATTTTTGTGTGTGGTGTAAGGAATGGTCCAGTTTCATTCTTCTGCATGTGGCTGTCCAATTTTCCCAACACTGTTTGTTGCAGAGACTGTCTTTTTTTCATTGGGCATTCTTACCTGCTTTGTCAAAGAATAGTTGGCCATAGAGTTGAGGGTCCATTTTTGGGCTCTCTATTCTGTCCCATTGATCTATTTGGCTGTTTTTGTGCCTGTACAATACTGTCCTGATGATTACAGCTTTGTAATAGAGCTTGAAGTCTGGAATTGTGATGCTGCCAACTTTGGTTTTCTTTTTCAACATTCCTCTGGTTATTCAGTTATGTATAAATTTTACATATAAATTTTACATAAAATTTACTGGTTACATATAAATATTAGGATTATTTGTTTCATTTCTTTGAAACAAATTGATGGTATTTTGATAGGGATTGCATTAAATGTGTAGATTGCTTTAGGTGGCATAGACATTTTCACAATATTTGTTCTTCCAATTCATGAGCATGGAACATTTTTCCATTTCTTTGTGTCTTCCTCAATTACTTTCATGAGTACTTTATTGTTTTCTGAGTACAGGTTCTTTGCCTCTTTGGTTAGGTTTGTTCCTAGGTACCTTATGATTTTGGGTGCAATTGTAAATGGGATTGACTCCTCAATTTCTCTTTCTTCTTTTTGTTGGTGTATAGAAATGCACCTTATTTCTGTGCATTGATTTTATATCTTGACACTTTACTGAATTCCTGTATGAGTTCTAGCAGTTTTGGGGTGGAGTCTTTTGGGTTTTCCACATGAAATGTCGTATTATCTGCAAAGAGTGAGAGTTTGACTTCTCTTTGCTAGTTCAGATGCTTTTTATTTTTTTTTTTTGTTGTCTTATTGCTGAGGCTAGGACTTCTAGTATTATGTTGAATAGGAGTGGTGATAACGGACATCTCTGCTGTGTTCCTGACCTTAGTGGAAAAGCTCTCAGTTTTTCTACATTGAGAATAATATTTGCTGTGGGTTTTTCTTTATTCTTTTTAAAAATTTATATATTTTTTATTTTTTTAATAAACATATAATGTATTATTAGCCCCAGGGGTACAGGTCTGTGAATTGCCAGGTTTACACACTTCTGCTGTGGGTTTTTCATAGATGGCTTTGATGACACTGAGGTATGTACCCTCTATCTACACTGTGAAGAGTTTTGATCAGGAAGGGATGCTGTACTTTCTCAAATGCTTTTTCAGCATCTGTTGAGAGTATCATATGGTTCTTGTTCCTTCTTTTATTAATGTATTGTATCACACTGATTGATTTGCAGATGTTGAACCAACCTTGCAGCCCAGGAATAAATCCCACTTGGTCGTGGTGAATAATCCTTTCAATGTACTGTTAGATTCTGTTGATTAGTATTTTGGTGAGAATTTTTGCATCTGTGTTCATCAAGAATGTTGGCCTTTGATTCTCCTTTAGGGTCTTTGTCTGGTTTTGGGATCAATGTAATGCTTGCCTTATAAAATGAGTTTGGAAGTTTTCCATCCATTTATATTTTTTTAGAACAGTTTCATGAGGATAGGTATTAATTCTTCTTCAAGTATTTGGTAGAGGGTGCCTGGGTGGCTCAGTTGGTTAAGCAACTGCCTTTGGCTCAGGTCCTGATCCTGGAGTCCCAGAATTGAGTCCTGTATTGGGCTCCCTACTCAGCGGGGAGTACTGTATTGGGCTCCCTACTCAGCGGGGAGTCCTGTATTGGGCTCCCTACTCAGCGGGGAGTCCTGTATTGGGCTCCCTACTCAGCGGGGAGTCGTTTCTCTCCCTGACCCTCCCTCCTCTCATGTGCGCACTCCCTCTCTCAAATAAATAAATAAATAAATAAAATCTTAAATAAAAGATGTTTGGTAGAATTCCCCTGGGAAGTTGTCTGACCATGGGCTCTTGGTTTTTTTTTTTTTTTTTAAGATTTTATTTATTTATTAGATAGAGAGAGATCACAAGTAGATAGGCAGGCAGAGAGAGAGAGAGGGAAGCAGGCTCCCTGCTGAGCAGAGAGCCCGATGCGGGGCTCGATCCCAGGACCCTGAGATCATGACCCGAGCCGAAGGCAGTGGCTTAACCCACTGAGCCACCCAGGTGCCCCCATGGGCTCTTGTTTTTAGGGAGAGTTTTGATGACTCTTTCAATCTCCTTACTGGTGTATAGTTGCTCATAATATATTCTTGTAATTGTTTGTATTTCTTTGGTGTTGGTTGTGATCTATCCTCTTTATTTCATTATTTTTTTTAATTTGGGTCCTTTCTTCTTTCTTTTTGATAAGTCTGGCCATGGGCTTATCAATCTTATTAATTCTTTCAAAGAACCAGCTCCTAGTTTCGTTAATCTGTTCTATTCTTCTTTTGGTTCTATTTTATTTTATTTTGGTTCTATTTTATTTTACTGCTCTGATCTTTATAATTTCTATTCTCCTGCTGGGTTTAGGTTTTCTTTGCTGTACCATTCACAGTTTTGGTGAAAATCTCCTCTGCCTACCTGCACCTGTGAAGCTGAGTGAGGCTGGAGAAAGATATCTGACTGTACTGTCTTACTGTTAGCATCATGACCACGAACTTCAAGTGGCTTCTTAATGCCAGGCAATCACACCATAATTCTCTAGTACACTTACTCACACACATTCTCTTAGTCACCTTTTACGTCGGTTAGTCCCTTCACCCACATATTTGCTTTCATGCCTTTTGAACTTTCCATGTGGTTGTCTAAGGCCAACCCTTCACTCCTGCACTAGGTTTCATGTTTTCTCATCTACTCAAGGACATTGCTCCAGCAATTTTCCACTCCCTCCTATATATCATCATTTTTTTTTCCTTTACCGAATCATTCTGGCTGGCCCACTCTCTGCTGTTATTTCCTCATCTTAAAGCCCAAAACAACAAACTTTCTCTTGATCTCACTTCTATCTGATAAAAGTACTTTTCTTTCTTGCATTGACATCAAGATGCCATAGCCTGTTAATTTCCTCCAAGCTCACTATTCTTCTTCCTAGTTTCCTTTGCTAGTAGATCCTCCCTAACTTTTTAATTTTAGAGTACTTCAGTGTTCAGACCTTGGTTCTCTTCTTTTCCTGGATGATCTTGTCCAGTGTTATGGCGTTATTTATTTATTTGACAGACAGAGATCACAAGTAGGCAGAGAGGCAGGCAGAGAGAGAGAGAGGAGGAAGCAGGCTCTCTGCTGAGCAGAGAGCCCAACTCAGGGCTTGATCCTAGGACTCTGAGATCATGACCTGAGCCGAAGGCAGAGGCTTAACCCACTGAGCCACCCAGGCGCCCCCAGTGTTATAGCTTTAAACATCACATACATGCTGGCGAATACCACTTATATTATTTCCAATCTGGACCTTCCTTCTGAACTCCAGGCTAACACTAGATCCAGAAGTTGTATTGGCATCTCTTTTTGGTGCCTAATATTGAACTGAACATGTTCAGAAGTACTTCCCCACCCCCAAATTTATTTTACCCAAAGCTTTTGTCATCCCGTTTATGAATGACATTTCCATCTTTCTACTCGCTCAGGCTAAGAACCTTGAATTCATTTTTTTACTCCCCTCAACATTCTTACACCTTCCATCCAATCTGTCCAGAACCCTGTTGGGTCTATTTTCAAACTCTCTCTACAATCTGACCGCACCTCCCTTCCTTCCACTGCTATGGTGATCTGAACCGCTGTCACTTTTCACATAGATGGTATGACAACCTCCTTACTGGTCTCTCTACTTTCACCCTTGCTCCCCCCTTCTGGCAGCTCTACTCTCTATGCAGCACATATTATGAGGCATTTTTACAATTTAACTCAGATTGGGTCACTCTTCTGTTCAAAATCTTGCAACATGTCCCTGTTTAACTCAGTAAAAGCCAACATTCTTAAAATAACTTACAAGGCCGTACATTGTCTGCTCCCAACATGTTCTCCTCCTTGATCTAATTTCTCACCCTTCCACCCATCTTTACTCTATTCCAGCAATATCCTAGCCTTGAGGATCAGTTATTTCCTCTGTTTGGAAGAGACTTCTTCCAGTGATCTGCATGACAAAGTCCCTCATCTCCCTGCAGTCTTTGCTGCTATTTACCAGTATGTACTAGTAATATTTATTACATCTGGCTTCCTACCTCTACATTCCTGATTCCCCTTCCCCTACTTTACATTATTTTCCTACACCTAAGAAGGGAAATCATCAAGATTAGAGCTGAGATCAATGAGGTAGAAACCAAAGATACAGTAGAACGTATCAATGAAACTAGAAGTTGGTTTTTTGAAAGAATCAATAAGATCGATAAGCCACTGGCCACACGAATCCAAAAGAAAAGAGAGAAAGCCCAAATTTATAAAATTATGAATGAAAAGGGAGAGATCACAACGGACACCAAGGAAGTAGAAACAATCATCAGAAGTTATTATCAACAGTTTAATGCCAATAAGCTTAGCAACCTTGATGAAATGGATGCATTCCTGGAAAACTATAAATTCCCAAAATTGAACCAGGAAGAAATCGACAACCTGAATAGACCGATATCTAGAAATGAGATTGAAGCAGTGATCAAAAAACCTCCCAAAAAACAAGAGCCCAGGACCTGATGGATTCCCTGGGGAATTCTACCAAACTTTCAAAGAAGAAATAACACCTATTTTCCTGAAGCTGTTTCAAAAAATTGAAGCAGAAGGAAAACTTCCAGACTCTTTCTTGAAGCCAGCATTACCCTGATCCCCAAACCAGGCAAAGACCCTACCAAAAAGGAGAATTTCAGACCAATATCACTGATGAATATGGATGCTAAGATTCTCAACAAGATCCTAGCAAACAGTATCCAACAGCACATTAAAACATGACCAGGTGGAATTCATTCCTGGGCTACAAGGATGGTTCAACATTCACAAATCAATCAATGTGCTAGAACAAATTAATATGAGAAGAGAGAAGAACCACATGGTCCTCTCAATTGATGCAGAGAAAGCATTTGACAAAATCCAGCATCCGTTCCTGATTAAAACGCTTCAAATTACATTATTTTCCTATAGGCATTCACCACTTTCTAACATACTAGATAATATACTAATGTGTCATTTCTATTTCCATTAAATGTCCCCCTTCCTCTTTTAGAATGTAAGCATCGGCAGGCAGGGATCATGGTTTTGTTCACACATGGAACTGAAGTATCTAGAATAATCCTGGTCGGTCACATAGTAGGAGCCCAATGCCTTTGTTTTGAAAGAATGAGCAGGAATGTAATTCTGTGTGATGTTAAATCTGTTTTCAAACATTATATTTGAATCTAGATGGATACATCCATGATATGGTAGAGAGAGCTCATGTAAATACTTGATTTTAGCACATTTAATTCTCTTTTTTTACAGCTTCTAAGAGATATCCCATCCTTCACCAAAATTTTAGACTTTGGTTTTGAATGTTGTGCTGCCATCTAATGAGGTAAATAAAAATTACATAAGTTTTTTTTCTCTTCTGCTTGTTGCTGTAACTTTTTCTTCAAAAACAATACTCACAAACCTTCATAGAGTCACAAGACTTGAGAAGAATGTTAACTGGCAAATTCTGATCCAGAGTCTTGAATGCATGCAAGTAGAAGCATGCAAAGAGCTCTCTCAGAGTCTGAAAACACCCGCTGGACAAAACTGATGCAGAGTAAAAGATTATATCAATTACAAACGTATTATCTTTACTTCAAATAACATTTGCACTGGAAAACGAAACAAATCATTTTATGGGTCACACTTTTATTTACAAAATAAACCTCTGGTTTGACCTGGTACTGACCTGAAACATAGAGAAATTTCTTTGCCATAATAGTGACACTTAAAGGGAAAATTTGCAAGAGGCTTGGGGAGTGAAGTGAACTGTATTTTTTATTTTTCTACTCCTGGGGCTCTAAAATAGCTTGCCTGAGGCTGGAATTTTAGAGGTAGTAAATTACAGTAGAGTGATTTTTGCATGAAATATCTCACAGTACTATAGACATGGTTAAACTTTGAGGACCTTTTAATAAATGGAGATACTGAGGCACAGAAGCCTATCTGTTGGTCTTGATTGGTTAGGGAGCAACATTATGGGACCCCCAATGGAAGATAACTCACAACTTGAAATATCATATACAAATTTATTGCTGTGGCTCCATTATCTGTCATTTTATAGGTGGTGTGCATATGTACATGTTTCTGAACAACTAGAAAATTGTCCACAGTATATTGGTCATCTAATCCACAATATGTCTTCAATTTGTATCTTTTTTCCTCTTCCAGGAAGTTGTTCCTCTACCCTGTCCTTTGTGATCGCTAAGAAAAGTTTCTCCTATTTGCTTTAGTTTCTTTTATTTTGTGTACATTTTATAAATTGTGTATGTTTAGAACATAATCTTGAGTTTTCCCCTTTTTGAAGAAGGGACATCTTAAAAAATCACCAGCATTTTATAGACCTCAAAACCAAGTCATTTTTTTAAAAATTAGGGATTGACAATCTGAAAGGGATAAACACAAAGTGGAAAATCAACATACTGGCTAAAATTCTATGCAAAGCCTATACTGGAATGGCTACTCAAATGCACTTTGAGAAATCCATTCTCTTTCAAATTTTAAAAATTATCTATAAATGAATTTACCAAGAAAACATCTGTATATGATTTCAAATCATTTGAGATTTTGATTTGGTTAAGTCTTATTGTATGACCAACCCTTAACAGCCTCTGGGTTACTATGTCAGCTCCAGAGTTATGAGGTTAAATCTATGTTCCTTCTTACTCCATAGTTCATTCTATTTACTGAAATGCTTGAAGCTCCAATCTGTTCTTACCTTTACCACTCTTCTTCTGTCTCATGCCTGGAATCTGAACTTGAGAATTATGATGACCTGTAGTCATCATATATGTGGGGAAAACCCTGCTTTAAGTGATTCAACAGTGTTGACCATGTTTGTAGAGATTGAGTTGTGTCTCACACTCTTTACTAGTCCTGAATTTGTATTTAGAATGAAGTACTAATTTATTTAAACCATGTTATGTGTATTAAAAAAAAATCCAAATCACCCTATTTTTATCTTCTCAGAAGCATTAGCAATCTATTAATAGCTTTTTGGGGGTGCACGGGTTGCTCTTTATGGTTAAAGAAATGTGAGCCATGTACTGTATTGTTCACGTAATATAATTAACATGTGAGCCAAAGTGGAAACTATTAAATTTTAAATGATTATTATCTTCATGACTTTGCTTCTAGAAACTTTGGTTTTCTTCAAATTATGTGAAGTTCACATTTAGTTTATTTCTCTTTTATGTTTCATCACTAGTATATTGTAGGGATTGTATATTGGCAGCTCTAAATAGGTAGAGGATGACTAAAGAGCTCATTGAGTCTCCCTTTCCTGTTCAATCTTTTTGTTAATTTCTCACCAACTTGTTCATTTGCTCAGTGTTCAGTCCTCCAGGTAGATGAGAACCATTTCCTGTCAAGAGTATAAGTGCGAGCTCCCGCCAGAAGCTTGAAAACAAGGGCAGGAATTTAATTAGAACTTACTCTCATTTCAACAAATAATTAAAGAGGGTTGAGTCTGTGAACCATTTCTGAACCAGAGCATGGAAGAAGAAGGGGTGTGACACTGAAGAATTTGCTCATCCTTGCGGATGAGTGTTGGTCTAAACTCACCAAGATATACACTGGGGCAGTTTCAAGTGAATGAATAACCGTATCTTTAATGAACACTAATTGTTCACCAATAATTAGAATTAGTTTTGTGCAGTGCATACTTAGTAATGTAGAATAAGGGCGTTGGCCAATTACCAAAGGGTTGGGAAAGGTTTATCCAAAACCAAAAGATTTTCTCCTAAGCACAGTTCTATAAATGTACATGGTCTTGTAGGAAAATGACTATTTTCCTTTAGTGCTTGACGTGAAGTATAGCTTTCTGCCCAAACCGAATCCCCAACTTTATACATTTCTTTCACAGCACTTAGCACTATATAGATCTTTTGCAGATGATTGTTTGGGTGTGTGCATATGCACACGTGTGTGTGTGTGTGTGTGTGTGTGTGTGTGTGTGTGTGTCCCGCACTAGCCTGTAAGCCCCCTGGGGCTGGAACAATGCCTCTTTTGGTCATTATTGCATCTCCACTGGCTGTCATAGTGTGCAGCCCATGGTAGGTATTCAGTACATAATTGTTGAATAAATGAAATTGAGAATTTATATTGTATATTTGTACTAGAAAATGCTTAAGTATCACCAGACATATCAGAATCCCGGGGAGGAACACCAGCTTTATGTTCAAACTAGATCTCTCCCATTTTATATCCCTATGTAAAAAAAAAAAAAAATTAATACAGATAGGAAGGAAGAAGGGCTTGAACACATTCAAGGTAAACTAATGGGGAGCTTCTTTTCTTATAGCAACTTAGAATAATAGAGAGAGTTCTTACCGTGAGTATACTGTTATTCTGGTAATGGCAGTGGAATTAGCAAGATAAGACCAAAGTTCCATGTGTTCCATTAAATGGATATAATGATCTACAACAAGTAACAAGCGTCACTTCCTTCATCTGAAAGATGAGGTGGCTGGACTACATGATGTTTAGTTTCTTCCCATTTACAGATCTTGTGTCATATTCTCTTTAATAACCATGGGCACAGAGAATGGAGATTTCTTTTTTCTTTTTTTTTTTTAAAGATTTTATTTATTTAGTTGACAGACAGATATCACAAGTAGGCAGAGAGGCAGGCTGAGAGAGGAGGAAGCAGGCTCCCTGCAGAGCAGAGAACTGGATGTGGGGCTCGATCCCAGGACCCTGAGACCATGACCTGAGCCAAAGGCAGAGGCTTAACCCACTGAGCCACCCAGCTGCCCCAAGATTGGGGATTTCTTTAGCAAGAATGGAAGACAAGAGATGATGGCTATCCTAGAAAACTTGACACTCAATAAAAAATTTAAAGAACTTAGGAAACTCATGGAAAATAAGCATAGATAGAGTCATCAATCTAAAAGAATCCTATGTCAGGATCAAGCCACAAAGACAGTGCATTTAGAATGTACTTCAGCTCACAATACTGTCAGTACACGGCTGGACTCTATACTCTGCTTCCCATGCTGGGAATAAACCTGGACTACTAGCTCTGTTTTTTTCATTCTTTTCTCCCATCACACCCTAAAGAGGCAAAGTCTCAGGAGTAACGAATCAGTCAGCGTCTGTCTCCTGCTTGTGTACTGGCTAACCTGGACTATCTGTCTCTTTCTCTCTCCACAGAGGGAACCAAGGGCTTGCTACCTTTCTTGTGTAGTGGATCAGTTTTTGGGGCGGCAAAAATAACAAACCTCTGCTGTATCCATCTTGGGACGAAGTTACAATCTAGTGAGATCTTTGATCCTACAATTCTGAGGCTGATTGGTGAAACTTCCTGGCATGAATGGAGAATATATGTCTTAGGTAGAATGACAGGATGAATGGTTTATGTGCTGACCTTTGTTGATGTGCAACACAGCATACCCACTGCCCTGGTCTTCCAGAGGGTCAGAGGATGCTATAGGTTTTTGACACTGTGGTCAGCAGCCCAGAGACCACAATCCTTGGGAACTATGCTTGTTTTCTACTCCTTTGCTGACTCCATTTTCTTACTACCCTGGAGCTTTGAAATTTGCCTACTGCTATAAAATGCACCCCACTGAAATGTGCACCATGGCTGCTCATGTGTTATCTGGTAGTCTCGAGGGATTCTTGGTTAGTAAGGGGGATATGTAAAGGTTTCAAATTGATGTGATCTTACTTAAAGAAATAATCTGATATAATTTCAAGCATCCTGGGGCTCCTGTGTGGCACAGTGGGCTAAAGCCTCTCCCTTTGGCTCGGGTTGTGGTCCCAGGGTCCTGGGATTGAGCCCTGCATCAGGCTCTCTGCTTGGCAGGGAGCCTGCTTTCTCCTCTCTCTCTGCCTGCCTCCCTGCCTATTTGTGATCTTTATCTGTCAGATAAATAAATAAATAAACAAAAAAAATTCAAGCATCCTTTTGTATTTCAAGCATCCACTTTAATCTGCTAACCTCCTCAGTTCTGATCCTCAGCATTTCAATGGTGTCTTCTAGTATTTGATTTAAACTTTGTAATTTCATATATGTCTATATAAAGTTATTATGAATCCTTTATGGATAATACCTATATATAGTAATTTACTCACTTAACAAATAAGTCAGCACATGCAGTGTTCTAGGTGCTGAGTATATTATTAATGCACAAGACTCAGTTCTTATTCTTGGGTATGATTGAGAGACAGTGACTCCCATGCATATATATGTATCTAGATGTGTGTGTGTGTGTGTGTGTGTGTGTATGTGCGGTAAATGGAAATGCCCAAGATAAAAGTATACCCCAAAGGGAAGCTGAATAAGACTAATAAAATGAGAAAAGGGAATAAATCTATAAATGGACATTTATACACAAGTACTCATTTTGAATTAAATGAAAGGCTCACATGTTTATATAAATTCACATGGCATGTACATTTCCTCAGTTAGGGCTCTGTTTGCAAGCTCAAAGCATCTAACATTGCTAATATGTGTACACATATGCCACTGGGTAGAACATTTGTTGGTTCACACACAAAAATACAGTGCTGATCTCAGAGCCATCTGTCATATGCTTGACGAGATGGTGTTAGAAAATTTGCAGATCTTTGAGGCAGCTGAAGAGTGAGATGTTGAAATAATATTGAATCATATTCCCAAGGTTGGGAAAGGCTTAGAACTATTTGATTCTTCTGGTTAATGACCACTGTTTATCTATTTAAACCTTACTCATTGTGAGTATGTGATCAAAGACAGTGTAAGGAAAGCAGGCAAATATTTCTGGTTTCCTTTCCTGCTTCCTTCTATCTTTCTGTTACCTGTTTCTATCTGTGAGGCTCTGTACTATGTACTGGGAATATCCGGAAGACTAAGAGAGCCTAACCTCATGGAACTCAATTTCTCTGAGAAAAAGCAGACAGGACAAGAAGTAAATATAACACAATTTTATAAGCACAACGATAGCAGAATGACAAGAAGTAAATATAATGTAATACAATAAGTACTATGATAACAGCCTGAGCCAAGATTTGGGAGAAGAGAGAAATGAACATTTAATTGTTGTCGTCCAGCAGGATTGTGGGAATCTTCACAGGAGGTGATACCTGACCTAGCTGTTGAACGATGGACAAGATTTTGCCTTGTTAGGGGCTACATCAACAGGGAATTGCAAACTTCGGACAGACTACACTTCCTTGTCATTCAAAAAGAGCCTACCAAGCCCATGGTCAATGTCTCAAGAACTTGAGGACGTATGTTAATGTTGAATCAGCAGGCTAATATAATTCTAAAACTGGATTAAAAACTTGGACCCAACTCTGGGTATAAAGCTGACAAGGGGAAGAAAAGAAAATTAGTAGTTGTCGATTGCTACTATTCCAGGTGCTTAATATAGCTCAATCTTCAAATCAGTGAGGTAGGTTTTTAGTACTTACTCATTTTTAAAGATAGGAAAAATGGTCAAGACCACTCGGCAGTAATGGCCAGTATTTGGACGTGGATTGTTCTGACCGAAGAAGTCAACAGAATTTTCTCTGTACCCTGTCTCCTCTATGCCCCTGTCTTGAATATACGATATGCATACAAATGCGTAACATTATAAACAAACAAAATTCACACATACACACATAAAGCCACACACACATGCATATTTTCTTTATGTTCTTTACCATGATATGAGTCTATGTCACAGATATATTTTTTCTCACTAACTTAAATGATTTGAAAATAAAATATAAATGCCTTATTAGAGAATAGCTTTGGAATTTTATGTGAGTGGACATTATCAGTCCTAATTCTGGTTTAAGCCATGCTCTTTTGTCTCATTTTGCTACAAACTATCAGTAGGACAGCCCATACTTGTGGCGAGATTCGGCCCATCACGTCTTTTTACTGACAGGCTTTCAACACATAGCTCACTTACTGTTTACTAACACTTACAAGTGTTAAAATCTTTCATGTCAACAGTTTGGGGATCTGGCTGTTGAGTCAATGGGGGCATTTTGTTGACTTCATAGGGTTTTTACAAAGGAGATCAAAGGGATGCATTATGTTTCAATACATAACTTTATAGGACAGATGGAATCCACCTTGAAAGACCCTTGACACTTAAAGCCAGATTACCAAAAGTTTCAGACACTAAAACCTATTAGCTTGCTCGAACCTTTTCCTCACACTGTCAGCACATTTTCACTTCATTTATAGGTAGTGGACAATCCAGTGTGAATTTTAACTACTTGCCAAAGTTCAAGCATGGGTTAGAAGGATGACCACTGACATATAGGTTGTTCTGGTGATGCTCTGGTTTGGTATGCGAACTTTCTCTCTTGAAAGGTTATACCATAGGAATAACTAAATCACTTTATTTGAATATAAAAAGTACTCATTCATGACTTTTGGGAAGAATTCCAGAGTTTGCTATTTGGCTAGGTGGCAGCTTCACAAATCTGTTCTATCTCTATTAAGAAAAGAGCATGAAAGAAAGTTGTTTTCTTTTTCATCTTCCAGAAACTCCAAAGGGATTCTGCTTGTGCCCACATCTAACATTGGAAACGCACACAGACTTTGAGCTTTCCCCCTCAAGCCTTGAAACAAATTGCAGTGTTATAAATGAGGGTGCTATACCTGAAGATCCCTGTTTTTTAATCAATGAAAAGAAATGATTTCTGTGCTTTCAAACCATTATGAAAGTACCTCAAAAATCTTGTTTTGTGAAATCCTTTTAGCTATATATGGTAATTTAATTATTTTATACATTAAATGCTTTAAAGTCATCTTGCTGTTGGATGATGTAGGCATTTAGCCCAGTGTTTGAAAATATTTCTTAAATGTAATAAGTCCCAATTGCTTTAACATACACAAAATCCCAACACTTTATTATCTTTTACATATAATGCTATTTTAAGTGGTACCACAAAGTGAAATCTTTTGGATTTTCCATAATGTGATACTTCACGTTACACAATTATTAAAATTTTTCTTTTTTCTTTAGTTAAAATAAACAGTTGGGTTAAACATTTTCCCAAACAGATACTCTGTTCATTTCTCTGTGACTCATCTATTTATCAACTTAAGGTTTCAAAAGAGTAGATTACAATGACTGTATACAATTTTTAAGTGATATGAATACATATGACGGTAAATTAAGTGTGCAAGTAAATGTGTAAAGGCCATAAATTACATGTCTGGCATTTATGAGATAACTGTATCTCAAAAATGTCTTTTTCCAGAAATATGTTTCTGCTCTACTTAGGCTTGATACATTTTCTAGGAATAACATAAAAATTGGCTACCATATTTGCTACTGAATGTCATAAGTTTAGTTTCCTTTAAATAATCATTTATCTTCCTTTGGTGTTTTTAGAACTTTGCTTTCCCCCTCCCCTCCGTTTTGTTTAGGAGCAACTAAATTTTTTTTTTCTATGTATATACAGTTTCCTTCGGAGCATGTCACCAGATAAATTCAATGAGCTAAGCATTTAAACCTTGGAATATACCGCGGGTTTTTCTGCCTGTTTTTCTGAGCGTCACCCTTTGAAGACTGTGCTTTTCCACTTCTGTCTTGTGGGGACTCATCGCGAGCAGAGGAGGTTAAAGGCATCCACCCATCCAGCAGGTGTGTAGCTGGAAAGCTCCGTCTTCCTTTGTTGGCAGCGCTGAAAGCGCAGGTGTTGAACCTCAGCCTTCTCATTCCGTTTGATAGTTCAGCTTTTGTGAGCGTCAGGTGGGGACATTTACACTAAATCTGGAGGGAAAAACCTCTCATAACTTTGTTTTCTAGTCTGAGAAGCATAAAACAGATTTTTTTTTCCTTGACTGTTTTTAAAGCTGAAAAGATTGGTGTGGCTTTACCTGTCAAGCGTCTAGGTAGAAGTCTTGTTTTAACTTGACCATAAAACAGATACAATTTATTCCTAATTAAAAAAAGAGAGAGAGACATGAAACAGTTCTACGCGAAACACTAGCTATTTCTAGGATTTAACCAAGAGATCTTGGTTGGGCAAAGTGAATGCTTTGCCCTGATTGGAAAATATACCACCGTTAAGACACTTCTATTTGTTTAGATCCTTTGGGTTTAAATTATAATTGTACTTTGTTTTTTATCACACTATCTGCCACCTTAAATTAAGATGTATGTAGCACCAGGTCAGAGGCACTGAAGAAAATCACCCTTTAAAATACCGAAATTATCTCCAGTATCTCTTGGCCTCCCTGGCTCCTATCCAGCCGTCACTTTTGCTCCATGATTCATTCTTGTAATGTTAACCAGCTGTTGATTTAAAAATCTACTGTTGCTGGAGTTCACTGCGGAATTTTTGGTTCCTTCTGAGATTGCCCAAACAACATAATAATGATTTTATATTCTTTATATAAAACTACGTTATTGTCATTCTGCTATCCAGGTGGAAAGGTGCATCTATTATGCTTTGAATTACCTTCATGTCTGAGCATGACAAAAATGAAAAAATTAATTCCTGTGTTGGTGTCTCATGGAAAAAGTATCAGGAAGGTTACTGGGGCTCCAGAGTACCAACATGCGACCACACGAATTTCCCTAAATATCTTAGTATGACGTATTCCTTTTCTCTAACCCATTAACATTTCTGTCTACATCACCCAAGGGAAGAGGCCGTGTGACTCAACAAATGTCAATAATTTGGCAAATTAAAAATCATTTGTTCTTGGGGCACCTGGGTGGCTCAGTGGGTTAAGCCTCTGCCTTCGGCTCAGGTCATGATCTCAGGGTCCTGGGATGGAGTCCCTCATCGGGCTCTCTGCTTAGCAGGGAGCCTGCTTCCTCCTCTCTCCCTCTCTGCCTGCCTTTCTGCCTGCTTGGTCTCTCTCTGTCAGATAAATAAATAAAATCTTTAAAAAAAAAATCATTTGTTCTTCTGATTAACTAAATTCATTTATCTTTTAAATCACAGAAATGAATAGTGAAACGAAAGCCATTTTATCCAAGGATTTTAAAATATCCTTTACATATTTTAATGTTAAACCTTGTTTATGATACAAATTAAATATTGAGTATTGTCCTAAAAATTTTAATGTAGAATGAATAACTACATACATCAGAATAATGAAAAGAGCTACTATCAATTTGGACCCCTTTAATCTTTATGCCAATAATTATTTAAACTATGAGGAAACTGAGAATAGGAAAATTCATGTAACTTGCAGTCACCCAGCAAATAAGTGACAGCCGAAACTCAAACCCAGGCCCACTGACTTTCAAACAGCTTCTTTTTCCACCATGGTTCTTGCTTTTCAGTGAAGTAGGAAAATAAAACTATTAAAAAGAAAGAATTAGAAACACCTGGGTGGCTCAGTCAGTTAAGCATCTGACTCTTGATTTCAACTCAGGTCATGATCTTAGGGTTGTGGGATGGATCCCCTTGTGGGACTCTGTGCTCTGCTGGGAACGCGCCTCTCCAGTTCCCTCCCCTCTGCTCTTCCCCCCTTACTCATGCATGCCCCCCCCAAAATCGTTGAAAAAAAAATTATATAATAAGGTGTTAGAATTAATTGTGTTTTCAGGTTAGAGTACATTCATTAACAAAATCTGTAGTGGGTTCACCGTATTACCAAAAGGTTTCTAACACACACACGTATGCACACACATGTGCGTGCGCATTTGGTTGCTTTAAGAGTTTATATAGGAAAACTGAATTGGTGACATTATAATGCACATCTCCTATGTGCTTGAAATGGATGGTTTCATTCAATTAGCATAACAATCCTATGGAGTCAGTATTTTTCCATTTTACACAGATGAATACAATGAAGGCTAGTAATTTAACAAGCAAGCAGGAAAGCTGGGTTTTGAACTTAGCCCTCTTTAACTCTAGGAGCTAGTAAGGCTATGTTGCATGCTAGCCTTACTCTGTAGACTAGTTTTTACTGCACAGGTTTGACTGGAAAAGATTCACAGGGTTTGAGGTTAAATTTAAACCGAGCCCAGGATATATTACAAATGTTGTATGTATTTAATTAAATCTACTATGAATTTTGTGTGTGGATGTGTGTGATTTGACACTTTCTCCCAAAATCATAGAGAAAAAACCCAGCCGTTAATGAGGGATTCTAGTGTAGTTATTGAAGTTTTACTGTATCTTGGTTTTTACCACTGAAAAAAGATGATTGGAAAAGGAAGAGACGGGAAGCTGGGCGCTTCCTGCTTGGATGCTGCCTTCACCGCCTTAACATGCCCTTTGCTCCAGAGTCTGTTTGCTTTGGTGAGAACGGTGGGTACAGATTCGGTCTGAATTTGGCAGGATGAGAGATTTGTTCTTTATATTTTCTGTGATAATATTATGTGTTGAGCTTTCTTATGGATTTTGTGGTGATTTTGTTTTCACGGTTCTTCTAAGTATTGTGACCCTTCCTTTTTAGTGTATCGGAAGAGCACGGAGAAATTAACCCTAACTCACAGGTGGATCAAGAAGCTCCAGTGAGGTACCGTAAACTGACAAGTTACCATGTACTGGATACAGCAGAGGCTCAGTAACTTCCTCCTAATCAGAACTTTATATCCTGAATGATTTTTCCATTTTGTTTTTATATTCTTCAGAGCATGGTTAGTAACTCTATAATTGGCAAGCATGTTACAAGAACTAAATTAACACCAGGCAAGATGAGATGGAACTTCTAGGTTACTCTGTTAAGCACTTCTTTCTAATATTAAAAAAAAATTTTTTTTGTAGACACAGTTTATTCTAGATATTTAGCCAGCTTTCAGTCTCTTATAGAGTTCATATTCAAACTCATATTAATGAATTGAATGTTATTAAGATATAGCAGTAAGCTTCCAGGTCATGCTACTATTGTAATGGCTAAAATAGGTCCAATGTGCTTGTGTTGATAAGTGGAAACCCATGTTGCCCCTCCCCCGAGTCTGTAATATCTTTATATGATTAGAAAATACATAGTTTGGTTTTTTTCCCACATGCAAATAAAACTTGAAGAAAATGAGTGCTCATAGGTTTTTGGAAGTGAGGTGAATTTTTGAGATAGTTTTCTTTGTCTCTCTTAGATGGTTCTTTTGGACATACTATTATTTGTTCTTTTCTCCACTGTTCCAGGATACTTTGAAGTAAAGGCAACATGCTAAAGCAAAGTACATTGTTTTTATGAACTAAGTTATTGTATAAGATTATATATAAAACAGAAATGCCTTCCGGTACTATGTAACTGGAAGAGTAAGCAAAATGGACTAAACAGATCATATATATATTTTAAAGATTTTATTTATTTATTTGACAGAGAGAGAGAGAGAGAGCACAAGTACACAGAGAGGCAGGCAGAGGGAGAGGAAGAAGCAGGCTCTTCACTGAGCAGGGAGCCCAACGCAGGGCGCAATCCCAGGACCCTGGGATTATGACCTGAGCTGAAGGCAGCTGCTTAACTGAGCCACCCAGGTTCCCCAAAACAGATCATATTTTTTAAAAATGTCTATAATTTTTTATGTGACTCAAGATCTAGATAAGCTTAGTACATTGTGATTAATTGATGTAGCTCCTACGTGTATTCTAATCTCAGATTCCTCTCCCATACTTTGCGTTTTATTTTCTCTAGCTTATGGAGAACATAACGCATTCTGTAAGATGCACAGTGCATTGATTTGGTATACCTACATGTTGCAAAACGATTGCTACCATAGCTTCATAGCTTCAGCTAATATCGCCACTGTGGCTTTTTTTTTTTTTTTTTTGGTGTTTTTTTTTTTTGTGGTGAGAACATTTGAGACATACACTCTTAGCAACTTTCAAGCATATAATACGGTATTATTAACTATAATCACCATGGTGTACATTAGATCCCCAGAATGCATTCATCCTATAATTGGAAGTTTGTGCTTTTTGGCCAACATCTCTACATTTCCAGATCAGATTAACTGATCATATTTAAATAGATAGGCATCGTCTTTATTTCCACCAAGAAGTAAGTCTATTTTTTCTTGAAATAAACTGCTTACATCCATCTATCATCTTCTCACTTTTGAAAGGGAAATTTGGATATGAGATCTTACATGTTCTGTTCTCCTTAATCTGTAACATGAAGCAAATAGCACAAGCCCCATGATGAAAGGCAGGTGACCTAATTTCACAGTGGAGACGACTGAGGAGCATGTGACTTTGTACTAGACAGTATGACCTTGGACATGCAGCTTCAGCTGATTGTTACCATCTAAGTGTATTTCTGACTCATTTAGGAGAAGCCAGAAATTCACATTTTTATGTGACAACTTCCGATTTTTAAAGATTGGCAATGAGTTAAAAAACACCATGCTTGCTGGAAGGAATCAAAGCTCAGTGCCAACAGACCTCCCCAGTTTGTGAAATTTGGTCCTAGTTTTCTCTCCGTGTATTTCATCCAGAGAAATGATAGATTGCCAAGTTCCATTCCTCTCCTTTCCAAATGTTTCCCTTTCTTAGCTTTATTAATGACATTTTTGTTCTTCTTTTTATAGAAATATTAGCTTCCAAGCATTCAGATGAGCTATTCTGAGGCTCTGCGTTGAGCCAAACATTTAGATCTGGAGTAACCTACTTCTCTCATTTTATAAGTGAGAAAATGAGACAGGAGCACCAGTCATTTCGTCTCCTCTATTTTATGATTTGGCCAGTAACATTCTTTCCAGAGGATTTTCCCCACAAAGTAAATTTCAGTTTAGTTCACTAGACTTAACACTGTGGTATTCTCAGAATAGAGTTCCTTAAAAAATACATCTACTTTATGTATTAAGGGATGCTATTGCATATATTGTCTACTTTGTCATTTAATACTGTGAGAACTCTCACTGAAGAAACTTCTACTGAATCACAATGTTAAGGAAAAAATATCGCTTCTTTGTTGCAGCTAGGATTCTGGAGTTTCTTTCCTCTGTGCTTTGACCTCTGTTGAGCACTAGGAAAATCAGAAACAAATTATCAATAGACATTTAGTAACAAACTTCACAACTGTAAGGCCTGCTTTTACCAGCTTTAAACTTTTCTTAGTCTTTTTTTCTGGTAGTCTCTCTCCCTCTCCCTCTGATTATAATTAACTTTTATTATTTTTCATCACATCATATATATATTTTGTAATTCACATAACATATTTTGCAGAAATATACATAAATATATGTATGGGTATACTTACATTTATACATAAATGTATACACATATACACAATTATATGTCTTCAGATCAGGTGGTATGCTATTATATTGTGTACAAATTATCAACTAGCTTTAGTAATGATCATTTTTAAAATTAATAACCCACAATAAACAACCTATTTTTTTAATGAATTGATTTCTTTAATATATTTATTATGACAAGGGTGAATGATTAACCAAAGAGTATCTCATTATTTCAGGCCAGGGTGCTATTTTTCAGGATGGCATATAAAAGTGTCTCTAGAATGGATAGCCCCTTTGTACTCAGGTTCTTTAAATTCATCTGCGTTGCCAAGCTTGGATAATAGGGTTCCTTAAGTAGGGACAGTGTTGCTTTAATCTACATCACACATTGTGTAACACTGTTCTTCACAGATGCTAACTAAAAGCCTTTAGTGATGGGAGCAGTTGGATTATTTTCATTTTTATGGGAGAGTATTGTTGTTCCTAATTTTCATAAGGAATAGAAGTAAACCAAAACTTTTTTGAGAATCTGTATTGTTCCAGGTACTCTCTGTGCATTTTTTTCCCACCAAATTTATCACCATTCTCACAAAATAGGTTATTACTCTCTTTCTTTTTGGTTAGAAAACTAATGTTCTCACTTGTCTGAGATTAGGTAATAACCAGTGATTTCCCCAGCTGGCCATCAAAGTCCTCCCACCTCCCTTTGTATGGTACTGCTTTTCAGAAAAAGTAATTTTGGGAATTTGTCTGAATCAATTTTATGCTTGCCTCCCACCTACCTAACTCTGTAATATGGGCTTTTAATGTTCAGATGAAGAAACAATATCTTAAGCGTAGAAATCAATGTTCATGTAGGTCCAATGATAGTGTGATTAGATGCACTTAAACACATTTGTCTGAACTGAACCCATAAAATAAAATTATTTAATTTAGAATAAGAGTAACTTTGAATAATTTTATCTTCCTTATAAAAGTGTTTAATTCAACTTCAAGTGCCGATGGTTTGGTTGACAATTTCAAATATTTAAATTTCTTGTTAGTTAAATACAAAAGTCAGGGGAATTATCTTTGCCTTAATCATGCCTCTAATGATGCTCTTGTCCTTTCTCCTTGTAACTTCCTAATAGTATTAAGCATTTAATATCTACTCTATATTTTGATCTCTTTATATACTTATGGCAGATAATTCTATCGAAATCACCATGATGTAGCTTGTAGCTAAAGTCATTTGTATCTCATTAGCTTAGTATCTTACATAATGTTAATGTAATTTTAGAACAATTGGATTGATTTTTTAATAATTTACTCAGTGACAAATGACTGACCCAAAGACATAGGCATGTAGTTTTGCATTGCAAGTCCTAAGAGGTAGGGGCTTTCCTGTATACACACTTTTTTCCATTGTGATGAATGCCATGACAAGTAATTTGTTTTGACTAAATAATTTAATTAGCTAAATAAATACTACAGGAAAAAATAATTTCAGTTGACCTATTTTCTTCTTTTTGCATACTGTGAAAATTTTCTTCAACATGCATGTGTTATTTATACTATCAAGAAAAAAAAAAAAGAAAAAACAATGGAGCTATTATCATGTTAAACAACTAAAAATGAACCCGTGATCTGTAGGCTATGTTTTTGTGGATCAAGCTGTAGATTAGATAATACCTCAGGGGGAAAGAAAAAAAACACATTTTTGTTGTTGTTTTTGTTTTGTTTTTTTGTGTGTGTGTGTGTCTGTGTGTAGATTGGAATGCATCTACAAAAAAGTAGCCAGAATGTAGAACAAACACCGTTTGGCACACTAAAGGTTGGGCTTTTATGAAGATTCAGGTTTTCATATTTTGCTTTTAGAGGGAAACTCTAGACCCTAATTCTATTGAAATTATTATTTTTGTTGTGTAGAGTGAAAAGATTCTTTTACTTTTGATTATCAACATTTGGGGTTCTGTAAATTTAGTTGAAACAGAAAGTACAAGGATAACTTAAGGTGTGGAATAAAAGCTGGACCCAGTCCTAACAGGAGTGTTTTTAACCTAAGGACTCCGTATGAAGTGATTATATGAGACTAAAATGAAGAAAATTCAGGCTTCTGACCCCTGGGCTTTATCTAAAAAGTAAATAAAAAGCCCAACCCTGTCTTTATTACCAATAGGTTTTAAAAATATATTTTGATATTTATTTGTTCACCTTCGAAATAGATACAGATGAGTCTGGAGAGGAGAAACCCCGTTAAAACAAGTAGGGGCACACAGGGATTTAAGATGATATCTCTAATGAAATACAGAGCTTCAGCACTGTGAGAAAATTAAGACTTGGGCCAAGAATCAAAGAGGAGCTCAATAGTCCTCAGAAGGCGTTTTTATAGTCTGGGATCAAGGGGGTTTCATCTACTAAAGTGTCGAGGACCAGTAATGGTCTGTTAATCTATGAGATGCTTTTATATTGTTTTCTTTGCAATTTCTGAGACTTTTAAAGCTTAAAAGTAAGAGGTTGCAGGCTGGAAATCAGATGTGCTCTAGAGGCAAGTTGTCCCACCTCCATTCAGGCTCATGTGATGTTTGGAAGGGCGTGGAATGCTTTGAGGATTCCCTTAAAGGTTAAAGATGTCAAATACTCTTAGTTGTTTCATTCACATTTGAGAAACAAAAACAAAAAGAAAAAATAGAGACAGAAAGAAGAGAATCCAAAGGCATATACAGTTATTCAGTTTCTGAATTAAGAAAAACAAGTGTACTTGATTTTTTTTTTGGATATGTGACATTTGATGCTTCCATACTCAAGAGACCTGGTGGCTGGTATAAATTTGCTGGACATTTACATGTCATTTAATTTAAATGTTTATAAAGAGACCTAGGCTCTTCAGAGTATATATTGATGTATTCATAGTGGAATTTCATCTCAATTTTTTTAAAAAGTTGAATAAAAATGGCTTGTTTCCATTTTGAATACAGTAGTACCACGTCTTCTTGGGGGCTAATGCCTCAAGTGAGAGCAGGCAAAAATCACAGAATCAAAATTATGCTTGAAAACTCCTTACATCTTCCATGAAGTAAGCAGATCTGACTTTTATGTAAACAGCTTGTACAATAATTAGATACATACTAAAATATAATATAAAGAGCATATAAAGTCTAATTCATAGTATATAAAATTTCTCAATTGCATCTGTATTATTATTGTTGTAATTGTTGTTTCCAAACACATTGTTTCTGCAAGTATGCATCTGAAGAAACAGTACTCTGAAGAAAAACCAATTAAATATTTGATAAAGTGAAAGAAACAGCTCTTGGGGGGCACCTGGGCAGCTCAAGAAGCACCTGCCTTTGGTTCAAGTCATGACCCAGCATCCTGGGATCAAGCCCAGGCATTGCATTGGGCTCCCTGCTCAATGGGGAGTCTGTGTCTCCCTCTGCCCCTCCCCCAGCTCATGATTTCACTCTCTCTCTCAAAAATAAATAAAATTTTTTTTAAAAAAAAAAGCTCTTTGGTTTTCAAAGGTCAGTGTAGTAAGAATACCCCAAGGACAAATGTTTCCTTGGCATATTTAATGAATAATAAGGTTCTATTAAATTAAGTCATCACGATTGGTCTCCACATGGCAATTCTCAGGGAAGTGCAGAGTTCTTTAAGAAAAAAGAAAATCCCAAATGGCTTTGAAAGATGACATTTAGTAATGAAATCCATGAAGAAATTTAATGAAACACCCTTAATCCTATCCTATCTTTTCTGTTAAAAATTTAGAAAATTTAATTTTTAAAGTTTAAATTTAAAATTTTTTAAAAATGTTTTTAAATTTAAAATTTTGAAATTTAAATTTAGAAAACACTGAGTAAATCTGCCAACAAATGATCTATTGAGAATATTCAAAATTCTAATAAAAGTAAAGGATAAAAATTTTCTCTAATTACTTTTTCCATAATTGATTTGTCTGTAAGGACCTCCCACCTTGAAAATGATCACCACCACCATAAAAAGCATGATTTTTATTTGGCTAAATAGAAAATAGAAAGCCCCCCCTTTTTATCTTTAGAAAAACTCATGGTAGGATGACAGGTAGCTAAATTAAGCAAAAATACTTAAAAAACTTAAGAAAAATATTTTCATATTTTAGCTACTCCATAGTGTGTGTTGTATTCTAACACAGTGATCTTTTTCCCTCAACAGCTTTTGTTTAGAAATCTAAATGACTATAGCTATTAGTTAGGAAAGTCTTGTTTAGATTTGACAAGTCATCTCTTTTATTTACTTACTTATTTTTATATTTTTATTTTTAAAATTTATTTTAGTTTAAAAAAATCTTATTTATTTATTTATTTATCTATCTTTTTAAAATTAGACCAACATGAAGGCGCTTGTAGCCTTGGCTTTGCATCTGAGCTCCACACACAAGGCAAATGTGTACCTTGGCAAGGTGGTTATGAAGGGTCAATAAAAGTCATCTGTAGAAGTTCTTTATACATCAGAGCACTTTAAATTTCTGGTTTGAAGGCAGTATTGTACTGCGCAGAATCAGAGATTGACTGCCACGAAGTGAACCTCAAAACCCCAGCTCTTTCACAAACTGTGTTGGCTCTCCCAGTTTACTCAGCATCTTTAAATCCTAGATTAATAGTCAGTAAAATGAACCCAGTAATAGTACCTACCAGATAAAGATGCAAAGATTAAATACAATAGCGCACGTCAGGTTTATGTGCTTACCACGTGGTAGGTATGCCATTAATGTCTGTTTGTAAAACTATGATTCTGTAAGATTCTCAGGGATGGGGCGCCTGGGTGGCTCAGTGGGTTAAGCCGCTGCCTTCGGCTCAGGTCATGATCCCAGGGTCCTGGGATCGAGTTCTGCATCGGGCTCTCTGCTCAGCAGGGAGCCTGCTTCCCCCCCCCCCCTCTCTCTGCCTGCCTCTCTGCCTGCTTGGGATCTCTCTCTGTCAAATAAATAAATACATAAAATCTTAAAAAAAAAAAGATTCTCAGGGATGAAGGAAGTTTCATAGCAAACGTACACATATACAAAAACATTTTCTTACTGAAGCCTACAGAGTATAACAGATTTTGAATAGTTTTGTAAATAAAATGGAACACGATTAAAAAACAATAATTGAATGACCTATTGTTCACTAATTATACTCTGTCCTCTGGAATTTTCTACCCCTGTGAGGTTCATTAGTCTCTGAAGACTCAACAGCTGGCTGAGGAGATCTTGTAGAGTTATCTCTGATCTCAGCCTAAATCCATTTTGCCAAGGGGAATCCTTTTCTTCTCTCTCTCTCTCTTTTTAAAGATTTTATTTATATATTTGACAGAGAGAGAGATAGTGAGAGAGGGAACACAAAGGGATGTGGGCAGGGTGGGAGAGGGAGAAACAGGCTTCCCATTAAGCAGGGTGCAGGACATGGGGCTCCATCCCAGGACCCTGGGATCATGACTTGAACTGAAGGCAGTTGCTTAATGACAGAGCCATCCAGGCAACTCAAGGGGAAATCCTTTCCCAAGAGTAACAGAGATAGACTTTTTTACTTTGTTAAATTGTGCTTGCGTGTGTGTGTGTGTGTGTGTGTGTGTGTGTGTGTGAGAGAGAGAGAGTGTTAGTTGTAATGGTAGTTAGTAGAAATAAAATAACTATTGAAAATAACCCACCTTAATGTCAGATGAGTTCTAATAGCTCAAATTGGTGAAGCTATCTGCCAGAAAGTAATTTCTAGTCATGGTAGCAGACTTTTGTATATGGAGCTCAGTGTCCTACAATTAATCAGCAAATTCACAAATTAGATCTCTTTTGGAAATTTCCTGTGAAAAACAATAATTTTAAAATATGAGTTCATAGTAAGACATGAAAACTGTGAAATCTTAATATGTTAATACATGATACATAATAAATGACATACTATCATTTATTAATAAGCCCAATGATTTAATGTAGGCTAAACAGTTTGGTTCAAATAAACCAATACTTAGATTGAAAATAAAAGTGAAAAGGGAAAGATCTCTCTAACCTCTTAATAAACTTTAGCGCTTAATCTTTGCTTAATATATACACATTTTGAAATTTAAGCAAGTTTTGTTATATACTGTAATAAATTTACCTATAAACATGTATGACTTCCAAGTCTTCCATGTGCTATAAAAGTTTTATCTGGGATCATCCTTGGGTTTCTAGAATATATGTACTTGGCATTACCTAAGATTATGTAAGATTACAGACCTGTTTATTGCATTTTATCACCTAAAGGAAAACTTTCAGGGTGAAAAGACTTAAGTGGATTATATTGACATCTCAAGTATTTGGTTCATTTTATTGTGATTATTATAGTTTCTTAAATGTAACTGGGGAAAATAGGGGTGAACATACTGAATTTTAACCTTTGGGTACTTCATCTTTGGATCTAGGAGTGAAAATTGATGTATTTAATAATTAGTATGATATAAATTAATATATAGATGAAAGCTTTTTTTTTTTTGTAAGATTTTATTTATTTATTAGACAGAGAGAGATCACAAGTAGGCAGAGAGGCAGGCAGGGGGTGGGGGGAAGCAGGCTCCCTGCTGAGCCTCCATCTCAGGAACCTGAGATCATGACCTGAGCCAAAGGCAGAAGCTTAACCCACTGAGCCACCCAGGTACCCTAGATCAAAACTTTAAATGCATTACTCTAAATAATAAATAATATAAAATGCAATACTGCCTATCAAGTGATTTAAATTGAAGTGCAACTCTTCAAATTAATAATTTTCAAAATAGGGGCACCTGGGTGGCTCAGTGGGTTAAAGCCTCTGCCTTCAGCTCAGGTCATGATCCCAGGGTCGTGGGATCGAGCCCCGCATCAGGCTCTCTGCTCAGCAGGGAGCCTGCTTCCTCTTCTCTCTCTCTACCTGCCTCTCTGCCTACTTGTGATCTCTCTCTGTCAAATAAATAAATAAAATATTAAAAAAAAGAATTTTCAAAACATTTGAATCTAATATTTGAAACTTTTGACTCATTTTGCAAGGTTGCTGTAATATTCTTGTTGTATATGGACTTACTAGCTAGATGATGCTCCTGAGTCATGATTTGTCATGGAAACTGTCATGCTGCAGGAGAAAATGGCCGAATAGCCACATGGTACCTTGCCTCAAACACTGGACTGACTCGATTTCTCTGGAGACTCTCAACAGGCCAGTTCCCTTCCTGGAAGGATGACTGGCAAGTTAATCATTACCTGCCAATGATCACATCCATCTTCCAACTCTTCCCAATTAAACTGATTTTCAATTGATTTATATAGCTTCTTTAAATAGGGAATTTCTTTTAACATCAGCTATATGTTAATGATGCCAATTTTTCCCTCAGCTTCTGTGGAACTTAGGGCAGTTATTAAAATTATTTTTGCGGGGGACACCTGGGTGGCTCTGTTGGTTAAGCGTCTGCTATCTGCTCAGGTCATGATCCTGGGTTCCTGGGATTGAGTCCTACTTTAGTTTCATAACAAAATTGAGCAGAAGGCACAGAGATTTCTCCCATTCCTTTCCCTTTTGCGAATGTCCAGCCAAACTATTATCAACACTGACACCAGAATTGCGTATTTGTTCAATTATTCAACCTAGTGTGGTATATCATTACCACCCAGAGTCCATTGTCTATGTTAGGTTCACTCTTCATGTTCATTCTGTGAGTTTGAGAAGCATGTAATGATAGGTATTCATTATTATACTAGAGTATAGAGTGATTTCACTAAAAGTGCTCACCAGAGATTTTTGGTCTCTTAAAATCTTCTGCCCATTTTTAAATCAGGTTGTTTTCTTTGTTCTGGACAATAGAGTTTTATCTGATGTCTCTTTTGCAAATATATTCTCCCTGTCTGTAACTTATTTTCATACTCTTACCTGTCTCTTTCACAGAGCAGAAGTTTTTAATTTTAATAAAGTCCAGTCTATCAATTCTTTCTTTCTTTCTTTCTTTTTTTTTTTAAAGATTTTATTTATTTATTTGACAGAGAGAGATCACAGTTAGGAAGAGAGGCAGGCAGAGAGAGAGAGGAAGAAGCAGGCTCCCTGCTGAGCAGAGAGCCCGATGTGGGACTCGATCCCAGGACCCTGAGATCATGACCTGAGCCGAAGGCAGCGGCTTATCCCACTGAGCCACCCAGGTGCCCTCAATTCTTTCTTTCATGTATCATACCCTTGGGTATGATAACAATTGTGAAACTGAAATTGAAACTAAAACTGCTCTAAAATCAGTTAAAAAAGAAAAGAAAAGCCACCTCCAATGACTTCCCGCTGCAACCAGAATAAAATTTTTAAACTTTTACCACCAAAAAAAAAAAAAAACTAAATGCCCATCTCTGATATGCATAACAGCTTTGATATGATTAGTAAAAATAAAACTACCTTTATAAAATACCATTCTAAACATATATTAGCCCATTCAAAATTTTGATTATTGTCATTATTTATGATACAATTCTTTCTTTTCATGTATCTAAAAGTCATTGACATACCCAAGATCATCTAGGTTTTCTCCTATGTTGTCTAAGGTGTTTTAAGGTTTTGTATTTTACATTTAGGTCTGTGATGTGTTTTGAATCAATTTTTGTGAAGAGTGTAAAGCCTATATTTAGATTCGCTTTTTTGGTACATGGATGTCCGGTTGTTCCAGCACAATTTATTGGAGAGACCATCTTTGCTCTATTGTATTGTCTATGCTCCATTGTCAAAGATTGGTTGACTATATTCATGTATTTCCCCTCTATCTGGGTTTTGAATAATATGGGAAGACTATTGAGCAACTGCTCTGGTAATTATCTAAGCTGAAACAGAGGACCTGGCAATACCACCAATTCATTTGTTAACAACCATTTAGTTATTTGTGTAATTTAGTTATTCAGCAATTTTTAATAAGGGGTTACTATTTACAAGATCCTCTGCTAGTTACTTGATAAATACAGAGATGATCAAGACATGACCCTTTTTTTTTTTTTAAGATTTTATATATTTATTTGACAGACAGAGATCTCAAGTAGGCAGAGAGGCAGGCAGAGAGAGAGGAAGGGAAGCAGGCTCATGCTGAGCAGAGAGGAAGATACAGGGCTCAATACCAGGACTCTGGGATCATGACCTGAACCGAAGGTGGAAGGTTAACCCACTAAGCCACCCAGGTGCCCCAAAACATGACCCTTTTAAAAAAATTAACATATAATGTATTATTTGTTTCAGGGACAGGTCTGTGATTCATCAGTATTACACAATTCACAGCATTCACCATAGCACAAACCCTCCCCAATGTCCATCACCTAGCTGCCCCAACCACCCCCTTCCCCTCCAGCAGCCCTCAGTTTGTTTCCTGTGATTAAGAGTCTCTTATAATTTGTCTCCCTCTCTGGTTTCATCTTGTTTCATTTTTCCCTCCCTTTCCCTATGACCCTCTGTCTTGTTTCTCAAATTCTTCATATCAGTGACATCATATGATAACTGTCTTTCTCTGATTGATTTATTTTGCTTAGCATAATACCCTCTAGTTCCATCCAAGTCATTGCAAATGGCAAATTTCAGTTTTCTTGATGGCTGCATAGTATTCCATCATGTGTGTGTGTGTGTGTGTGTGTGCGCGCGCGTGTGTGTGTTATACACATAGTATTCCAGTGTGTGTGTATATATATATATATATATATATATATACACATATGTATATATAAAGAAGATGTGATATATATAGATAGATATCTATCTATATATACTCATGAGATATATAGATAGATAGATATATCAAGATATTGAGATATATATATTTCTCTCTCTCTTTCTCTCTCTCTCTATATATCTCTCTCTTGCCCAAGATATATATATATATCTCTTCTTTATCCATTTGTCTGTTGATGGACATCGAGGTTCTTTCCATAGTTTGTTATTGTGGACATTGCTGCTCTAAACTTTCAGATGTAGGTGCCCCTTTGGATCATTACATTTGTATCTTTAGGGTAAATCCAGTAGTGCAATTGCTGGGTCATTGGGTAGCTCTATTTTCAACTTTTTGAGGAACCTCCATACTGTTTTCCAGAGCTTGCATTCCCAACAGCGTAGGAGGGTTGCCCTTTCTCTGCATTCTCGCCAACATCTGCCATTTCCTGACTTGTTATATTAGACATTATGACTGGTATGAGGTGATATCTCACTGTGGTTTTGATTTGTATTTCCCTGATGCCAAGTGTGTTGAGCACTTTTTCCCATATCTGTTGCCCATTTGGTTGTCTTCTTTGGAGAAATCTGTTCATGTCTTCTCTCCATGTCTTGACTGGGTTGTTTGTTCTTTGGCTGTTGAGTTTGATAAGTTCTTTATAGATTCTGGACACTAGCCCTTTATCTGATATGTCATTTGCCAATATCTTTTCCCATTCTGTTGGTTGCCTTTTGGTTTTGTTGACTGTTTTCTTTGTTGTGCAAAAGCTTTTTGTCTTGGTGCAGTTCCAATAGTTCATTTTTGCCCTTTGGCAATGTTTCTAGGAAGAAGTTGCTGCCTCTGTTCTCCTCAAGGATTTTGATTTTGAAAAAAGAAAAAAAAAGGAGAGAATATGATCAGGTGGGAGATTATAACAAAGCCATATACTAGATTTAGGGTATATTTTGATATGTTGGAAGAAACTGTATCTCAAAATTTTAAAGAAAGAAAAACTTATATATATTAAAAAAAACATTAATTTTTCCTGCTTTGTCAAAGATTATTTGACCATAGAGTTTTGGGCCCATATCTGGGCTCTATACTCTGTTCTACTGGTCTATGTGACTGTTTTGTGCCAGTACCATGCTGTCTTGGTGATCACAGCTTTGTAGTAAAGCTTGAAATCAGGCAACGTGATGCCCCCAGTTTTGTTTCTCTTTTTAAACATTTTTTTTTTTTTTAGCAATTTGGGGTCCTTTCTGATTCCATACAAATTTTAGGATTGTTTGTTTCAGCAGTTTAAAAAATGCCAGTGGAATTTGGATTAGGATGGCATTGAAAGCATAGATTGGTCTAGACAGTATAGACATTTTAACAATGTTTATTCTTCTGATCCATGAAAATGGAATGCTTTTCCATCTTTTTGTGTCTTCTTTAATTTCTTTCATGAGTGTTCTGTAGTTCCTCGAATGCAGATCTTTTACTTCTTCAGTTAGGTTTATTCCCAGGTATCTTATGGTTCTTGGTGTTATAGTAAATGGAATCAATTTTCTAATTTCCTTTTCTATATTTTCATTGTTAGTGTATAAGAAAGCAACTGATTTCTGTACATTGATTTTGTATCCTACCACATTACTGAATTGTTCTATGAGTTCTAGTAGTTTGGGAGTGGAATCTTTTGTGTTTTCCCTATAAAGTGTCATGTCATCTGTGAA
This sequence comes from Mustela erminea, assembly GCF_009829155.1. NCBI lineage: Eukaryota > Metazoa > Chordata > Mammalia > Carnivora > Mustelidae > Mustela > Mustela erminea. The sequence goes on from NC_045634.1 coordinate 17,579,718, forward strand.
GAAAGAGAGTTTAACTTCTTCTTTGCCAATTTAAATACCTTTTATTTCTTTTTGTTGTTTTATTGTTGTTGCTAAAACTTCTAGTACTATGTTGAACAATAGTGGTGAGAGTGGACATCCTTGTGTTCCTGATCTCAAAGGGAAGGCTGTCAGTTTTTCCCCATTGAGAATGATATTCACTGTGTGTTTTTCATAGACAGATTTTATGAAGTTGAGGAATGTTTCTTCTATCCCTATACTTTGAGGAGTTTTAATCAGGAACAGATGATGTATTTGGTCAAAGCCTTTTTCTGCATCAGTTGAGAGAACCATGTGGTTTTTTTCTCTTCTCTTATTGATTTGTTCTATCACATTGATTGATTTGCAAATGTTGAACCATCCTTGCGTCCCAGGGATAAATCGCACCTGGTCATGGTGGTTAATCTTTTTAATGTACTGTTGGATGCTGTTAGCTAGGATTTTGTTGAGAATCTCGGCATCCATATTCATCAGGGATATTGGTCTGAAATTCTCCTTTTTGATGGGGTCTTTGCCTGGTTTGGGGATCAGGGTAATGCTGGCTTCATAGAAAGAGCTGGAAGTTTTCCTTCTGTTTCTATTTTTTGAAATAGGTATTATGTCTTCTTTGAATGTTTGGTAGAATTCCCCAGGGAATCCGTCAGGTCCTAGGCTCTTGTTTTTTGGGAGATTTTTGATCACTGCTTCAATCCTGTTATTAGATATTGGTCTATTCATATTGTCAATTTCTTCCTTTTTAAGTCTTGGAAATTTATGGGTTTCAGGAGTGCATCTATTTCTTCTTGGTTGCTTAACTTATTGGGACATCATCAAGATCAAAAGCTTCTGCACAGCAAAGGAAACAGTCAACAAAACAAAGAGGCAGCTCAGAGAATAGGAGAAGATAATTGCAAATGACACTACAGATAAAGGGCTGATATCCAAGATCCTTAAAGAACTCCTCATACTCAATACTCAAAAAAACAGATAATCATGTCAAAAAATGGGCAGAAGACATGAACAGACACTTCTCCAAAGAAGACATACAAAGGGCTAACCAACACATGAAAAAATGTTCATCATCATTAGCCATCAGGGAGATTCAAATCGAAACCACATTGAGATACCATCTTACACCAGTTAGAATGGCCAAAATTAACAAGACAGTAAACAAAAGATGTTGGAGAGGGTGTGGAGGAAAGTGAAACCTCTTACACTGTTAGTGGGAGTGCAAGTTGGTGCAGCCATTTTGGAAAGCAATGCGGAGATTCTTAAATTCTTAAATTAATTTCTTAAATTTAAGAAATTAAAAATAGAGCTACCCTTTGACAATTGCAGTATTGGGTATTTACCCCAAATATAGAGATGTGGTGAAAAGAAGGGCCACCTGTACCCCAATGTTCATAGCAGCAATGGCCACAGTCTCCAAACTGTGGAAAGTACCAAGATGCCCTTCAACAGATGAATGGACAAAGAAGATATGGTGCATATATACAATGGAATTTTATGCCTCTACCAGAAAGGATGAATACCCAACCTTTGTATCAACATGTACAGGACTGTAAGAGATTATACTGAGTGAAATAAGCAGAGAGAGTCAATTATTGTATGGTTTCATGTACTCATGGAGTATAAGGAATAACATGGAGGATATTAGGAGAAGGAAAGGAAAAGTAAATTAGGGGAAATCAGAGAGAGAGATGAAGTGTGAGAGACTGTGGACTCTGAGAAACAAACTGAGGGTTTTGGAAGGGAATGGGTGGGGGTGTTGAGTGAGCCTTTGATGGATATTAAGGAGGGCAAGTATTGCACAGAGCACTGGGTGTGGTACATAAACAATGAATCTTGGAACATTGAAAAAATAAAATTAAATTTAAAAAATAAGGTTAAATACAATGAAGGGATAGAATATGACTATAAAAATGAAAATTAAAAGATTTTTAAAAAGGCATTGATAAGATAAAATAGTTGAAATAGGTTAAAATAGGAAAGTGGAAACATTAAAAAAGAAAAATAGAAAAAGAAAAAAATAAAATTAAAAAAATTTAATTTTGAAAAACTAAAGAATCATGGGGAAAAAAAGCCATGAATTCTATGTGCTGTATTCCCCTAGTACTGGTGTTTTGCAGTTCTCATTGATCAGTAAACTTGATCTTGGCTAGATGTTCTTGCTGATCTTCTGAGGGAGGGTCCTGTTGCAGTGATTCTCAGATGTCTTTCCCTGAGGTGGAATTGCACCGCCCTTGCCAGCAGCCAGGGTAAGCAATCTGCTTGGGTTTGCTCTTGGTAACTTTTGTTCCCTGAAAGATTTCTGCACAGTTTTGAAGGATGGGAACGAAGATGACAACCTCACAATCTCCAGCCACATAGGAGCTGAGAGCTCAGGGCTCCACTCTTCAATGCACGCCCAGAGTAAAGCAATCAATCCCTCCCATCTCCCTGGTCTCCAGCAGCGCTCTGAACTCACCCGGCCTGTGCCGAGTGTTTCTATCTCTGGCACATGGCGCTATTTGGTGTCTCTAAACCAGCAGATTCCTGTAGCATGCTCCCACACCACTCCTCTTGGAGGAGGAAGGTGAGTTTCTCCAGATATGCTGCTTGCTGGGTCCCTCCCCGAAAAGCAGTGGCCCACTCTGCCTCATATCACAGTTTAATGTAACCCCAAGCTGAGAGTGCACTTCTTGGCTCCACCTCTGCAGGCAGCTTCCCTACCCTGATTCCTGGGAGCTCTGCCACACTCAGGTACCCATGGTCTTTCTGTGACCCTGAGGGTCCTGAGATCACACTGTCTCAGTGAGGATTCCACCCCCCACTTAGCCTCTGGAGCAATGTCTCAGTGGAGCAGACTTAAATTTCCTGTTTTGTGCTCCACCGCTCTCTCACTTGCTGGGAGCTGTCCCATCTCCCCATGGTCTATCTTCCTGTATATTGCCTCAGATTCACTTCTCCACATGTCCTACCTCCCCCAAAGTGGTCACTACTCTGTTCCTAGAATTGCTGCTATTCTTCTCTTCTATCTCCTGTTGAGTTTGTAGGTGTTCAGAATGGTTTGATAACTATGTAGCTGAACTCCTGGGACCAGATGAAATTTCAGACTCCTACTCCTCTGCCATCTTGCTTCTTCTCAAGACCTGCCTTTTTATTCCCTAAATAGTTCTTGTCATCTTTTTGCTGGCTATGCAGAAAGTTAAATGGATTATAAAACCGTGTTTAGGACTTAAGGAGATTTTATTACCTTCCTCACCTAAAGTTACGGAGTCAGATATATACATATACATTTGTGTACAAACATATGCCAGGAATTGTCACTTATTTCAGCTGGGACATAGAAAATGCTGTCATTTGGTTTTTTCTCTTGTCTATTTCTAGGGACTGAGCCCAAAGTTCTAGGATGAGAGAGTTCTCATAGAACAGTTAAAATTAAAAAGAGAAATCACTAAAATATCCATAGGACTTTGAAAACACAACTCAGAATTGGCAAATATAATAGCTTTGAGGTCAGCAGTCTTGACAACAATAGAGGCATCACCACTTGTTCACAATCTTACCCAGTTCTTTGTCACTGGGCACATTTTCCTTAGCATGGCTTCAGTAGTATGGCAAAAGATAGTCTCATAAGAACCTAGTATAAAGAAGCAGGAAGTGATAGAAGATCATGTGGAAATTTTATGAACACATGTGAGGTATCCCAGAGAACTTTGAGAAATTGATCCAGAAAAATTTTAGCCAGGGTTTGAATTGGTTTGCAGACAGCCAATAAAAAATCCATAGATGGGTTTAACACAAATTTGCACATAGCTGAATGGACGATAAGTGAAACGGAATATAGTTCAGTGAACAATATCCAGAGGAGAGAGGAAGAAGAGACCTTTATTTTTACCACTCTTGAGCTTCTCCAGGAAAGTTCATTTCTAAAGCTTTCTTGAGGGAGACCTTCTTTCTAGGTTCCAAGGCTTTCTGCAGCCAAAGATACCTTTCACTCAGAAGCCCAGGATTGTGTAGGAATATTAATTGAGAATTGTCTTCCAACTGAAAGAAAAATTAGAGGATAATTTTCACATATAAATATATGCAGCAATACTGAAAGAAATACAAAAGTAGATATAATTACCAAATTAGGTTTATTCTAGGATTTAAAGCTTAACATAAAAATATCAGTCACTTTGATCAAGTAAGATTTATTTCAGAGATACAAGAGAAGTTCATTAATTTTTAACTAGTCTTTCTTTCCTCTGTATCTGAAGTTCCAATTACATGTAGATGATTTTCTGCTCTCCCCCTCCACCTTTTTTAAGTGTCTTTGTGGTGAATTATTTTTGCAATGTTGGATTCCAGTTGCTAATATTTTATCGAGGATTTCTTGCATCTATATTCATCAGAGATATTGGTTGATACTTCTCTTTTCTTGCAGTGTTTCTGGTTTTGGTATCTGTGTAATACTGGTTTCAAAGAATGAATTTGGAAGCTTTTATTCCTCTTCTATTTTTTTGGAATAGTTTGAGAAGAACAGGTGTTAACTCTTCTTTAATTGTTTGGTAGAATTTGCCTGTGAAGCCATCTGGTCCTGGACTTTGTTGGAAGTTTTTTGATTGGCAATTCAATTTCAATACTAGTAATCAGTCTGTTTAAATGTTCTATTTCTTCCCAATTTAGTTTTGGGAGGTTATATGTTTCTAGGAATTTATCCATTTCTTCTAAGCTGTCCAATTTCTTGGCATCTAATTTTCCATAGTATAGTTTTATAATCCATATTTGGATTAAAATCCAAGTTCCTGTGGTATCAATTGTCATACTTTTTCTTCACTTTTAATTTTATTTGAGCTCTCTTTCTCTCTTTCACTCTCTCTCTCTCTCTTTCTTTCTTTTTTTTAAATGAATCTGGCTAAAGTATTATCAATTTTGTTGAGCTTTTCAAGGAACCAGCACCTGGTTTCATTGATCTGTTTGATTGTTATTTTAGTCTCTATTTCATTTATTTTTACTCTAATCTATATTATTTCTTTCCTTCTACTGGCTTTGAGCTTTATTCTTATTCCAGCTCCTTTAGGTATGAGATTAAGTTGTTTATTTGAACTTTTTCTTGCTTCCTGTGGTAGGACTGTATTGCTATAATCCTCCCTTTAAGAATAGCTTTTTTGCTGCATCCCAAAGATGTTGGACTGGTGTGTTTTCATTTTCATTTCTCTTCATATCTCTTCATGGTTTTTTTTTTTTAATTTTGTCTTTGATCTCTTGGTTGACCCATTCATTGTTTAATAGCATGTTATTTAACCTCAATATATTTGTGTTCTTTCCAGATATTTTTCTTGTGATTGGTTTTTAGCTTCACTCTTGTAGTCAGAAAAGATACATGATATGATTTCAATATTTCTTGAAAGATTTTGTTTTTAGGTAATCTCTACACCCAGTGTGGGGCTCAAACCATCAGATCAAGAGTCAAATGCTCCACTGACTGAGTCAGCCAGGTGACCCACGATACCAATATATTTTTAAAAATTTCTTTCAACATAACAGAATTCATTGTTTATGTACCACACCCAGTGCTCCATGCAATATGTGCCCTCTCTAAAACTCACCACCTGGTTCCCCCAACCTCCCAACCCCCCCCCTTCAAAATCCTTGGATTGTTTTCAGAGTCCATAGTCTCTCATGGTTCATCTCCCCCTCCAATTTCCCTCAACTCCCTTCTCCTCTCCATCTCCCCTTGTCCTCCATGCTATTTGTTATGCTCTACAAATAAGTGAAAACATATTAAATGTTTATAAACATAACATAAACATAAACATAAGCACAAAAAAGAAATAATACACCCAAAGTAATATTCTCTTTTAAAAAAAGATCATGTGGAGTTGCTGAATTCAGATGAAGTCCAAAATAAAATATTGCCTATGTTTTACTGACCTAAAATGCATGTGTGACTTTTTCATTTGAGCAAATCTGGAGTCTTTGTGAAGACAAATGTAAATCCATTTTATATGGAATAAATGACTATTCTAAGCACGTGTCAATGCATGTATAAAATATCAACTGTTTTGTTCTCTTATTTTCTTGATTAGAAATAAAATCAGGAAATTGATTTGTATCAACTCAATAAAAATGAGCATTTAGCACAGAATGCCAGCTAACATCAAAAGCCCATAGTTGGTTGTTTGTTTTTGTAGTTATCACCAATACATATATTTAGTTAAACATTATTGAAATCTATGTAAGATAGGGGCACCTGTGTGGCTCAGTCAGTTAAGCATCTGCTATCAGCTCAGGTCATGATCAGGGTCCTGGGATCCAGCCCCACATCCAGCTTCCTACTCAGTGAGGAGCCTGCTTCTCCCTTTCCTGGTCCTCCTTTTGCTCTCTCTCACTCTCTCTTTCTCTCTCAAATAAATAAATAAAATATTTTTAAAAATAAATCTATGATTTGGAAAGAGATCAATTTTCCTATTGGAAGTAACTTGGTTATATTTAAAAGATTCAAAAATTAATGTGTTAAAAATCAAATGAAATGCAAAGTATATAAATATGGCTGTTTTATTGCTACATATAAATTTGTTATCACAAATGAGCCTTATGAAATGACCATGTTTATAGGTCATAAGTATTTAAAATTGATAATATCACTTGGAAAACACTAATATAAATGGTTGGGAAAATGTCAGAAATATAGAAAGAGTTTACAAACATATTACTTTGTAAAAGTCTTTCGGGTTTTTTTGTTTGTTTGTTTGTTTGTTTTCTTTTGTTTGTTTTTGTTTCTTCTTTGGTTGTTGTTGAAATGTAATTAACACACCGTGTTATACCCATCCTTATGTTTATTGCAGCTTTGTTAACAATAGCCAGGCTATGGATGCAACCCAAGTGTCCATTCACAGATGAATGGATAAAGGACATGTGGTATATATAATGAAATATTACTCAGCCATAAAAAAAATAAATTTTGTTATTTCCCAAAACTTGGATGGACCTAGGAAGTATAATGCTGAGTGAAAAGACAAATTTGAGTGATATTTTCACTCATATGTAGTATTTAAGAAATAAATGAGCAAACAAAAAAAAATGACTCCCAGCTATAGAGAACAAACGGATGGTTACAAGAGGGGAGACAGATCATTGCAGAAAAGGGTATAATAAGCGAAGGGGATTAAGAGTACACTTATCAGGATGAGCACTGAGTAATGTATAGAAGTGTTTAATCACTGTATTGTATACCTGAAACGAATATAACACTGTATGTTAATTATACTTCAATAAGACCCAAGTTTTGATTTAGCTCTTCAGTTTAAAATCACCAAAAAAATTAATTTTCCTTTGGAGTGTCATTTAAGAGTCATTTATTACTTGCTTTATATGTGCTGTGGAATGTAGTATACCTGTCTTCTGATCTTGTTGTGGACCCTGTTGGAGAGTAAGGAAGGGCTCAAAAGTTCTTTCTGCTCTGTTCTTTCTGTTCTGAGTTGATGCACACTGCAAGTACTAGGTATTTTGGATTTTATTTGTTTCACAACATTCTAATATATGAATACAAGTAGCAAACTCACTTATATTGTCTTGATTTGTGTTCTGTTATCTGGTCCCTGGACTAACACAGTAACCTTTTACTTTCCCTGATGATAGTATAGTTTCCTTCTGGTTCATCTTTTATATCAGTGGTTTTTAAACTTAAAAAAAATGCAGCTGAATCTTTAAAAATCAAAATTAAACTCACAGGTGACCCCAAACAAACTCAATACACAGGTAAAAGGAGAATCCTCTGATGTCTTTGGAGTGAGAAGATTGAGCAGGTCTCTTGTCTTCCTTGTCGTTCTTTCTTGGCTTCAACTGAGGTCCACTTAGAACTTGGTGGAACTCCATGAAAAGTAGTACTGGTAGGGCTTCTTAAAGAATTGAAAACTACTTTAGTTTAAGTTCCATTTCTAAAGCCCAAATTTGATCATTCCATTGCTCTGCTTAAAAGTCTTTGTATGTCTCTTGTATGTCTCTTTGCCAATAATCACAAATCTAAACTTCTAAAACCATTTCAACACTCTCTGAGGCCTCCCCTCTTTTCAAAGCTTAGGTTAAACCCTGCTTCAATTAGAACTTCTATGACACTCTGACATAATGAAAGAATCTTTCCTATTCTAGTTAAATATGTTTTCCCCAGTGGTCTTTGAACTCCTAAGGATAAAGAACGTGTCTGCATGTTCGTGTCTTCCCTTCTTTTCTCTCAACTACAGGCTTTATGCTGTCTGACACACAGAAGTAGTCCATTAAATGTCTGCTGAATGAATGAATGCATGAATCAAATTCTCCCACACAATAAAAAAAAAAATGAAATAGATAAGTAGGTTTGCTTGGATACACCGAGTGTGGATCCAGATCTCTCGGTTCCTTAAAATAGTGAAAAAAAGGAGTTTTGAGAAATATACTTGAGTGTATTGTTAGCTTATCCTTTCTGACAAGATTAGATCCTTTAGAATAATAGCCTTTAATATTAAAATTTTTATGTAATGTTATTTACCATCAGATATTTTCCTCTTTACCAAAGTGATGCACTTTTCTATTCCTAAACATATACCCAAGGTAAGAGAACAATCCTAGCCCAGCAAAAGATGTGCTTAGCAAGAGATATTCCTGCATGATTACTTCAAAAAGAAATAGTGCCCCTTTAAGAGAGCTCTATTTCTGAACTGCTGCCCAGTCCTTAAAACTCAAAGAAAATTCCCCCTTAATCTTAAATTTTAGTACTGTTTTTTAAGCTTTAAATTCTGAGGTAATCTCTTGTCTGGAGTAATAATGTTTACCACTTGAAGGGACATTTAGCATTATTATTTGACTCAAGAGGTTAATCCTTAACTGTAGGTTTGTGGTTGACAGCCATCTTAGAAAGGTTGCATTTTGGCAGGAACTTTAACCACAAATATTTAGGGGGTTTCTTTTCAGTTCAATGACCATATAAGACCAAAGAGAGTAGATGTACTCAAGTACTTGTTGTTTAGAAGGCAAACTCTTAGAGGGTAGGGCCCTGGATTCCTCAAGGCATTCTGAAATAGGTTATGATTATAAATGGATTATGGTAAAAATAATTTCTGAAAATTTTATGTTTTGGAAGTTTTTATAAAATATTAGTATCATTTGAAATCCTTTCATATCATCTTTGAGGCCGTAAGGAAGGAGAACACGCTGACCGAATATTAATACTCCACTTTTTCTATAAACATGATAAACAACTAACTATGCACTATAGGAGCTTAATAAATTTTTGGTGATGAGGAACTCTGTAATATTACCTACAATTATTGCCGTTTGTCTGATCAGTGTATAAATATTGTCTGTTTGCCTCTTCTCCTTATATTTCTCTTGGTTTTGGATACATGTATATTTTCATAGGTCATAGAAAAACAGAATGACAGAAAAGTATGAATATAGGAGTAGATCTTGAATTATAGCTCTGGAAGGGATTCTATAAAATGATTCTAACATCTTAGATTTGTAAATAAAGAAAGGAATAGTCTGTGACATTAGGGATGTGCTTCAGGTTGTAGTTAGTTAATTGCAAAAACTATTTCTGGAAAACCTAGCCCTTCACCAACCAGGCTCCCAGTTCCTCTTTCTATTGTATCAACCTTTTGAATATGTTTAAATTGGGCCATATCATTAATCACTTTCATTCTCCATCCAGCATTTGTTATAGAAAAATTTTATAGGTTTTAGCTTAGCTTCTTCAGGGTGGCTGCTTTAGGGTTATATAAATGACCCTCAAATGAATTTTTAGATAACTTGATGCAATTTCATCTCAGTTTCATAGATATAATCCTACCTTGGCTCACAGACTCTGGGACCTCTGAGTAGGGCATGTATCTCAGACCCTTTTTTTTTTAATAGCGCTAGTGAGATATCAAAGAAATAAGATAAACCGCAAAGAGTTAAAGTGTGCATTTTGATAAATTTTAGCACATGTATATACACATGTGAAACCATCACCATAATCAAAATAATGAACATAGCCATCAGCCAAAAACTTTCTCCATGCCTCTTTGTAAACTTTCCCTCCTGCCTTATCCTCTCAACCCCTACCCGGCCCCTGTTTCTAAGAAACCACTATTCTTCCTTCAGTCACATAGATTAGTTTTTATTTTCTAGAATTTTTAATAAATAGAACCATACAGTGAGTACTCATGTTTTTGTGGCTTTTTTCATTTAGCTTCATTATTTTGAGATTCATCCATGATGTATTGAGCACTGATGACTTTTTCCCTTTTGTTAATCAGCACTATTCCATTGTAAAATATACCGCACTTTGCTTATTTATTCATCTGTTGATAGACATTTGGGTTATTTCCAGTTTGGGGCTATTACAAATAAAGCTATTATGAACACTCAGGTACACATCTTTTTTAGACTTAAGCTTTCATTTCTTTGGGTAAATATCCAGGAATGGGATGAATGGATAGCAGGATAGGTGTAAATTTCTCTCTCTATGATTCTGCCAAACTGTTTCCCAAAGTTCTTATTTTCTTTCTTTTTCCTTTTTTTTTTTTTAAGATTTTATTTGTTTATTTGAGAGACAATGAGATAGAGCATGAGAGAGGAGAAGGTCTGCGGGAGAAGCAGACTCCCTGTGGAGGTGGGACCTCGATGCAGGACTCGATCCTGGGACTCTGGGATCATGACCTGAGCTGAAGGCAGTCACTCCACCAACTAAGCCACCCAGGTGCCCTCAAAGTTCTTATTTTCTATCCCCACCAGCAGCGATGGGAATTCCAGTTGTTCTATATCTTTGTCTACACTTACTATGCTCTTTTTTTTTTTTTTTCATTTTAGCCATTATAAAAGGTACATAGTGGTATCTCATTGTGGGTTTAATTTCATTTACTTAATGGCTAATGAAGTTGAACACATTTAAACTTATTTGCCTTTGGTTGAACAGGTAAAGTTACCTGTTCAAAATGTTTGCAAACAAAATGTTTGCAAATGAAAAAGTTGTATTGTTTATTTTCTTACTATTATGTTTACAGGGTTGTTTTTGTATTTTGGATCAAATTCTTTATCAGATCATGACTCCAAATTATTTTCTCTCAGTGTGGTTTGTGTTTTCATTTCCTTAATAGTGTCCTTTGAAGAGCAAAAGCTTTTATTTTGCTGAAGTTCAATTTGTAATTTTTTTGAAAATTGATTTAGAGGTGTCTAAGAAATCTTTGCATAACTGCAGTGACAGATTTTTTCTTAAAATTTCCTTGAAAAAGTTTTACAGTTTTAGGGTTTACATTTAGGTCTATAAACTATTTGGAGTGGACTTTTACATATATATATATATTTTCATATGTTATCTGATTGTTCAACATTATTTAAAGTCTATTCAGGATTGCTTGGTTGGTTCAGTCATTGAGCATCTGCCTTTGGCTCAGGTTCTGATCTCAGGGTCCTGGAACTGAGCTCCTAATTGGCTCCCTGCTCAGCGGGAAGCCTGCTTTTCCCTCTCCCATTCCCCCTGCTTGTGTTCCCTCTCTTGCTGTCTCCCTCTCTCTCTCCCTCTCTCTGTTAAATAAATAAATAATACCTAAAAAAAAAATAAAGACTATTCTTTTTCCACTGATTTGTTCTTACAGCTTTGTTGAAAATCAGTTGTCTATATATACACGAATCTATTTCTGGACTTTCTGTTTTGTTTCCCTGATGTATTCGCTCATCTTTATGTCAATACTACACTCTCTTGATTGTTCTAGCTTTATCATAAGCCTTGGGATCAGGTAATGTTAACATTCTAATTTTGTCTTTCTTTTTGAAAGAGGATTTGTGTTTTTGTTTTGCTATACTAGGTCCTATGCATTTCCATATGGATGTTAGAATTGGTTTGATAATTTTTACAATAAAAACCTGCTGGGATTTTATTGTGATTATGTTTAATCTTGAATTTAGTTTGAAGAGAACTTATAACACTATTGAGTTTTCAACAATAAATGTGATATATCTCTCCATTTAGTTACTTTAAAAATATGTATCAGAGATGTTTTATAATTGGGATGCCTGGGTGCTCAGTGGGTTAAGTGTCTGCCTTTGGCTCAGGTCATGATCCCAGCATCTTGCATTGGTCTCCTTGCTCAGCAGGGAGCCTGCTTCTCCCTCGGCCTGCAGCTCCCCCTGCTTGTGCTCTCTCTCTGACAAAGAAAGAAATACATTTTTTTAAAAAAGAAGTGTTTTATAAGAATATAGAGGTCTCGTACATCTTTTGTCATACTTTCCCCTATTTTGTATCTTGATACTGCTGTAATTTAAAAATTTAGTTTCTGACTTTTAAAAGTTTTTATTTAAATTCTAGTTCATTAACATACAGTGTAATATTAGTTTCAGATTAGTATCATGATATTGTGATTCAACACTTCCGTACAACACCTGGTGCTCATCACAACTGCACTCCTTAACCCCCATCCCATATTTCACCCATCCCCCCACCCCCTCCCTCTGGTAGCCATCAGTTTGTTCCCTGTAGTTAAGAGTCTGTTTCTTGGTCTGCTTCCCTCTCTCTTTTTTTCCCCTTGCTCATTTGTTTTGTTTCTTAAATTCCACATATGCATGAAATCACATGATCTTTGTCTTTCTCTGACCGGCTTGTTTGTTGCTAGTACATAGAAACATCTTTGACTTTTGTTTGTTGATCTTGTATGTGATTTGTTAAATTCATTGACTCTGGAAGAATTTTTGCAGATTTTATTGGATTTTCTATGTAAACAATATCTGTGAAAAGTTTTACTTCTTCCTTCTCAAACTAGATGCATTTCATTTATTATTATTTTCATTATTATTACTATTTGCCTTATTGCCCTGGCTAGGACCTCCAATACAATGTTAAATAGGAAAGGTAGTAAGAGTGAATTTGCTTGCCTTATTCCTGATCTTAGGAGAAAGCCTTTAGCTCCCTCTCTTAGGCATGATTTGTTAACAACTTTTTCTGCAACTAGTGAGAGGATCATATAATTTTTCTTTAAAAATTATGAATATATTGAGTTACATTGATTTTCAAATGTTAAACTTTGCATTCCTTGGATAAGCCCTTCCTTTGTCATGATGTATCATTATTTTTATATATTTCCAGATTCTATATGTTAAAATTTCTTAACTGTTTTTCCTTTTACGTTCACGAGGAAGATTGATCTGTAGTTTTCTTGTAATGCCTTGTCTGATTTTGGCATCAGGGTAATGCTGTCTTCATCAAATTAGGTGCAAATAGTTTCTTCCTTTACAGTTTTGAGGAAGGTTTTATATGTGTGTATATGTAACATATTAGTATATATTTATGTGTATTTATAATATAAATATATGTAAACCCATAAAGATATATAAATATGTTATATTATTACATATATATTTTCTATATAACCATATTATAGTTATTTCTTCCCTAAATGCTTTATAGGATTCACCATAGAACCCAACTGGAAATGAAATTTTTTTGTGTGTGAAGGATTTTAAATTTGTTTTAATAATCATAAATTTATTCTGGTATCTATTTCCTTTGGAGTGAACTTTGATAGTGTGTGTCTTTCAATTTTTTTCCATTTTATCTAAGTTGTTGAATTTATTGGAATAGAATTGTCAATAATATTGGTTTATCATCCCGTCTTTTAAATATCTAAAGGTATTCTACACACTTTCACTGGTACTTTGCCAAATGCTCTATATAATTCATAAATTTTTTCTAGTTTGGCTATTAAGAAGAGGCAACATAGCCAACCTGTGTAGGAGTGCCACACAGTCTTTCCTATAATCCTCTTAGGGTGTTTTATTCCTGGCTTTGATAGTTTCCTTTAATGCATATTCTTATAACTACTCAGGATACATCTCTGAAGTTCTCTCCCTGTGCTGTTCTTTTCTTTCTAGCACCGTGTCCTGTGAATTCTAGCTACTTTGGATCCCTTTGACTCTCTGCTGTGTCTTCTCAGTTCAGGTAGTCTACTGGGCTCTGCCTGGTTCCCCTTCCTTACATGTGGCCTGGACACTCCTTCATGCAGTAAGTGGGGTTAAGTGTAGTACTGGGTCTCATTTCGTATCTCTCAGTGACCACCATTATTTGTCATCTCATGTTTAGTTTCTTGAAAACTGTTATTTCATGTATTTTATCTGGTTTTTGGTGAAGTTGGTAAATCTAGTCTCGGCTACTCCATTTCAACAGAAAAGAGAAGTCTCTTTTTTGTTTTGAAGTTACCGTAAGGAAGTTTTTGATGATCTGTACTCCAGAAATTTATTGAATGAAGGTAGGTAGAATTTTAACTCTTCAGATTAAATTCAAAATTACTTTGAGGCAGTAAAATATCAGCAACAGGTGATAAAAGTGTAACTGATGACATACAGGATGCCGTGAGAGCACATAGAAAGATAAGAACAAGGGATCCAAAGACAATTTTCCATAGGAGGCACCGTAAATCTGAGACCTACTTGATATTAAGTAAGTTAAAGTAGAAAAGAAAGGGTATTCTGGACACTGAGAGTGGCATTCATTGATTTATTCATACCCTCAGAACACATTTGAAAAGACCTTTTTAGGCATCTCTATGGGTCAGGCTGCATTGTAATGAACAAGATAGTCATAGATCCTACCCACATGGAACTTACCTTGAGTGAAGGAGACAGAGTGAAAATAAGGATGGAAGGTGTATAAAATAAGTATGCATTATTATAATTATTAGGAAGTAATCTATCAACAAGATAACTAGGGTCATAGAGAGTCTTCTAAGGAAGGATAGGAAGGAAATGCTTCTTTGAGAAGATTATACTCTAGCTAGAACCTAAAGGATGAAAAGTACCTAACCCTGTAACTTTAAGAGGAAAAGTGTGTGCCAGGCTGATGCAACCACTTATAAGTGAATACAAGTATCCTACAGCAAAGAAGAGAGAGAGGTTCAGAATGGCTAGACCAGAGTGTAATGTAGGGAGTGGCTCAGTTAACAGTTGGACAGGGGCATCAGAATGATACTGTAGAGGACTTCACAAAGAAATCTGAAAATCCAGGCTGCTTTAGGATCTGAGACATTGCAGAGGACAAGTAGAGATCCTGTGAAGAGCAGAAGAGAATATAAAGACAAATTATAACTGGCCATTCTTAAGAAAGAAAGAAATGTCCTTGGGTCATTCAATCAATTTTTTGAGGACATGGTTCTAAATTCTTTGTATGAGGGACCTGTACCTCTTGGTTGAGTCTAAGCTCTCTGAGTGTGTCTGTGTTGCTTACAACCTGATCTCAAGTGCTTAGCATGTTGTCTGGCACACAATAGATATAGGAACAAATATTTGCTGAGAGACTGGGGCCAAAAGAACTGAAAATTCAAAAAATCTTTTACCAAAAAGAAAAAAAAAATCTTTTACCAACTTTACAGGTTCTTCCCAGAGGGACAGCAGAGAGGTAACATTGTGGTATTTGAAGAAGGAGAATTCCAGCATGATCAAAAACATGAACTTGAACTATAGATTTGGAAGAACTTGCATTTTTTTTTTTAAAGATTTTATTTTTAAGTAATCTCTACACCCAACAGGGGGCTTGAATTTACAACTTTGAGGTCAAAGTTGCATGTTCGATTGACTGAGCCAGCCAGGTGCCCTAGAACTGTTGCAATTTTAACAACTCTAGCACCTATGGCAACAAAGCTAAAATTGTTGCCTAGGAAGAAAAGACAGCCCCAGGGAATGTGGGAATTGGTAGTCACTTTTGAAGAGGTTTGGGATTTGAGCGGGTACAATGTAGAGTTCACAGTTTCGCCCAGATAATTTCAACAGGGTCCTAATTTCCTGCTTCCACCCTTGTTCCCCTCCAACAGTCTTTCCTCACAGCAACAAAGTAATACTGAAATATGAATTGGATCACATCTGTCTCACGCTTTCAAGTTCTTGCATAGCTTCCCTCTGTCCCCTGAATACATTCTAAGCTCCCTCGTGGTCTGTAAGGCTCTGCAAGAGGAGCCTTATCCCTCCAATATTCCCCACTGCTCCCTGACTTCCAGGAGCTCTGGGCTTTGCCTTCCTTGCCTCAAGGACTTAACTCCTAGTGTTTCTTTGTTCTGGAATACTTTGACCTCCATTCAATCTGCCAACTCCTTCTTAAGTTTTAGGTCACAGCTGAAATGGCCTTAAGGAAGTCTTCCTTAGCTACCCTAATACACTGGTTTTTTTTTTGTTTTTTGTTTTTTTTTTTTAAGATTTTATTTATTTATTTGACAGACAGAGATCACAAGGAGGCAGAGAGGCAGGCAGAGAGAGAGGAGGAAGCAGCCTTCCCGCTGAGCCGAGAGCCCAATGTGGGGCTCGATCCCAGGACCCTAGGATCATGACCTGAGCCGAAGGCAGAGGCTTTAACCCACTGAGCCACCTAGGCACCCCAATAAACTGGTTTTTAATTTTCAATTTCAGCCTGTTGGTATTTTGTAATAGTATTTATTATAGCTTACTATTAATGTTTTGTCTTTATATGTGTCTGTCTTTTCATAAGAATATAAGTACCATATATATAGGATCCATGTCTTTATTCATCAGTATCAATCCCCAGGACATAGCACAGGACTTGGCACATGGTATCTGCTTAATACATTGTAGTAGAATGAGTGAATGAATGAATGAAATTCTTCTGTTGTTTTCTTTGATATGACCTAAGGGAGGTGATCACAAATTATATTTTTTCTTCATTACGGAAAATTTGGATAACAAAAGAAAATAGAAGAAAAAGTTGCCCACAGTCCTACCTAAAGAGAACCATTATTGCGGTGCCTAGGTGTCTCAGTTGATTAAGCCTCTGACTCTTGATTTCAGCTCAGATCATGATCTCAGGTTCCTGGAATAAAGGCCTGCATGGAGCCCCATGTTGGGCTCTGTGCTCAGCATAGAGGTCTGCATGTCTCTCTCCCTCTTCTCCTCCCCCACTTCAAAAAAAATGATAACCATTATTAATATTTTTATCTATATATGTATAGTCTTTTTCTTTTGCATTTTAAAATATGATTGCCATCATATAGCATGCACACAATTTTAGTTACTAATTTTTTTTAAAGATTATTTATTTATTTGACAGAGATCACAAGTAGGCAGAGAGGCAGGCAGAGAGAGAAGGGGGAAGCGGGCTCCCCGCTGAGCAGAGAGCCCAATGCGGGGCTCGATCCCAAAACCCTGAGGTCATGACCTGAGCTGAAGGCAGAGGCTTACCCTACTGAGCCACCCAGGTGCCCCAAGTATCTAATTTTTTAAACTAATTTTATGGCATAATTCTGAAGAAAAAAATTGGTTATGTAAAAAGGATTAATACACAAAATGACAAGGTGTCTGACATCTAGAAAATTACCATCATTAACATTTTTATGTATTCCAGTATTTCTCAACTTTATTTTCATTATCTCTTCCTTAAGAAGCCTTGTAGACCTTTTCCTATTGGCTTTCCCATCACCCCATAAAATTTTAATAAAATAAAATAGTTACACTATATATCTATTTCCCAGTTTATGTTTACCTGTGCTTTATACATACGAAGTCTAAGCTGGTTTTTTTCCCCCCGTCTGCAAGAACCAGTTTTGTACCCTTCGGAAGGATGTTGCCCCAGTTGAGAATGCATGTTCTATTGTATTAGAGCATCTTTCCCCTCCTAGGAACATGTATTTTTATGTTGTTGAGATATAACTACATGTATTGATTTTAAACCTTTCTTAATGCAGAGCCATCCACAAATTTGAAATAAAATGTGCTGGGAAATGGTTGTTACAACAGATAATAATAAACTACTGGTTGGTTTATTAGTCTTCTATAAACTAATAAATACTGGCTCACTATGAATATGAATTTTTTTAAAAGATTTTATTTATTTATTTGTCAGAGGGAACACACAAGCAGGCAGAGGCAGAGAGAGAAGCAGGCTCCCCGCTGAGCAAGGATCCTGATGGGGACTCAATCCCAGAACCCCAGGATCATGACCTGAGGTGAAGGCAGTGGCTCAACCAACTGAGCCACCCAGGTGTCCCGAATATGAATTTTTTAAAAATAAAATAAGAATGCTTATTTTTTGATAAACACACACAAATGTAAAATTTACCATATTAACCATTTTTAAGTGTATAGTTCTGTAGGGCTAAGTGTTCTCACATTACCATGCAACCCATCTCCAGAGTGTTTCACCTTGCAAAATTGAGATTCTATTCTTATTAAACAATAACTCCCCATTCCTTACTCTCTGTAACCCCTGACAATTCTAAGTTTGATTTCTATGAGTGTTTCTGTGAATTTGATTACTCTTCAGGCTCCCATATTTGTTTTTTTGTGGCTGGCTGGTTTCATTCAGGATATGTCCATAGTTTCATCCACATTGTTGCATGTGTTAGTATTTCTTGTGTTATGAAGGATGAATACTATTCCATTGTATGTGTAGACCATAGTTTGTTTATCCATCTGTCAGTGGACTTTTGGGTTGGTCCACCTTCTGGCTCTGGTGAGTAATGCTGCTATGAATGTGGTTGTACTGATAACTCTTTGAGAATGTGCTTTCAATTTTTTTTTTTGGATATATAAGAATATGAATTGTAAGGACATAATAAACAAATACATTTTTCAAGACAAGAGTAATAGCATAAAAATGATTTCCAGCTGAGTTAAACACTGAAAGTCAAACTTCTTCCCTATTCTGTGGAATTCTCCTGATGAAACATAATCTATCTATATCTCTGGGTTTGAGGTTCGAACTGGTTAAGAACAAGCTTTATAGGCTTCATGATGTTTCTTCCAATTTTTGAGATACTTTGGGTATTTACCTGTGCTTGGTTGGAATATATGTTCAAATGATTTTTTTGTTTTTAAAAATTTTATTTATTTATAACAGAGAAAGATACTGAGAAAGAGAATAAAGCAGGGGGAATGGAGAGGGAGAAGCAGTCTCCCTGCCAAATAGGGAGCCTGATGTGGGTCTTGATCCCAGCATCCTGGGATCATGACCTGAGCCGAAGGCAGACATCTAATGACTGAGTCACGCAGGGGACTCTCAAATGATTTAAAAAAAAGAAAAGGACAAATATATTTTTCTGAGCTCTTGTATAATAAACACAGCTTTCTATTTTCTTCATACATGTAGATTATGTTACATGGTAGAATATTATTGGATAACAATCTTTTCTCCGGCAGTGACTGTAGATATTGTACCATTGTTTTCAGATATTTAGTGTAGAAAAATAGAAATACGTGGTTGACCTGATTTTTTTTTTTTGTATATATAGTGGAATACTTGGGGAGTTTTTATTTTTTTCTAGAACTCAAATATTTTCCCAGAGTACATCTATAATGTACAATACATTTCTTTTTTTAAAAATATTGTATTTATTTATTTGAGAGAGAGACAGATAGTGAGAGCACAAGGAGAGAGGAAGAGAGAAATAGGCTCCCTGAGAGCAAGGAACTTGATGAGGGGTTTGGTCCCAGGACTCTGAGATCATGACCTGAGCCGACGTCAGACCCTTAACCTACTGAGCCACCCAGTTGCCCCTGTAATACAGAGTACATTTCTTAAAGGCAGTGACTTTTGACTAACTGGAAACATTACCATTTTTTACTTTTTAAGCAGAAGAAATTTCTTCAGTTGTATGGTTATTGTTTCTGTCTTAATTTGGTTATCCCACTTGTATTTTTAGATTGGATCTCCATTCCTTATCCTTAACTTCTGTTACCATTTTCTTCATTATTTCTAGTTTCTCTCCTTTTCTTCCTCCTTTCCTTTCTTTTCTCTTCCCTTCCTTTCTTTCCTCTCTCTGTCTCTCTCTCCTTCTTTGCATTCTTTTCTTCCTTTGTATTCTAACAGTTTTTCAAGATTGTCTTATACTTTATTGACTTGATTTTTCATGTCACCAAGTTCTGCCCTTCACTGCCTCCTCTGCACGTTAATTCTACTACCAATTTTATACTTTCTAAAAGTCCTTCCTTATTGTACCTTTGTCTTTTACAGTTTCATCATAATTTATTTTTATTCTGTTTTTTCTTTCTTATTGCTCTCTTATTTGGCTTCATAAAAGTTATGTTTTCCAAAAACCAAAGAAAAACCAAAGTTTTTTTTCCCTTTTTTCTGTTATAAGCTATTTTTACAGGCTATTTCTCTGAATCTTGGGTATGACACTTCCTTACCTGTAGAAATATTTCTCCCCACAGTCCCAATGCTAATTTTTCTTCATCAATTTATTTTAAAATTTTTACCAAAAGACAGGGTGAGCAAATTTCCCTATAGTTCTCATTGTGCCCTCTTTAGAACTACAGCTTTGTGATACTTTCCCATGAATTGTTCCCAGTCCAATCCCTCAGTGTTGGTAGGTTTTTATTTGTTCAGTTTTGTTGGATCGAGAAAGCATGTTCTCTTGCTGACACCCTCCATACTGTATAGGAAGGACTACTCTACCAAGTATGCACTGCGATCAGGTTTTTCCTGCCTTTTCCTTCTCCTGAAAATTGAATTGTGGATCTATTCCTGTGAGGACGCAAGGTGCCACTCCCACACACCACCCTTGCTCTGCCACGGCTGCCCAGCAACCTAACTGACACATAGACTTGGTATTTTTTAATTCACTGAGTATTTGGTTGGCTTATTCCCAATTAATAGAGACTGTTGGGAGATTGTTGGCTTATTCCCAATTAATTTTTTCTCTTTCTCATAGTATAATGTGTACAGCTGTTGCTTGAAATTTTTATCCAGTTTCATCAGTCTGAAGTTAATGGAAATCTTTAGCTTTTGACGATACCTTGACTTTCATTTCTTGTTTTCATTGCTGTTCCAAAGGTTTGTTTCTTCTGTTTCTTCAGAGGTGCTTTATTAAGAAGTGGAAAGACTATATCACAGGTTGCTATTCCACCACCATTTTCAACAAGAAATATTTATGATTTATGATTTTATAATCAGAAAACTTTATTTAAATTTTATTTAGTATTATATTTAGGTCAAATAATCTCTAAGCGTGTCTATGGAGCATGGAGATAGAAAGGGTATGTGAACAAGTCTCATAAACCACTCAACACTGAAAATGTTGGTTTAAAAAGTATAGTTTAATATATGATGAACTATATAGAATGTTAATGGTGAATTAAGTGATAAGTATGTCAACGTTGACAGAATTTGAAGCACGGGTGATCCAAATAGGAATTAAGATTTGTGAGATATTCATATGCATTCCTTTATGTTTGAGAGTTGGAGATAGATTAGCACAAAATATGAACAGTCATGCAACACATTGTGCCTGATGCGTAGGAGTAATCAGTAGATGTTTTCTTGCCCTGGGCTCCCTGTTGCCCTGGCCTTCTCTCCCTTTCTTCATCCCTGCTTTCTATTTCATTTTAGGCTGAGTCTGAAGACACAGGCATAGAACTGAACAGCATATAATGATGTTTTTGTTAGTGGAAGACATCCATGGTGTCAACTCTAAGTGTTGCATGTCACAGATGAACAGTGCCTAATTTGTGTATACACATCCACACACACACATACATATATACACACACCTACATGTACACATACAGATATTGACATAGAGATGTAGACACACACACACATATAGGATACCATGTCAGTGATTTCAAAAGAGGAGAAGAATATTACTTATACGCCATGTTTCATTATTAATGCAAGGTGATAGAGTGGAACAGCATTTTGCTGCTCCTTTTCCATCTTTATCATTTCTTTGTGTACCTTGACTTTAAAAATACAATTATTAAATCCAATTTTGATATTTGAAAAAGGTACTTTGAAAATAGTTCCTTAAAGTTATATAGTTTGACTGCTGCTCTTTATACACCCTGGGTGGCTAAAGCTTTAAAGACCTCAGGTGTCTTGAAAAACGATCAATGGACCATTAAGCAGCGATATCATGCCATAAGGCTACATTCCTGGAGGCAGGTGACCCATGCCATCATGTTCTTCCTTGCCCGTCTTCTAAAATAACAGTCCGACAGCTTTACGTGCCCATGTGTAGCCTGGTAATGTGATCGCAGGCAGTGTGCAGGGATCATGTTCAGTTCAGATATGTTGACCTGTAGTCAAACAATGGATAATATGTCAGTCACAGGATTCACTTCCAATACAAGAACTTTGTTCTACACCATAACACACTTTGGTGTATGTCACCTTTGTGTAAATCTTTGGCTGAAATCATAATTTTAGGAAAAGATACGGGTATATTCCTATTTGAACCCTTTCTGTTTTTCTTCTCCTAATGTGTGTTCCCCAATCGACTGCCAGTCAAAGTCATGGAATTCACTTCATGCATATCTTTGTGAGTGGTTTATGATCATGGGAGTCAAATGAAAAAGGTGGCAAACAAAGCAGAGGAGAATGACAACTCAGGAGAGCATCGTAGGTGAATAGATACACAATTCATTGTTTTGAAATATGGGTAAGATACAGGGAGGTCAAATAGAGAGGTTAGTTTATGCTGGGCAGAAGAGTTTAGGCTTGGTGTGGAAGACAAGATTCTTGAGGAGAGTAGAAACTTGACAAAAAGTAGTATTTTTGAAAGGTTAATGGAGCAGTGGGCCCTAGGAGAGCTTAAAGCAGGGGATGGTTAGAGATGAGAGAACAGAACTTTATTCATTTACAGGTTATGACATGAGAGCCATAGAGGACAGAAGGAAGGTGTTGCCTAGAAAGACAGAAAAAGGCAAATTTGAGATGAACTGTGTAAATAATCACTAGAATATGCATTTAGTATGTAAATGGCTAAGTGAATGGATAATAGGAGAAGTCTATAAATTAGATGTATTAGAATGCATATCTCTAATCTTTCTCCTTAAATTATATTTTGATATAATAGGAAACATACATATAATATATGATAGCATACATTTTCAAATACAAGGTGGTGACATTGAGAAAGTTACAGAAAATAGGTTAATAATTGAGGGGAAAAAGGAGGCATTTGAGATTGGAAATGTTGAAAGAGATCATGACTGGAGAGCAGAAGTAGATCCCCCCTCCCTCAAAGAGCCTTGAGATAATATAAAGTGCCAAGTACATGGAGGCTTTCACAGTGTATCCTTACGTCCATGGGCATGAAGAGAACCATCTGACGGGGAGCCAGTCAGAAGTTTCTGCTAAGTTCTTACCTGGCCTACAGTTTTCATGGTAGACCTCAAGTTCTATAACACTGCCTGCTGGAGAGATGACTGGAGATATGCCACAATGAGGTCTTACTGTAATTGTACACATTTATTTTTTCCTGGGCCAGGCACTCTTCGAAGAATTTTGTATATTTTCATTTTCATTTCATCACAATATTTCTATGAGGTAGAAATATTTCTTCTTTCCCCCATTTTTAAGGTAAGGAATCTGAGACCCAGTAACTTGATTTTTTTTTTTTTTTTTTGGACAGACAGAGATCACAAGTAGGCAGAGAGGCAGGCAGAGAGAGAGAGAGAGGGAGGAAGCAGGCTCCCTGCTGAGCAGAGAGCCCCATGTGGGGCTCGATCCCAGGACCCTGGGATCATGACCTGAGCCGAAGGCAGAGGCTTTAACCCACTGAGCCACCCAGGCACCCCAGTAACTTGATTTTTGTTACCTAGCTGATGCATGTTAGATCTGAATTGAAACTCTTGACAGTCTGACTTCCAGATCTCTAGACTGTTAAACACTGTCTAATGGTACATACATGGAATTGTCCTTAATTATCCTGAGTTAAATGAGAAAATGAAGCAAAGCTTTTTATATAACTTGTATCCAAGAAACACTGGGGATGCCCGCCTGGCTCAGTCAGAAGAGCATGTGACTCTTGGTCTTGGATTTATGAGTTTGAGCCCCACATTGGGTAGAGAGATTACTTAAATAAATAAAACTTTAAAAAGCCCACTGAATTCCTGCCCCCCCCCATTAAAATCAGAAGTATGGGAGCCAGTGAAATACAATTGTTTGAATTCACACTGTGTTGGATAATATTGGTATTTGCCCTTATATTTGTTCCTACAAATCTGTTGTACTTACTTCCCCGTCTCAACTACTTCCACCTATGGGTCTTGGGCTCTCTATACCCTAGGACTGACTGCTGTGTTGGAAAGAAGCCGAAGTACAAACACCCAGGTGAAGGCATAAGGCATCATTAACATGTTGTGACTAGAGTTCTTACCTTAAAGGCCCCCTTCCCAACTTCCTGATATTCCTGTTTCTAGGTAGACTTAATTCCTGATACTTTAAGTGTAGTATATAGACTGTCAGCATCAGCATTCCCTGGGAACTTGTTAGAAATGCAGAATTTCAGATGCCCCAGGACTACTGAATCAGAATCTTCATTTTTAAAAAAGATTATTTATTTATTTATTTATTTGAGAGAGAAAGAGAGAGAGATCAAAAGAGAGCCCTGGGTGGAGGGGCAGAGGGAGAGAAGGAAGCAGATTCCCCACTGAGCAGGGAGCCTGATGTGGGGCTGGATCCTAGGACCCTGGGATCATGAACTTAGCCAAGGTAGATGCTTAATGACTGAGCCACCCAGGTGCCCCAAGATTCTGCATTTTTAAATAAGATTCCCAGATAATATGTACGCACATTCAAGTTTGAGAAGGACTGATCTAAATGGTTTTTGCCTCTCATTGCTGACATCTTTGTGTGGTACCTGATTTCAAATATAATTTCAGATCTATTGTGTAAACTTTGTTTCTGGCACTGGAATTGTTTGGTTTATAGATATCTACCTAGTTTCTCAAATACATCGCTGTCCAGACTTTTACAGTCTGTGTGTTTCTCAACTTTTCCATTCCTAGTTTCTTATTGCCTCTTCCTATCCCTACTCATACCCTTAGAACTAAAGGAATGATAATTATATTACTTAACTATTTCCTTATCAAAATTTGAGCAAAATGAATATATACATAACCAAAGAAGTAATTAATCTATATAGAAACTAATGGAATGATTTGGACCTAATACTTAACTGTTTTTGTTATTACAATGGCAACATGGGAAGTCAACAGAATGCCCCACCCCATTCTTGCCAAATCTGCAATACGTGGCATTATACATGCAAACAAACTTGATAGTAGTTCTTATTTTCTCATTACATTAAGCAAAAAGACAAATCACCCTTCATCACTGTTCTATGCCTATTGATAAATGAATGTCTTTGGTTGCCTTCTCAGAAGTGTAGAAGGGGTCAATTGGCTGTTTTCCTCTGTTGTTACTTCTAGGATTCCTATGGTTTGTGAGATATTTATTCAATTTAAGTATTAGTCATCCATGGGGATTTCCTGTGTAATAACTTCTAAAAGTGGAATGTCAAAGAAGAGCAGAGAGGAATATTTATAGACACCCACCCACACCCTTTTCCCTGCAGAGTGTGCTTTGCAAGCACTGCCGTGAGCTCTCTTTGAAGATCCAGCAACAGGTAGAGTCCAGAAAAAGAAAGCTTTTTTCTTGGTAGAGTTACAAAAGTGTTTTACCTAGCTAAGTTTAGAAAACTGCACAAGGCTAGGTATAGATAAAAGTCCAAATGCATGATAATTTTAAAATTACGAATTAACAATTTGAAAATGAAACTCTAGGAGAATCTTGGGGAATAAGGAATTATTCATTTATGCCTTAATGATGACATTGGTGTAATTGTTTCTATTGTATTCCCTTAGTTATTTTTCATAGACAGGCATTGAAGAATGAATACAGAGACCCTATCAAAGGACTTCCTCCTGTGTCATTCTTCTTACTGATGCTGCAAAGCTGAGGCATTTGGAAAGATTCTGCTCTCCCAACAAGAATTTGCAGCTGGGGAACAGTAGCATACAGAATAAAGTCTTCCAGGAATCTCTCAGGACATTTTGAACATTTTGGAAATAGCCTTTATCCTGAGTTGATCTCCAAAGGCAAGTAATTACAACAGGAAACACATGCTCCATTTTTCTAAGTGACTGAATTCAAGCTTTTTTTAAAATGATATTTTTGAACTGTAAGTCTGTGTCATCAAAAAGCAAGCCAAGAGCTCTAGTATATGTATTCACGATTTCATTACAGTTATCTTCACCACCCCTAATGATGCCTAGAGTGAAGTTATTGTGTGGTAATCCATGTGGAATTTTGCATGATGATTGGCTATTCACTGGGATGCAGAGACACAGCTAGATTGGGCTGAGTAGATCTGCTACTGAGGCAAAAATCAATTTTAAGCCCTTTTTAGGGACAGCATGAGGGCTAGAGTAGTTTTATAAAGTGTAATTAAAGAGATTTCCTCTTCCAAAGTCTCAGAATATAAAAGTAGTCTAGGGAAAAGGTAGCTTTTCACATTGAATAATTTTAAAATCTCATAAAATAAAAGCATGTTTAGAAGGGAAGGGGTGTCAAGGTATTTCATTGGTTAGAACCATGTACGGAACAGCTAAAAGAAAGATGACACAATGCTTTCCTTGGCGTAAGTCCTTTCTCTGTTGGTTCAGATCTTATTGGGTATATGCTGTGATCTTTTATTCACATAATTATTGTGTTTATACCACCAACTTATTTAAATTCAACCCATTTTTCAAGGAGTAATGTTGTGTATTATATTTCTCTGATTATGCTCTTCATGAGATGAATCCTGTCTGGGCCAGTCCCTGAGTAAACATAAGATCATGCATTTTTTTGAGCTGGAAATCACCACAGGTCCAACCTATTTCAAAACACTTATTTTAGAGTTAAAAAAACAGAAGTCCCAACAGATTATATAATCCATGGCCCAGCGGGGACCAAGATTTTTTTTTTTAATTTAATTTTGTTTTTTTAGTGTTCCAAGATTCATTGTTCCTGCACTACATCCAGTGCTCCATGCAATATGTGCTCTTCTTAATACCCACCACCAGTCTCACCCAATCCCCCACCCTACTCCCCTCCAAAACCCTTAGTTTGTTTCTCAGAGTTCACAGTCTCTTATGGGTTGTCTACCCCTCCAATTTCCCCCAACTCACTTCTCCTCTCCATCACACCATGTCCTCCATGTTATTCCTTGTGCTCCACAAGTAAGCGAAACCATTTGATGCTTGACTTATTTCACTCAGCATAATCTCTTCCAGTCCCATCTGTGCTGATACGAAAGTTGTGTATTCATCCTTTCCCACAGAGGCATAATATTCCATTGTAAATATGGACCGTATTTTCTTCATCCATTTATCTGTTTAAGGGCATCTTGGCTCTTGCCACAGTTTGGTGACTGTGGCCATTGCTGCTATGAACATTGGGGAACAGGTGGCCCTTCTTTTCACCACATCTGTATCTTTGGGATAAATACCCAGTAGTGCAATTGCAGGGTCATAGGGTAGCTCTATTTTTAATTTCTTAAGGTATCTCCACACTGTTTTCCAAAGTGGCTGCACTAACTTGCATTCCCACCAACAGTGTAAGAGGGTTCCCCTTTCTCCACATCCTCTTCAACATTTGTTGT
This sequence comes from Mustela erminea, assembly GCF_009829155.1. Taxonomy (NCBI): domain Eukaryota; kingdom Metazoa; phylum Chordata; class Mammalia; order Carnivora; family Mustelidae; genus Mustela; species Mustela erminea. Next base: position 17,607,062 of record NC_045634.1, read on the forward strand.
TTACTGTATGTGGGTTTTGGCTGTTCTAACTGGTGTAAGGTAGTATCTCAATGTGGTTTTGGTTTGAATCTCCCTGATGGCTAATGATGATGAACATTTTTTCATGTGTCTCTTAGCCTTTGGTATGTTCTTCTTTGGAGAAGTGTCTGTTCATGTGTTCTGCCCATTTTTTGACATGATTATCTGTTTTGTGTGTGTTCAGTTTGAGGAGCTCTTTATGGATCTCGGATACCAGCACTTTGTCTGTAGTGTCATTTGCTAATATGTTCTCCCATCCTGTGGGTTGCCTCTTTGTTTTGATGACTGTTTCCTTTGCTGTGAAGTCCTGAAAGTTCATTTTCAATTTTGTTTCCTTTGCCTTTAGAGACATATCTTGAAAGAAGTTGCTGTGGCCAATGTTGAAGAGGTTACTGCCTATGTTCTCCTCTTGGATTTTTATAGATTCTCGCCTCACATAGAGGCCTTTTATCCATTTTGAGTTATCTTGTACATGGTGTAAGAGAATGGTTGAGTTTCATTCTTCTATACATAGCTGTGGGACAAAAGATTTTTTCAGCATCACCGTTAATGCTCTTTATAACTTTTAATGCTTTGTTACTTAGCACTTAGATTAATACTACTTTGTATTTGTCAATTTTAAAATGTGTTTTTATATTCTCTTTCAAATTGGAAGCTTCTTGAAGATGTAAGTATGGACTCTCTTGATATTTGCACAAAGATTGGCACAGTTATTACCATATAGTACAGTTAATACTATATATAATAAGAGAAGACTTGTATATTAGTTAGCAATTGCTGTAATAATGCTGTGTGAAAAACTCTTCTAAAACTCAGTGGTTTATAACAACAGTCATATGTGGGTTAGCTGTATTTGGGTTGGTTGCAGATTGGCTGATTCAGATTTTGCTTGGGTGGCTCTGCTGCAAGCTGTGGCCCCATTTGAGCCTGTTGTCTGCCTGTGGGTGTGGTTCAGGTCTACTCCAGGCCTATTAATTGTATAGTCCAAGCTGAAAGGGAACTGCTCAAGGGACGCTCTCTCTGCCTGCCTCTCTGCCTGTGTGATGGCTGAGGTGCAAGGTGGGGGGGGTAAGTTCAATGGCCCCTAGACATTTCCAACCTCATTTTGTATCACTGCTGCTCAGGTCCCATTGGCCAAAGCAAGCCATGTCCCTGTGGCCAAAGTAAAAGAGTGAGAAGTTCTTGTGATCCACCACACAACTAAAATAAATCCCATGAACCAAGGGGAGAAAGACATAAGCGAATAACATTCTACCACCATCATGATCCTATATCCTGAAGTCACTCTTGGTGTTACTTAGACTTTCTATACCCTTGCTAGAGACTTATGAAAGAAAAGAAAGAGTTGAAATGTGACACCATTGCCAGTTGTTAACCTTCTTCCTTGGGTGAGTCTAAACCCCTCCTGCTGCCTAGACTTTGCTGCCCCAAATGATATGGACAAGGCCTTCTTTCCTTGTTCACACTGGCTTTCTGAAGTCTTGAAGTCAAAAGTCTTTAGGTTGCAAGTAATGAAAACCCAACAGAATTAATACAACAAAAAGAGATTTAATAGTAGAGAGACTGTATTAGTTTGCTGGGGCTAATGTGCTAGAAAGTACCCCAAACTGGGTGATGTAAACGGCATGAATTTATCATCTACAAGTCTAAGGTGTTGGCAAGGTTAGTTCCTTCTGATGGGTAAGAGGAACAAGTTCTTTTCTCTTCTTGTCTTATAGATGGCGTCTTCAGTTTAGATGATCTTCTTCCTGCATACATGTCTGTCTCCAAATTTTACCGTTTCATAAGAACACTAATCATATTGATGAGGGTCTAATGATGTCCTCTTCACTCTATTACCTCTGTGAAGACTGTATGTCAAAATATGGTCACATTCTGAGATACTGGGTTAGAACTTGAACATATGAACTTGCTGGAGAGGGGTCAGGATATAAGTCAACCTATTACAGGCCCCATAGGTTGATTTGCCTGAAACAGTTCCAAATGATACTTGTTTCCTTGGAGTAATTACTAATAGTGTCCCTTTTCAATGTCAGTAATGTACCAGTTTGAGTGATAAATTATATGATCCTTTCATTAGGAGAATATAGGGATACCTCACTAATTGCAGAGGCCTCAGGGAAAGATCTTGACCAGAACCTGGAAACAATCTGGTAATACAGTGTTTATTTTGTATTCTATAGTCATATTAATTATTCATGTAAAATTGCTTTTTTTTTAACCATACTGCACATTTTTGTAAGATCTGTGATTTCTATCCATATGGTTAGTGGATACTTGATACTATTAAGAGTTTAAAAGCCATAGATTCCTTTTTTAAAAGATTTTATTTATTTGACACACACAGAAAGAGAGGGAGAGAGAGAGTAACAGAGGGATCCAAGCAGGCGGAGTGGAAGAGGGAGAAGCTGGCTTCCCATTGAGCAGGGAGCCCGATTAAATCAACAGGTTCAGGGCACCTGGGTGGCTCAGTGGGTTAAGCCTCTGCCTTCAGCTCGAGTCATGATCTCAGGGTCCTGGGATGGAGCCCCACATCAGGCTCTGCTCAGCGGGGAGCCTGCTTCCCTCTCTCTCTCTGCCTGCTTCTCTGCCTACTTGTGATCTCTGTCTGTCAAATAAATAAATAAAATCTTTAAAAAAAAAAAGCAACAGGTTCGTGTTCACTTTGGCAGCACATATAATAAAAGCAACAGATTCTTAAATTTTAAAAATGTGCATATAATATCTATATAATATGCATATATAATGCATGTATAATGTATATTACATATGTTATACATAACGTATATATTATATACAATATGTATTATATGTAAATGCATATACACACACATACGTATATCTGTGAGTTTATATAGTATTTCCCTTTAAGGGCTTAAACTGTTTGGAGTCCATCAATTCCCATAACATTTCTCTAAGCAGTTATGGGAGTGAAATTTATCAGCACTATTGTACTTGTATAGATGATGAGAACAAGAAGACATGGCAATGCTCTTTACATGATGGAGGCAGGACACACAGATGCCTTCTGTTCTAACCAAATGTTCTTAGTTTAACAGATTTCTAGGCACAGCTAAGTCAGCTCTTTGAACAAACCAAGATCTCTTAGACCCCATCTTGTCCAAAGGAAGTTTGGGGAGTTTCAACAAACAAACAAATAAAAGCAGATAAGGGGATTTTGGTTAATTTGAGAAACAAATGAAGATGAGATAAGAAGCTTTTAGGACTGTCCCTGTCTGGTGAGGGGACCAACTAAACAGTGAAAGGGAGGCGACCTGTGGTCTTAATGCACAGAGGAAATGCCTCTTTGAAAACGAGTGTTAGAGATGTACAAATGTAGATGACCTCAGGAAGCAGAGGGCAGGAGAGGCTTAAGATTGGGCTCTTTCCTGGCTTCTGTTCTTAGAAGCCAGAAATCTCCTGCATTAGCAGGAGAGCCAGGGGATGGGAGGAGGAATCCAGGGCTCCCTGCTCCTGTCTCAGTGTCTCTGGGCATTTTATCAGGACTCATTGTAAAGACATAGTGACTTCTTTTCTAGCGAATAAGTGAGTACTTTTTAAAAAGTAGGATTTGCATTTAAGTGTGTGAGTGTAAAACACAAGTTAAATCCAGTTGTAATGAAGACCGCTACCACAACAATATATTGGTGTGAGAGAATTCTCTAAAACTCCGTCAGATCCCAGCCCCTTCCCCCAGCTCCCAGTGTCTACCCACATCTCTTTAGCTATGAAATATCTTTTTCTTTCTTTCTTCCCTTCCCTTCCTTTTCTTTCTTTCTTTCTTTTTTTCTCTTCTTTCCTCTTTCTTTCTTTCCATCTTTCTCTCTTTCTCAATATCTACATCTGTAGATATACAGATACCAAATCAACCTGTTGAACACGGACCCTTTTTTTGAGTCCCACACTTTCATTTCCAGCTCTCTGTGGGACAGTTTGCATATGTTGGTCTCACTTCAGATGCATTATTGCCAAAAATTATAATCATCATTCTTCTCCACAAGCTGGTTTCCCTTTTGAAATTCTGAATTGTGTCAATATCACTACCATTTTCCTGCCTCCCAACATCATCCTTCCTCCTTATCTTTTAATCATCCCGCCCATCCTTGCTGATCAAATCTGCTGCTTTGTTTTCTTTGTGTTCCTGTGCAAGATCATATCACTAGTAAATCCCTTGGTTTGAACTCCTCCAGTCCCTTCAGAGTGATAACAAGGGAGTATCCATTACAATGGACATTAACTATAACTTAAACTGTGCCTGAAGACCTCAATCTTTGGAAATAAATCATTTCATCTCTCTTGCAAGGAGCTCCTCAATTCCCAGCCCCCAAATAACCAGCCTCTCTCATTTTACCCTGGGGTCCAAGGGCTTGTTACAGCCGGTCTGGGGAGGCCTGCATATCATGATTTTAGCCACTCCGACAGCAAAATGCTTGAATTTGAAGCCTGGATCCACCATTGCAGAGTCAAACCCTGGTCCCCAATGGGGCCTAATCCAGAGAGGACCTCAAACAAGTCTTGATGCCACAAGACACAGATAATGTTAACTTTTTCTATACCTCGTCAAAATCATAATCCTTATTGTATTGCTTTCACCTGCCCTCTCCTTACAGTAGGTGGGGAGTTCACTAAAACATGCTCCATCTCTCACCGGACCCCTGGTTGTACTCGGTCTTGCATTGTGCTTTGGGCTTTGCCTCCTAAATGCCCTAGCCTGCATTATATCTTCCAGAATAAAGGTCATCAAATTCCAAATGGTGGTTCAGATGGAGCCTCACATAGAGGTCAAATCAGACATCTACAGGGTCCCCCCCGGAAGAGAAGAATCCTGACTGCTGCTCCATCGAAGGCCCCTGGCCAGCAGGAAGTAGCTATGATCCATCCTCCCCCTTTTTCCCTAGGAGCAGTTAGGGTTACGTCTTCAGAGGGGGGAATGATGAAGGGTAGTTAGAAGACAGGCATGCAGGGACAAAGCCCTCCCCTTCCTAGGAGGAAACCACCCCTAAAAGGATTTATACTACCCTGGAATGAGCCCTCCACCCTTTCCCAAGAGACAAAAACCTGATTGGATGACAGGGGCAGGGAGGGTTAATCAGATCGAAACAGCCCACTAACAAGCCTATAAAAAGCCCTAGACTTAGAAGCTCCAGTGGCAGACCTCTCGGGTCCCCTCAGTCCTTGGGACCTTTGTACTATCCTTTTGTTAGCACTCAATAAACCTTGCTTTGCTACCCACCAAAACAAAATAAAACAAAAAACAAAAACAAAAAATCCTATCTCCCTTTCCTTCTCTCTACTTCCAGCTTTGTTCAAACATTGAGTCACTGCTCCCCTGCACCATGGTGACCACATCCTAACTGGGTTCCCCGGCTGTAGATATTTTTCCCTGGCCAATCTATTTCAGGTCAGATTGATCTTTTTAAAAATCTTTTAGAAATAAAAATCTTAAAAGAATATAAAATCTTTGACACGTTTCCTCTGTTCAGATACCTTCGATATCTCTCTAGTACTGACAGAATAAAGTCTAAGTTCTTGAACTGGAAACCAGAAATTTCTGTTGTTTTAGTTTCCTCTCCACCTTCTGTTCTTATACTTCACATTATTCAGGTGAAAAATATGATTTAATAATGATCTTTCCTTTAGCCCCTTACAAAAAGGAGATATTTAATAATGATTTACATCTTATTAAATATCTCGCTAAAAATGTTAAATACATTCTACAGATTACATTTTCAAGAATATTTTCAATTTTTTAACTATGACAACATACATATTTATTTGAATAAAAAGTCTACTGTCTTACTATTTGGATACAATTTTAAGTAGAAGAAGTGATATACTGTGTTCTTCAATGCCTGGTCAAACACCGACTTTCAAGTTGACCCAGAACCACATGAGATGTGGTAACATAAGTCCTTCTCTAATAATTCTCCATTGAAATGAAGGCTTTCTAGGATAGATGTGTCCTGAGTCACATCAGTGTTAGAGATCTCACTTATAGAGTATGTTCAGTGCACTCCACAATTTGTGTCATTTTTATCTCTATTATTCTGTAACCCACATTCTCTCTGGTCCAAGAAAGTCTCACTGTCCCCATTTGCACAATGAAGTAAGGCAATTAAGACCTTGTTGAGGTCAATGAGCATGGAAATAAAAAAGTCAAGTCAGATATGAGAATTATTTCACAAGAAAAATTGACAAAATTTATTACAGATTGGTGATTGGGGATGAAATTCCAGGTTGCTTATGAGAATTATAGTGCCACTGACCTGAAATTAGGTGTTAGAAGTTGACTTAAAAAGAAAGATAATGAACTTAGATTTAAACGTACTTAGATGAAATGTGTGATAATAGAATGCCAAAGCACAGGGAGAGAATTTAAGATTTGAGTGGTTAGACTATAACTATCAATTAAAGATTATAACATTAGAAGTAATAATTAAAATCACAAGAGTAAATAAGATCATTCGAGAAGGGACTATACAGTGAGGAGAACAGAGAGCTGAAAATTGTTTAAAAAAAAAAATCCATTGCTCCTCAATCTAGGTTCAGTATCTATTCAAATATATTCACTTATAACTTCATCTCTATCTCATTCGTATTTTAAGTACCTGTCTTGCCCTACTTCTTCAATTTCTGCTAAAATCTCAAGTTAAGAGAATCATGGTTCTTATTCTGACTTCTAGAATCTTCATCTCCTTGATTTCCATTAGCTTTTCTGGACTCTGACAAAACCATTGACTTGATCCTTCGAATTTCATTTCCTTCCCTGGTCTTAGTTTTTCATTTGCTGTTCATGTTTGATACTGTGATAGTATTGAGCTATGGGTAGTAAGAGAGGGAAAAAAAAAGACAGTGGAAGATGGGAAAGTGTGACTTTAAAAATTTGAATACCAGAATTATGAGGCAAATTAGAAGTCAAGAAGGAAGGAAGAAGACAATTAAAAAACTCTTGAGATGGGGTGTCTGGGTGGCTCAGTGGGTTAAAGCCTCTGCCTTTGGCTCAGGTCATGATCCCAGGGTCCTGGGATCGAGTCCCACACTGGGCTCTCTGCTTAGTGGGGAGCCTGCTTCCCCCTCTCTCTCTGCCAACTTGTGATCTCTGTCTGTCAAACTAAATAAGTAAAAACAACAACAACAACAACAACAACAACAACAACTCTTGAGGGCTTATATTATCAAATATAATATCTATATCATAAGAATGCCAGAAAATTATAGGAACATCATAGAGACTGCTATGGACTAGATTGTGTCCCTCCTCAATTCATATGTGGAAGCTTTAACCTTCAAAGTCATGATATTTGGAGATAGGGCCTTTGGGAGATAATTAGGTTTAGGTAAGGGCACAAGGGTGGGGTCCTCATGATAGAATTAGTGCCCCTATAAGGAAAAACACCAGAGAGCTTGCTTCCTCTTCTCCTCTTCTCTGTCACACACAACACAGCAAGAAGACCGCCATCTAGAGGACCCGAAGAGCCCTACCAGGGAACCTAACTGGTCAGATCCTTGATTTTGGAATTCCCGGCCTCTAGAACCGTGAGAAATATTGTTTAAGTCACCCAGCGTATGGTATTTTGTTTGGCAGCCCGGGCTGACTAATAGAGAGACTTGCCTTAGTTCACTTAGGTTTCACAAATTTTATCAAAAATCATACTTCAGTGTTGATATTTTCAAGGTTCAGTAAAAACTGACAAAGTAAAGTTCTCATGGCATTGTAATTTATCAAGCTGAAGATATTTTCATTTGATGAAATACTATGTTTTCTTATATATAGCATCTTTTTAAAATTTAAATTCAGTTAATTAATACATAATATATTATTCATTTTGGAGGTAAATTTTAGTGATTCATCTTCAGGGTTACTTCTGGCTTCTAAGTTCAAAACCAGCAAAACTCAATACCAGCTAGAAGATCTCTTATAATTTCTGTTGTAGATGCTTTTCAGTAACATTCATGGTTTCACAGTAAACAAAATATCTACTACAAATGACTTATCAAAGTTATGAAAGACCTTTGTTCTTGAAAGATTTTATTTATTTGAGAGAAGGAGGGGGAGAGAGAGAGAGAGAGAGAGCAAGCACACGCAGGGGGAGAAACAGGCTCCGCACTGAGTGGGGCTCAAATCCGGGATCCAGGCATCATGACCTGAGCCAAAGGCAAACATTTAACTGACTGAGCGAGCTAGACATCCCATGAAAGGCCTTTTAAAAGATGCCTAGTTAGTGGAAAATGCACAAACTTATTATGGCTCCCTGATCAATATTTCATAGTTTAAGGGTTTAGTTATTCCTGGATGGCTCAAGGCAATGTAAACATAGATTTTGTGCCTGTTTCCTTGTGTCTTTCTGAAACCAGGGTAGACTGCTGATCGGGTGTGTCCCAGCACTATTATTTTAAGCTCGTCCTTAGATACCTTATCCTTTTGCTACCCTGTTCTCTGCCCTTCAAAACATAGTAAACTACATTCTCTTTTGAGCTGTCCTGGTAATAGCTATCATTTCAGCTCAGCAGAGTGACTTAATACCCTAAAATCTGACAGTTCTCTAATCCTTTAGCTAATACCCACCTGTGAACTATCTGGAACTATCACCTGCTGATAGTGGTATGGACTGCTACCTTCTGTCTGATTGCACAGGTAATGTAAATTACTAACAAAATTCTCATACTTTTGAGTCATAGGGCATTAAGTCCTGATATGAAGATTTTTTTTTTTTCAATGCAGGATTTGGCTTGAGATTCATGCATCCTTTTTGGATTTGGTTTTGATAATGATATTATTGTCAAAGAACTTTCCACAAAGTTCAGGAGCCCCACGGATTAAGGAGGAAATGAGTTATATTATCACTTCATCCTGTCTTTGCTTTCCAGCTCATTCTCTGCTGCACCATCATGGCTATTAGAGTGGTTGAGACCTACAGATTTCAGGGCATGAAGGAGTTTTTACCTAAGAGATCAACATCGGCTTTTAGCTTGTCTTCATTACATACAGCATAGGGATTAAAAGTGTCTTCTGACCCAAGGCCTATGGTCTCCTTTTAATCCCCGATGATTTGTTCCATTTGGAAAAAGAACTTCTGAATTTTATCAAATAGTGTACAAAGAACCATAGAGTGATTCATGTTTTTGTGTGTGAGTGAAGACTTTTAAACATGCACACTAGGATGAAATCAATGCTCTTTTCCTCAATAATAAGCAAAAACAAAAAAGTGCAATTTGCATCATTGCAAAAATGACTCAGGAGAATAAATCAATGTTGATACCAAGACTTGTCTTAACATGCACTGAAATGAGATGACTATAATTTTTCAAAGACAAAGGTAGGGCAACCTGATAACTTCCAGAGACCCTTGTCATAACCATTAGAAACACGTGTCCTAAATTGGAGAGTGAAGTTAATTCACATAGGATCACAGATGAACAGCAAGGTGAATCTCAGCAATTAGGCATTTGAGATTAATAGCCAAACTACCAACTTTTCTTAGAGGTCTCTTCTTGCCTTCCTTCCTGACTTTCCTCCCTCCAAAGGTCTTTTGGTCTCTGTTTCAATGTTTCTTCTTTCTTTCTATCCATGTTGAAATACATATTGCATATTGTTGGGTTTAGAGTTTTATGTTTTTTTTAAAAGATTAATTTATTTATTTTAGAGGCAAAGAGAAAGAATGAGAACCCAAGAGTGGGAAAGAGCAGAGGGAGAGGGAGAGAATCTCAAGCTGACTCCCTGCTGAGCTCAGGTCCTGGTTGGGCTGATCCCACTACCCTGAGATCATGACCTGAGCCAAAATCAAGAGCTGGTTGCTCATCTGACTGAGCCACCAGGTACCCCATGTTCTTTAGTTTAAAACATGAGTGAAACCTTTAATATTTCTCTTTCTGGAAAAAAAAAAAAACTTTCACATTGAATTTAATTTTTTTTTTCTCAGTAGAAGGAGTAAACAGAAGGAGCAACATATGTGAAATACAAAGAGACCCAAAAAAAGTGGGAAAAGGAGCAATGAAGAGGAAAGTGAAGGGGAATGGGCGAAAGAGACATGAAATGGATATGAAATGGGACAGGCAGAAAGACAGGAGAGAAAGTTTAGGTGGTGGTGTGATGATCAGAAAAATGGGTTAATGAGACTGGAGGAGGCTCAGGTCAAATTCAGCATATTTGGCTAACAACATAGACCCAACTTTTAATTCTTTCTAATTTACCACTTTTTACATTATCTCAAATTATTTAAAATGCAGTGTTGGAGAGAAAGAAGCACCTTTAAATGAGGCTCTTAATTACTAACACTGTTGGTTGTTTAAACTGTTAATGCTGTGAAGTGTTAGGAAAAAAAGTAAAATTTTTCTCCCAGTATAATTCATGCATGTTTAAGTCAGCGTACAGAGAACAGAACTCTTGAAGTTTGATAACCAAATGGAGTTTCTACAAGTATCATGTTATTGTCTTCTTTATACCAGAAAACCTCTTCTTTTGATAAGAAGTAACAACATTTTCAATAGTATGCCTACTTTTTGTAAAATTTCTATTTTTTTTAAAAACATTTTATTTATTTGACAGACAGAGATCACAAGTAGGCAGAGAGAGAGAGAGAGAGAGAGAGAGGAGGAAGCAGGCTCCCCGCAGAGCAAAGAGCCTGATGTGGGACTCGATCCCAGGACCCTGAGATCATGACCCGAGCCGAAGGCAGCGGCTTAACTCACTGAGCCACCCAGGCGCCCCAAATTTCTATTTTTTTAAAAGAGGCTTTAACCCACCCCCGTAACAGCACTCCCGTAAAATCTCTATTTTTAAACAACTTCAGTGAAGTGTAATTGACATAAAAGGCCATGCATATTTAAAGTATACAATATGACATCTTTTGATATGAAATTGTCCATACAGTCCTCACTCACACTCATTAATTAACATATCCATCATTGCCGAAAGTCTCCTTCAGCTCTTTGGTAATTCCCTGACACGTTTCTTCTCCCCCATGCTCCCACCATCTCTGAGGCCACCTTGGTCACTGTATATGAGTTTGCCTTTCCTAGAATTGTATGTACCTAGAAACAAGCAATATTATTCCCTTTTATCTAATTTCTTTCCCTCAGCTTCATTATTCTGAGAGACATCCATGTTGTAGTGTGTATCGATAGTTCATTTTTTTAATGGCTAAGTAGTATTTCATTGTCTGAACATCATAATTTATCTATTTTCCTGTTGATTGACATTTGGGTGGTTTCTAGTTTTAGCTACTGCAAATAGAACTTCTATGAACATTTGTGTACAAGTTTCTGTATGAACCTAGGTTTTAAATCTTTTTCTTGGGTAAATATCTAGGAATGGAATGACTAGATCATGTGGGATATTTCTTTTTAAAGGAAGTCCCAGCAGTTTTGCAAAGTGGTCAGTCATTCAAATTCTCACCAGCAGTGAATTAGAAGTCTTATTTGCATTGATATTTTGATCTCCTGTTTCAAGTCATAACTAATTCTAGGACCTTTTAATCCAGCACAGCTTGAAACCACTTTGCAGCAATCATGTTTGCTGAAGTAACCCTTGCTCATTTTGTCCAGTCACTATCATTTGAGAACCCTGGAAAAATTAATGCCAAATTTGAATGCATTACAATTTTGGGAAGTATTTTTATACACTTAAATTAAAAATTTAAGGAATCTTTGTTTAAAGAAAGACAAGAGAAATACTCATCAATATCTGACAGATAGGAAAGATGATGACTATTTAGGTTTCATACACACATTTTATCATATACTACTAGAAAACCAAAGGCTGTTTTATTTTGGGAACCAAGATTAGCATCTTCCCAATCACTTACATTTTGTGTTGCTCTAAATTTATCAGGTTTTGTTTGGTCAGATAGCAATAATTAGGACTGACTACTTCAAAAAGAATCTTCTCTGCTTCCCACTGGGTAGAATTATCCTAAATTTAAAATACCCTAAATTTAAAAACCCAAGAGATACGTATGAGTCCTTCAGTCTCTGTGATAACCTCAAATATATTTGGCAGAAGGTATTTATGATTCTGGTTTAGATAAGATTAGGTGAGAATTGGACATAAAGGGGATATACCTCACATTCTTAGCGGTGGGATCAGCACTGTTTTATTCAATCAATCACAAAACCCATTTGTATTTGATAACACCCACATCAGAATTTAAATATTTTTGTTCTCCCCTCTTTTCTTCTCTCTCACTCAATTTGTATTATGTCAAGGACTGCATCAATTCCATCCCAAACCCATATTAATACTGTTTACTAAGGATTTTTAGACATTTTTTTTAAGGTTTTATTTTTTCTTAATAATTAATTTTTTGGCTAGAAAGTACTTTCTAAGAAAAAAAAAGTCTTCTGGACCATTCCATATGAGACATTGAAGTGACTGACATGCTAAAAAGAGTTTGTTTAGAAGAATTATCAAAGACAGTCCCATTTAGAGTATGAGCCATTCAGTAGATACGGTTATTCTTAAGTTTCCTATTTCCATCTTGGCCATTTTTCCTGGAGTATAGAAATATCTAGCCTAAATAGGATAGAGCTTATGGAAAAATGAAGACTTGGTATTTATTAAAGATTTAAATTGTCCCTTGGTTTAATTTATTGCTTTGGAATCACAGAAGGGAACACACCCATAAGCAAGCTTTGGGCCATTTAAATAGTGCTTGTATTAGACTTTTCCTTATTCATTTAAAATGTTGGCACCTATTCTTTCTATTCCTGGCCATTTCTGCCATCATCCTGCCTGGCCTTAACATACACATGGAAGGAACAGCTAAATGCATGACCTCTCAGCTTGGGGCACTTGTCATCTTTAGTCGCTGTTTCTTTCTCAATATCTGAGCCACAGATTCCCATAAACATCCCTGGCTCTAGGTAGGAGAATAAATCACCTACAAGCCTATTAATTCAAATAACATCACAATCTCCTTTCTCCCCTGTGATCTTACCTCTCTGATCACTCATCTGCACCTTCAGTCCATGGATTATCTGTTTCCTTCCAATTCATCAACCCTTGCCTTTCTTCTCTTTCTGCCATCTTACTCACATTCAATTCTCTCCCACATCTAACATTTTGTTTCACCTCTCTGGAAAAACCCCATTGAAGATTAACCTGGTACATGTTTTCCGCATCTACAACTGAATCATAGTGTGCTTAGAGAATGCCATCCAACAAAGATTATTGGTTTCACAGCCCATTTTTGACAATGACTTCAGAGGGACTCTCAACACTGCACACCATTTTCTTAGGTCAACGTGCTTTTGCACTGCTGTTGTTGGAGGGATTGATCTTAAGTAGAAGGAGAAATCGCTTCTTTGTTATAATGGGAGGAACTATGTTAGAATGAGTGAAGCTGTAGATATTTTTGTAGGTTAATAAAGTGAAGATTAAATCCAAGAGGCTTCTTTTTTTTTTAGAAGGATAACCATCCCATAAATAAGGGATAAACATTAGCTAAACTACAGATTATTTTATATGTCAATTAGTCTTTTCTTTTTTTTTTTAAATTAGTCTTTTCTGCTAAAAAAAGATTATTGATACTATTTTTTATCTGCCTGTTATAAATTGTTCTCCATAACAGGTGAATGGAGAAATTTTTGTTTAAGTTTTTAGCATAAATATTTGTTGAAGCATGTATCTTGACAAATGAGAAACAGTATTTTGAAGCAGTATTTTCACAAATGAGAAATAATAACGGATACACTAAGCTGGAAATTTGAAGTTTTGAGCTCTTTCCAATTCATCTTTCAACTGATAGTCTTAAAAGATCATTTTGATCATATCACTTCTCTTCTATAAACATACCATGGGTCGCATTGCCTGCTATATCATATTTTAATGAAACATGGTTGTTGAAGCCATCCATTATTTGATCCCATTTAACCTATTAAACATTATGTTTTTCCACTTGTAAATTTACTTTAAAGGCTTCTGGTCCAGACCATTACCTAAGTATCTTCTAATGATCTCCCACTATACCTCTCTCTTTATGAATCTATAGTGGCCAGCTCGATTTGGGAGCTGAGCAACAACAAACAGGTAGTAATAGGCAGAGAAGGAATTTTCCCATTCAAAACCAGTTAATTCATAATCATGAGGTAGAATCAGTCCATATGTTAAACATGTTAAACATAACATCTGAGAAGATGAAAGTGAATCAGGTAAAGAAGATAATATCAACATGGTTGTACTCAAAGGAATTTCCAGAGCTGAATTCCAGAGAGGTCTTCGAGATTGGACATAATAATAATTGAAGGTATTAATCATCACATATTTTGCTCTGAAATCATTCCCTTTGGGCTTGAGGTAATGATTCTCAGGTCAGCCTGAAGGAAAAGACACCAAATTCTTAACCCCTAAATTGAAAATGTCATGGTCTGTTTCTTAGTTGTAGAGAAAAGTTTGAAAGTGAGCTGCTCGGATAGCCACACCTCCCTTAAACTACCTTCCATCCCTTCACTCTTACCCACAGGCTTAAAAAACAAAACAAACAAAACAACAGCACAAACAAACAAAACAGCTTTTTTTTTTCCATAAGAAAACTTGTATTGTTCACTCATTCCCACTATTCCGGTTTATTTTTTTTTTTTTTTACACATAGGTAATTTTTTTAACCTATTTACCATCACAGCGAGCTGTACAGTACATCAAATTCCATAATACCCTTCTAACCTGAACTTTTTGATACATACACCTATGTTTTTCTTTTGCATTTTTATTTTTTGAATTCCTTTTTTTTTACATTTTAGTTTAGTTTAGTCTAGTTTATTCCTTTTTATTTTTTTAAAAAATTTTTTATTTTTTATAAACATATATTTTTATCCCCAGGGGTACAGCTTTTAAGCTAAAGTAGAATGGCACTGGTAATGAGGCAAGAAGGATTCGAATGAGCCTGTGTGCTCAGTCCCCCTTTATTCCACTCCCCTGGGAGGAGATTTTATAAGGAGTAACATGATGGAATTTTGGTTCACAGATCCCATTCTAGTCTGCCATTAACAGCCTAACAGAGATGATGGGGAGAGGTGTTAGCAGCACTGTCCCCTGACACTGTCCCCTAGCTCTCGCAAGGACATCAGAAAGGTGTGGCAGAACCCTTGAACTTATGTATTGCCTTCAAGAAAGACACAGAAGGGCTGATGGGGGGCTGGTGAATCCCAAGAGGTCCACAATTCAGGGAAAGAAGACTGTAAAAGACCAGATTTTACCTGGTAACTAGACACTGTGGCCCAAGTACAGACACCTCTGAGGAGATGTGTCAGAGAAGGGGACCGAAAGGTTAGAGACTGGTGTACAACAAGGCAAATTATATTAGGAGGGGATGTCAGCATGAGATTGGTACTGAGCAACCGTGAAAAGGAAAAGAAAGCTTCCCACAGCCCTACAGCTGTTGTACAAATCTGTAGAAGATGAGAATGAACTCTAGCAAAGAGAGGTTAGGGAGAGTATCAGTTCTATCTTTAAAACTAGAAATGATCACCCTTCACTGACTGAAAAATCCTGAAACTGGATTGAATGTGCCCGAAATTAACCAGATAAAATTTCTGATTTCCATTGAAAAGTTAAGATAAGGATACTTTTCAGTCATAATATAACTGAAAAAAGTTGCATTTTGGTGCATACAGTTTTATAGGATGTCATGTATATATGAAATGCATTCTAGTTCCAACCAGAAGCTTCAACTTCATTGAAACTTTAGGGAAAAACAGTGTGGACCTAGCTGTAAAAATTTGAAGCATGACAGATTTTGTTGAAATATGTCTTCCTCAACTGGCTCTGGTTTTCTGATGTGGTCATACACACAGTGGCTTTCACCTCAAGGTACCCTCTAGGCAACACTGGGCTCTGACATGAAGCTTCCTCTCCTTCATTTTTCTAAATCTTACTCTCAGTGTGTCTTTCCTCTGCCCTAAGATTTCCTTTGTCTCTTTCTCAACATATCCGTAATGAATTCACTTTTTCTACACCTACTTCATTTTTAGTCCTCACCTATGTTTTCTAAACATATTAATGAATATCAATATGGGGTAGGAGCAGGAAAATACAAAGATGATACAACAGCTTTAGATTCAGTCTCTCAGGGAAGGTTGATGAGTGGGTATGAGCTATCTTAATACAATGTAAGAAATGATCTATTAGCATTATTGTCCAAGTATGTAGAAATATAGAAGATCATATGTATAATTGTCGAGTTAAATCATAGAAGATTTTCACAAAAAGTGAAATTTTAGTTGCTTATAGATGGATGAGCAGAATTTCCAGGACGATGAGAATGGAAAGGACATTTCCAACAGTATTGCAAGTTATAAAAATTATTTTAAAAAGTATAAATGTTAGTAAGGCTGTTACTAATTTTTTAATGGCAAAGAAGGAATATAACCTGTGATTTTGAAGTATAAAGCAACAAAATAATAAATAAAAAAAACTATGGAAAAACATTTAGGGACACAGTGGAACATTGTAGGTAGGATGGCTGGGGTAGATTTGAGGGGGCACATGCACCCAAATGTTTATAGCAGCGATGTCCCTAATAGCCAAAATACAGAAAGAGCCCAGATGCCCATCAACAGATGAGTGGATAAAGATGATGTGATATGTATGTATGAATATATATATATATATATATACATATATTACTCAGCCATCAAAAAGAATGCAATCTTACCATTTGCAATGACATGGATGCAACTAGAAGGTATTATGCTAAGCAAAACCAGTCTGAGAAAGACAAACACCATAGGATTTCACTCATATGTGGAATTTAAGAAACAAAATGGATGAACATAGGGGAAGAGAAGGAAAAATAAAATAAGATCAAAGCAGAGAGAGACAGTTTTAACTATGGGGAACAAATTGAGGGTTGTTGGAGGGGAGGTGGGTGGGGGTTTGGAATAACTGAGTGATGGACATTAAGGAGGCACATGAAGTGGGATGCCTGGGTGGCTCAGTTATTAAGCCTCTGCCTTTGGCTCAGGTCATCTCTAGGTCCTGGGATCGAGTCCCACATCAGGCTCCCTGCTCAGTGGGAAGCCTGCTTCTCCCTCTCCCACTCTCCTGCTTGTGTTCCCTCTCTCACTGTGTCTCTCTCTGTCGAATAAATAAATAAAATCTTTTTTTTTTAAAGGCACTTGAAGTAATGAGCACTGGGTGTTATACACAACTGATGAACCACTATATTCTACCCCTGAAACTAATAATAGCCTATATGTTAACTAAATTGAATTTTTTTTTTTTTTAAAGAAGCCAACTAGAGTTATTTAAGTAGAAAGAGTTGAAGGCTCAGCTATAGCAACAACAATAAGAATGCAGGAGATCCTTAAAACTTCGCTTCAGCAATTGATACAAAGTATATTCAGCATATTTTAAAATAAATTCAGGATATTTAGTGTCTTTTCTTAATTATTTCCTATGTGAAAGTCCTATGCTCCAATTCAAATTGTAGGCACCTAGAAACAGGGACTACATCTTTTATTTCTCTTATATTTTTATATTGGTCAGCAAAGCATGTCTCGAATGGGCACTCATTACGTAATTTTTAGTTGTCTGACAACCAGAAATGGATGAACTCATTTTGAGCAATGGTTTAAAACTGCTTCTGAGATTAAAAATGTCAAAATCACAGACAGTAATTGTACTGACCGCTCATATATAAGAAAAGATAGCAGGTCTCATTTCTGTCAACACCATGAACATCAAAACTGCTTACCAATGGTTTTTTTACCAATGGATGGACACCACCTAGGCACTATCTTGAACATGCAGATAACAAGGAATTCTGAGCACTTTATATTCCAGGGTAAAAATTAAAATTAAAATTAATTTTAATTTTAAAATTAGAATTTTAAAAATTGAAGATTTTAAACCATACTTCACTGTTGGTAACATTATTTGAACTTAATCATAATATATGAGTAACATATCATTTTTTTTTTCTATTACAGAGATGAAAGGTAAGTTTCTGGTTTGTAAAACTGGTCTACCTATTTTCATCTCTAATTAGTCTGACATACACAAAAATTCTTTACATCTATATAATCCTGTTTTAAATGAAATCCCAAAGCTTAACATTTATTAGGACTCCAGCTTTGCCTCTCTTTTTTTAAAGTTATCAATTTTTATTTCCATTGCTATGCTTCTATTGATATTTTATTTTTTTTCTACTTCGCTAACAGCCATTTTCCATTGGCTAAATCAACTTGGACAGCAGCAACACACACACACACACATGCACTGACAACCTTAACAATCATAACTGGATTACAGTATTAAGATCAAGTTGTGGGTCTCTGTATCTGGAAAAAATTTAAGAATTGTTCTATAGTTAGAACTTGAAATAATAGGAAATGGATCTTATAAAAAAATTTCAACTCCTTTTGGTTCTTTGTCAGGTGGGATGAGATTAAAAAGAAGCAGCCAATTTGTTGGGTTACCACTACAATACCATTGCTTACTCTGATGATTTTTTTCCTTCTTAGACTTTATCTTTTATTATGTCTACCACAGGGAGGGGAAGCCACAGAAGAAATGTAGAAAGGAACAGAATTTGAGCTAAGGGCAAGGTCCTGGCAATAGTAATATGATTCAAAGAGTATTATAATAGCTTGGATATAAAACCTTGGGTAATACTTACCATTTACATTCATGTGGGTGGAACTGGAGGGAATGATGCTGAATGAAATAAGTCAATCAGAGAAAGACATTACATGGTTTCATTCATATGTGGAATATAAGAAATAGCACAAAGGATCATAGGGGAAGGGAGGGAAAACTGAATAGGAAGTCATCAGAGAGGGAGACATACAGTGAGAGACTCTTAACTCTAGGGAACAGCTCTAGGGTTGTTGGAGGGGATGGGGGATGTGGTAATTGGGGGGTGGACATTATGGAGGGCATGTGATGTGATCAGGGTGTTATATGCAACTGATAAATTATTGAACTCTACATCTGAAACTAATGATGTAGTATATGTTGGCTGATTGCATTTAAATTGAAAAAACAAAAACAAAAACAAAAGCCAAACAACTCCAGCTGCGAAGGATGAAGGCAAATCAAAAAGTCAGAGATGGAAAAGAGCTGAACCCTTGGTAGGGAGAGTGACAGAACCCAGCTAGGCTTGGGACTTCTAGAGTAAAAGAGACCCGGGTCTTCATTCCTGGCCAGAAACCATGAAGTTGATAAGGTCCCAATTATTTCCTACCCTTTTGCCATGCAGTGACAATACAGCAGGAAAGATGGACAGCCTTATTTAGATAGAGTGGCGCTGACTAGGCAGAAAATTTCCTGTACTCCAGGAGTAGCATGTGACTTTTCCTATACTTTTGTAAATGGTGTAGACCTGGCATGGTAGACAGAGACCTGAGGAATTGGAAGGGGCTTATTATTTTAAATTATGGTTACAGAAGACTACAGCTAGAGGCAGATGGGCTGAAGGACTGATAGCACATGGAGATGGGGGCATTTCCACGGAGGTCAGCAGAGAAGACTAAAAAATATCGGTATGATGTCCGCCAACCGATGGCCAAACCTCTCCCCTAGGTTTGTGTTGAACCTCTAAATAGTGACCTTAAAAATATATACTCTACTGAGGAGAAGGAGTAAGTAGAAAAAATCCTGAACTAACTCTGTTTAACCACAGATGGCTGAATTTAGTCAGAACTGGCTAAGTCTTTGTTTTCTACTATGTGGAAAAATGAGAACTTCAAAGAGAAATTGTTAGAGTAAGAAAAAAACCCTACTTTTGTATAATGAATATGAGACTTCAAAAAGCGAACATAGTGTATTTATTGCCAGGAACAGGTAAAGATCAATGTAAAAATAACTGACCTTTGGGAATAGCTCCAGAAGCATAATATTCATTGAACTTAGTCAAACCTAGGGTATGATTCATGAAAACCACAGAGTTACTCAAAAGAGATCAAGGCATGTCTACTAAGAAAGACTGTCAGGTGTTAAAAATTCTTATACTGCTAGAATGGTCTGTTAGACTTTGAGCAGACAGGGGGACTTCTGTTGCATTTCAGCCTTCCTCCCATTGGTGGTGGGCATGAGTGAGACATGGTAAGGATATGATGGAACTGAACAAAATCTCAGCTAGAGAGGCCTGGCTGGCTCATTTGGTAGAGTGTAGGACTCTTGAGCTCGGGATCATGAGTTTGAGGCATAGAGATTACTTAAAAAAAAAAAAAAAAAAAAAGACAGATACCTTAAGTTGAGGTAGAAGAAAATCAGGGGGGATTTGGATCAATTTTAAATTTAGGATTCAAGTACCACTCCTAGCTTCACCAGTAATTCATAACTGCAGGAAAGTCTCTGTTTCCTTACCTATAAAAGCAAAAGAGTCAATCCAGGATGTTTCTTTAATTTTAAATGTTTGGTAATGTTAGGGAGGAGGCAATGTGTATGACAACAGATATAAAAGTGTAAGCTTTACTTTTCAGTAATTAAAAATCATTTATGGGACTGCTTTTATTTTCCATTTTCCCTTTGGCACTTTAAATAAACAAAAACAGAAAAAGTCAGACATTCGTCTTAACTATATCCTTGACCTCTGGTTCAGGAAACACCTAAAATTTAGGATTATTAGAAAAAACCCTCAAATTTAAAATAACCCTTAATTTATTTCAATGCCCAGTCAATGCGATTTCTCCAAGATGAGAAACATTTGGAGCCTAGTGGTGATTGTTTGTTTTCTAGTTTTAGACAATCTGGAAGAAAGGAGGCTAGTACACAGTGTTCGTTAAAGGTGTAATTCCTTCCTTATGCTGAAAAATTTCCCCTCTTATCTGGATCCTCAACACTCTCTGTACCTTTCTAACTTCCTCACTTAAGTGATGTACTAATGGGCTTAGCTCTATGTGGAATTTCTCTGGCAATGTAGATGGTAAACTATACAGAGAGTAAACTCAGGGGCCTATTGACTTTGATAACAAAGTTCGAAAAAGGAGACCTTTCTTGGTGCTTTGCAAGCAACTACCTGTGTAAACACACCCACTCAGGTGAATAGCACACTCGTCAGAGGGCAGACAGATTAAATACCTCCTTAGCTGTGGAAAAGAGGAGCAAATGAACGCTGAGGTGAACGAAATCTTGGAAATAAAAAAATGAGAGTGACCAGGATAATAGTGTTGTATGAAATTTCACTGTGGGGAGAAGGTCGCTTCTGTAGGTAGAATTTTTCTACCAGTGTGTTTTGATGACCAGTGCATAGGGGGTTAGAAGAACATTTTTGAAATTCATTTTCCTGTCAGCGTCTACAAAATCATTCACTGCTGTGATACTATTATTCAAAAAAGATAACATGTAGTGCCAAATATTACAAGAGAATCTATTTCATAAGAATACTGGATGTGCTCTTTCTCCCCCCCCAACCCCCCCGACTCTAACCCTGGCCCCAGGTTAGGTGATCATAAGTATTTATAATAAAAAAAATACCATTGCTTAAAAATTCTGTAAATAACTCAACTGAGATTTAAGTGGGATTATTTTAAAGGTCAATAGATATAAATGGTTCACAGAATGAGAACTCCTTGAGATATGAAATCTTGAATCATTTTCTTCTGAGAATTATTAACAGTTTAAAATAAAATGGCAATACGGAAAGTCACCAGCTCTTGGCAAAGGTCAAAAGATGAGGATCTCAAACTCAATTCTTCTTCAAGAAACAGTGCCCTGGACCTTTGCATTAGCCCTCAGAAAGTCTCAGTTGGTCTTGGAGAAGATGCATCTCTACAAACTCTTCAGTTCCTCCCATAGAAATTCCTTTCGCTCACTCCCACAGGATTTGCTCTTCAAGCTTTGTTTAGAGAGAACCTTCCCTTTGGAATGCTTGTGAAGTGGCTGGAAGCTCTTTGCTTGAATGGTGTGGCCTGCCGGGGGAAAGGCCCTGTATTCAGGTTGCTCTAGTTTACCTCTACTGGGATCCAGATACAATCTCATCTGCTTGTCTCATTGTTTCATGAGAACATTCAAACCATTTCCCCACGGTGGCTCCTGCGGATCTTGTGAGTTGCTCAGAAAAGCTGTTGGCAGTTGTGTGGCTTTTCTTGATGTGTCCTTGTTAAACAGCCTGGCTCACCTTGTTCCTGAGGTTAGAACACGAGGAAATGCTGTGCTTGTCTTAGCAGGGTCTCGGGATGCCTTTTCCCTGCAGGCTGGTGCCTGTAACAAAGAAAATAGGCTTTTTCCATGGAGAAATGGAGATCACAAACAGAGGTAGCATGAACGTTTAGGCCATATTCCCCTCCCCAAGTATGAAAATTTCATCTTGCAGTTCCGATGAAGGGTATGTGAGACATAGATTATGAGCTAACTAACATTGTATTGGCCCAGCCCCCATTTTGGCTATTGCTATGGCAACCATCAGTGTGCGGCTGTAGCCTGAGGCCACCTTGCTTCAGCTGCATTGCTTATCTTTTGCTTTCTGCTGTCTGTTTGCTCCCCCATTCCACCTTTGCCTACTTTGACCAATGGGGATGGGAGGTAGGCGGTAAACACTCTTTTCTTTCACATCTTTGAGCAGGTAATCCGAGGTGCATTAGACACAGTTCCTCGAAGAGTTCCCAGCTCTGGTTGTCAAATAAAACAGAGGATTCCCAGTTAAACTTGAATGTCAAATAAACAACAGATACTTCTTTTTAAAAGTAGAAGTATGTCCCAAACATTGCATGAGGCATACTTTTACAAAAAAAAAAAAAAAAAAAAAAAAAAAAAAAAAATGCTGTTGTTTCTCTGACATTCAGTTTCATCTAAGGGCTCCTATTTTTATTTTCTGAATCTGGCAACAATATTTCCAGTGGAACTGAGACTTTCGTTATCTGTAGGGGTACTCAGGGCAGCACCACACCCTTGGATCAGTTACTTCTTTCCTTACTTCGTTCCTTCCCAATCTGCCCCTACCCCAACCCTGACCGTCCATCCTTGGAAAAATTACCCATATGTAAGCTTTTGTCTCAGGCTCTATTATTTGAGAAAGTCAAGTGAAAAAATATGAAGCTCTGTGGATGACAGCTCCTTGGGTTGTAAATATATAGACTCTAGTCCACTGAGAAAAACTGGGTTTATAATTACTTGGTATTTTCTAAGTAATCCACATGTCATTTATAGTTCTTGACTTTTGAAATCTGGATAAGATTGGGGCGCCTGGGTGGCTCAGTGGGTTAAGCCTCTGCCTTCGGCTCAGGTCATGATCCCAGGGTCCTGGGATGGAGCCCTGCATCGGGCTCTCTGCTCTGCAGGGAGCCTGCCCCCACCCCCCGCCCACAGCCACCCACCGCCTACCCTGTGATGTCTGTCTGTCAAATAAATAGATAAAATCTTAAAAAAAAAAATTGAAATCTGGATAAGATTGATTAGAACTGCCAATGCTTTGTGAAAGTCCAAAGCTGCTTTCTCACCCACAGATGTATGTCCTTTCTGAGGTGCTTATACTCTGTTGTAAACTCTTGATACTGTGAACTAGTTTCGCTAGTGGATCATCTCACCAACCTGCCCATCCTGGTTTTTCCTGCCTACTGATCATCCAGATGTACAAATCAGCTCTTCCCTCAGTCCCCAACCAAGGATCAAAAGCCAACCCCAAGCAGGGACTAGCCAACGTAACAAACAAAATTATACAAAGAAAAGATAAAAGCGGTAAACTTGATTGCACATTTGGGTGTCCAATTGAACATCATAAAACCTTTTTCCAAAAAGGTGCTTTGCCATCACTGGGAATTGTTTCCTGGGTTTCTTTGTCCGTATAGGGCTTCACGCTGGCCTCCCAGTGCGCCTCTCCACCCTCCCTTCCCAGTTCTCCCAAGCCCTTAGCACAATGCCAGGCAAAGGATGAATGCTTGGTGGGTATCTGTTGACTCTATAGATGAATATCGTGCTTTTTACACACACAATTTAATCCGAAACTTGCATGATGTTTCTTCTTTCCAAACACATACTTAATTATGTATACGGGGAGGCAGAATGCTTAGCAATAATGAGAACTTCCAAAAAAAAAAAAAAGAGAATTAAGAATCACCTTAGGTTGCGAAGGTAGTAAAAAACATAGGCGAAATCTACCCATGTATCAACAGAATATTTCTCATAGCATGTAACATTCACTAAGTTTATTATCTCATTCAAAAATACTCATTAGAGTGAATTCTGTGGATTTAGGTTAAATGGAATTTTAGTAGAAAAATAGCTATTGAAGAAAACAGCAATGATCACATCTAAATACTGAAAACTGGAAAAAGAAAGTATCAAGAGATATATTTTATGGTTTTGGCCGTTTATGAAATTCTGTCATTTAAGAGCCATATGTGAAGTCCAACTACCTGGTTCATAAGACTATTTTTTAAGGATAAAATTCTCTAAAAGTATATATATATATATATATATATATATATATATATATATATATATATATATATTTAAAGGTTTTATTTATTTATTTGACAGACAGTGATCACAAGTAGGCAGAGAGGCAGGCAGAGAGAGAGGGGGAAGCAGGCTCCCTGCTAAGCAGAGAGCCCAATGTGGGGCTCAATCCCAAGACCCTGAGATCATGACCTGAGCCGAAGGCAGAGGCTTTAACACACTGAGCCACCCAGGCGCTCCTAAAAGTATATTTTTTAATCCCTTCTAGTTTTTCCCTGTCCCTGGTATTTTTAAATGTTATTTTATTTAACTTCTTCTTTTTTCTTGGGTTAATTCCTTTGTGCCTGGTTCTAAATTGACAGATAAATATTTTTTCCCAGCTTTATTTAGGTATAATTGACAAATAGCAATTCTATATTTTTAAGGTGTACAAACACCTTGGTATATTAGTTTGATATGTGAGTACATTTTGAGATGATTATCACAATTATGTTAACTAACACATCCATCAGCTCACATTGTTACCGTTGGGGGGGGGCGTGGTAAGAATAATTAATATCTACTCTCAGCAAATTCCAAGAATACATACAGTATTATTAACTATAGTCACCTTGATATACTTTAGATCTCCAGAATTTACCATGAGGCTTTTATAAAACATCTTACTGAATAATTATTAATAGTAAATCTATTTAAATGATTAGACAAACTGTGGGTAAAAGTATTGGAAACCACAGGCAATCTGACATAAGGGTAAATTACCTCTAAAATCATGCCAACAGAAACTTGTTTATTGCATCATGATAAATAATAATATTAACAATAATATTTTAGAATAATATTAAATGTTTCTATGTATGACAGGCGTTGTGCTAAATGATTTACCTGCCTCTGTCTCAATACCTTTGTGCAGACGGTGCCGGCATGACTTACATTTCATACAGAAGGTAAGTATTTGATCCACAGTCCTACAATTAATAAGTGATAAAACAACAACAACAACAAAACAGAAGTCAGATCAAGGTATAGTTGAACTCAGTCCAAATGCCACAGTGTTTGGGAAATAGGGTCTAAACTAAATGTGTGGGGCAAATGGGAATGGTCAGGATTAGGTCTCTTGGTAGTAGAATGAGGAATTGTTATAGTTAGTTAGAAGTCCATATAAAATTTATTTCAGTTGTCCTTTTTTCTCCTCACTACATATTGATGAAGTTCTTTTTTATAAAACTTGCACAAAGTGGTCATAAATCTTGCCTCGTCATAAGTCATGTTCTGTCACTGCTATACAAACATGAAGGAAAAACCTGAATCTTTTAACACAATTGATGTCCTGACTCCTGGTTTGAAGTTTAATTTCCTATTTCTGTTCGCCTCTTTGGAATATCTGTGGTTAGTTTGGGGACTAAGCTGATGAACTACGGTTGCTGCTTTGATAATGATTCAATCTCTGTTTAGTTACATCAAAAAAAAAAAAAAAAAATCCCCGCTCCAAAACAAATCCTGCAGAACAAAGGCAAGTTAGGAGAAACACTATACGTTAGAAAAAGTCTTTGCATGTTATTGCCGAGATAAAGATAAAATAACTCTTTGGCATTGTTCTAATATAGGAGTCATTTTCTTTAGGGTCTTTGAACTCCAGCTTCTTAAGTATCTTTAATGTTTGTAGGCAAGAGATAATGCTTGTAGGTAAGAGACACATGGTAGCAGCATTCTATTTCTGACTTCTCTTATTTATTTATTTTTTTAAAGCCCAAGAGAAAAACCCGAAGCTCTGTGTTAGAAGGATTCTGTTACCTCTTCATGCACTGTGGAGATAGCCACATTCATATCCAATATATAAGGAAATATTTTGCATTCTGCTGCCATCTCTCTGGGAGTGATTATTCTCTTAATGACACCTCCAATCAGCTCATTTCATGAACATTAGACTTTCATTTGCATGAATTCAGTTTTTTATATTTTTAAAAATGTTTTATTGATTTATTTGACAGAGAGAGAGCGAGCACAAGCAGGGGGAGCAGCAGAGGGAGATGGAGAAGCAGGCTCCCCACTGAGCAGGGATTTTTTTTTTCCCCCCAGCAAACCCCCCCTGCCATGTGGGACTTGATCCCAGAACCATGGATCAAGACCTGAGTAGAAGCCAGACGTTAATCGCCTGAGAAACCCAGACGCCCCAATTTTTCATATCTTGGAAGAGAAACCTTACTGTGGGTGGTATACATAGTTAATTAAAAATCTATGGTTTTATTTCATTTAGTAAAATCAGCGGCCCCTTACAAGTGTATTATGGGAGGAGCCACTCCCAGGGCTACTGTTGATTCTGTCTGGCACTGAAGTCGGTATGTGTGGGCATGGTCTTTGTTCATGGCATTTTGCAAGAGATTGGGCCCAACGACTGCAACCAAGAATCAGTTATACCACCAGGAACTGAAAAGATTTCTAGCTGCTGTGAATGGAGTTGGGAGTGACACAAATCTTGTTTAGAGAGCTTACTGTGTGGTGCTGGAGAATTAATCTTTGACTGTAAACCTTCTTCTCTTTCCTTAATCAGATAAACTGTCTGGCCTGAAACACAGGTCTTTTCTTTTCACAGACGGCTCTGTTTTCTCCCCAAAGGAGATTTTGTCCAACATAAGGACATAATTCAGTCCAAGAGGAAAGCATCTTAGACTTGTATAATTTTATTCTTCTTCTCACAATGGTGGGAGATAGATTGTTTTAAAAAATTTATTTTAGGAAAATCTGAGATGAGAAAATAATTTGCATCTTCCTCCTTTGATCAATTATAACTAATTTAGTTTTTTAAAAAGGTATTTGTCTCGCTAGTTTTTCAGTAGGAAATACAAAAATAACCTAAAATGAAAACAAAACATCCCTTCACCATATCCTTTATAAATAAGTAAAGTTTCATCATAATGGTACAGGTATAACTCTTACTATACAACATGATAATATATTTTTTATTTTAGGTGGATGTTTTTTACTTGGCATTTAAAAATTTTTGACTTTCTCACATCACTCTATGTGGCTGAATATTTTTCATTTAAAAAGATATTTTAATATAATGACATAATTTTTACTTTTTTCAGCCAATTGTTCACCACGTGTTTGACCATTACATCACTTTTTTTCTCCCCTCTTCATTCTCTCCCTTCCTTTCTTTCCTCTTTAGTGTTTTTAAACTGCTTTGGGTGCTAGACATATAAATAAGTATATTTTTTCTTATCACATCACAAGACAGTTTTATGACCCTCCTGTGTCTTTTCTAATTGCTTTCTTAACAAATGATGCAATTTATTTTATTTCCTTTCAAATAATTTTTGTCTATGAAATATCTGTTTATAATAATATTTATAAAAAGGGAGATATATAAGGAAGAGAATTAGGTACCCACTGATGTTATAGACAGCTTCTGACATGATCCTCACCTCCTGGTGGTCCTATTTTGTGAATTTCCTCCTCCTGAGTAACTCTCCTCTAACTAAAAGAATGTGGTAGCATTGAGGGGATATAACTTTTGTGATTAAGTAACAGAAGATTGGGACCTCTATCTTGCTAGCAGACACTCTCCATTACTGGTTTTAAAGAAGTAAGCTGCCATATTGGAGAGGCCCACACAGCAAGGAACTGGGTGGCCTCTGGCAGCAACCAGCAAGGAACCCTCAGTCCAGCACCCCTCCAAGAAATGAGTCCTGACGACAACCATGGAAGCAAGCTTGATTCTTTCCCAGTCAAGAGGCCAAAGGAGACCTCAGAGTGTTGGGTGGTAATATAATTACCACCTGTAAAAGCCTGAAGCAGAGATCCCAAGTAGGCTCATAGATTCCTCACTGGGTTCCTGACTCAGCAATGTAAGGACAATGAATGGGTGTTGTTTAAAGCTGCTAAATTTGGAGGTGATTTGTGACTCAGCAATAGATAAACTGATACAATTGACAACAATTCATTGTTTTGAAGTCTTTATTTTAAAGAAAGAAATGTATTTCCATATTAAAATTAGGATAATGTGGGGAGCCTGGGTGGCTCAGTGGGTTAAAGCCTCTGCCTTCGGCTCAGGTCATGGTCCCAGGGTTCTGGGATCGAGTCCCGAAATGGGCTCTCTGCTCAGTGGTGAGCCTGCTTCCCCCCATCTCTCTCTCTGCCTGCCTCTCTGCCTACTTGTGGTCTCTGTCAAATAAATAAATAAAATCTTTAAAAAAAAAAACAAAATAAAATCAGGATAATGTAAACATAGTTTTTCCCCCTGATTTTTTTTTTCATACATTTCCATGATATTAAATAAACCAACAAGGGGTGTCTGGGTGGCTCAGTTGATTAAGCTTCTGCCTTTGGCTCGGGTCATGATCCCATGGTCCTGGGATTGAGCCCTGCATCAGGCTCTCTGCTCAGTGGGAGCCTGTTTCTCCCTCTGTCACTCTCGCTGCTTGTGCACACTCTCTCTGTCACCTAAGTAAATAAAATCTTTAAAATAAATAAATAAATAAACCAACAGAACTAGATTTTTAAAGGTGATATATATTCTATGTTATATATAATTAATGAAATTATCCATTGTTAGATTTTCAGTTTATTATTGATTTTATGATGCTAAATAATTCTGTGAAAAAAAATCCTCTACATAAATATATTGCTTATCCATTACCTTTTTTTAGCTTATGAATCTAAAAGTGAATTACTTAGATAAAAAACATTTTAAATGCTCATGACTGATATTGTCAAATCCCATCATTCTGGGAAGAGTGCCTTGATCTTTTATTCCTACCAGAAATGCGTGAGAGAATCATCCCCTTGTTATAGACCAGCCAACACTGGGATTATAATTATTTTTCTTACTTACCAATTTGACAGATAAATTTTGCTTGTGTTAATTTTGAAAAATAATTGATTACATCTTCACAAGTTTAATTAGCCATTTGGGTCTTTTATTTTTAGTAAAATTCTGGCTCATATTTTGGTGATTTTTTACACTGTGATATTTATCTCTTTCTTTCCTGATTTTAAGAGTTTTTCCATATGAATGATATCAGTTTATTAGGTAGTATGCAAATAGCTTTTTCTCAATAATGTATCTTACTTTAAAAATCATTGCATTTTAAAATAGCATTTGTTTTGACTTTGATTTTTTTGAAGATTTTATTTACTTATTTGACAGAGAGAAAGAGAGATCACAACTAGGCAGAGAGAGAAGGGGAAGCAGGCTCCCCGCTGAGCAGAGAGCCTGATGCGGGGCTCGATCCCAGGACCCTGAGACCATGACCTGAACCAAACGAAGGCAAAGGCTCAACCCACTGAGCCACCCAGGTGCCCCTTGCCCTTGATTTTAAAACAAAAGTTACCAGATATACTTACATTTCTAGAAGCATTTCTCTCTGTCTCTTTTTCACCCACACACATTCATTGTTGACATTCTACCTAATAAAAATAACAATGTCAAACAATCTGTATTAAAACCTGTGTCCTATGTAGAGCATCTTTTATTTATTTAAGCCCTGTAATATATATTTCCCATTTGATCTTCATGACAATCCTGTCTAGGTAGGTATAGAAGGTCTTATCATCCCAAGTTTAGTAATGGTTTAAATATAAGTTCAGAAAAGTTACTTAAAGCTACAGAGTTTAATTATGGGTAGAGTTGGACACAAACTATTTTCTGACTTTACATCCAGTACTTTTCTCTTCATGGTTGTTCTCTATACTGTGTATCCAGTATTATTCTAGGTATTGATAGCTGTAGACAAAGGAGGAGAGGGGAATTAATGCTTATAATGTGTTAAATGGTTTATGTACATTAACTGGTTTAATCCTTACAACAATACTGTAAGTAGTAATTTCCTTATTTTTATAAAAGAGGAATAGAAGTCTCCAAGATTTGCTCACCCAAAGTTAACTAATTAATAGAGGATTATTCAGCTCCTTTACAGGTTGTATTTAAAGACTATGATCTGCTCTTTTGTAATTTGGAGATGGTTTAGTGCAGGGAGCAAGTGAAATTTATTACAGAGCTGTTTCCTCATAATGCTTCTATTTTCCCATCATCTTCGCCATTTCCTTTTTAGGACTTTTATGCATAAATAAGGCTTCATTGGGACTGAATCTTTTACCTAGTTAACATCCAGTCTTTGGGTAAGGCTTATGTCAGGCGTTGCCACCACCAGAAAGCTTGTCTTGAACTTTTTTTGTCCTCACTCAGACCATAGGCATATCTCCATCATGGTAATCGCCTCATTGTATTTCTATTTTCCTATTTGGATATCTGCCTAACCACTTAAAAATGGGAATTTCTGTAGGTCTTGGAGGATGCAAATGATTCACGTCAAATTCTTCTTGCTTACCGTTGTACCTGGCTCATACTGGGCTCTCCAGTAATGTCAAATGAATAAGAAAAAAGAATGGAATGGCAGGGATGCCCCGGACCACAGGAGGAGGCAGCTGGCTTGTCAGTGCCTCTGTAGAGCACAGAAATCATAGGTGCATAGAATACACAAGTCTTAACATCTGCTTGTTTGGGAGTCCCATCAGAAAAGGTCAGAAAAAAATTTTGTTTTAGCTTCCCTTCCACAGTGCGTATCTCTTTGAAGTTTTGAAAATAAAGTTAAGAAGAGTAAGATAAAACAGCAATTTAAATATGACATTTTAGATTTAATGACACTTCTGGGGATTCCATAACATTCTAAAAGAAAAAAAAAGTGGGAAATCCGCCCTTCAAATGACACACATCTTAAATTTTCCTGTTTTTCTTGGATAAATTTGAAGTAGTCATATACTCCGTGCATGAGCATGGATATATGCATACATACATATGATATTTACCATATAGCTTACTTATGGGGTGTAGCAGCTCAAATACTGAATATAAATGGTAATTTTATCATTTTTCTTCAATTTCTGCAAGTAGAAATTGGGGGCAGTCATAATTATCGTCGTGTTCTACAAGAGAGAATTTAAAGAACTTTTTCTAAAAAAATACTAAAAATAAAAATATGAGGTACGAATTCGAAATCCAAGAACAACTAACAAATATGAAATTCATTCACTTCTTGGCCTGTGATCCGTTTTTAAATTAATACAGAGGAGATGAAATGAGCATAGTACAGAGAAATCTTCTCTTTAGTGGGCTTGCTGATGAAAATGGCTTATCTTCGAACTTCAAAATACTCTCCTGAAAAGATGTAAACAATTAAATTAAATCAATAATTAAACTGAATAATGACATATTAAAACAGTTAGGTATGGGCAGTTAGTACTTGACTTCATGTGGGCAATGCAAAGGAGCCGTACTATGTATTTGTATTTGCCCTATTTGAAATTGTATAATTTGGAAGGAGGGAAACATTTCTTGACAAATCAGCTGGGTCACTGCCAATTTTGATCAAAGAGAAGCTTCTGGCAGAATACTCTAAAACCCAAAGATCCTTGGGATTTATAAACCAGTTATAAATTCTCTGCTGAAGAATTTCGCAAATACATGGAACACGTTGATACTATTAATTAATGAGCAAAGCTTGAAAAAAAAAAAAAGAAAAGATTTCAAAAGAATTACACTCCTGAATATAAATATTGATGATCCCACTTTAAGGTCAAAGAATATATATAATAAATATTAATGGATGCCTCCTTTTTTCCAAAGAGATAAAATATCACTCTCAGAAGAGTTAGATTTTTAAATAATTCTAATTATGGTGTTCTTTAATTCTCAACGGAGTCCTATACCCTAAAAAATCTGAAACATCTGTTTGACTAGTGATTCCAACTGTAACAGTGCTGTACCCACTGGCCACACGCATGCTCTAGCGCCATCTAGCTAGATTCCAAGGTAATTCATTACAACTCAGTTTTGCTTCTAGTCTGCAATTATTCCAAAATTTTTTTTCATCTTTTAATTATACTGTATTATTTAGACGTTTTTTGTTTTCTCTTCTTTTAAACATAGCCCTCGGGGATCTTTTTTCTTATCCTGATTTAAATAGTCTAATGTGGTAAATGGAGTCCCACTCCTAGGAAGGGGGATTTGTTAGTGATAAATTCCTGGCACATCACAAAAACATTTGTTTCTATCATAAACATGAGGCTCTGATGAGGTTTTCATTTTTGGAAGATTGTTCCATGAAGTTACTAAAATTCCAAAGTTAGGTGCCTCTACTCACGCTTGAATTATTTTTTGACAGTCAAGACCAGGTTAAGGTAAGATTCTGGCTTCAGTAATACACCTTTCTTCAACAGGTCAACCTTGGCAGGCCTTGCTGAGGAAGCAGGGAGAAAATGCAGGGAAACAGTGTGGGTGAAGATGGGAGTGATCCTCTGGAGAAGCAGAGGACAGCTTTAAAGAGGAGAGTCCTCAACAAAACCCAGAAGCTTGAAAAGGAGGGAGTAGAAAGAGGAGATGGGAGACACAAAATAGAGAAATCAAACCAAGGGACAGACAGGTCAGTCTGGGGTAAAGAAAGTATAAGAATAAAGGAAGTCCAACAAAGAATAAAAAAATAAAGAAAGAATAAAAGAAGAAAGCTGAGAATAGGGATTTGTTTTCACCTTCGCAGTTAACATTCTTATGTGATACTACCTATTTGAAAACCAGGGTCCACAAACTGGAACCAAATCAACATTGTTGATAGCTAACTAACCACCAACATTCAGAGTCTTGATCTTCGTTTGATAGACAGAAATTTACATGAGTTGATAATACATTTTGAAATAAACAGCTCGTCTTCTTATCCCTTCCATCTTCAGAGTCCATTTACGTCTACAAAAGAAAACATTTTAAAACATTGAGAATGACTTTAGTAAGTACTTTATGTATTACTAACTTTTTCTTGTAGTCAGAGATGCTGAGATGTTCACAGTTGCCCAAAATATGTTGTTGACAGATATTCAGAGCTTCCTCCATGAGCATAAATTAATAGTACTGTATAAAATCATATTTCAAATGGCTTTTCTTACAGTTGACAATGAGTCAGCTCATCATAATAGACACATATGCAAAGGTGTTTGACAGTTCCTTAATGGAAAAGAATATAAGCAGAGCAGAATCTTTACAAGTATACTGAAAAAGGAAACTATGTTAGAAACAATATTTAACCTACATCTTTAGTGCCTTTTAGAGTTACATAATAATGTTCATTAAAACTGAAGTATAATTTTTTTTTAATTACAATCTGAGGGTTTTGAAGGGACGGGGGGTGGGAGGTTGGGGTACCAGGTGGTAGGTATTATAGAGGGCACGGATTGCATGGAGCACGGGGTGTGGTGCAAAAATAATGAATACTGTTATGCTGGAAATAAAAAAAAAACAATGAAAAAAAAACCAAAACAAACAAACAAAAAAAACTGAAGTATAATTAACATAGAGTATTCTATTAGTTCCAGGTATAAAATACAATGATTCAACAATTCCATACATTTCTCAGTGCTCATCAAGATAAGTGTAATTTTTTTTAAAGATTTTATTTATTTCCTTGACAGAGACATATCAGAAGTAGGCAGAGAGGCAGGCAGAGAGAGGAGGAAGCAGGCTCCCTGCTGAGCAGAGAGCCCGATGTGGGACTCGATCCCAGGACCCTGAGATCATGACCTAAGCTGAAGGCAGAGGCTTTAACCCACTGAGCCACCCAGGCACCCCAAGATAAGTGTACTTTTAATCCCCTTACTCTCTTTCACCCATCATTCCCTCCACCCCGCAAACACTAATTTGTTCTCTGTATTTAAAAGTCTGTCTTTTGTTTATTTGTAATACTAATGGTTCTGTAAAAATTACTTAACCATTTCTCATTGAATGAATGTGTCCCATGATTCTGCAAGACTTTCTCTTTGATATTTCTCAGTGCTACTTTGTGTCTCTATGATTCACAATCTCCCATTTGGTTTGCCTAACTCTCCAGCTTCTGTGCAGGAAGCACTCTATCATGAATGCCATGTATACTACAAGGAGACTGGTTACTAATCCTTGCTTGATTATGAACTGATAATTAAGGTATGAGCTGGTTTGGGGTTAAGACTTACCTCCCCATAAACATTTTTCAGAAAGAGATCTATATCTATCTATCTATCTATCTATCTATCTATCTATTCATTTGTATTTTAAACAATAGTTTTTTTTTTTTTTTCCAGTCTGCAAGAGACCCAGAAGTGGGTCAGTTTCTGCAGTAGGTAATGCAATGGCTCACAGATGTCATCAAGGACTCAAATTCTTTCTTCCTTTTTTCAAATTCTTTCTTCCTTTTTTTCTTTGATATCTTCAAAGTCACCTTCATCTTTAAGCTGATTTTTGTCATGGTCATAGATTGTGGCTGCAGATTCAAATCAAAAATGGTCAGAAGAAGATGTACTCAAGACTTTTAGATCCTTTTTTTTTTTTTTTTTTTTTTTTAAAGAGGTGAAGAAAGGGCGCCTGGGTGGCTCAGTGGGTTAAGCCGCTGCCTTCAGCTCAGGTCATGATCTCAGGGTCCTGGGATCGAGTCCTGCATCAGGCTCTCTGCTCAGCAGGGAGCCTGCTTCCTCCTCTCTCTCTCTCTATGCCTGCCTCTCTGCCTACTTGTGATCTCTCTCTGTCAAATAAATAAATAAAATCTTAAAAAAAAAAAAAAAGAGGTGAAGAAAGCTTTCTCAGCATCCATCCAAGAGACTTGTTCTAATGTCTTGGTAAGGATTGAGTTACATGTTTATTCCTAATCATGGAAAGGGGTGATTACAATGATGGGTTAACAGTGGCTCTCAGTTCTGGCTGCATTTAAGAGTTGGAAAAACTACTGATACCTGAATCCTACCCTCAGAGATCCTGGGACATTGAGTGCTTTAATGGAAAGATACATTGAAAGGGATTCTTTAAGGAAAGAAACCTTCAAGAGTTAAAGAAATAAAAAAGGTACAACAGGAGGTAGTATATGTATTTTTATTTTTATTTTTTTTTAAAGATTTTATTTATTTATTTATTTGACAGAGAGAGAGAGAGACATAGTGAGAGAGGGAACCCAGGGAGAGAGAGACATAGTGAGAGTGGAAGCTGCAGAGGTAGAGGGAGAAGCAGGCTTCCCACTGAGCAGGGAGCCTGATGTGGGGCTGGATCCCAGGGTTCTGGGATCACAACCTGAGCCAAAGGCAGACACTTAATGACTGAGCCACCAGGTGCCCCAGAGAACATGTATTTTTAGATGAAATTTCCCCAGCCACCACAGGGATCTACTGTTAAGGCAGGAAAAAGTTCAGTCTCAAGAAATGTTAGCATCATCCTTTACAGAGGTTTGTCAATAAGGCTTGTGCTGTGTGGCTGGAGAACTGCATGAATATATTATGGCCCCTTCAGCTCTTTGGCCTGGGACTGACTGTGTCCTAGACATCTGACCACATCTATGAAGGCACAGAAAGCCCTGTGTGTTTCCGTGCACGTTGAATGGGTGACTGTAGGCTGACACCCTGCTGTCCCTGCTTCTAGGTCCTTCACTCTGGCGCCTGACTGCATCTCTTTGAGGTGCTTGGGGGACAGTGAGGCCTTTGTGGAGGGCAACTCTCTCTATAGAATGATGAATTTTGGCTTATTTATGACAACTGAAAGAAAAAAAATTAAAATGTAAAATCTGTTATACTCGGTGTAGTCCTGCTTTGTTTAGATTCTTTTCTTAGGACGCCTTACTATATACTGTTTGATGGCTATCCAAAACACGGAAAATTTTCTAGCTTTTTAGTCCAAAGGCTCATAATAAGGTAATAGAGAATATTTCAGTGTTTTCTTATTGTAAAAATACTAGCTCAGGAATGGTTTTGTGGGACTCTTTCCTGAATGTCTGATCGAGATCCCTAGCTGTCTAATGCATGTATCTAATGCATGTATCATTTACTGAAGTTTTAGAGTAGTGAGCCCTGACTTTTAAAAAATGAGGAGTTCTGGGGCACCTGGGTGGCTCAGTGGGTTCGCACCTCTGCCTTAGGCTCAGGTCATGATCCCAGGGTCCTGGGATCTAGCCCCACATCAGGCTCTTTGCTCAGCAGGGAGCCTGCTTCCTCCTCTCTCTCTGCCTGCCTCTCTGCCTACTTGTGATCTCTGTCTGTCAAATAAATAAATAAAATCTTTGAAAAAAAAAAATGAGGAGTTCTGAGTTGTTTTAGTTGGACTCCTAAGGACAGATAGCCTCCCCAGAAAAGCAGAAACATAAGGCCAGATGGCAGTTTTATTTCTAACCCAGAGCTTCCTAATAATCATTTTTTTTAAATTTCTGGAAAGACAACCCTTATGATTTTCTCATTTTCCTCATGGGTACAAGTACCACTATAAAAAGTACTTCATTTTAATTCCTCTCCCATCACAGCTATGAACAGGCATCGCATGACACATTTTATAGGCATTATGTCACTTATTGTTCATAATGACCCAACCAAGTTAGGCATTTTGTCCTTGTTGCAGATGAGGGAATTAGAAAGTAACATGTTCAAGGTCACACAGCCAGTAGTGGTAGATCCGGGATTTGAATCCAAGATCTAACTTGAAAACTAGTGCTGAGATGGGTTTAACTTGGAAGCTACCCTTTCATCATGTGATATGAGCGCTATACAAATGGATAGATAATAGAAAGGTAGACAGACAGACGGATGGATGGATAGATAAATGTGTAAATGGTTGGTTTGCTACAATATTGGATTACCTAATATTGGATTTGTCGCTTACTGAATATTTTTAAAAACTTAACTTTAAAAATATATATTGGGCTGGGACACCTAGATGGTTTAGTTGATTAAGTGTCCAACTCTTGATTACAGTTCAGGTCATGATCTTGGGGTCCTGGGATTGAGCTCTGTATCTCACTCTGTGCTCAGTGGGGTGTCTGCTTGAGAATTCTATCAGTCTCCCTCTGCCTCTCCCTCATCACACACTTTCTCTCTCTCTTAAATAAATAAATAGATAAATAAATAGATAAATCTTTTAAAAACATGTCTATATATAGGGCTTACGAAGGGATATAATTATTGCCAGCTAATAATAATAGCCACTACAATAATGACAGTCATTAGAATTAATTGTATACTTATTATGAGCAAGGTGTTCTGCTAGGCACCTTATATAATAATGATGATGATGATAAAAAGAACAATAGTACTATTGTTACTACAACCAAGTAAGAACAAATAGTAATTAAAATTTCCAAATACTTCACATGGATATCTCAACCCTTCTGACAACCACATAAGGTGGGTTCCATTATTCCTTTCATTTTTCAGATGAGGGAATGGAGGTGTGTAGATGTGAAGTAGTTTTCTCAGGATCATCTAGTTGGTGAGTAGCAAAGGTAAAGTTTGAACCCAGGTCATTTGATTCTAAAGTCATGTATTATACTACATGATGTGATGAGGTCATTGAAATAAAATAATATATATGATGTGGTCATTGAAATAAAATAGTGTTTCTTTAAACTCAGCTATGGTCTCAGGGCACGTGTGTGGCTCACAGATTCTGCTTGAGATTCTCTCTCTCCCTTTCCCTCTGCCCAACCTTGCTGCAAATAAATAATTCAGTTTTTAAAAAAAACCCAGCTATGATCTCTTTCACTGAATTACGTTTAAGAATAGTCATTCTTGTGGTGATAAGACTCTAGGTCAACATTCAATAACAAATATGTATAGTGTTAAAGAGATGAATTGCCTTAACTTAGATTCTCTTAAAAGTCTCCAGAACACATTGTTTTCAATATTATGCCCTATGGACAGGCTCACATAAAGTAGTTCTATAAATACTGCTTCTCGGATTTCAGCAGATCTATTTTCAGTTTTAATGAAATTTTAAATTTTTGACAATAAACTTATTAGAGCAGACCATAGAACCAGTCTTTCCTCAGAATCGATTAAAATCTAGGACAATACATTTTATTTTTATGCAAGACTGCCATTCTTAAATTTTAAAAATGTGAGTATTTCAGTAAGTGAGTTTTAGACTTTATGGACTTACTGATTTGTCTGTAGAGTTTGTAAATGGATGTACCATGTTTTTCTCACAGTTCACTGCCACTGATGAAAATGCAGTCGGGGGCACCTGGGTGGCTCTGTGAGTTAAGCCTCTCCCTTCAGCTCAGGTCATGGTGTCAGGGTCCTGGGATCGAGCCCCGCATCGGGCTCTCTGCTCAGCAGGGAGCCTGCTTGTCCCTCTCTCTGCTGCCTCTCTGCCTACTTGTGATCTCTCTCTCTGTCAAATAAATAAATAAAATCTTAAAAAAAGAAAGAGAGAAAGAAGAAAATGCAGTCGGTTTTTATACCTACCAATCTCCCACAGATGAGCAGAAGGGTACTCAGGTGGTTCTCTTTGATGGCAAAGATGATTCTACTCCATTCAACATGGAATTCAGCCTGCTGTGTACATTGTGTTGGGCTCTATGGTGATGCAAAGATGGGGCTGAGTGCCTGTTCTTGAGTGGCTCAAGCCAGTGGTAAGGTGGAGCCTTCATAAAGGACTCTTACTTAGGCTGGTGGTTATGCAAACTGTTAACAGTCAAGCGAACCCAAGTGCTTTAACGATATGTGATTGAGAGAGTTTACTTCTGACTGAGGAGGGGTTCTGGAGGTATTCTGTTTGTTGTTGTTGTTTTTAAAGATTTTATATATTTGTTTGACAGAGAGAGATGCAGGAGAGAAGGAACACAAGCAGGGGGAGCGGGGGTGGGGGCGAGAAGCAGACTCCTTGCTAAGCAGGGAGCCTGATGGGGGACTCGATCCCGGGACCCTGAGATCATGACCTGAGCCAAAGTCAGATGCTTAATGACGGAGCCACCCAGGCACCCCTCTGGGAGGTGTTTTAAGAAATGGAATTTGAACTGGATTTAAAAGTTATTATGCAAGACCTTAAGGTTGGTGTATGGGAGGGAAGATCATTAGCAGGAGTACAAGCTTTGGAGCCATACATACGGGCCAAGCTAGGAATAGTAGACCAGCTCTTTTCTCTGTTGACATTGGGTATGTTGCCTCACTTTTCCCACCTTGGTTTTCTCACCTGCTAAAAGAGGACTAATTATTTGCTTCATAGAGGTTTTCACCCCCTCTCCGGGATGGGGGATGGAGAGAGAGAGCGAGTGAGGCGTGCACACACATGTGACTGGGGGGAAGGGCAGAAGGAGAGGGAGAGAGAGAATCCTAAGTAGACTCTGTGGCCTGTTGATCTCACAACCCAGCGATCATGACCTGAGGCCAGACCAAGAGTCAGATGCTTAACTGACCACACTACCCAGGCGCCCCTGCTTCATAGAACTTTGTAAGGATTATATGAGAACCTCAAAAACGTGCCTAACGTAGTACCTGAAATGTTATAGGTACTTGGTAAAGTGCATGAGCATACACAGACATGTACACACAAACACTCAAGAAATAATGTGCCCACGTGCATACAGGTTGTCACATTTTCAGTATTTTATTGGAGAATTGCTAATTGATAGTCAGAATTAGGGGAGTTTTGTTTCATTTTTAGCTATTTCTTCTCACCCCTTAAGGGATTCTTACATGGTTTGGCAGTCCTCCTTTGATACTCCTAAGAGGGATCCTAGATTTTCCTGGAAATTAAAGTTGCCCCGGAAAGGAGGGAGTTCTGAGGTGAAGATATGGAAAGGTATACCTCAGGCGCAGTGCTTTTTACAAATTTGGAAGTCTATTTCCTATGTAATAAAAAGCAGAAAGCAATATCTATTTATTTTAAGAATGACTTACTCTTTTATGTGGGAGACAAACACTGTTATTACTGAGAGAACGGAGCAACCATTGACCTGTGAATGACGGTGGTTACCTAATAGTATGCAGAGCGGGCAGCGAGTCCACTGGAGAGCAGCCCAAGGTAGAGAAGGGATGCCGGAAATGAGGACGCTTTCTTCTCGGAGTTCTCATCTACAGAGTGAAGGAGCCTCGCCTTTTACATTAGATGAGGACATCACAGAGGATGTCTGCCCAGAGATGAAGAGGTTTTGTTCTCTGAGTGGACCCACTGAGAGGCTGGCTGGAAGGGGGGCCGCCACCTCGTCTATTTGAATGACTAGAAATGTGGCACGGTGCCCAGAAATGAGGTCAGAGTCTTTGGATGTGGAGGAGAGGTTTTTCAAGATTTTTTTTTTTTTTTTTTTTTTCCGGTGTGATGGGCTGACTCATGGGAAACAAATCAATTCCACAGGCATTTGTCCCTGAACCTAGGTTTTTTTAGTTGAGGAATCAATTCAGAGAAAAAATTGCTTATTTATTTTGTCTTAACGAACAGTTTACCCTGAGTAATATTGGGTAACCGGTAGGTTAATCATATTCCATTCAAGTATCTCTCTTTAAAAACACTACTATTATTCTGTATAAATTTCTTTCTTTTTTTTTTTTAAGATTTTATTTATTTGACACAGAGAGAGAACATAAGCAGGGGGAGTGACAGGCAGAGAGAGAGGGAGAAGCAGGCTCCCTGCTGAGCAAGGAGTTGGATACTGGCCTCAATCCCAGGACCCTGAGCCCAAAGCAGATGCTTAACCAACTGAGCCACTGAGGTACTCCTATTCTGTATAAATTTCTAAAAAATAAATATACATGAGGACTTCTTCCAAAGAATGCTTTTTGACAAGATGGAAGTTGGGAATAATTATATTAAACATAACTTATCCTAAGAATTGTACTTTTAAGAATTCCTCTTTAGGGGCATCTGCGTGGCTCAGTGGGTTAAGTCTCTGCCTTCAGTTCAGGTCATGATCTCAGGGTCCTGGGATCGAGCCCCACATTGGGCTCTCTGCTCAGTGGGGAGCCTGCATCCCCCTCTTTCTGACGCCTCTCTGCCTACTTGTGATCTCTCTCTGTGTCAAATAAACAAATAAAATCTTTTAAAAAAACATTCCTCTTTAAACATAATTATATTAATAATTTTATTCAAATAAATATTATTGTTATTTAGTTAATGCTAGTTATAGTCAATATTATTAATTCACTCCGATTTAATCATAACTACATTAATGAGCCCTCTCATTAAAGAGTGAGTGGGTATTTTAAGTGGCATACACTTCACAGTGTTTACTTGTAGGATATATTCAGAAACCAACCATAATATTTAATGGAGAAATTTTTAAATATGCAATTTGTAAATTAGGAATTGTCTGTATTGTTTTTAAAAGTAATTAAACTGAATGTGAGGTATTTTTCGGTAGTTGACATTGTGGGATTTTAAGTTTGTTATTATTGAGCTTCACATGAATGGTTTAGTGGAAAATAAGATTTTAAAATGTTAACATTAAAAAAAGAGGGACTAGAATAATCTTGGTGGAAATTCTTACCAACAGTTTGCTTTTAGATGTGAATCTTGATTTTAGGATATATTCTTTTAGATAATATAGAATCTAAAGATGTTCGCAAAAAGCTTTTAAAATGTATTTAAAATGAAAATAAGGAAGCTGTTATAAAATATTCTGATTCCAGGGTCAGTGAAGACATTTTTATTGGTTATAGAATAAGAGTTTGTTTTCTTAATGAAACTCTGAATGGTTATATGTTGTGGTTTTTTAGGTGGATCTGCTGTTAAAATGTTTGCCAACTTCTCCAAAAAATAAAAGGTGTTGTTTAATTTCTTCTAGTTCAAACATGGAAATTTTAGAGAACTCAGATAAGTAACTGCCTATTTCTTGTGAGATACACCAGGAATTGTATTAATTTAAAAATGATATATAAAGTAGAGCAATTCCTGGGACATGAATGAATATGCCAAATATATATTTCTTTTTAGAATGAATGAAATACTGCTTCCATATAGATATAAGTGGGAGAAGAAGTTTGAACTACTTTAGAATGCTATACAGAAGGTATGTTGAATGATTCTACTTAGACAAATATTCTACAATTTTCTGTGAACATTTTTTTTAAAGCTGTCATGAACTATCAAGTATATATTCTATAATTACATTCTGGAATATAGTCTATAGAACATAATAACTTAGTTTATTTGATAATGACCATAAGAAACAATTTTTATTACAGAGACCATTTCAAAATGGCATTTGATCCAACTTCTATATGCCTTATGATGCTTTGAGGGTCATATTTAAATACTTCTATTTATATACTTTATAAATAAACCAGAAAAATTTAAAAAATCATTAATTCAAAGCATATTTGAGGACTTTGGGGTACACATTGTGAAGAAAAGAGATTTTTTAAAAATGTCTGCTCTTGTGAAAATTACTTTTAAGTTGGAGGAAATGGATAACAAACAACATAATAGATATATAAATCATGTAGTTTGGTGCTAAAAATCTATGAAAGCAGGAAAACAAGGCAGAGTACAGGGGAATGGGAGTAAGCTATTTCAGGAAAACAAAACTTCTTTTTCTTATGTTGGTGCTTGTTTGATAAAATAAATAATATATAGCAGCTCAAAATCTAGTGGTAAAAATGGTGCTGGTGTGTAAGGCAAAACATGATATATAATGCAAAAGAGAAATAATCTTTAAGTTCTTTCCTATGATTCTATGATTTCAATCTAATTATGAACATTAAATCATACCTAATACCACATACTTTTTATATTCCAGGCCCTGTAACTGAACACAGTGAGCGGTTATAACCTCCTTCTAAAATTGGATATCAGATTAGTCCTTATGCCTGCAGTGCACATTTTTGAGGTAAATATGTAATAAATTTCATATGTACATAAAGACTTAGATACAGATATTCATTGCATCAGTGTTTTCAAAAATAGAACACTGGAAACAGGGCAAATGCCCATCAATGGAGGAATGGATAAATAAATTATGGCCATATTGGAAATTACGGGATAGTTAAAACATTGAACTAAGATTACGTATGTTGTCACGGAACACTCTTTAAGATAGGTTGTTAAGTTTTGAAGAAAATAAGTCTCAAGGCAATGTGTCTAGTAAGATGATAATAGTAAACAAATTCAAACAAGATAAACAATGTATTTTGGATGTATGGTAGATCACTTTATTAACCGACTCTTCCCTTTGCCTCTGTAATAGAATTGGACATTAACAGCATTTCTATATGAAATGTTGACATTGTCACATAATGAATTGCTGTAGTTATTTGTGTCTGTATATCCTTTGCCCACTGTCTTCCTGGACATAGAATGTATCTTGATTAATGGAATGCTAGAGGGCAGGATGTGAGCAGAAGCTTTAAATGTACTTGTCTGGTTTTGCCTGATCTCTTATTTGTCTACTGTCTGCCACGAGAACTTAAATTGATCTAGAGCCTGAAGCAGAGTTGCCCTCGCTGTCCAATAATCCCTTGGCCAATAAAAATAAATGTTCTAAGTCACTGATTTTTGAAGCTGATCATTATGCAGTGTTATTGCTACAACAGCGGATCAATACAATATGTTTGTGTGTGAGTCCTTAGAAAAAATCAGGAACAATAGCCACCAGACATTAATCTTTATCTCTAAGAATTCAGATTGGTTGTAAAGAGGAAATTAAAATTACTTTTTATACTGTTGAATTTATTTTAATTTTTTAATTCAAGTTTTGAGTAAGTGATATACTTTTTATGTTTCACACATCAAAACAATATTATAAATAGACACTAAGAAGATTAGCT
Source organism: Mustela erminea (assembly GCF_009829155.1). NCBI lineage: Eukaryota > Metazoa > Chordata > Mammalia > Carnivora > Mustelidae > Mustela > Mustela erminea. The sequence goes on from NC_045634.1 coordinate 17,650,944, forward strand.
CCCACTCCTTTCTCTATTCACCCCATTTCTGCCACCTATACAGAGTAAGTTTGTCTCTTGTTAATCTATTCAAGTTCTTAATGACAATAAGGGAAAAAACTGTATTTTCTTATTTTTTCCCCTTTAGTACCTATGTTTTTTTTTTTTTAAAGATTTTATTTATTTATTTGACAGACCGAGATCACAAGTAGGCAGAGAGGCAGGTAGAGAGAGGAAGGGAAACAGGCTCCCTGCTGAGCAGAGAGCCTGATGAAGGGCTCGATCCCAGGACCGTGCGATCATGACCTGAGCCAAAGGCAGAGGCTTTAACCCACTGAGCCACCCAGGCACCCCATATGTTTTGTTCTTGATACTGATTTTTTTCTTGCATTTGTATGTAGTAGGGATCTTGTCATTTCAGTACACACATAATTTACTCCTTTTTTTTTCTTTTTATAATTGCATAATATTCCACAGTGGGAGGTAACTTAGTTTATTCAACCAGTCCAATATTTGCTAGGCATTTGGATTATTGCTAGACCTTTTCTACCACAAAACAGTTTCCACAATGAATAATCTGGTACATATCATTCTATAAGTGCAGAAACTTCTGCAAATATAGTTCATCTTTTCTTTTCTAGTTCTTATGCATTAAATGTTTTCTCTTGTATAAATATATAGCTGAATACATTTAATACAATGTTAAATAGCAGTGTTAATAAAGGCCATCATTTTCTGCTTCTTCCAGTGTTTTTCTCCTTAAGAAAGATGCTGGTATTTGGTCTGGGCTGATCTATAGTCATGTTGTATTGACTGGGTTCTTTGCAATAGACAGTTAAAGATTGTTTCTCTGTTCACAGCCTTCTGACACCAAATGTGTGAGGTTTTCACTCTAGGCAATTCACCAATTCTCTGTGGACACCAACTGGGTATTCCCACAGTTTGATTCAATCCTGACAGTAACTGCCTGGAGCTAAGACAGACCCCTCAGGTTATAGGCTCAGTCCCATGGGGCTGCCTCTAACTTCAGATGCCAGTTGCAGGTAATGGGTTCCTAGGTTACTTATGCTTCTGTCCAAGTTGATTACAAAGTGGAGGTTCCCATGACTTCCTCTTCAGGTTCTACAATTTGCTATTACATGTTATAGAACTCAGGGAAATAATTATTATTACTAGTTTATTATAAAGGCTATAAAGGACACAAATGAACAAATGGAGAGGTGTACAAAGTGAGGTCCAAGGGGTTACACGTGTAAGAACTTCTGTCTCTGTGGAATTTGGGCTTGTTACCTTCCTGGTATGTAGAGGTGTTCACCAATTTGGGAGCTCTCTGAACCCCCTTATTTAGGAGTTTTATGAAGTTTCCCTTACATAGTTGTGACTGATTAAATCCATTGGCTGTTGGTGATTAAGTCAATCCTCAGCCCCTTTCTCCTCCCTGGATGTTGGAGAGTGGGGCCGAAACTTTCAACCCTCTAATCCCATGATTGGTTCCTCTGGTAACCAGCCCCTATCTTCCAGGAATCATCTCATTTGCTTTAACTCAGGTATGACTTTGAAAAGAGCTTATTATGAATAACAGACAATGTTCCTTTAGCTCCTCCCACTCAGGAAATTACAAGGGCTTTAGCAGATTTTATGCCAGGAACTGGAGATAAAAAACAAACCTCTATTTCTTATTATATCATGAAATCTTATTATATCACAATACAATCAAACTAAGTAATTAATGAGAGTTTAAGGAAGAGAAACCTTTTATAAGATGTTGGGCAGTATTAGGGATACCCAACAGGGATGGTGACATTCATGGAACCACCAATAGTGAGGTGGCATGTCACTCTTTAGGACCAAAGGGAGAGTAGGAAATGGAGGTTCTGGGAACAGAGAGCTGTAGGGAAGAGCCTCCCGAAAGAAACTGCAGCCTTCAATAAGAAGTCACTTTAGGGGCGCCTGGGTGGCTCAGTGGGTTAAGCCGCTGCCTTCGGCTCAGGTCATGATCTCAGGGTCCTGGGATCGAGTCCCGCATCGGGCTCTCTGCTCGGCAGGGAGCCTGCTTCCCTCTCTCTCTCTCTCTGCCTGCCTCTCCATCTACTTGTGATTTCTCTCTGCCAAATAAATAAATAAATAAAATCTTTAAAAAAAAAAAAAAAAGAAGTCACTTTAACCCTGCAATCTTTTCTAACTGACCTGACCCAAACAAAAACCACAGTTGTGGGATGCCTCTGTGGCTCAGTCGGTTGAGGTCATGATCCCAGGGTCCTGGGACCGAGTCCTGCATTGGGCTCCTTGCTTAGTGGGGAGCCTCCATTTCTCTCTGCCTCTGCCTGCCACTCTGTCTGCTTGTGCTCTCACTCTCCAACAAATAAATAAATAAAACCTTAAAAAAAAAAAGGAAAGAAAGAAAGAAATCACAATCATATGGTTACTGTGGACCATGCAAGTCACCCTGCCAGTATAGAAAACAAGATGAAGAGGAAAAGTGGATCTAGAAGGCCCAAGAGGGATGACCCAGTACACATATTAAGGAAGTATCCACTGAATCCTATTTTATTGATTGCTTTAAATTTAAGAATGGAATTGAATTTGTTAAATTATGTTCAGTATCCATGGAGATGATCACAGGATTTCCTTTATAGAGCATCAGTAAAATAATAAGTTCTGTTAAGACAATGCGTTAGATTTATTAATATTAAGCCATCCCTTCAAGCCTACATCTAAATTTATGCCTACGGTTTTACCTCTTTTTAAACTTCATAAAAATTGAATAACAAAATATGTGTCTGCTTCTTTTGTTTACTATTTTTGAGATTCATCCATTTGTGTGTAGATATGTATAGATTGTGTGTCGATATGTTTTATTTGGTGAGTATTCTGTCCATTCTATTGTTGAATATCTTTCTACTGTTGAATATTCCAGCTTAGGCTATTAAAATATTGCTGCTAAACATGCTTATAAATGTCTTTTTAATGTACATGAGTACGTATTTCTATTTACCTAGGAATAAAATTGCTGCGCTGCCGGGAGTGCTATTTTAAGCTTTACTAGACACTTCTAGGCAGTTTCCGAAGTAACTGTGCCGGTTTATGCTCCCAACAGCAACATACTAGTTCCCCGGTTGCTCCATATTCTTGCTAACTTCTTAATTTCAGCCATTCTAGTGGGTTTTGAATGGTATCTCAGTGTGGTTTTATTTTAATTTCCCTCCTGCCCAATGAGGACAGCTATCTTCTTATGTGTTTATTGGACATTTAAAAAAATGTTTTTTAAATATTTTATTTATTTATTTGACAGAGATCACAAGTAGGTGGGAAAGCAGGCAGAGAGAGAGAGAGAGAGAGAGGAGGAAGCAGGCTTCCTGCCAAGCAGCGAGCCTGATGTGGGGCTCGATTCCAAGACCCCGGGATCATGACCTGAGCCAAAGGCAGAGGCTTTAATCCACTCAGCCACCCAGGTGTCCCGTGTTTATTGGGCATTTACATATTCTCTTTTTTAAAGTGACTATTCAAGTTGTTAGCTAATTTTTCTATTGGATTTTTTTAAATTTATTTTTTAAGTTCTTTATATATTCTGGATATGAGTCCTTTGTCATTTTTTTTTAAATTATATTCTCTTACATCTGACTTTGCCTCTTTACATTATTGGGATTCTTTTTGGAAAATATAAAGTCTTAATTTTTATGTGGGGTGGTTAGTTCATGTTTTGCCATATGGCTACTGCCTTTTTTCCCATTTATAGCTTTTGCTTTTCCAAAGCTCCTGAAGATAAGAATTATTCTGTTTTCTTTTAAAACTGCCCTGTTCAAAACCATAGTGACTATCTACTTAAATTTAAATGTACGTGAATTAATGTTAGATTACATTAAATAAAAAATTCAGTTTCTCCACTGCTCTAATAACAGTTCAAGTGCTCAGTAGCCACAGATGGCTCAATGGCTACCCTTGTCGGATACAGCAAATATAGACTATTTCCGTTGTCACAAGCATTTCTATTGGACTGTGCCATGAAGAAGTGGGAAGGTGAAGAATTAAGCTAGAACCATATTCCTATAGGAACTAGAAGTTCTGGGGCACCTGGGTGGTTTAGTCAGTTAATCGCCTTCAGCTCATGTCATGATCTCAGGGTCCTGGGATGGAGTCCTGCATCAGGCTCCCTGCTCCGTGAGGAACCTGCTTCTCCCTCTCCATCTGCCTGCCGCTCCCTCTGCTGTGTTCTCTCTCATTCTGTCAAATAAATAAAATCTTCTAAAAGAGGAACTAGATCTCCTTATATTTTATTTTTAACAATGAGAATTAATCGTGTTATTTTTTATAATTAAAATAAGAGAGCAGAAAAATTAATTTATTTCATAAGTTTCGTTTTGAAAAGAAGCAGGCATGATTGTAGGTATATTGTAATCTGGTACCTAGACAAATCTCTAGACCATTTGACCTATAAGCTAACAGGAACACAAATTTGGTATTTGACTGACCATGATAGAGCCAAATCCCCAAACAGACTCCTATTGCCACATAGAGAAGTTCAAGAAACCTCCTCCAAGCATTCCCATTAGTTTGGAGGCCACACTAAATGGTTCCACTTTAAAAATCTCCTTAATTTAAAAATCTTTACTCCTCTTTTTAACATATTTTCTTTTATTTTCATATTTAGTACATTAAAGAAGTTTTTTGTTTTGTTTTTCTAAAACAGCTGATAACCTTTTCTTTCATTGTAAAGTTCATGGTTGTCTAGAGATTATAATATAGTTTTGAGGCAAAAGTTTACAAATGTTTTCCTTGGCTCAATTTTAAATTGATAAAATTTCTAAGTAGGATTTTAAGTAATTTATGTGATTTTTCAGTGTGGACCCAGATAGGAATCCAATGGTTAATGACTACCTTCTATTTGATGAACTCCTTCAGAGATTAAAGGTAACTTGTTAGTCACTTGGAAAATAAACAGGCTGGTTAAAGCCCATGTAGTCCTGAACTATTTTGATATCCAAAGGTCCCTGTCAGACTTTGAACCAGAGAAAAGTGACAAGTTGAAAGGACTCAACAAAGATTCGCTTCCTGAAGGGTCTACTGACAATGATAAAACATTTCATTCACAGATAGCCTGGGTGTGGGTGTTTTACCCTAAAGATAACAATGCAGGTTTCATGATGGTTTTGCAGCATATTTATATTTTGGTGACTTAATTTTTCTTTTCTTTCTTTCTTTCTTTTTTTTTTTTTTAAGATTTCTGTATTTATTTGAGAGAGGGAGAGGGAGCGCACACGCAGGAGCTTATGCATACAGCAGGGGGAGAAGGGTGGGGGAGTGTGAAGGGGTGAGGGGAAGAGGTAGGGGAGGGAGAGGGAGAGAGAATCTGAGGCAGACTCAGCGCTCAGTATGGAGCTGTCCCAAGGCTTGATCTTATGACCCTGAGGTCATGACCTGAACCCAAACCAAAAGTCAGTCACTTAACCGACTGTACCACCTAGGGAACTTAATTTTTCTGAACAGAACGCAGTCTACATTTTCTCAAACAAAACAGAAGAATATTGAGATCTGACAAGTTCTCTATAGTACATACTTCCAGAGCATTCTGTATGCTCTTCCAGCACTTTTCACAATTTTAATGATTTCATTATTTTGAAATTGTTAAGTCTAATATCTGTCTTTCCAGCTATACTATCAGCTACAGAGGAAAGGGCTGTTTGTTTTGTCTAAACTATCTCCACTTTTTTTTTTAAAAAAGATTTTATTTATTTGTCAGAGAGAGAGAGAGAGCACAAGCAGAGGGGAGCAGCAGGCAGAGGGAGAAGCAGGCTCCTTGTTAAGCATGGAGCCCGATGCAGGACTTGATCCCAGGACTCTGGGATCATGACCTGAGCTGAAGCCAGATGCTTAACCAACTGAGCCACCCAGGTGTCCTTATCGCCACCTCTTAATACAATATCCAACCGTCTGTGTATACTAAGGCTATGGGAAGCTTAGAGTTTAAAACTGCTGGTACACCTGGGTGGCTCAGGTAGTTAAGTGTCAGGCTTGTGGTCAAGCTCACTCAGGTCATGATCCCAGGCTCCTGGAATCAAGCCTGCATGGAGGTTCACATGTTGGGCTCCATGGTTAGTGGGGAGTTGGTTTGAGACTCTCCTCCTGCCCCTTCCCCCTCCCATGTGTGCTCCTTCTCTCTCTCAAATAAATAATCTTAAAAAAGATAAAACTGCAAGTTAGCACTCCAATGTTTGTAGGTTTACTTGGACTCTTATTCTAAGATGGTTTTTCAAAATCTTGCCCAATAGAATTTCTAATAATTGGTTTAATAAGTAGTACCTATTATAAACCTACTTTCCGGGATGCCTGGGTGGCTCAGTGGGTTAAAGCCTCTGCCTTCGGCTCAGGTCATGATCCCGGGGTCCTGGGATTGAGCCCCACATTGGGCTCTCTGCTCAGCAGGGAGCCTGCTTCCTCCTCTCTCTGCCTGCCTCTCTGCCTACTTGTGATCTCTGTCAAATAAATAAATAAAATTAATTAATTAATTAAAAAAGAAAACAACAAACCTACTTTCACCCATAGTACTCTGCTTTCTGTTATCTTTTTCTCTTCTATTCTTTCACTGACATTACTTTGTCTCTTCTACTAGATCGATTATCTTTAGCGCCAGCATGTAGTATTTCCAGGAGGGACTCAATTTTTCCTGATTGATTGATTAACTGCTTGGTTGAATATATAAAAAATCACCAATCCATTTTTTTTTAGCATAAATGTCCTTATTGAGTGAGCTTCTATCAAGAAAAAAATTCTTAAGCAAAAGTTACACTTTGATTTAAATATATTTACTCCAGTCCTCTTAGGGGGGAAACAGAAATTATGAAATATTTAATGTATTATAAAAATGTGAGCTATTTATAAATAAAATCAGCCAGAACTCAATATTTGTAAAAGTGTTATTTCCATCTAAACACTGTCCTTAAGAAAAAAAAAATTTTTTTAGATCTTATTTATTTATTTATTTTTGCAAGACAGAGGGGGAGAGAAAGAGAGCACATGCATTAGTGGGGGCGGTGCAGAGAGAGAAGCAGACTCCCCACAAGTGGGGAGCCTAATCTAGGACTTGATCCCAGGACCCTGGGATCAGGTCCTGAGCCCAAGTCAGATGCTTAACTGACTAATCCACCCAGGCACCTTTTGAAAGAAACTGTTCTTAAAGATAAGCCTAAGTGCTCCTTTTGGGACTGCCTCAAATGTTGAGAATTAATGCTGATGAGTGGCTTCTGTATAACCCTCTTGTTATGATCTAACAAGATTAATATTCTCATGAGGATGATAACCAGACTCTGAAGGGATTTTGATAAAAGATGTTTTTAAAAATATTTTATTTATTTGACAGACAGAAATCAAAAGTAGGCAGAGAGAGAGGAAAGGAATCAGGCTCCCCGCTGAGCAGAGAGCCCGATGCGGGGCTCGATCCCAGGACCCTAGAACCATGACCTGAGCTGAAGGCAGAGGCTTTAACCCACTGAGCCACCCAGGTGCCCCTGAGAGAAGATTTCTAAAATACATTTTTAGTGATGACAGTTTGTGAGATAAGTGTAAGAACATTTCTGGTGGAATACTTGAAGGAATTTTGACTGCTAGGTTCTATAGTATCTGCTAAAGTCTCATTATAGGTTGGGTATAAAATATTTGTAGACTACCTCAGAATTTATAAAGTTTACTTCCATGTTGCATCTCATGTAATCTTTAAAACCAGGAGTTATTTGGAATCTACTTTGTTTTACAGAATGGGAAACTGAAATACAGAAGCATTAAGTGGTTACTCAGGACCTATTAGTCAGTCTTTGAATTTCACAGTCCAGGATCCTAAGGAAAGGTAATAAGGGAAAATCTGTGTTCTAAAATGACCCACTGAGTCAGCAAAGGAGTCCCAGCCACTGCCCTGGGGCTCTTCCTGGTTCTTCTCTCTGCCCTGCTTCCTGGGGCGCCAGAAGTACCAAGTATAGGGAAGTCGAAGGGTATAAATCACCCTCCCTGCTTGTGCGCGGGGCTCAGACCTTTGGAGATCATTCTCCTCTGAGCCCACTATTATTAAAGAAACCTCGGATCCTCCAACATCTGCGAGTGCCGCTTGGTTCTTCTGCCAGGATCCAGTCCAGGTTCCCTAACAAAGGTAGGACTCTGTTCTTCGTGTTTGCCTTGTTGTCCTTCCTACGTTAGGAGCATGGGTTAGGATGGTTTGGTTTCCTACATGTATCAGTACAGAAACTAAGCACCAGGAAGCAGGGTCTCTACCCTTTTAAGATGATGGAATCAAATATAGCCAGAACAAAGGAACCAGAGCTGATTCAAGCAGGTGAGAAAGTTCTCAAAGATATTTAAAAATACTTCTTTCAACTTAGCTTCTTTATGTAAGTGTGAGTTTTTTAACCACTGAGTTATGGACTTTTTTTTATTGAGGTGTATCATTGCAGGAGTGAAAAGTAAGCATGACTTCTATAAGAGCTGACTGGAAACTCTTCTTTTCCGTAGCCTCTCCTCTTACATACGCATGTGTCTGACATAAAATACACAAGATCACTCTTCAGCATTTTTTTCCTTTTCTCATTCCTAAGATTTTACTCTTGAAATCTTCATCTATTGAGGGCTTGCTGGCATGTTCAGAATGGAGTGGTTTTTTTGTTTGTTTTTTTAAGGTTTATTTATTTATTTGACACAGAGAGAGAGGGGTCACAAGTAGGCAGAGAAGCAGGCAGAGAGAGAGAGGGAAGCAGGCTCCACGCTGAGCAGAGAGCCCGATGCGGCACTCGATCCCAGAACCCTGAGATCATGACCAGAGCAGAAGGCAGAGGATTAACCCACTGAGCCACCCAGGTGCCCCAGAATGGAGTGTTTTTATTTCAAAAGATGAACTTCAAATAAAATCTCTGGTTCAGATTTTGGATTTTATTCTTGTTCCAGCAGGATTTTACCAAGCAACATACTTAATTTTTTTTTTTTTATTAAGTACATGACTTAGGAAAAGGATTTGAAAGAGGTAGTTCATCTAGCATCATTTAAGAGCTTCCAAATGACCCTAAGGGGAAGCTTGTGGCCTTTGGATTATCAAAAGAAATAAACTTGTCTAAGAAAATCCCAACTTGTTGTTATCTACATTTAAGACATTGACAAGCATTTGATCTTGATGGTCCCAGTAAAATGTGATAGTAAACACATGAACTAATGCTTTTCTTTGTTTCTTTACTCCCTATTGACCAAACTTAAAGCAACATTGAGTAAGATTAGAACTTTTTTGATTTTGACTTTCTCAGTGCTATCAAAAATGAAAAAGGTCAATATTCATTTCATATGTTGATGCAGATGAAATGTATATATGCATAATATATTTGTTATTTATGATCTTAAGCAGTAGTAGAAACGGTGAATATTTTAGAATTCTAATTAATTCTCTGGGTCTCTAGAAGAATGTATTCTAGAAGACAAATATATTACCTAGTTGCGATCTGCCTAATTTACTGTATGACTTGGAATCAAGTGTAAAAAGAAATGAGAAATATTTAATTTGGGTAAAATATGGAATAAAGTAATAGATAGAACTAATACTAATATTCAGGAGGTGACTAAGCAGAAGTTATAGAAGTTTCTTCCTATCTTCAAGATTTATATTTATCATCTCAATGCTAATGAATTATTTTATTAATTAAGCAAATAGCACCCCACAGTTTGCCAGCACTTGTTCCAGGCTCTTGATATTTTAGGTTAATAAAATAGACAACAAATTCTGCCCACCAGTTACCTATATATAATGTAGAAATGTTTTAGCACATTCATGGTGTGTATAAAATGCACGTGCACATTTAATAGATTTTAATAAGACAGTAAACAATGCTAATGGTGCATCTAAAAGCTAAAGAACCATGGGAAACACATCATATTAAGTCGCACGTTGGAGACCCATGTGTTCGTTATGCAAAAAATACTTTACTCACACACTCAGCATGGAAATGGTTTATGAAAACTCATTCTTTACTGTTCTTAGTGGTTGTAATAATCATGGAGTTGTAAATCCTAAAAATACAATAATTTGATATGGAGAGGGTGTGGATGGGGAAAGCTCTGTTTACTGATGTCTAAACAGCAATATCCCATGTGTTTGTGGCAGTAATCCTCAATAACGCAGTCTGGTTTCTTTTCTTGATGAGGTAGACTTGCCAAGCCATAGAGGACCAGTGTGGCTTGTAGTGGCTACAGGCTTCTTTTGGGTCAAGCAAGATGTCCTTGTTGGGACATTTTCATCTATGGAGAGGAGCCTGGAGAAAGAGGTGATTCCCTCCCCCCACGACCCTCCAATGCTTTTCAAACTGTGGCTCAAGAATAGAGTATCTCTGGAAAAATACCAACCTTTTCTTGAGGTATGAGACATAATTTTATTAAACAAATTATATAACTTACATGGATTTGTAAAGCATTCTTGTATATTTCTATTTATTACAAATTATATATATATTTATCCATATTTATTAAATGACTTATTTCTGTTATACTTTTCTTTTACATTTAGAAATATATTGAGTATAAATAAAATGTCTTAGGTGAGTTTAAGGACATAGAAGAGATTTAAAAATCCTATTTCTACATTGGTAACTAAAGAATCAATGACCTATCTGGTTGTTTTTAGGCACATTGAGATGATTTATCAGAGACAGAGTCATTCCAGAAATCCCCTTCAAAAAGCCAGTAATTCACCTAACTTAAGCATTTTAATAAAAAAAGACCTTCTGTTCCTGTTGCTTTTGTCCTAGAATTGGGTGGTGGTGGGGAGGGCTAGAGGCAGGTTGTGAGGAGAAGTAAACTATAGAGTAAGCTTTTAAAAACAGACAAAATGATATTTTCCTTTAGAATGGGCAAGGCAAGTTTCACTGGAAGAAACACATCTCAGGTAAAGTGAGTTTTACTTTTATGCTTCATCTTCTTAAAACTGACTGCAGAGAGGCTCATTGTGTGCCCTACACTTTTTGTTCTGGGCACCTGAGCAGTGCACAATGTATCACTTATCAGTAGAACAAAAGACTCCTTCATCAGGCGAGGGCCCGGGAACATGACAGCTGTGGGCTCAGAGCCTCTGTAGGCTGTTACTTTGCTGGGAAGGAGCAGGAAATAGACTATTCATGTGGACTTTCATGTCTAACCCTATTTAATTTGACTCAAGTAAGATTACCCTCTTTCAAAACATATCCATCCATGTTAAATGGTAATCCTAGATGTTTGTTTCTTATGAGAGATTTGGGTCAGAAATTGTAGAAAATAAATTGTATTATGTAGGTTTTACAGTAGAAACAATAACGATTTTTATTTATCCAAAGAGTGCTCTTGTGTAGTTTGAACAGCTTACATTTTAGAATAATATCTGTTTATTAAAAAATCGCAGTATAAAAACAATAGGTTTTTATTTTTTTTTCTGACTGCAAGGCCCAAGAAAATCAGGAAGGTTTTGTGCTGTTGATAGTGTCAATAAATATTTTAAAAATTTTCATTTCATTTCATTGTAGTTTAATTCTAAATATTGGTATTGTTATTGAGTCTGTTCCTCTACTATTATGTAAATATATTTATTCTTGTAGCATTCTAAGATTGTACTCATAGTCCCACTAAAAAAGGAAATTCTGTTGGGAAGGTTGCTAAAGTGTAGAACCCTAAACTCTTGAGCAATTACAAAAGAAAAAACTTTCTTTACTAGCGTAAAGATTTCTTAGCCTCTATGTAGGTCACCCCATATGAGAATAATTTAATACAGAATATCTCAGGCATAAGAAGTCAGCACTGATAATGTTTTCTTTCATTTCATTTTGTGTGTCCCTGACATAAATATCTGAGAAATCACTAATTAGAATAGACACATGATATTTATGCCACAATATACTGTATGTCAAGAAGGAAAACAGAATAATGTTATATATTTGCAATAGGATTAATTGTAGAACCTTATGAATTGAGAACTCTGGAGGAAAGAAAGTCTAATATATTGAAAAATTTAATAAAGTAAAAACATTTTACTAAACACCTAAATTTATAGCTTGACTCTTAGTGACTTAGTCAAGATACGTCAGATAGAGGTTCTTGTTTCAATAAATAGTTAAGAATTGCTTCTATCAGTTTTTGCCAGTAGATGCTTATATAAAGCTTGAAAATAATGTTCTTCTTTCCTGGAATTATCTCTTAATCTCTTATAATATTTATGACACTGGTTTAGATACTAAGAATAGCTATAAATTAAAAAATGATATATTTTTGGCAGTTTGTTCATAAACACTGAAATATTTGTATTAGTCACTTAAATCACTGAGTGACTAAAATTAATTTTATCACAGTATAATTACAAACTTAGCTTTTTGTACATCTTTAACCTGCTATTTAGTGTTTTCTCATCTGTTTCAGGTTAGAACATTGGTCCAACATTCAATAAGGAATGCCTGAAATTTGTATTTGGGATTTTGTTATAATTTTGTACCTGATTATTTGTGCATATCTATCTATACCTATATCATCTATATACTTATATATATCTATATATCTGTCTGTATAGTTTATTGATCTAGATATATAGAATACATATATTTACATATCTAAATAAAGATTATATATATCTACAGTTAGATATAAATATATCTACACACACCCTGGTCCATATACAATGAGCCTAAATAAAAATGATTTTATAGAACTTAAAGAAGAACAATGAACTTCTCTTTAAAAATACTATTTATTTTTTACTTTTCATAAAATTCTTGTTACCTTGAAATAGACATGTTGAAATAGTCAAAAAGGAGTTTGAATTGAAAATTGAATTCTGAAGATTTTTTTGAAAAAAATTTTTTTTAGTTGAGAACTTATTTATGTACTGCTGCTTTTGAAAGTGTTACTTGCTCATTATTATGTTATGTTCCTTCCATGTATTAGCCAGCTTTTATTTTCATCACCTTCTGTTTTAAAATGAACAACCTCATCTGTCTCCCAGAACTATTGTTTTCCCCGACTTACACAGCCGGCTATAGGATTTACAGGAATAATTGTTTGGAGTGGTCTGAATTGTCTTCTTCTACTCTATTCTCAGAATGTCCGACAACGTATGCCCTGATCACGGTATAGTTAGAACCAACATGTCTTTTTTCAGTTTACTTTTTAAAATTTATTGACCAATATTTGAGACATTTTTTTGGCTTTAGTAGTGTTTCTTCTTCTCTTCACAAACATCTTTCTTCACGTTGTTACCACTCTTGTAGTTCATTTTTTATGGTGAAATATAAATGGCTTCTGTTAAAAGTAAGAGCCCATGGGGCACCTGAGTGGCTCAGCTGGTTCAGTGTCCATCTCCTGGTTTCAGCTTAGGTCACCATCTCAGGGTTGTGGGATCGAGTCCCACCTCAGCTCCCGGCTTAGTGGGGTATCTGTTTGACGATTTTCTCTCTCTCTGTCCCTCCCCCTGTGCATGTTCTCTCTCTCTCAAATAAATAAACCTTAAAAATATAAAAGGGTAAGAGCATGTATTGGTACCTGGTTTGTTTGAATCATTTCATCTGTCCCTATAAATGTTTGCTGAAATAGTCCTCAGAGGATGTCCCTGATCATTAGACAAAATATTTCTGTTTTTTTTTTCTTTTTAAGTTACCAGAGGCTCATTTGTTTTCAGTATTATTCTTCCAGGGAAGACAATTTTTGTGAATTGTATAGCTGTTGGAAAAATGCAAATTATTAGTGTGCTAATAAAATAAGCTATGTGAAAATTAGCCTCCTTTTTGCCTTCTCTTCCTCTGCCTTTCCTGGGGTTGTTGGTCTTCTATCGGATTCTACCTCGATATTCCTTGTTTTCTTATTTTTACTGCAAGAATGTGCCTGTCTCCCTTCATCTGTGTGCTCTGCAATGCGGCCACATCCTGTATCTTCACGTCTCCTCAGCCGAGATCTTGGGGAACTTTCTTGTTTCGGTGTGCGTGAGGTGCATGTGTGTGCTTGAGCAAAGATACTACTGATGGAAATCATGGCCTCTGCCCCCTCCCATGACTCTGGATGCTTGAAAATCATGGTTGGCCTACTCTGAACTGTGTGATTTTATGAGCTCCCATGACTTCAACTGCTTTCTCTATACCAAAGATGCCGAATCTATTACTTATATGGGGATATTTATCTTCCATTTCTAATTTATATTGTATGGGCAGGTACATGTGTGCTTCTGAGGTGAACCTTAGTGTCATTTGTATTCTCTTCTTCACACCCCTTACCCCTTTGATGCCTTGTTCCCACTGAATGTATTTCTACTCTCACTGTGATCTTGGTTCCCCTCCATTTCTTTCTTCCCTGGACGGCTTGCTTCCCTCCTCTAATGGGCATTTCTCTCATCTCACTTCCCAGTTGCCCTAATTCTTCATGTATCTATTAGAATTTATTTTTCAATGACTGAACTTCTGTTTTTAAAAACGTTGGTAAATTGTCAGCCTCTAAACAAACCAACCACCAAACCTTAACATGGCAAGTAAAGTCTGATACAAAGTGGTCCAAATCCTCTCCAATAGCCTCCCTTCTCTGCTTGCCACATCTTATTACTCCAGAAAAAATTCTGCATAGAGCCTGGCACATAGTAGACACTCCGTGAATGATTGTTCATGCTTAAGAAGACAATGTTTAGGTACCAATAGAAATTTAAAAATAAACTAAAAATAGGCAAGTAGAAATGTGTGAATTCTACAGTGATGCAAGCGCTGGTTTAATTCACTGGCTCTTAGACTCTAGCATCAGTCTTACCTAAGAAGCTTATGAAAACCTGGATCACTGGGGTGGACCCTCCAGTTTCTGATTCAGTAGATCTGGGATGGGGCCCAAGAGATGGTGCTGTTTCTGGTCCAGGGACCACACTTGAAGATCTTATGATCTGGTTAGTACCACTAACTTGTCAACTAAACTGTAAGTCATTAGTTTTGTTGTTACTGCTGTTCTTGTTCACCTATGTATTTCATTAAAGGGCCTGCTCTTGTTTATGGTACCTATATCAACTTACCTAAGCAGTGGTGCCCAGAAATTTGATCCAATACCAGTCTGAAGCTCTTTTAAAGATGATGTTAACACTGAAGTCAGTAAATTTTGAGTAAAATAGGATTACACTCCCTAAGGTGGGTGGGCCGCATTTAATCAGGTGAAAGAGAAAGAGAAAAAGACATAAGTCTCTTGAGGAAGAAGAAATTTTGCCATCCCTTGGCCTTTGGACTACGAATGCAACATACCCTCTTCCCGAGACTCCAGCCTGACAACTTTACCCTGCAAATTTCAGACTTGCCAGCCCCCATAATAGAATGATTTAGTTCCTTAACATAAATTTCTCTTTCTCCCTCCCTTTCTTTCCTATCCCCCACCATTCCCCCTCTTCCCTCTCTCCATATATATTTCCTAATATTTCTACTTCTCTGGAGAGCTCTGACTAATATACTCACAATGTCCTTGATCACTGGAGTCTGCCACAGGATTGGGAATCACTTGGTATCTACTCTCAGTCTTTTGCTGGGCCGTTATAAAGTGGATTGATACATTAAGGACTATTTTTTTTTTTTAGTATTTTGGATAGATATACTATAACTAAGATAAAAAGCACTATTCAAATGTAAATTATATAATATATGGGTCTTAAAATTTCTAATCTTTGTTTAGACTGACAAATTCTACTGTTTTTTTTTTAAATGACTTAGATGTTTAGCAAAATGTTAAGGCAATTCTAATTAAATAGAATGTGGAAGAAGCAGTATGCTTTTTCTTTTTATTTACATTCAGGAGCTCACTTTTTTTATTAGCAGGTCAAGGTCAGTTAGGAGAGACAAAATTAATGGTCATTATAATGATAAATAAAATAGGGACAACAATTTTGAATTTAGGATTATCACTCTAGTTCTTAATTTCTTCAAAGGAATGCAGTTCTGTCTTTGTTGGTTTTATAAATACATACTGTTTCAAGGAGAAATTAAGTGCCAGAGAAACAAAATGGAAAAGTAATGAAAAAATATCCATACCTCAAGCTTCTTGGTTCATTGTAAGAATTTTTTTTTCCCTCATTTCCCTTAGTTGTAGGTACTTCAGTGGCTTAATTCCATTTTAGCAGAAAGAAGGCAACAGCAGTGGGACAGCATTTTGTGCAATTTCACACTAAGGAACATGATCATTATATATACATTTTTCTTTTCTCTAGCTTATACCAACAGGAATGTAAGGATTATACAAAATAATTGCATAAATGCTTACTTCCTGCCAATATAAAATGTCACTGAACACAATGGTAGGGTCTTTCTCCAAATCACTGGTGACTTTTCAGTCTGACCTATGAAGGCAAATCACATAAGCTACTTAAAGTTGGAATAATGATCTTTGGAGATTAAAATGATGAAAGCCTAAGGCTGGCCTAATGCCAGATTCTGATTTCCAGCTCTGTCTTTGGAGCACAGTGTAGCAAATTTTGGAAAATTGTTCCTCTTTTTTGCAATTCACCTCAATTTAGCTACTGTCATATTTAATAGTTGGCCAATTTTTGGCAGGGTAATAAACTCTGAGAACCACGACAGTTTGCCATCATTTTTCCATTTATTAGTAAGGAGGCTATGTAGACTAGAGGGTAGGGTGCAGATTATGGGTAGACTGAAGACTGAGTCCAAATTCCAGATTGTTCTTCTATCTAGCTCAGTGATCTAGGGCAAATTAATCAGTATCTGGGTACAAATTATGAGTAAACATGTGAGAATCCTCTCAAATATAATGATGCATATAAGAGGCCTAGTACGCTACTGGTCCCTGTCATATCACTTGGGAGAGTCATGCATTTCCATGTCAACGTCTCCTAGGCATCTCCAATTTAACACACCTGTACTGGACTCCGGATCTACAGCCCCTGCAAACTTCCCCAGCACAGTTGGTGGCAACTCCGTCCTCCAACTGCTCAGCCTCACTATTTTCTTTCCCCATATAATTTTTCGAGGAGAGTTTTTAAATTTCATTTCCCACTTATGGCTGCTTCGTTGCAAGCTATCATTACCTTCCCCTGGCTTACTGCAATAACTCCTACGTCATCTCTCTGTGTTCATCCTTCACCAACTAGTTTCTTTTCCATAGAGCCGCCATAGTGATCTTTCAAAAAAGTCATGTCACACCTACTCATGAGCCTCCAATGGTTTTACATTTCCCTCAGGGTAAATGCCCATGGCCCCAGAGGGCTCACATGGTTCCCTGTGTTTTGTCTGAAGGAGTATATACTGCATCAGTACTCTGTGACCTTTTATCTGCATACTCTCCCCTAACTTTCTTTTTTTTTTTTTGAGAGAGAGAGAAAGAGAGAGAGAGAGAGAAGGGATGGAAGTTGGGCTGATGTGGGGCTCGATCTCACAGCCCTGAGATCATGACCTGAGCCCAAACCAAGAGCTGGATGCTTAACCGAGTGAACCATTCAGGTGCCCCTCCCTTAACATGGTATTTTTGTTTTTGTTTTTTGTTTTTTTGCAGGCTCACTCCCTCTCTCCCTCAGCCTGTACTCATAAGTCACCTTCTCAGGAAGGCTTGCCTTCATCATGGCACTCTGAATTCCTCTGATCTTGCTATACTTCTCTATGTTATTTACCACTTTCTAATACATCTAATACATCTGATAAGGTATTATTATTATTTACCGTGTTTGTTATTTATTTGTTTATCATGTTTACCAGCTCTCTGATCCTGCTAAAATATAAAGCTCCCAATGGCAGGGATTTTATCTTTTTCATGGACATATACACACAGTACCTGGAACAGTGACACATAGTAGCTGATACCTTATCTTTATATATATAATCAATTTATGTTGGGTCACCAACAATTTAAAGATACACAGAATACTTTAATTTATATTATTTTCTTTGAATTATAACTTGTCTCTGAAAGTACACTGAGTAAATTATGTAGTCTGGATTCAAGTTCATGTTTTCTCATGCTCTTCCTATTTTTCTTCCATTTACTGCATTTCCTTTGGAAAGGCAATGGGAAAGCATATCTGAATTTGTATCAGAGTAGTAAGATTTAATCTGTGCTTTTGGTTGGATCACATAGGGGAAGTATGTAATGATACTGGGGAGAAAAGAGGCTTTACAAATATCCAGGAGGCCTGAACTGAGTTAAGAAACATATTGTGTGAAAGTCTTTGGTGTAGAGTCTACAGGACTTTGAAACTGGGCTACAGGGGCTAGAAACAAAGAGAATTCAAGATGCCTCTAAAAATTTGAGCCTAAATGATTAGACAATGGTACTACCAAAAATGTATTCATTTTTAGGAGGATGAGGAAGCAAGTTTAGTCAATGGGACTAAATCATTTCCTTGCTTAGAAGTTAGTTATTTGTACAAGATGGGATTGGGAGGGAGACAAACCATAAGTGACTCTTAATCTCACAAAACAAACTGAGCGTTGCTGGGGGGAGGGGGTTTGGGAGAAGGGGGTGGGGTTATGGACATTGGGGAGGGTATGTGCTTTGGTGAGTGCTGTGAAGTGTGTAAACCTGGTGATTCATAGACCTGTACCCCTGGGGATAAAAATATATGTTTATAAAAAATAAAAAATTAAAAAAAAAAAGAAGTTAGTTATTTGTTAGTGAGATACAAGAACCTCTCTGTTCAGTCTAGACTAATATTCCATTTTCAACTTCCTAACACTGTAGCAGAATTTATGATTGAAGTGCTCTGTTGAAAGTACTTGGGGAAGAATAGATGATAATCTTTTTGGATAAGAAAATACTGTGTTTGATATAGAAATGGGAATTGTGGTAACTAAATACACATTCTATTTTCTGATACGTGGTGTCATTTTGGGTATCACTTTATCAACTTTTTTTTTTATATTGATTTACATTGAGCCTTTATTGTTTGGTTTTTGTTTTACCCTTTTAAGTGATGGTTCAAACTATGAGACTTGATTAATTGATATGCTATAATTTAGCTTTAAAAACTTTTTGTTATGGGACCTGAAGAAATAGTACAATGAACTCCATATTCTCACAATTTGGCACTAACGATTGTCAACTCTTGGCCAAATCTGTTTCATGTATTCATGTATTCACCCACATCCTTGTCTCTCCTCAATTGGGTAATTTTGAATTATATTCCAGACCTTATACATTTTGTCTAGAAATATCCAGCATATATTTATTAAAGATAAGATCTTTACCTTTTAAAGAATCACAATGCCTTTTGACATATTAAAATTAATTTCTTTTTTTTGAAGTGAGTAATTTCCTTTTTTTAAAAGATTTTCTTTATTTATTTGACACACAGAGATCACAAGTAGGCAGAGAGGCAGACAGAGATTGAGAGAGGAGGAAGTAGACTCCCTGCTAAACAGAGAGCCCAATGCGGGGCTTGAAGAGGGGGAAGCCGACTTCCCGCTGAGCAGCGAGCTGAGCAGGAAGTGGGCCATGCTTGGGACTTCATCCCAAGATCTAGGAAACATGACCTGAGCTGAAGGCAGACACTTAAGGGACTGAGCCACACAGGTGCCCTGGTAATACTATTGATTTTAATCAGCAGTCAGAACTGAGGCATTCTGGGCTCAGAGTATTTTTAGATCAGCATATGACTGAAAACTGAGAGCAGCAACTACCCAAGGTCTCATGTTCTTACTAATTCTGAAGTAAACACATCTGAATTCCATCCCTCCATTGCCCGCTCTACCTAACGTACCCACCCCGGTCTGCCACCCTAGTATGGCCTCCATCTTGTACACCTTTGGATCACCAGGAATAAGTCTGTACCATACTGCTACTCCCCATTAACAAACTTGAGAATGTAGTCAATTGTTATGGATATTTGTTTCATTTACGAGAATCTACTATAGACTTCTAGTTTGAGTTCTCACCTGCATTCTGTGAAAGGTTGTAAGACTAAATTTTGGCTCTCTTGTTCCTTATTACCGATGACTCTTTCCTCTGCACAGTACTGTAATTGTGATGTTTACAAGCTGACGTCCTTGACTACATTATGATCTCCTTGAAAGGGTAATGTGGCTCTGCATTTTATTCCCTTTTGTATCTCTGATGCTAAATCCCAAGTCTAGGGACAAATCACTCAATCAGTATCCTTAAAAATTATTTTTAATTAAACTATTTATTACTTAGAATAACATTCACCTATTTTAGTGTACAGTTTAATGAGTCTTACTAATTATTTATAGTCATTTAACCAGCCTACAAATGAGATATTACCCAGGTCCCTCTCCCTAAAATATTTCCTTATGCCGCTTTACAGTTGTTGCCTACTCCTGAACCTTGGCTTATGTACCCATTAATTTGCTCTAGGAAAGAGCAGCTTTGTCTTTTGTAGAATTTCATGTAAACACACAGACACATACACATGGCACTCAGGATTTTGTGTTGTGTTAGACTATTTGATACTATCTGTCAGGTTCCCGGGGTGCATTTTCTCTCTTTTTGAATTTTTTCACTCTATTCCATGTCTTGGGTATGAACTGTTGGTATCATGGTCTTTCACACTTAGAAGTTGAAGACCTCTATAATCATTGATTAAATCAAATCTGAATTGAATTTGAAGATGTTAGAAGGAGAACTTTGGGTAGGAAGAAACAAAGTTTTGTGTTCAAAATCATGGGTGTACAATCAACAGGACTTGACGGATGGAATGTGAGACTTAAAGAGAATTTAACTCTGATTCTGAACTCCTTCACTTCAGAAGTGGTATGAAGGAAAGTCACAGAATTAAATGAGCTATTACAAAGAACAAATTAAAGCAGTCTTTTAAAATAATGTGCTTTTAATAAACCTTCCTAAATTCTTGATCAAACGAGTACTATGATAAGAATTTCGTGTCAAGAATATCTTAGAATCATAAGACAGGTTGGAAAGGGCTTCAATTTCTGTATTTCATCAGTAAAATAGTGAATATCAGAATAAGATCTTCTGAATCTAAGATCGATCATATTATGCCATAATTGTCATTTAATCAGATTAAATCCCTCCTTATGGTTTCATTCTGTACTTGACAAATTAACAACCACCCCTTCTTCATTAAAATTATTTTCTGCTCTCTGGTCCCCTTAAAAATCTTGTTTCCTTTTTCTCCATTGAAATCATGCCTATTTCTCAAAGGCTTCCCAGACAACTGTGCATGCTCTACTCATTCTAAAGGTCCATCCTTTCTGTTCTATGAATTTCTGATTCCAGAGACCTATGTAATAGTCTCTGTATGTATGTTTTTGTGCTTCTGCTCTTTATGTTTTATTAGAATTTTCAAAAGCTAGCATTTATCAAGAACCACGTATAAGCTTTTCACTGTTTTTTTGTTTTGTTTTGGTTTGGTTTGGTTAAGTCTCTCAATCCTCATAATGGTATTAGAGGGTAGTATTCTACTTTTGCAATTGAACACAGAGACAGAAAGAGATTAGGTTCTTGAACCCTGATCACACAATTAACAAAAGGCAGCATTTGCGTTTATCCAATAAGAAAATGAACCCAGAGTTCTCTTTGTAAACTGTGTGCTTCCCTGTACGTCGCTATGGTGAGAATTATTTATCCTTCCGTCTCTTCCATTAGGTATGAAATGACATTAGGGTAGGGTTCTATCTCTTTTTCACTTTGCAATCTCCCTGTGTTTGCTCTGACATTCCCAGTATTATGCATGCTTAGTTTTGAGTGACCAGATGATGATTTTTGCCCCAAAAAGCAATTGTTTCACGAGTTCATGCAAAGCAAAAGCTGAGTTGACATTTACTAGCAAATGCTACTAGCAGCAGGGCAGGCCAAACCATATTGCTTATCAAGGTCCAGCAGAGCACTGGTCACTGAGCCAGGGGCTGTTCTTGCAACTTGCCCCCTGACTGCCACCATGGCCGACTTTGCCCAGCCCGTCCTGGCTGTTGCATAGCTTGCTCTTTAATATAGATCAGTTACCAGCAGTAAACCTGTCTTACGGTGGTCATCTTTCAAATGACTTGGAGAGAGACTCAATGCAGCCGTGATTCAACTTCATTGCCTCACCGACTAAAGAATTTTTCACTTTAATGGGCTGCCACGCTATAGAGAGAGAAAGTGCTGGTGGCATGGCCAGCAAGGGGAGGTAGAAAAGCAAACTGTGCTCCTGGAGCTTCAGGGAGATAGCTGGCTTTTAGGTTTCTGTGTTTCAAGTAACTCTCTGATATTGGCAGCTGTGATTAGGTATTTGACCCCCTTTATCGCCTGTTCATGTTAACACAGAGATTCACAGTGTTGTTTCTTGGCAAAAGAAATACGCTAAGATAGAGGAGCCTAATTGCGTATTTTGTCATGCTGATATTAACGACCCAGAGGGAGGCAGAGCACCAAGGCAAATTGAATAGAGAGAATATTTTACAAAGGTGGCAACCCATGGCGCAAGAGTGCCCCGGAAAGATGGGATTTGGGCACAGACAGCCAGATCTCAGATGTATTTGTTACCGAATGTTCATTCTGTCTGTGGGTAACAGGTGCCTGGGGTATCATTTGAATGGGGACAGATTGCTACTTTTTTTTTTTTTTATAATCCGGGGTTACCGTTATCAACAGATACAAGCGTATTAAGTGCATCTTAAAAGAACACACCAAGTAGGTAAGATAATAGTCATTTGATTCTTAATGAAGACTTTTATCTTACTTTCTATTAGTCTGACAGTGTATTCTATTGCATTAGGCCAATTTGACTTACAATATTGTGGAACACAACAGCATTTAAAATCATTCCAGGAAATTCGGTCTGCCTGACATGATTTTGTACTTAGCTGTGGAGGATACAGTGTGAGATTTAAGGCAATTGAAAACAAAGTACCCAGCAGGAGATTTCAAGGCTGTGGGTTCTATTTCGGTTGAGGATGAAATGAAAGAAATCTGTTCCTGTGAGATATCTGTGTGAGATTCCGTGATAAGTATAATCTCAACACAAGAGGTGAGGAACTAGAATTAAGGAGGGGGTTAATGTTGCAGCTCTGAGTCTCTTTTGCAACTGATAGCAGAGGAAAGGGACGGCTTGCCAAAGCAGTGATGCTCAAAAGGCCGATGCGGCTGAAGCAACAACAGCAGTAGACGAGTATTTATTGTTTGCTGTATAAACACTTCATCGCATAAAGATGTTGAAAGCAGTGAGATTTCGTATCAGGATTTTTAAGGGACTATATATTCCTTACTTTTCTTGGCTAATCTTAAAATGAAATAATTATATGCATGGTACAGGCCTACACACAGGCATGATATAATAATAATCACCCCCAAGAATTATTGCAGAGAGTTAACATATGGATGTCATAACTCACTTTCTTTTATATATATATTTTTTTAACTTTTTTAAAAAAGATTTTATTCATTTATTTATTTGAGGGAGAGACAGTGAGAGAGAGCATGAGAGGTGAGAAGGTCAGAGGGAGAAGCAGACTCCCCATGGAGCTGGGAGCCCGATGCGGGACTCGATCCCGGGACTCCAGGATCATGACCTGAGCCGAAGGCAGTTGCTTAACCAACTGAGCCACCCAGGTGCCCCTTTTTTTGACTTTCTTATATTTTTTAAAGCAACAAGCTTTTCTTAGGTTTCTAACATTATGTTTGACTAAGAAATGAACTAACAAAAAGTGAATTGGGGGAAATCGGAGGGGGAAACAACCATGACAGACTGTGGACTCTGAGAAACAAACTGAGGGTTTTGGAGGGGAGTGGGGTGGGGGGTTGGTTGATCCCGGTGGTGGGTATTAAGGAGGGCACAAATTGCGTGGAGCACTCGGTGTGGTACATAAACAATGAATTTTGGAACACAGAAAAATAAAATTAAACAATTAAAAAAGGGAAGAAAAGAAATAAACTAATATTTGACTAAAAACAAATGAAACCAATAATTTAGTATATGACTTTTGAAGAAGACAAGATTTATGGCCACCTCCATTATATGATGGCTTCTGTAATCTAATTTCAAGACACAGGCAAGAAATTCCTCCCTTCCCCACAAAACGCCCTTTAAGGCTCATAGATAAGATTAATGTGTAACCTATTGGCTATGTATTATTATCATAAAAGATGGGGGGTACTGACAGGAAGCCTGAAAGGTGTAAAAGTAACAAGACACAACAAATGGAAATGTTTGTACACATTCTCTGTTGAGAAAATTGTGATGTGTGTGTAAGTTTAGAGGGGGAGGAGTTAAGTGACTGATTAGTGCTGTCTTTCAGGCTCCACAGAATTAGGGCAGGTGGATTTGTCTTTTATTTGCTGAAGTCATAAGTGAAATAGTGTTTTGATTTTAATCCAAAACAGAGAATGCAGTTCTGGTTGACATAAGTTGTTGGAAATATTCTACACGTGACTGCACCATTTTATATTCCCACTGGAATGAGGGTTTTTTTCACTTTCCCCAAATCCTTGCCAACACTTGACCTGCCATCTTTGGGTCTTTGGGTCATCTTTGGGTCACTGCCATCCCCGGTGCATATGAAGTGAGATCTTGTGGTCTTCATAAGTATCTCTCTGCAGACTAATGGTGTTGAGTATCTATTCATGTGTGCATTGGCCATTCCTATATCTTCTTTGGTGAAGTATCTATTCAAATATTTTGGCCACTTTTTTATTGGGTTGTTTATCTTAACTTTTGAGTTGTAAGGATTCTTTATATATTTTAGATAGAAGTTCTTTATTGGATATGTGATGTCAAATATGTTTTTAAGTACGTGGCTTGTCTTTTTTTAGTTTTTTTTTCCTAAGATTTTATTATTTATTTGAGAAAGAGAGCACAAAAGCAGGGGGAGGGGCAGTGGGAAAAGCAGACTCCCCACTGAGCAGGGAGCCCCAATGCAGGGCTCCGTCCCAGGACCCTGACATCATGACTGGAGCTGAAGGCAGAGGTTTAGCTGATGAGCCACCCGAGCGTCCCTACTTTTTTGATGGTGTCGTTCAAAGCACAAACATTTTGAAATTTAATGAAGTCCAAATTGTTACTGTTTCTTTACCTTACGTATTTGATGAATTTAAAAAATCATTACAGGGGCTCTTGGGTGGCTCAGTGGGTTAAATCCTCTGCCTTCAGCTCAGGTCATGATCTCAGGGTCCTGGGATCCAGCCCAGCATCAGGCTCAGCTCAGCAGGGAGCCTGCTTCCTCCTTTCTCTCTCTGCCTGCCTCTCTGCCTACTTGTGATCTCTATTTGTCAAATAAATAAATAAAATCTTTAAAAAAAATCATTACATAATCCAAAATGACCACAATTTACTTCTATGTTGTTTTCTAAGAGTTTAAAGTTTTACTTCTTACATTTATATCTATGATACATTTCAAGTTACTTTTTTAAAAAAAGATTTTATTTATTTATTTGAGAGAGAGAGAGAGAGCGCATGAGAGGGGAGAAGGTCAGAGAGAGAAGCAGACTCCCTGCAGAGCTGGGAGCCCAATGCACGACTCAATCTTGGGATTCTGGGATCATGACCTAAGCCAAAGGCAGAGGCTTAACTAACTGAGCCACCCAGGTGCCCTCAAGTTACTTTTCATGGATGGAGTGAGGTAAGGGTTCAGATTCATCCTTCTGCATGAGGATGTCCAGTTGTCTCAGTACCATTTGTTACAAAGACTTTCTTCCTCCATTAAATTGTCTTGGCATCTTTGTTCAGTAATAAATTTTTGCTGGGCACAATTATCATTGAAAATTAACCTGCATATATTTGGTTACTATATACTGTAGTCAATATCCTTATGGTGCTCACAAAGAAACCTAGAGGTTAACGTTAAATCTATAAGTTAATAATATACAAAAGGTTGTGCCATTGTGTTGTCTTTGCTATTATAGAGATCATAACTAAATTCAAGAATGATATTAATCATGTAATAATGTAATATCATATTGTGATAAGTATTAAAATGATGTTTATTATGAAAAACAGCAGTTTAATTGTAAAACTACCATCAATTGCACTTTTCTTATAGTACTGAAATATTAAATTTTATATTGATTTTATAATTTTAGATCTGGAAAATATTCTCATGATATATTAATAACTTCAGTTATGTGGGTTATAAAAAGAAACTACATAACAAAAGTCATTTTCTGTGGTCTGAATGTTTCTGGCTTTCCAAAATTCATATGTTGAAATAAGCTTTAAGGTAGTGTTAGGAAATGGGTCTTATAGATGGTGGTTAGGTCATGCGGATGAAGCCCTTATGTATGGGATTGGTGCCCTGATAAAAGAGACCTAAGATAGCCTCCTTGTTCCCTTCAGTCACTTGAGACACAGTAAGAAATCCACAACCCAGAAGAGGCGCTCCTGATGTCAGATTTCCAGGTTCCAGGACTGTAAGAGATATATTTCTATAGTGTATAAGTTACCTAGTCCATGGTATTTTGTTACAGAAGCCCACATGGGATAAGACATCCTCTAATAGATTAGTGAAGATGAATTTATTCACCAGATTTTACTGAGCAGAGAGAAGAATTGAGTGAAACATTGAGCATCTATGATAGTCTTTTGTAAATGTTTGCACTGTGATTTTTACTTGAAGGTTAAAGCCAAGACTTCATCTGTATGACTCTGGGCAAGTCACTTAACTCTTTTTGCCTCAGGTTTTTTTTTCCCCCCCCTCTGAATAAGGGATACTATTTTTTATCAATCTCATCATGTTATTGTAAGGATTAAATGAGTTAATATATATAGAATACTAAAAATGGCACTTCACTCACAGTAAGAGTGAACTGCTATTACTCATTTAAATGTAAACTTTTTGAGGGCAAAGATTTTTGTTACTTTAATTCACTGATATGTGCCAATTTTCCAGAAACATGGCTTACGCCTTTCTCATGTCCTTTCCCTGTTAAAATTTCCAAGGGTGGGCGGTGGAGGGTTGGGCGAGGCTGGTGGTGAGCCTGGTGGTGGGTATTAAGAAGGGCACGCATTGCATGGAGCACTGGGTATGGTGCATAAAGAATGAATTTTGGAACACTGAAAAAAAAATTAAATTTAAAAAAATTTCCAAGGGTGAACAGCATGTCAGTAGTATGACACAGTCATAGAATTCTCTTTGTAAGCCATAGATTTGGAACAATATTGCATATATTTATACAGACATGTGAGGTAAACTGAGTAAGTGTAGAGCAAGACATGAATGAACTTGGGGGAGAAAAAAAGCCCTATTCTCCCAGAATACCCATTTAAAGAATTTCCAAGATTTTAGGGGAAAATCTTGCCAGAACTTTCAGATGGTAGTTGGTGTTGTGCAGAGGGTGTAGAAGACAAAAGAAGAGTGAGATTGGAAAGTCTCCTTGGTGTCCACAAAGCTTCCTATAAAAGTACTGAGTTTCCAATAACATTAAGGATGGTTTGAGAGGAGAATCAGTTTCTAGAAACAGATTTAAATGTGAATACCACTGTAAAAGACCCTTTGGAAACTCTCACTGCTTGCCACTCTGAGCTAAATATCCAGTCAAGTCTAGATTCTATCAAATGAAGATTCTTACTTTAAAAGGAAAAAGAAATTTGATCACGGCTGGGAGTAGGTAAAGTCAATTGCTGAAATGAATAGGAAAAGGACACAGTTTCAGAAAGAAAGTGAGAGTGCAAAGTTTGCTCTTTCAATATGCTTCTTGACAGATGTGCCATCTCTGAGCATCTTTTCTTGAGGTAGTTAAGGAAGTGAGTCTCTGACAAAGAAGGGTTCTCATGGGCCTCCCGGTGTGGAAAGCAGCTTCTCTAATTGCATTTTGGTTGCTTTGAAAAGCCGTAGTTCTTGTGGTTTGAACTTTTGTGGTTTTTTTCGGAAAATGTTTGAGGAAAGCTTAATATGTTTATTTCTGGAAGCCAGAGAGGCAGATTTCATCAAAATATGTCCAGGGTATCTTTTATGAAAACCGAAATACAGTGCTTAATCACTCTATAGCAAGTAATTTAATGACTTGAGATGTTTCTTTTTTTTTTTTTTTTAAAGATTTTATTTATTTATTTGACAGAGGGAGAGAGATCACAAGTAGGCAGAGAGACAGGCAGAGAGAGAGGAGGAAGCAGGCTCCCTGCCGAGCAGAGAGCCCGATGTGGGGCTCGATCCCAGGACCCTGGGATCATGACCTGAGCTGAAGGCAGAGGCTTAACCCACTGAGCCACCCAGGCGCCCCAAGAGATGTTTCATTGCAATCTAGGTGAATAGTAATTTATCATAATCTTTTCCTCATGATCTCAATGGACTTGTTTCAATTAAATATGTGTATATTGATTTATGCTTTGATTTGTTTTGGAAGAAGAACTGTTCCTTTTCAGATCAGTTCTGTGACTATGTCCTCTGCTGACAGCAAGTTAAAAAATATATGGCTGAGGTTTTCCAGATTTGCCATAATGGCTACTGAATGAGAGAAAATGAGGACCCTAGATCCAGTTTTCGTAGAACAAAGCAAAACAAAACAAAAGCCAAAAGAGGAGGATAAAGCAGTAAAGTTGTGAAGCAAATGAAAGTTGGAATCACTGTTTCAACTAGAAAAAAGAGAGTTTGTGGGTTCCACATGCTACTGACAAAAATAATGTTAAACGTGCAAAAGTACTTTAAATTTTCACACATACTGTTATATTTGGTCCTTGCAGCACTGTTGTGACTGACACAGGCAGGCCGCGGTGGGCTTGTATGAACCCCATTTTGTAAATTGGAGAAGCTGGGTGTTGTCTAAGGCTGCCATAACCGATAACCATAAACTCAGGAGCTTCAAGTGACAGAAATGTATTCTCTCACCATTCTGGAAGCTTGAAGTCTGAATTCATGTTGTCAGCAAGCCGGTGCTCTTTCTGGAGATTCTAGGGAGAATCTGTTTCTAGTGACTTCCAGCTTCTGTTGGCTGTCAGCATTCATTGGCTTCTGGCCACAGCCCTCCCACCCCTGCCTCTATGGCCATGTTGCCTCTTCCTCTTCTGTTCCGGGTCTCAGACCTCCCTCTATCTTTCTCTTATAAGTATAGATTAATGGCCCACCCAGATAATCCAGGATGATCTCTTTATCTCAAGGTTCTTTACTAAATTTTATCTGCCAAAACTTACCATGCCCATGGATTTACAAAGTACACCCATGAAACTGTTTGGCTCCCATGCATGTTAAAGAGAATTGAAATGGTGCCATTTCAGAAAAATTAAGACCTTGAAATAGTACAAAGATGAACCCACAAAGATGAGGAAGTGCATGTGGAACTGAAGGGTCAAGTGGTCTTAGAGATTCGAGGTTCATAAGGTTAACCCAAAACTTCCCAATCGCAGATCTTTCCAAGTGTTCAATAATTTAGTTTCAGTGCATTTTGAATTTCAAGGCAAGTGCACTGTTTTCCAAGATGATTTGAAGAGGGTAATTCTTTTTTTCCGAACTTCAGGGAATAGAGGGCTTCAGAACCTAGTGTGGGAAACAGGACATCTGCTGCTCAACAAAGAGAAATTTAGCTCAATTCCCGTAAATAACCTGGGAGAATAAGGGTATGAATGGCTCGCGTTTGTTGAGGATTTACTGTGAGTTAAGTACCAGGCTAAGTGCTTTAGATGAATTAACTCATTTGATCTTTCTAAAACACCTGTGAGGAAGGTACTATTGCCTTATTATATTATATTATTCATTATATTATTATATTATTCATATTATAGTATTCATACTTATATTATTCATATTATATTATTAATATATATTCATATAATATACATATATGAAGGTTCTATTATATTATTGCCTCCCAGCTGAGGATACTGAGGCAAAGAGTTGTGTTCAGGCTTACCCAGTCCTGGCTTCTAATCGAGGCAGTCTACCTCACCGAGCCTGCCATAATAATCCCCACGTCATTCTAATATTAAAATGTTCTAACAGAGCCGTTCTGGTGCACGCAGGTAATTAAATATATATGCAGATCAGGTCTCAAGACTCTGGAAAGCAGCAGCCTGGGTTACTTTGGTCTGTGTCTGGTATCAGGGGAGCGAGGCTTGCTGTCCAATCAGTCCATCATCGTTTCTGTCATTCACGGCTCTGACATGAAACGAAGCTTGTGCTCTGAAGGAGGAAAAGAAATGTGTTGCTCTGTCCTCAAGACTTATGTCAAAAATGTCTCAGTCCTCAGGTAATTTACTTGGGCTGGTTCTATTCCTATTTACTTCAAAGCTTCAGTAGAAATGAAAGGGATGCAAAATGGTATCTGGTCTTGCAGAGAGACGTCTGGATTCTTCTCCTGGATCTGGCCTTGCTGACAGGAAATGTCCTCGGACACTCACAAGGCTCTGCTGAGGTGGAAGGTATTTATTTTCTTTTCTCCTAAATGAAATTCCAAATGGGTTTTGTTTGTTGATTTGTTTGTTTGTTTTACTGTCCTCCAACAAGTTTTCTATAGCGCATCGAAAGCTTTTCCCCACAGTTAACGAGTACTGCCAACGCTCACCATTTAGTTTGGGAATGAAAGCTGAAATATTTTACAAGGAAGGAGAGATGATTAGGTAGTAGAATAAGACCACAGGCTCATAGACTTAAAGCAGTTACTGTTTGTAAAGTACTTTGAATGAATGCCTGCCACATAGAAGTGCTTGTCAGCTAAAGAAATAAAAATACAGCTCAGGGAGAGCTTGTCTTCTCTGGGACTAGTGCTGGAGGCTTCTGAGAAAATACCAGAGGCATCAGCTGGTGCAGTGGGAGCAAGTGTTTGGAGGTGAGCTGAGCACAAAGGGTAATATGTAACAATTTCTAACCTTTTTAAGCCTTGGAAATTAGGCACGGTGATGGATGCTTCTAGATGATGGTTGGCTTCTGTTCAGATGGAAGAAGGGATCCAAGGAGCCTCAGGAAGAATAGAAAGAGATTATTAGCATTGTTTTCCGACAAGGAAATTGAAAGCCTCAAAGAGATGAAGTTTCTTGCTCAGGGTCAGGCAGAGTGCCGAGGCAGAACCAGCCCTCTTCGGTCCCATGTCATCAGTTCCATATCAAGATGCCTCCACTGTGCTACTCAAGGCAAATAAGCAGGGTCAATAAATATTCTCATCAGAGAAAATATTTATTTCACTTTTTTGATCTTAACAAATTCGGTCCTTCACGAGAAATTGTTCTTGTTGCAAAATTTAAATTGACAGGTTTTCTTTGCCCAAACTGATGCTTTCCATGATGGACTCTGAGAGATGGTGAAGTGCTTATTAGATGGTGTGAGAACTAGGGGAAGTTATGGGCCATGGGAGGGTGAGGATTTAAACATACTTAAAAACAACAGATGGGAACAGGGAAAGAATTTAAAAGTTCGGTTGTATGTGATCTGGATTTACTCACTCGGCAAGTATTTTTTTTGAAAGCAGATGTTTATATTATGCCAGTAGCTCTACCAGGCTTGGGGAATATAAAAATTAGGAAGACGTGTACCTGGTAATGAGCTTACAACCTAGTGTACACACAGTGTAATGGGGCATCTTGTTCTCAGAGGCACTAAATCCTGGAAAAGAAAGCAGAAACTATTTATTATTCAATCACTAAGCTCATGTGTTCAATCAGCAGTTATCTTCTACAGACAAAACGTACATGTATGTCTATCAATAGATCAAATAAATGTGTGGATGGATATCTGTATTTTCACCCTCTCTCTTACCTTATGTCAAAGTCTGGCCATGAGGAGGAAAGAAAGACTAAGACAATTTACACAAGACGTAAAATAAGAGCACTAAGAAAAAGACGGACAAAATAAAGCCAATCAAACCAAATGGTAGGGGCACCTGGTTGGCTCAGTGGGTTAAAGCCTCTGCCTTCGGCTCAGGTCATGATCCCAGGGTCCTAGGATCGAGCCCCACATTGGGCTCTCTGCTCAGCAGGGAGCCTGCTTCCCCGCCTCTCTCTCTGCCTACTTGTGATTTGTCTGTCAAATAAATTTAAAAAATCTTAAAAAAAACCAAAACAAAACACAAAACCAAATGGTGTTTATACTATGATCATGATAACTAGGGACAATGTGTGTAATAACTATCTGGGTCAGAGGTCATGCGTTTTCACACGATGTGTCATTTGCTGACTTACCGTAGGCATTTTCCACTTCAGTAATAACCCAATTGTATCTTTCACTTAATAATGATGAGTAGCTCATACAATAATATAGGTACCAGCTTCCATTCAATATTACTCTTCACTAAACAATGTTCATGAAACACTAAGCTCACAGAAGCATCTTACTTAAATCTCTCTCTCCATCCCTTGACAATACATATTGGACATTTACTCTGGACTATGGCATACGTCTCCTAATATTTTCTTATGACTTAAATTTCAGGGAGCCAGAAATAAAACGTGGCAAAGGGTCCACACCCTGCTTCTTGTCCAAAACCCTCCAAATTTGCAGAGCGTGAGGTATACGTTCCAATTTCATAGTTAATATAAGAAAGTGTTATGGAATTAATTTTTAAATTGTACATATTATGAGAAGAGTATTCCTAGAGACCTTAAGCCTAAATGTGATTTAGAATAACCTAGTAAATAACAAAATTACAGTAAGGGGGTTCACAAAATTACTACCTCATTTTTATCTTTCCACGAGTCTTCTTTACTTTCCTTATCTTTTTTCTAAAAAGATTTTTACCCTCTGCTCAGTTCTCTGAATCTATTTTTGCTTTAGTATAATGGATAGCTTTTAGTTCTATCAACCAGCAGCGCCTACCCCTTATTCTTCAAAATAAGTGGATAAGCAATGAGTGCCTTCAGCCTGCTTTTTTAGAAAAAAACCCTTCAGTATGAATTTGTAGAACAATCTGGATCTTTCCTGTCTGTTATTTTTCACCAGGGGCAAATGGATCTACTTCACCCTTAAACCCCCATCAAGCAAGTTTGCCTTCCCTTTTCCCATCCCCAAGACAAATTAAGAATGCTGAAACCTTTCACTCATAACAAAACAGTGATAAAGCAGGTAACAAGACCTCACATTAATCAGGTCTTTCAAAGAAGAGGCCCCAACCTGTATGCTTTGTCTAGCCTGCTGGTAGGTGGGTTTTTTTCAGGCTCTTTTTAGGGTCCCAGCATTCTTTAGTCCCACAGCACATTCTCCTTGGAAATGTTTCACTTTTCAGACAGCCTCTGTGTTGATCAAAAAACCCAGAGAGCACTACAGAAATCTGAACTTCTAATGATCTTCTTTTATATTTTCTTACAATGGACAATGGCTCTCTCAATGCTAATGGCATCAGTACACAATGCAAAGGGATGGAGGGTGGAGAAAGAGTGGCCACTATCACAAGATGTGCTGTATCATCTCGGTGGAAAAAAAAAAATCCTGTTTTCTGTAGCCAAATTGTTGCTATCTCTTCTTGAAAATATTCAAGGTCCCTGCAAACCAATGCTGAGATGAGAAAAGATAAGAGTAGATGAAAAATTTTCTTCTCAGGAAGAAACATTACCGTCAGTTACGTGTACTACGGAGTCTTCTAGGGCTTTTCTATTTCCTCTCGCTACCAACGCAACAACAGAAAACCAACTCACTAATTCTGTTAAATGTCCTCCACGCAGTACTTGACCTTTTCCGGGAGAAATGAAGTACGCTGCCCCTGAGCACGATTATGTTGAGTCAAGCGCGCCCTCTACTGATCAATAGAAATATTACCCAAATTGGTACTAAATTCAGCCCGTTACTGGAATGAGAGAGGGAAGATATGGGGCAGTTTTAATTGTTAAGTATGTTTTTTGAAATATCATTACATGAGAAAATTATATAAAAAACTTTTGTATCAGATTTAATAGAAGCAGAATTAAGTGTAAATCCGTTTTTACAATTTTATTTGTATAAATAAGTTACAAATTGGCAGGATTTTTTTGGAAAAATTAAAATAGCTCATTCTCTGCATTGAAGATTTCTGTGACAAACACTAACATTTTAATAATATAAGGAAATAAGTTAGCACTATAAAGCAAGGATTGGCAAGCTTTTTTGGAAATGAGCCAGGTGGTAAATATTTTGTTTTGTTAGGCATCATGTCTCTTTTTCCACTACTCAGCTCTGCTATGCAAAGTACTCACAGCCAGTAGTGAATGAATAGGAGTGGCCGTGTTCCAATAAACCTCTGTTTACAAAAAGAAACCTCAGGTTCGATTTGATCTATTAAGCAGTAAATCTGCAGGTTTGTTGAACCATAAAGGAATGTAAACATCTCAAAAGTGTTGCATTATTTTAAGAAAATTTACAGTGGGGCAGTGGCTGTGATTTCTGCTTGAACATTGTTATCACTTTCAAACATTTGGGAAGTTTTCTTTTTGATTAGTTCCCAGACAAAGCTGACAAATAAAATAATGGAAAAAAAAAAAAAACGAAGAAGAAAAATTGTGCACTAAAAATAATGAAAATTAGAAGTGGTAGGAATTTTCAGAGGTCATTTAGCACAAGTTTCTCATTTACAAAGGAGGAGACTAAAGCCCAGAGGAAATCCTGAATGCTACTCTAATCACCTGTATTGTTCATTGAATCAGCCTTGGATGATTTTGGCTATTTTGGTAAGATAATGTGTGGAATATGTTTTTGAAATGAGAAGGAATTAAATAAATATTATTGTTATTAATATATTGGGAAAAGAGGGTGCCTGGGTGGCTCAGTTGGTTAAATCTCCAATTCTTGATTTCTGCTCAGCTCATGATCTCAGGGTTATGAGGTAGAGCTTTGTGTCAGGCTCTGTCCTCGGCATGGAGCCTGCTTAAAATTCTCTCTCTCCCTTTCCTTCTGCCCCTCTCCCTCCCCTGCTCAAGCTCTCTCTTTCTCTAAAAAAAATTACACACACACACACACATACACACATACACACACACACACATAAAATTAGGAAAAGAAAATAAATAACATTTTCATTTTCTCTCCCTTTGAAAACCAAATCTACATAAATGAAAAAACCACAAGTTCATTAACCTCTTCCTTGATTGGAACCACTCCCAAATTTAAAGGCATGAACTCACATTGATATTTTATGTAAATATTACAATTTCATAGATTTTAGAATTTTTTATTGGCAATCGAGTCTAGCTGTGACTGTAATTCACCTTGGTATTTGAGCAAAGTTGTGACTTACGTGTGATAACTGAAGATAGATGTGTTTTCACCATTGGATTATTTTTATCAAAGGATGTCATTATGTGAAGAAAGAATTTTTGTGGCAATGCGTGTAACTAAGATTTCCCTGAACTTGATTCATTGCTGCCTATTGTGACCTAATAGTGAATTTTAAATGTCTTTCAAATTAAAGCTAACAATGAAGACTTGAAAAAAATCAATTCACCAATTATTCATTTATTCAACCTTCTTTCAAAATAGTGACAGGCACTATGTTAAGTGATAGGAATATATTTCTGATAAAAAATCCTACTTGGTTATTACTCTCAGTGAGCTTACAGACTATAGAAAAATTATTATTGACAGGGCCTTGAGCTCTGACTCCAAGAACACAAAAAATAAACATGACACCAAGTTTGTGCTCAAGGATTTCATATGGGGATAGAGAGTAAATGAGAAATAATGAGGCAAGGGTAAAAATATAAGAAATATAAAATGAGAATAATAATTAGCTGGCACTAAAATTTCTGCATAGGGATTATTTTCTTATGGGACAATTTTGTGGTAGAGTGACTATTTGATCCAAGCCTTGAAGCCTGAATAAGGGTTGAACAAGTAGATATGAAGCAAGAGAGGAAAGAATGAACTGACTTTCCTAACAACAGAAGCAGCATCATTAAACATAAAAAATGGGTTGTGTTTGGGGTATAATGAATAAACAGTTGGGGTTCTAGCATGTATGATTTTGTGAGAGGAGGGTTATGACAAGGAGGTTGTTTGGACCTAGATAGTGGGGAATGTTAAAGATAATGGAAAGAGGTTGAATAGGTAGTGGAGAGCCATTGAATGCATTTTTGGACAGTAAACTTAATTGGATCAACTTCAAGGAAATTTTATTTATAATCATAAGAAGCCTGGCAAATAATGGAAGAAAAGTAACAAAGACCTGAACTTCCAGTGGTGTGTGTGAATAGACAGAAACTCAATCTGATTCCAGTGGTGGAGAGAAGTCTACAAACCTGAATGGGTAATTAACTGAGGAACTTGTTGATTGAAGAAATGAAGGTGTCTTCCAGGACTGGTCACTCATATGTCTAATAGGTTGGTAATGGCATTAACAGATGAGGGAGCAAGAAAATATATCTATCTGATGGAGAAAATGCAAAGTTTTCTTTTGGCCTTATGGAGTTTGAAGTAAGAATAGACTATCTACATAAATCGTAGGAATTTGCCAAAGTTTCTGATTCTTAAAAGAGATTTAAATTTAGAAGTCATCTGTACAAAGTGGTAATTAAAGCAGTGGAAAGTGATGCTTTTCCTTTATGGCTTTAAAATTTTAACTTTAATAGCACAAAACTTTTCATTTTAGTTAAACCGGAGCTATGAAATCTTTGGAAACCTAGGATATAAACTTATATGTACTACGTATTTGATAAAAATCTCTTTGGTGCTTAAATTGGGTGAAATTCCCTTAGGATGGTAGCATGTTGGACTTAGCAAAAAAATTTTTTCCTCAATGGGTAGGAAGGAAGAAAAATTAGCTATTGGTTTGGAAGGACTGCTTAAGATTTTGATATACTGGAATGTTACCTACTTGTCAGTAGGAGGGAATAAAAAGAAAGAAAGAAACAAGAACTCCTTTCTCGGGGGGTGGGGCAGGAGGAAGCCATCTTACTTGTTTATTTTTTTTAAGATTTTGTTTATTTATTGAACACATAGAGGGAGTGCAAACACAAGCAGGGGGAACAGCATGCAGAGGGAGAGGGAGAGGGAGAAGCACATATCCTACTTAGCAAGGAGCCTGATGTGGGGCTCTGTCCCAGGACCCTGGCATCATGACCTAGCCAAAGACAGATGCTTAAGTGACTGAGCCACCCAGGCATCCCGGAACAAGAGTTCTTTAAAGAGTCTGTGCAGTCATTATTATTAAAGAAGACAGCATTAAAATTATTTTCAGGAAGTTGAGCTTATGAGCATGTAGAGTTTAGAAGGGGTGTACAGTAAAATCTCTTGTTTTCCAGCTTATATTTTCATTCTGAGATCATTTCTAACCAGAATTCTTAATTTAATCCCTCATAATGTTTCATTACAGCATTTGCAGAGCAGGAAAAGATTAATGGCTATGATGAAAGCCTCTCATTTGATCTAAGAACTTAATATTCAGCTAAAAATGAAGAACAAAGCCTTCACCAGGTTAATATTGTGTGGAGTGAAGGCTCAGCAGCTCACTGTGAATGAAGGGAATAAGTCAACATTTTACTGAACAAAATAAAATACAGACCAGGATTTTATGAAATGGACAAGGGAATGGAGAAGGGACCAATATCATCCATCCGTAATGTCCAATGCTGCATTTCTCTCCTCTTGTCACATTCTGTTTCCAGGTAAATGAAGAGCAGGGCAGATCCAGCCCAGTCTTTACAACGGTGCTCAGAAGGGCTCAGATAAGTTAGGAAAGGTTCAGGGAATAGCTACCCATGTCTAATGATTGAAATGAGAAAAGATGGGACAACAACTATGAGAAATTATTGTGGTTATTTTAAAAACAAGGTAATTAAACTTCCCATGTGGAACACTCTGAATGATTACATACCCTAGGAAAAAAGGAAAAGTATCCACAACTAATGCTTTGCATTTGCAAATAAATTAAAGGGAATATACAATATATGAAAGCATAAAACAGAGATGGAAGGGGGTGCCTGGGTATCTCAGCGGCTTAAGCCTCTGCCTTGGCCCAGGTCATGGTCTCAGGGTCCTGGGATTGGGCTCTCTGCTCAGCAGGGAGCCTGCGTCCCCCTCCCCCTCTGCCTGCCTCTCCGCCTCCTTGTGATCTCTCTCTCTCTCTGTCAAATAAATAAATAAAATCTGTAAAAAAAATAAAAAAAACAGAGATGAAAGGAATATTGAGGAGGATAATTTGAGAGACCTAGAGAAAGAAATTTAATGTAAAAGACATAAATTTGGAATGAATTGAACATAGTGAGATGGTTGAAATTTGAGCCAATGGTAAAGAGCCTAGGAAATAATTCAGATTATATAAAGAAGAAAAACAAGAGTGAAAGAAATTAGAGAAAATATAATATATATGAAAGATAATGAACCTTGGGGCGCCTGGGTCGCTCAGTGGGTTAAAGCCTCCGCCTTCGGCTCAGGTCATGGTCTCAGGGTCCTGGGATCGAGCCCTGCATCGGGCTCTCTGCTCCACGGGGAGCCTGCTTCCTCCTCTCTCTCTGCCTGCCTCTCTGCCTACTTGTGATCTCTGTCTGTTAAATAAATGAAAAAAGTCTTTAAAGAAAAAAAAGGATAATGAACCTCATTCTGGAGTTTAAAAAACAGAAAATATTCCAAAATGCAATTTTAAAAAGTTCTTAAAATGACATTAATGTTATAACATCTGAAAATTGAAATGTACACCATGTTCCAGAACAATCAACACTAACCTATTTCAAGGTGAAGTTACTGATCCTCAAGGAAAATTAAATGATTATTCAGGATTCAAGGAAAAAAAATTGCCTAAAAATCAGGACAATTTCTTCACAACAGTCAGAAGGCAATGGAAGAATATATCTGAAGTGTGGGAAGTGGAGGGCAATTGTTTGAAGAAAAATATTTACACCTGATATGTTTCAGTTGTGGTATAAATGTTACAGATGAATGGTTTCAAAAGTGCAAGGGCTCAAGGAACATAGCATCTATGAATTCTTCTTGGATAAAGTATATAATAAAGTCCACCAAGAGAATAATCAACTTATAGGAGTCAGGGTTGGATTTAGAATTTAATGTAACCAGGGGTGAAGATTTGTTAGCTGACTGTAATGGAAGGGAAGATCAAGGAATTGAAGGTATATGAGATGTATGATACAGGATAAAAAAAGTGGTCAGGTCAGTGGATTGGAACTTGTTGCGAGTTTTTGGAATGAGGATTATTGGAGTGATGGTTCTAGAGTGTGAGCTGTAAGGACAGGATGTGATGATCAGAGAATGGGTTAATTGAAACAAACACTAGAGATGATGTAGTTATAGTGGAAGAGGTAGGATAAAGGATAAACTTATCGGAAACAAAAAGGCCAAGAAATGGGGTGGTCTAAGTGTTGAATCTACCAGTATAGTGAGTCAGTCACATGGGCAATAGGACTAGTGGTTGAAAGAAGAACACTAAGTGATAAAATTCTCAGTGAATGAAGGATATTATGTTTGGATGGCAAGTGCTCAGAATTCTCATGTGTTAGGAGGTGAGGATAAATTGCCTGGGCAGCAAGGAGCAAGTCTTACACCTAATTGCCCTCTAGGTTTGGTGATATGTGCGGACTGGGACGAAAACCTCCTCTCTGAGAGAGCTGCAGGAAATCAGTGTCTCAGGAGACGGACTGGATTCATGAGCAAGAAGGGGAGATACATGTTAGAAAAAAGAGGCTGAGGGGCACCTGGGTGGCTCAGTGGGTTAAGCATCTGCCTTCGGCTCAGGTCATGATCTCAGGGTCCTGGGATCGAGCCCCACATCGGGTTCTCTGCTCAGCGGGGAGCTTGCTTACCTTTCTCTCTCTCTGCCTGCCTCTCTGCCTGCTTGTGATCTCTGTCTGTCAAATAAATAAAAAAAATTAAAAAGAGACTGAAGAATAGATTGTGCTGATGAATGAACATGACTTTTAGAGGAGGAATACCGAGGTTTGAGGAGAGGTGAATTACTGA
Organism: Mustela erminea; assembly: GCF_009829155.1. Classification (NCBI taxonomy): domain Eukaryota; kingdom Metazoa; phylum Chordata; class Mammalia; order Carnivora; family Mustelidae; genus Mustela; species Mustela erminea. Next base: position 17,690,594 of record NC_045634.1, read on the forward strand.
GTTCTCATGTAAATGTACAAAACCATGTGAGATTAAAAGTCTGGATAGGGAAGGTTGCCCAGCAAGATTGGACTTCTTGAGGTGAAAGGGAATGAGGGTATAATGTTGATCTCTCAGGGCAGGAAGGGGGTGGTGCATACATGTTCTAATAAAAGACTCCTTCTTGGCACTGACCCCGCTATTTAAGTTATTGTAGTGAATGGTAATCCACAAGGGTTTGTAGGTAAGATTGGATAGGAAATGAGGTTTTACCAGAGAACACAGGTTTTTCTCTGGGCCTCCTTTAAGTTTTATCTAGAGTTACAAGACCAGAAGAAGCACAGTTGTACTTGGGCCATGTAGGAAAATTATTTGTGCAAAGTCAATGGAGCACCACTATCAAAACCCTAACAATGTTCATACACATATGTGAACACATGTGTACAAGTATGCACACACATGCCTACATTAAGACCAATCATACTTATGGATAATAGTAGCCAATAGATATGGCATTGATATTTTTGATGAACGCTCAAATCTGATTCATATTTTGGTGCACCTTTGTGGGTTCTTTGGATGCCCCATTTTATGAAGTAGTTTTCCAACATCGGTGATGCACTCTTCAACTAACTTTCTGTGACACATCCTCAGAACCTTTTCTTGGTGGGGGTCTGCGTACCCCGGCTGACTGTCCTTTTTAAAAGATTTTATTTATTTATTTGACAGAGATCACAAGTAGGCAGAGAGGCAGGCAGAGAGAGGAGGAAGCAGGCTCCCTGCTGAGCAGAGAGCCTGATGCAGGGGCTCAATACCAGGACCCTGGGATCATGACCTGAGCTGAAGGCAGAGGCTTTAACCCACTGAGCCACCCAGGCGCCCCTGACTGTCCTTTTTGAACAGATCTTTTGAGAGGATTCAGCCTGCTTAACATCTCGTGCATCAAAGGAAGATAAGTTGGTTTCTTAGCTTTTCTCTTTCTTTGTCCTAACATCGCAAACAGCTCATGGCATAGATTTTTGCACTTGCTCTTCTCAGGCGAAGGTCAAATGACAATCACTTTGCCTCTTATACAATGGGGAGCAAACTTCTGGCTCTAGCAATGGTCTTCTCAAATCTCTGTCTTCTATACTTATAAAGGTTGGTGAGTGAGAAAGTAACACATTTCTCCAACTTTTATTATTTCAGCCTCTTTAGTTGTAAACTGTTTCTTACCTTTGGGTGATTGTAAGCTTAAAGAGTTTATGACCATCCCTTCTGCAAATTTTGTACCTTTTATTTTGTTTCTGGACCATTTGTAACCTCAGCGAAGTTTAAGGCAAAAAGATTTCCATTTTAACGTGCCATTATTATACAGTTATTCTTCCAAAGACTAGATACTCCTTAGCAAAAGACTTCCACTCTCTCTACCATGTTTTCAGTCTTAATATATGGGACTTAAATGGGATTATAAAATATGTGCAATTTATATATGAAAATAATTTATTTCATTTTATTTGACTATAACAGAAATCAATATAGTGATGTAGCTTTGAGTTGGCCTTTGGTATCAGACAGATAAGATTCTAAATTGGCTCCAAGACTGTGACCCTGTGACCCTATATAGACTATGACCCTTAAGCAAGTAGATTAACTATTCTATAAATGGTGATAATAGTTGTTTTCATAAAGATTATGATGTAAAATGTAATATGCTAATCCTATTAAAGAAGTGATGTGGCTTTTATAAGCCTCTTCTGGAAAATTTCTCCCAATTCATTTAAATATTATGCTAATGCCAAAACTTGACAAAAAATGACAAGAGGGGCGCCTGGGTGGCTCAGACGGTTAAGCCTCTGCTTTCGGCTCTGGTCGTGGTCTCAGGGTCCTGGGATCAAGCCCCACATCGGGCTCACTGCTTGGCAGGGAGCCTGCTTCCCTCTCTTTCTCTGCCTGCCTCTCTGCCTACCTGTGATCTTGCTCTCTCTGCCAAAAAAAAAAAAAAAAAAGATTTTAAAAATGACAAGAAAACTACAGACCAATGGCTTTTGTGAACATAAATGCAAAAATTCTATAGAACTTCAGTTAATCAAATCCAAAAATATTTATAAAAAATAATATATCATGAACAAGTGGGGATTGTGCAAGAGTGCAGCTTGGCTTAATATTTGAAATTCAATCTATATAAGCTACTACATTAACAGATTACAAAAGAAAAACAGTATGAATGTCTCATTAGATGCAAAAAAAGCTTTGACCAAATCCAACATCCATTTCTGATAAAAGTTCTCAGCAGGGGAGGGAGTTTCCCTAACCTCATATGGATGTCTATGAAAAACCTGTTGTTAACATGAACCTTAATGATGAAAGACTCAATTCTTTCTCTCAAAGAATAGAAACAAATCAAAAATGTTTTCTTTCACCATTTCTATTCAGTCTTGTACTGGAGGTACTTGCCAGTACAATAGGAAAGAAAAACAAATAAATGGTATATAAATAAGAAAGGCAATTGTAAAGCCAATTTTATTTCAGATGACATGAAACAAAATTTAATTGTATTTCTACATATGCGCAATGAGCAATCAGAAATAAAAATTTAGAAAGTACATTAAAATAGCATGGAAATAATTTGGAATACATTTAACAAAAGATGTGTGAAACTTATACCTGGAACACTATGAGGTGCTGAGATAATTTAAAGAAGACCTAAATAACTGGAGAAATATATTGTGTTTAGATTTAGATGACAATATTGTCATCTTTTTAAATTACTTTATATATTCATCACAATCATAATCAAAATCACAGAAAGTCTTTTTCTGGAAATTTAAAACATTATTCTAAAATTTATATAGAGATGCAACTGATGTACGTATTACAAGAAAACTGAAAAAGAAGAAATTTTTTAGGTCTTCTACCTGCTTTCAAGACTTACTCTAAACCTTCTGTAGTCAAAATGACCTGAAGACATATAAAGAGCAGTCCATGCAACAGCGGTTGAATACACAGTTTTCTCATGCACATATAGAACACTCTGCAGGATAGAGCATATGTGAGAGCACGAAAAACTATCATCAAATTTAAAAGGATGTAAACATACCAACTATCTTTCCTGATTGTAGTAGAATGAAACTAGAAATCAATAATTGGAGGAAAACTGGAAAATTCACAAGTATGTGAAAATTAAACAACACACTCCTGAGCATCCAGTGGCTTAACAATGCAATCAAAAGGGAGATAAAAGCATATCTTGAGACAAATGAGAATGGAAACACAACACAGCAGAACTTATTGACAGCAAATTCAGTGAGGATGCAAATTCAGTGGGGAAAAGGATAATCCTTTCCACAAACAGTGCAGAACAATTATGCAGCCACATGCAAGAAACTGAAGCTTGACTCTTACCTTCCAACAAAAGCAAATTCTCTTGAACTTGTCCAAGAACTTAAATGTAAGAGCGTACACTCTAGAACTTCTAAAGGACCCCATAGGAGATGGCGTAACTGATGTTAGCCTCGGAAAAGACTTCTCAAACTCCGCACCAAAAACACAACCCATAAGAGAAAGATAATCAATATAGTCGGTGTTATCAAAACAAAAATCTTGAACTCTGTTAAGTAAATAAACCTGGGAGACAACATTGCAAAACTTGCATCTGATAAAGGACCTATATTTAGAACATAAAAAATGTCTTACAACTTCATATGAAGTATCCTGTGTAATAGAAAATAGGCTAGACATTTGAACAGATATTCTTTCAAAGAAATTATACAGATGGCACATAAACACATACAAAGACGTTCAAGACCATTAGCCATTCTGGAAATATAAATTACACTGCAATGGGGGATGCCTGGGTGGCTCAGTCGGTTAAGCATCTGCCTCTGGCTCAGGGCATGATCCCAGTGTCCTAGGATCAAGTCCCGCATTGGACTCCTTGCTCACTGGAGAGCCTGCTTCTCCCTCTGCCTGCCACTCCCCCAGCTGTGTTCTCTCTCTCTCTGTCAAATGAGTAAATAAAATCTTAATAAATAAATAAATAAATAAATAAATAAAACTGCAGTGGGATGCCACTGCTCACCAACTTGAATGACTAAAATTTTAAAAGTTTGACCATATCAAATGTTGGGAATGATGTAAATTTTCATACACTACTTTTTTCCTTTTGGAAAAAAGGTTAGCATTTTCTTGAAAGTCGTACATACACCTACCATATGATCCCACCATTCCATTCCTAGGTATTTACCCAGTAGAAGTGGAAGCACCTGTTCACCAAAAGGCTTGTATGTGGATATTCATAGTGGCTCTGTTTGTGAAAGCTTAAAACTGGAAATGACCATAATTCCCATTAACTGTTTAATGGATAGGAGAGAGAATATCCAACAACGAGAAGAAATGAATTACTGACCCAGGCAACAATAGGAATGAATTTCAAAATGATGACATTAAGTGAATGAAGCTAAGCCAAAAGAGGATATCCTGTAAAATGCCATTTATATAAAATTATAAAAAATGCAGCCTAATCTGTCATGATAGAAAAGAGCTCAGTTGCCTGGGGATAAAAAGACAGAAGAGGTACAGAGATCCATTATACCAGGAGTGCTCAACACATTTTGGCTATTATGGTAATACTAGTTATTGTTATTATTATGAGCCTCCCCCATTGTCCCCATCCTTAAATGGAGAAGGAACAAAGGAAGGGGGAGTTTTTAGCTTAAATAAAAAATGACAGAAAATCCTGATGTTTGATTCTAAAGATTAGATCAAATTTCTTTTATTACATGGAATAGGGTATTGAAATTCAGGTTGAGTTACAGAAAAACATCCACATTTTTAGCAACCCAGAATATCTTTGGACTAATCTACCCTTTCCATGCCCAAGCATTTCTGCCATCCCCTTCCCCAGCCCACACACACCATGGCTGTGAATCCTGTTTTGCATTTTCCTGTGTCTGATAAGTTACCATATCATGTGAAAGACCAAAAACCATAGTTTCATGTATCAAAAACTAGATTCTAAATCTGCGAAAAGTCAGAAGTGAGACTAAAAAGATCACACCAGGAGCTACATTTTGGGTGTCCAGTTGCGCTTTGCATCTTGTCTTCCTTACTGGGCCGGTAACCCCCTGGAGCAATCATATTTGTCTGTTGGCTGGTTGACTCAAGTGATGTTTCTTTATATTTGACATTCCTTTGGGCAACACGAGGGACGAAGATTCCAGGGCCTGAAGGAACTTTGCCATGGTTTTACCAAGAGGCTGTGCTGTTTCCCATAGGAGTGAATTTGGGAATGTGCGGAGCTCTGCTTGAATTTTAAACGTGGGGCCAGGGGTGCTGGGATGGCTCAGTTGGTTAAGCCTCTGCCCTGGGCTCAGGTCATGATCCTAGCGACCTGGATGGAGCCCCACATAGAGCTCCCAGCTCAGCAGGAAGTCTGCTTCTCTCCCTCCCTATGTCTCTCTCCCTGCTTGTGCTTTCTCTCTCTCTCTCTCTGTCTCTTAAGAGATAAATTTGCTGGCAAAGCTGTTAATTCTCTTGTCAAAACCAAGAATTGTCTCCCTAAAGGCACTAGCAGGGAGAAACACTGAATTCTATTCTATGTTATATAGGAAAAAAAAAAAAAAAAGTGGTTGGGGGGAGTCCAGGGATGCTATATTAAATGATCCTCACGCTCTCTCAAGTGTATTTCTCTTATAAGTGGAAGTTTGGGTTCGTGTTTTATATTCTGTTATGATTGTCTTGCAGTGGGAATGGGAACATATTTATCTACATTAAAGATGATCTTACTATATACCATTGATTTTAGTACAACACCAAATGGCTTCTATCCTAGGAACACTAGAAAAAGAGGAAAGTCATTTCATTACAAAGTTTCCAGAAATAGTCTAAGGTTAAAAGAGAAGTGAAGTCAGAGACAGCGAGAGCCCAGGACTCTAATTGTTACTTCATTGCTTATGTTAACATTGAATTGGGATGTTAGCAATTTCTTAAAAATCATCAAATAAATAATATAAATTAGAAAAGGATACAGATGTATCCTTAAAAACTTTGAGAAATGGGCATTTACTTTATATTTTACTCACTTTATTCTATTTTTATTGACAGCTTGGGAATGTGGCCTTGGAGTCTGACCTGCTAGCTCAAATTCCAGTTCTGCCATTTGATGCTGTTTATTCTGACAACCCAGTTTCTTCATCTGTGTAAAGGGGGAATTTATGATTGTTTGGAGAATTATATAAATAATTTATGTTAAGTCTCTACCGGTGCCTAGAACAGGGTGAAGCCTCAAAAATTAGTATAATTCTCATTTAATCTCTACACAGGTGCTGAGATTCTAATAAATACTTATATAGCAGAGTTAGAAACCTCAAATCTGCTCTTCTCTAGAATTTTAATACACTCATAATAAGAACCATATAATTTGGAAACTGTTGTATATGGCTATAAGATTCCTACAATTGTGGGGCTTCTGTGTGGGTCAGTCGGTTAGGCGTCTGCCTTTGGCTCATGTCATGATCCCAGGGTCGTGGGATCAAGCCCCATGTCAGGCTCTGCTCAGTGGGGAACCAGCTTCTCCCTCTCCCTCTGCATCTACCCCTGCTTGTGCTCTCTCCCTCTCTGTGTCAAGTAAATAAATAAGATCTAAAAAAAAAAAAAAAAAAAAAAGAATCCTACAACTGCCTTTGAAAATGACATGATTTAAAGGCACAGTCTCTTTTTGTCTCCTGACCCCAGAAAATCTTGGTCCATCCATAAGTCTGACAAGGGAAATGATCCTGAGGCTGATGACCTGGGCTCCATGGCAATTTGTGTGGGGTTGAGGATTTATGATACAGAGTCACTGTTTCCTTGAATGGTACACATTTTTAATCATGTAGCTAAATGTTCTCCCTACTTGTAGAACTTTCCTTCTTTTCACTACTTTCCATTACCTACATTTACTTTTATTTATTTTTATTTATTTATTTATTATTTATTTATTTATTTGACAGAGAGAGATCACAAGTAGGCAGAGAGACAGGCAGAGAGAGAGGAAGGGAAGCAGGCCCCCCGCTGAGCAGGGAGCCCGATGCGGGACTTGATCCCAGGACCCTGAGATCATGACCTGAGCCGAAGGCAGCGGCTTAACCCACTGAGCCACCCAGGCGCCCTACATTTACTTTTAAACATATTATTAGTGACTGTACCCTTCCCCTGTCTCCCTGAAAGTTTAGAAGATTCTTTTCAAGTTTTCCTAGGCTTCAAATGTAAACAAGAATGAATTATTGGCATTTCTATTTTGCCTCTCTTTTTAGAGATCTATTGTGGTATTTTACTGTGGAAACCGCACGTTAAACTGTAAAAACCAAATTTTTGTATTGTCCACTAGGTGGAAGCCTTGTTCTTCAATTAAATATAGATTTTCCCTTTTTTTCTTTTTCTTTTTCTTTTTTTTTTTTTTTAAGTGAAATTTATATTTTTCCCCCTTGTGAAAAGTTGAACGCATCAGTCGTGGTCCCAAGACCTCTTCTGAAGAAGTAGTAGTTGTATCTTGGCTCTTCTGAGGTTGACAATGGAGGATTCACTTAGGTGGATGTGTTGATCTGTGAGCAGTCTCTAGTTTCCTTTTTTCCCTTTATCCTTCATGGGCTGAGACTCAAGTAACAATCTCACATGAAGCATTGTTCTCCACAGAAATATCACACTCTTCTAAGGACTGAATCTTATGACTTTCTTTTGTCTCTTTACATAGCTGATTTATAGGATCTCCTTGAATTATATGTGTGTATTTTTTCCCAGTCTTCATCATTCCACCATTTTGATGGAACTCTTCACAGCAAATGTAAGTGATAGGTATGTTTCAGACAGTTTCCAAGCAGATTATTAAACAAACAAACAAAAAAAAGGATAACTTTTAATGGTCTGTTTGTGTTTGAATTTTTAACGGTTCAAAGTAAGCAGAACTTAATTTTATGAAATCATATCATTTTAGCAATGTATAGGATAATAGAAAACGTTGGAATGATGAGAATGCATTAAGAGGTAATCAAGGGGGCAGAAGTTTAGAATCCATCAGGTTGGGACATCTAGGCTTGTTCAAAGCACAGTCGTATTTATCTGGTGTTTAAGACATTTCGAGTTAGGTAGAAGGATAATGCGGCCACTTTGAAAAACAGTTTGGCAATTTCTTAAAATGTTAAACATAAATATATCACATATCATAAGGCCCAGCAACTTCCCTTCTCATTATGTAGCCAAGAGAAATGAAATTATGTATCTACACAAAGACTTAGACATCAATGTTCATGAGTAGTGTTATTTATGTGAACCAGGAAAAGGAATACAATCCAAATGTCCATCAGTTAGTGAATAGACAAACAAAAATATGGTGTATCCATACCGTGGTGTACTACTGAGCAATCAAAAGTCATAGCGTCGTGATGTGGATTCCAGCATGGATGAGCTCCAACAACATGTTAAGGAGAAGAAGCCAGACACAGAAGATTACATATTGTATAATTTCGTTTCAAGGAAAAGTACAGAAGAGGTACGGAAGGTAAATTAGTGGTCACCTGGGAGTTGGAGTGGGAATAAGGAGTACTTTCAAACAGACTTGAAGTTTCCTTTTGTGGTGATGGAAATGTTTTACAATTGGGTGGTGGTGATGGGGGCACAACTCTGTACATTTTTCCAAAGTTATTGAAATTGTACCCTTAAATTTTATTGTGGGTGTATATCTGTTAAAAAGTGGTCTATAAATTGGAAAGTGAGAGGTTCTTATAAAATCCAGAGAGAGAAACTCGTTAGATAGTCCAGCTTCCAGGTCATCCCAGCTTCTTGTCTTAAAGTTTCAGAAAAGAGTAAGAATACATGACTTTCATTTCTTGTACGCTGAAAAAAGTAGCCAACCACTCCTGAATCAAAACATCAGAATTCAAGCTGTGGGGCTTGTATTTGCCAGCGACCTATGAGACTTTCCTGTAGCTCACACAACCCACCACACACCGAATGCAACCAGACTCTATTAGGTCTGGTCTTTTTCTCTCAAGGAACCTGAACACTATGTTGTTTCTGTATCTTGTGCAATTTAATGTTGTTATTGGGAAGTGAGGTGATCCAAAGAGAATATATTTTTCCTGGGTAACTTTTGACAGACTGCAAACTTTGTCCACCTTCTCAGCATACCTTTGAGATCTTCCTTTGCCATTGTCTGGCCAGAACATTGGGTTTTTTCCTCTGACATCAGTGATGGTGAATTTATGGCATGACCTGGGTCTAAAAACTCCCTCACTTAAGACACAAATCTGAAGAAAATAGATGAATAGTCACAAATATATTGATAAATCTCACTTATAGAAATGAATTTTTTCTTACCTCCCCTCCAAATCCTACTGATAATTGTTATAATTTTGAGTCATTGAAAATGCTTAGAATTTGTTTTACAAAACCCATCCCAAACCTGCTTAGATATAAAAGGAAATGGTCATACGTTTGCCTTCATAATGCATCTGCATTTTCCATTTTGAAGGGCAAATACCGCTTCCTTTGTGCCTTTGGGGATTTTCCTCGTTACCTTGTGAGTGTTCTCGGACTCACTTCTTTCTTTTCCTTCCCTGGGCCAGGATTTCAGTGGTTTTAGGGTCTTCCTGAACCTCCTTGAAGAAAAAGTCAATGCTGTCAGTGATGGCCTGCGGATGAACTCTGCTTCTGTCTCTCATCAATTTCTCAAGATGTGAGGTGTGGTCAACGGCCAGCTCTTCTGGTATCAAGCGTGGTTCTTCCCTCCACCGTGCAGGGAGGATCCAACTTACCCTTTCGATCAATTTAGACCAGAGAAGTTCTCTTTCCTGTCATGAACATACACCAGATTCAGTTGGAAGAAACTTTTCATTTGTTCCATTATAAGAAGCCTCTGGATGGGGATTATGGGTGAGTTTTAAGAAAACTATTGTTTTCTAGGTTCTGCAAATTATTTTCATGGTTGGTTTGAGCATTTCAACTTTTTTGTCAGTGGGCTCCTAACAGTCATATTTTTTTAAGTTGGCTTAGTTGTGGACGTTCTCTTCCATGGCGAAGCTGTTACTATGGTGATTGTGACTAACTGTAGAGGCTAAATACCTTTTGTTTGTCTATTCTCTCTGCCTTCATTGAAGTTCTCAGTGTTGCTTGATAAAAAAATTCTTTCCACTTTTTTTTTTTTTTTGGCTGAATACTTTCTTCACAAACTTGGTAAACGACTCTCTCTCTTCTCCAGACCCCTCCAGCATTATACTACTCTCCAGTAGATACAATCTTTACATCTTTTTTTTTTAAACAACCGAAATTGGATAACATGGTTATATAAAGGAACAACGTTTTTCCTGAATCATTACTTTGTGAAGAAAATTTTTACAAAGATTTTTAATTTTTAAAGATCAAGTATATTTCTTTTTTTTTCCTAAAGATTTACATATTTATTAGAGAGAGAGAAAGAGAGAGTGAAAGGGGAGAGAGAGGGGCAGAGGAATTATTCCTGAGCCAGACTCCCAGCTGAGTGTAGAGTCAGACATGCGGCTTGATCCCAGAACCCTGAGATCGTTACCTGAGCCCCACAAAGAGCCAGCTGTTTTATCTGACTGAACCACCCAGGTGTCCCTCAGGAAGATTTTTAAATGAAGCAGCTTTTAGATGTATGTTATGTCCACTGTCATTGAAAATAATAAAATCACATAACATCTGAGCTATTGTGAAAAATCAAAAATTTATATGTATAATAATTTGTATGTATAATAATAGAAGATATTTCATTCTATTTGGCTTGTGTTTATTTTCAGACTTACCTTACTGTCTCTCTGGAGCTGGGCAGTGTAGTCCTTGACAGAAGAAAGCCACGTTTCCCCAAAGTTGTAACCTCCACAGTGTTTTGCACATTAGAAGTCCTCAGTGATAACAAAGCCCATGGAACCCCCCAGAAGAGTGACAGACACAGAGTGAGAGGTCCCAAAAGATGTGTTTTTCCTCCTTCTGTTTTCTCAACTTAATGTGGTGGGATTTAGTTTTAACCAGAGGCACAGTGATGGTGAATGCCGCATAGTCACTAGGGATTCTACCCTTTTTCTTATTTGTTTTTGCATGCCAGTTTTACAATGCTTTTGGTTTCAAATGGAATAACAGTGTATTACTTTTGTTGGTATAATTGGTAATTATATATTATATGGAGCCAAGAAGCAGATTATTTTTCTCTTCAAGACTTTCTACTTCCCCATTTGGTTATTTTCTTCCTAACATTTTCCCAATTAAACATTCCTTCTTCTCACCACAGCACCCAATTGGCGATTAGACCTCACCTGGTAAATTCCACTCCCTAGTCCAAACTGTCTATCTTTCTTTTACTCAATAACTGAGTGCTTACTGGGTGCCAGGCTGTGTACTAGGCCTGGCTCTGGTATTAAAACAGCCAACTCGGGGCGCCTGGGTGGCTCAGTGGGTTAAGCCGCTGCCTTCGGCTCGGGTCATGATCTCAGGGTCCTGGAATCGAGTCCCGCATTGGGCTCTCTGCTCAGTGGGGAGCCTGCTTCCCTCTCTCTCTCTCTGCCTGCCTCTCCGACTACTTGTGATTTCTCTCTGTCAAATAAATAAATAAAATCTTTAAAAAAAAAAAAAAACAGCCAACTCATTACCGTTTCTGTCTTTCAAAACCATTTTAAAAAGTGATCTTCAAAATGGAATCACCAGATCATGATCAACTGAGGTAAGGAAATATTTAGAATGTCTATTTACCTTTCCAAAAAAAAAATTTATTTCTATTTCTTAGAAGGTACATCATATAGTAGCACAATAGAACATGTGTATTGTTTATAAAGTGTAAAATCCATAAATAGTAAAAGTGCATACTTGTTCTAGTTGCTGATAGAGGTTTCAAGCAAAAATGTTTTCAGGCCACTGGTTTAGCACATTAGTGGTATTAACCTGTGGCTTATGAGAAGTCTTAGACTCTTTACCTATCCAGAGTATTTATGAAACCTCTCACATCAGTGAACAGTAAATGTAAATGTAGGTAAATATAGTGTGCTTACTGTTTAAATTCAGTATCAAGAGAAGTCCCCTAACACCTCATCCCCCAAATCTGTTTTCTGTTCTTAAGTGCCTTATATATAGGAAACTTACAGCACTAGCATGATCTCGTGTCAGTAAAATAAGAAAATAAACAATCAGAGCACCCCAAGGTTAGGGAGAAGTATTAGGTATGTTGGCAGCACTCTGAGGGGCAGCCTGGCCAGTTCTTAGGGTTAAGAGGAACTTTTCTCAATAGCACCTAATCTGGTGCAAAGAAGTAGGAAAAGCCTCTGCGAAGACTTAAGAACATGCAAGCATTCCAGCATCGAGAGAGTATGTGAATTTGGGGGGAATTAAACCCAAGGTGGAAGTGTGGTGTGTAAAAGTAAGGAGGTGAGAGCTGAAGAATGAGAGCCAAGCAGGACCAGACCACGGAGAACCTTGTTAAGAAGTTCAGCTTACTTCCCGAAGGCAATGGGGAGCCATGGATACGTTTTAAGGAGAGACATGACGTGAGGAGGGATGTGTTTTAATTAATCAATTATTTATTTTATTTTTTAAGATTTTATTTATTTGTCAGAGAGCGAGCGAGCTCTCGAGCAGAGGGAGCGGCAGGAGGAGGGAGAAGCAGGCTCCCCGCTGAGCAAGGACCTGAGCTGAAGGCAGATGCTTCACTGACCGAGTCACCAAGACATCACAATTTGATTTGATTTGATTTACTTTAGAATGAGAGAGAGCGAGAGCAGGGGGAAGGGTCAGAGAGAGGGACAGAGAGAATCTCAAGCAAACTCCCTGCTGAGAGCAAAACTCAGTGTGGGGCTCCATCCCAGGACCCTGAGATCATGACTTGAGTCTCTATCAAGAGTCAGACACTTCACTGACTGAGCCACCCAGGAGCCCCAGGATATACTTTAGAAAGACATTTTCCTAACTGCAGTCTGATTGTATGACCATAGTTGCTAGTTTTCCAGGATAGGTCCGATTTCTTTTTATGGTCCTGCTCTAAATGTCAATTCTGCCCGCTTTCAATAATAAACTTTCATTTTGATGATATATAGTTTTCCACAGTAGACTGAAGGAAACAAAGTAGCGTGAGGATCTTGGTTGCACTTGGTTGCGGTCTTCTGGAGGAAAGATGGCATCTTGCATTAAGTCAGTGATAGCGAGGGTGGACAGAGTAGAGGGTAGGTATTGGTAGTAGGGACATGTAACAGGTATATATGGAACAGGGCATGGTTGATTTGATATGAAGAATGAGAAAGAACAACAAAGACTAGGATACCCAGGTTTCTCCTCTGGCAGCTGGGTAGGTAGAAGACTGCTTACCGAGATACGGAATATCAGAGGATGGATAGTTTGGGGGGTGGAGAATAATAACTGAATTTGGGGAACCGTGGAACAAGATGTCTGATGACGATGTTTGAGAGATCTGGTAGACATTTTACTATACCGGTCTATTCTGAATAGAGTTCTGAGCTTCAGCTAGAGATTTCAGGGTTGTCTCTATATATGGCAACTGAAACACCTTGAGTGGACGAGATGGTCCAGATTGAAGATACAGAGAAGAGGAGAGACCTGGGCCAGAGTCCTGGGGAACTCCGGCACCTGACGTGACTGTGAAAGAGGAGTAGCTTATGGGAGAAATGGTGCAAACGGGGCTGGGAAATAGGAAACAAGGAGATGTGATGTCTTTGTACCAAAGAAAGGGGATATTTCAAATGAAGGAAGATGTCAACAACTTTGAAGGCTGTACAGAGTGAGAACTGAAAATAACGGTGGGTCTGTTGATAAGATGACCTTGCAAGGGAGGTTTAGCAAAATGGCTATGTAGCCCTTGCCAAAGTCAAGTGGAAAAATACCTCTTTTCAGAAATCTTAATACTTCAATGTGTGTCTCTGCTAATTGAAAAGAGATAGAAGTGCACGAATTAAATCCTTTATGAACTAATGCTTTCTATTTCCAGGAAAACAGAACAATTGACCTGGGTAAGATACTTGTGTCATTTTTTTAAAAAAGCCCACAGGGAGGTTAAGAGTAGGAATGTTTCGCTCTAAAGAAGACTGGTGAGAAAGATCTTTACTACCTGTGTGAGGGAAGTTTTAAGGTCTCCTTAAATGTCATTACATAGTCAATGGCCTGCTTTTCCTATAGAGAAGGCAAGAGCCTGCTATAATTTTCCCTTTCCTTGGTTCTTATAGCTTAAATGCAATCAATTACCTGCTGTCATTTGTCATGCACTATTTTTAGTACCTGCTTTTTATAATTATCAGTACGTGTCAAATGCCCTGACCATTACCTGGTGGGGAGCCAGATGGAAGAAACACAGACTGTGCGGGGTGCGTCCTCAGACAGTCATAAGACTTCAGACCCTGATATCAGACAGACACGATTCTGCACCAAACCTCAGTTTCCCCATCTGTAAAATGTGGATGTTAATAGTTGTCCTCATCAAGTTGTTCTAAGGCTTACGTGACATAAGATATAGATAAAGCACTTAGTTTCCTGGTCCACAGTAAACCCCCATATAAAAGTTCATCACCAGATAGATAAATTATTGTTTCTTTTTTTTTTTTTTCTGTTTCTTTTTTTTGTAAAATGTCATTTGAAAAAGGCTTTGTGTGTGAGGAGAAGCCATTTCAAGGTCAGGATTAAAGTCACTATCAGAGCTGTAAGAATAGAGTTGATAGTACGTTTATCAACAATATTCATTTGCCTGCTGTATTGAAAAACCAGGGATAATCTTCTTAGTGTCAGTCAACCCTCTTCTGCTTCTGCCTTGCATTAACAAAAACTCAACTGTCCTTTCCTGCTTTATGCTGCTAATTGATGATTGTTGGCCTCCCCATGTCCTGCAGAAGAATTTTGGCTCTTTGGGGTATCATTTAAATGTTACAAGGTTTAGCTGAATCTGCAAATAAATAAATAAATAAATCCCAAGTCGCTGGGCACAGGGCTTCCTAACTGTGTGATGATGTTTGCAGCATATTTAGCCAAAGCTGTGGAGGCTGGGGGGAATGTATATCTGCTATACTTAACAATGTTGGAAGGTCAGCTCACAGTATTTCGAGGAGTCTTAGATGTATTTGTTTTAAGATTATTAGCATTATGAATTTATTAACTACCAATATCAAATGAACAAGGTCGTCAGGGCTCAAAAAGAGAAGGCAATATACTTTTCTCAGCAGCCAAACAAAGATGGCAGTGATAAAGGGTAAAAATGCATATAATATATTTTCAGTGTGCAGAAAAATTACAAATACTGGTTTGGCCAAAATGTACTCTACATAGGAACTGTGGGAGGATTTGACAAAAATGAAACTTTTTTGTGTTAAGCAGCTACTAGCCTGAATTTATTTTTAAAAGTAATTAGTTTTAAAGATGTTATTTATGGGCACCTGGGTGGCTTAGAGGTTTAAAGCCTCTGCCTTCAGCTCAGGTCATGATCTCAGGGTCCTGGGATCGAGCCCCGCATCGGGCTCTCTGTTCAGCGGGGGAGCCTGCTTCCCCCTCTCTCTCTCTGCCTGCCTCTCTGCCTACTTGTGATCTCCAACTGTCAAATAAATAAATAAATAAATAAATAAATAAATAAATAAAAGATCTTTAAAGATGTTATTTATTTACTGAGAGAGAGAGAGAGAGACAGTGTGTGAGCAAGGGGTAGGGAAAGAAGGAGACAGAGAGAGAGAGAATCTCACGCAGATGCCCCACTGAGCCTGGAGCCTGATCTGGCCTCACTCTCATCACCCTGAGATCATGACCTGAGCCAAAGTCAAGAGTTGGACCCTTAACCGACTGAGCCACCCAGGCATCCCTACTAGCTTGATTTTCAAATTTTTTTTTAAAGATTTTATGTATTTATTTATTTGACAGAGATCACAAGTAGGCAAAGAGGCAAGCAGAGAGGGAGGAGGAAGCAGTCTCCCTGCGAAGCAGAGAGCCTGATATGGGGCTCGATCCCAAGACCCTGGGACCACGACCTGAGCCAAAGACAGAGGCTTTAACCCACTGAGCCACCCAGGTGCCCCCTTAGTAGCTTGATTTTAACATCTCATTAATTCATTGATGACTAAAGCTTAGGTAAGGAAGAACAATGAATGACACAAGGGGTTTAGGGCTATTGGTAAAAGTGTGGACAAAGTGACAGATGACAGAATCTAGATAATCACTACAGAAAATGAACGCAGGCTGGGTTTGAAAGTTTCCAAGAAAGGACAGGGAACAGTGGACCTCAGGAGTAAAAAATGTGGTAGAGTAGGAGTTTAATGCATCGAAGTCAGACCAGTTCTAGACAATGCCTGACAAGATATGAGCCCCTCGTCTCGTCCAACTAGTCCGTTCTTGATCATCTGCAGTATTGCTACCATAACTATAGCTTCTGGAGACACTTGGGACTGGAAGTAAGTTAACTTTATAGCATTTGAAAAATGTAGCAGGATGCTAGCTTACCCTTGGGGGAATGAGTCATTTTCCCTTTTATAGTGAGGAGATACCAATCTGTCTTCCAACATAAATTTTCACGCTCATTTAACTGTTTTATGATGTGCTTTGGGATCATTTGGATTCAGAGAATACTGTACATGAGTCAGTATTTTGTGATAGTATTTCCTCGCTTAGGTTTTTTTTACCTTTAAAAAATGTGGCTTCCAGAATTACCTTAAGAAAAGTGGCTCAGGACCATGTTCTACAAAACCGTGTGTTAAAGAAATGCATTGCAACACTCAATTGCATAGTAATTCTTAGAATTTTTAATGGCGGGAATTTGTGAGCTGTAGACCGAAAAATGATCAAAGGGCTATTAGAGCTGAGGTGACTTCTGTTAACAGTCATCATAATGGCCCCCAGCCCCAACAGCTTTTCGTGTTCACCTCAGCTTCCGTCACCCCAATCCCATCACCGAGTTTTCAAGGGATTGGCTTATGCTCTTCCTTAAAGTTTCCCTAATGAATGTTTTTCCCTCTTTGGTACCTGCCTTTGGAAAGATAGCTGCAAGCAAGAAACACTCGTTAACTCCGTTATCTCGGTGGTGGGGGGTGAGGCAAAGAAAAGGCAAAGGCAAACTTTTCTTACTGATGTAAAGTCATTTTTGGAACTATTAAACCTCTGGAGGAGAAAATGATGTTTCAGTGCATAGTCCACGCCTTGTGGAGTCTGCCGCAAACACAGCCGCTGACTTAAAGATACTATTTAAAAAAAAACCACAGCTGGTAGGCATAATATATAAATATTTCCAACAGGATGCCCAACAGCTGTTGATGAGGAGAACGCCAAGCACATAATAGTCAAGGCGAGAGCCGTCTCAGGGGAGGCTTTCAGAGCGCGTGAACTGAAGTTGGTTCCTCTTCTTTCTCTCCCGGAAGGAAGGCACGGGGGCAGGTGGGAGAGGGCAGGACCCGAGAGACAGGAGACGGTGGCTTCTTCTGTGCAGGTGAGTGGGTGAGATAATGGAGTTAAGTTAATGTGGACTCCACCGACTTCTCTCTCTGTTCCTGGCACTTTTGTCTGTACAAATGCGGGAAGCCGCCTCCTTCCTGAGGTTTGTAATGAAGCAATTTACTTGAAATTACAAAAAAAAAAAAAAAAAAAAAAACCCAAAAAACTTCACATGCTATTCGCATTTAAATGAGAGTCCTTCCTCTGCAGCGTCTGGGTCTCTGTCATTGACTGGTAACAATGGGATGAAAATACCCTGTCTCTGGGAAAGCTGCATTAATTCACTTGCGGTCCACCCAGTGATTTGGATTGTTTTACTCCTTCCCTTCACATGTGACCAGGACAGGCTTTGAGGAGGTTGTACAATATGTATTGTACTTACAAAAGAGAAAAGCAATTTAAAAAACAAACAAAAATACTATTACTTATAAAACTGTGACCAGTGTTCTCCCCAAAGTTTAAGGTCCTAACTTTATTGACTGATTGACTTTTTTTGGTTTTAAGTTTTATTTAGATTCTAGTGAGCTAGCATATAGGATAGTACTGGTTTCAGGAGTAGAATTCGGTATTTCATCACGTACATAAACACCCAGTGCTCATCACAGGTGCCCCCGGGCCCTCCTTAATCCCCATCAACCATCTAGCCCATCCCCCACCCCCCTCCCTCCAGCAACCCTCAGTCTGTTCTCTACAGTTAAGAGTCTCTTATGGTTTGCTCTTTATTTTTTTAATGCTTCTCTTCTTTTTTATCCCCCTTCCTCAATCCCAACTTTAAAAGTGATTAATAACTCAAACTTCAAAATGGATGTAGGTCGAGTTTTTGAAATATTCGGACTGTACTATTCTGTACTGAATGTGGATCCAGAAAGGGCGAGCCCTTTATTTTAGGAAGGTTTGCCCAGTGTCAGGTGTTCTGTGAGTACACAGTGTTAATTGGTGGCGGTGACTCCAGAGGGGCTCAGGCATGATTGTATTTTTGAACACGGAGTTTGTTTTAAAAACCATTTTGGATCAAAGCGTACATCTTTTTGTGTTTAAACCTCCAGAAGGATTTTCACTTTACCACCCTCCGAAAACCCCCAGTGCTACTATTATATTTAAGTATGATTAGAGAATCATAGAACTCTGCGAGAGGTTATTTCTTTGTGTCCAGGTTGCCCTAAGAGAGCTCACTTCAACATTTAAAAACCTAAATTCCTGTGGCTGCAACATTGCCATTTTCCCTCAGACCGTATTCCGATGTCAAATAACTTTTACAGTGGAGAACTTTTTTCTGCCCAAACTAAATTCCTCCCCTTAAATTTTAAGCCTATATATCAGAACCCTGAATCCGGCTCTGTCTACTTACCCTGTACAAAGCTATCATTCTTGTTTTCTCCTGGAATGGTGGGATTGAAGAAAAAGCTGTTGGATTTTGTGTCAAGTGCCAATTTTTCACCTTGACAAACTCAGAAGATTACTGTATTTACTGACATTGTTCCACGACCAATCTTTGACTCATCTGTTGGAGATTTTACCACTTTTGACTGCAAGGGGAAGAGAAAGTTATGTGGATCTGTTGCTCCAAGAGCATTGAGTACTTGGAGAATAAAAACTGTGGGATAATAATTTCACCCAGCAGGCTCTAGAGTACTAGCAGCTGATTTCTAGGTGATTAAAATTTCAAAGAACACAGATAGCCATTTAAGTGTAATGGGATTGAAGAGGAAAGTGCTCAGGCTGTTTGGTTATTTCCTTAGGATCTAGCCTAGACTTGTTAACAGCTAATGTCCAATAATGGTACAATGTCCATTATTAGTCTAAAGCTTTTTCTCAATTTCCATTTTCAATGAAAATCTAATTATCATGTACATGAACATATTAAACTATCGGGGATGCATAGAACAAACAGGAGGGTGTAATTGTAGCATATTAACCCTTGCTTTCATTTATATAGTCAGTGCCCTGTTGGAGATCAAAAGATATGGAATATAGTGTGCTTGCTCTTAAAGAACAAACGCTCTAGAAGGGATAAGTCTGTACAAAAGCATGTTTTTCACAATGTGAGAAGAGAAGAAACATAGAGATGGAAGAAAATTAGTAATTGTTGGGGGGAAGAGTAGTAAATCCAATCATGAGCATTGATCACAGTGCTGAGCCACTGGGATGGAGAAGGAGCATATGGAATTAAAGAAGGAAAGATATTATCTGTATCAGATCGAGATATAACCATTTCAAAAAGCAGCAGGAACTGCACATATAACTCAAAGTGACATGAATGAGAAGACATAGCCAGATTTTTATAAAAAATATTCCAAATCTTTCCTTGAATTTATAATCACTATTTAATTGCTTCAAGATTTAGGACTACTGCCATATTGAAAAAAAAACTTAGAACAAAAACTTTTCAGTATTTCCAGAAAATTGCCTGGAAGAAGAAAAAGAAGCTATAAGTGATGATGGCAAAAAATGAGTCAAAGTGATAATAGAATTTTCCCATTATTTTAAAGCTAAAGTTCGTTTTAACATCTTTTGTATTGCCTGGTTGTTTTTTTTTTAAGATTTTATTTATTTGTTTGACAGGCAGAGATCACAAGGGAAGGAGCTTTTGGTAAAAGACACAATGATCATTGGGTGTTGATGCCAGTACCTCATAGATACCAAAGAGAGGCAGACAGGCAGGCATAGAGGGTGGGGGAGAAGCAGGCTCCCTGCTGAGAAGAGAGCCTGATGCGGGGCTCGACACCAGGACCTTGGGATCATGACCTGAGCTGAAGGCAGAGGCTTTAACCCACTGAGCCACCAAGGGGTCCGCACCTGATTGGCTTAAGAACAGATTTAATTTACCTCTCAACTATAGAAGAGATCATTATGAGAACTGTGTATTTTCATGGTAGGCTTCTTTAAAATTTTTATTTAAGGGGCGCCTGGGTGGCTCAGTGGTTTGGGCTGCTGCCTTCGGCTCGGGTCATGATCTCAGGATCCTGGGATCGAGCCCCGCATTGGGCTCTCTGCTCCGCAGGGAGCCTGCTTCCCTCTCTCTCTCTCTCTCTGCCTGCCTCTCTGCCTACTTGTGATCTCTGTCAAATAAATAAATAAAATCTTTAAAAAAATTTTTTTATTTAAATTTTCATATCCTCAGGGAGACGAAATGACTAAAGTATGGTGTAGGAGGGAAGACCATTCCTTCTAGTTGGGGGACATGTTTGAAGTCCTGTCTCATTACCACTCTGAACTTCAGTATCTCATCCTTCACATTTCAAACTATTCGAGAAAGAGCTGGCTGAAGCTATCCAAATCATGGTTCTCTTTCTTGGATTCTGCCATCATCTTGGTAGGTCACATAAGGGCTTCTCCCCTCCTCATGAAGAGTTGAATCACATTACGGGGGAAGAAAGAGAAGGAAAGCAAGCACCACACATACAGCGCATACAAACTAAAACAGATAAGGACTGCACTACCCAAGTAATGTATGCTAAAGAGAGAATAATTGAAAAAACATAATCCAGGCAGTCATTTCAGGTAGATAGTTGACTGGTTGATTCATTTATTCATCCCAGTCTTATAAAGTATGTACCATGGATCAGACACTTCTTTAGGGACTAAGACAGACAAGGCCTCTTCATTCGTGGAGCTTACATTTTAGAAGGGTGAGAGAAACAATAAACAAGTAAATGCAGAGCTGAATAATCTAATTTCTTATTCTAAGAATTAGGAAGGAAGAGAAATATGGCATTGTGATAGTAAAGGGAGAGGGTAATATAAGTCAGCCTGCATCTTTAGGGAAAGTTTCACCATTCAATGAATATTGCTTTGGTATCTATGAGGTACTGGCATCAGCACCCAATGATCACTGTGTCTTTTACCAAAAGCTCTTTCCCTGGTTTCCCTGCCAATTTCCATTTGTGTGACACCACCTGAGGTGCTGTCCTTTATTAGGCTAAAGCATGTGACTGGGATCTAATCCTCAAGACAGCAGAGTCTGGTGAGATCACATGAGATCATATACAGGAAATGGTTTTATGAACTCTGCTCAACAATATTTATTATATACTTTTTATATCAGCCATGCATCAGTGAATAACACACACACGCACACACACACACACACCCCTCTTAGGGAATTTACATTCTCTTCAAAGATATATTAGATTCTTTTTCTTTTTTTTTTTTTTTTAACAAAAAGCCAGACTTTCTTTAATGAAACCATTTTTTTGGTGCTCTATCAATTTGAGATTTCAAAAATTTGCAAAGCAAATTGTGTTTATTCAAGAGGCATTTCTCCCAACATTGTGATGTCTTTCATATTGGCTTTACTTTTATTTTTAAAGATTTTTTAGTATTTATTTGAGAGGGAGTATTTATTTGAGAGAAAGAGAGAGAGAGAGCATGAGAGGAGAGAGGTCTGCAGGAGAAGCAGACTCCCTCCAAACAGGGAGCCCGATCTGGGACTCCATTCTAGGACTCCAGGATCATGACCTGAGCTGAAGGCAGTCGCTTAACTAATTTAGCCACCCAGTCACCCTCATATTTGCTTTACTCATAATCAGGTTTAGTCACTAAGGGAAGTGAGGTGTCTTTATTTCAACGTGATCAGTTAGTGTTTTATATTCCTTGTCTTCTGGCTTATTTCAAGATTTTATTTACCAAGAATCTATTTTTGAAGTTATTTATTAGACTAGAAGCAAGCATGAAGCTATCTCTTCCACATGGCTTATAGTTCAATCCACTACCTCAAAACAGCTAGGTGGGTCTATTTATCTTTCCTACTTTTTAATGCATTTCAGCAGACTAAGGAATATTGGCTGAAGATGCAGAAACATACATCTTATGAGAAAATGGGTCGGCTTAACATCTTCCACTTTGAGATGGGCGTTCTGCCCAAAACATTCACAGCAATAAAATTATTCCTTAGCTTACAATGATGAATGAGAAAAAAGTACCTCTTTACCTCAGCTAAATTCAACAGATGACAGAGCAAACAGGAGAGAAGAAATAAAAGTTGTTCATGGTTTTTTCATGATTCAGTTGAGGTTAGAATAACCAGAAACTGATGGGTCATAGAATTCCCTCTTTCCAGTAGGTGAAGGAACTTCATGTTACTACTGACTTGGAAACTGCTCACAGGCAAATGAACAGCTCTCAAGTTTTCCTAGGTAAATGATGTTCAGGGAAGAAATAGAATCCATTTTTTTAAAACACTAACCTGATGATCTGGGCTCATGATTGTCTGCAGTGAAAATGACTTAAGGGATATAAAATTAACAGTGCACTTTAGGATTCCCTCAAAAAGTGTTTTGGTTGCTTAGTCATAAGAGAACACACAGTTTCAAATTAGAAAAGGGAAACAGATAAGAACTATAAAATGTCAGGTACAGTAGTCAAACAGATTTTTTTTTTTATTGAGAAGACAATAAGTTTATCTTGCATTGCTTCAAATCCCCTATATTTTTTCCCAGTTAGAATGAAGTAAGCTATGAAATAGTGAAATTCACCCTGACTCATACATTTTATGAATGGACAGTACATTCGTGGTAATTTATAATGCAAAGGAGGTCCCTTTTGGAGATTACAGTGGACGAGGCACTTTCAGATTCTGGTTGTGAAGTGGCACAGCCTCTAGGGAGGGACAGCTAGGTGCCTGGCAGAAAGCATCAGGGGTCAGGACTGGGATGGTAGTGACACAGGGAAGGGATGAAATGAAGAAAAGAATTCAGACTGGAATCTTTTAATTCAGACAATGGAGCCATTTTTGTAGCGTATTTTTTTTTTTCCCTTCAAAATGTCACTTTCTAATTTTATGTGGCAAACTAGGCTGCTCTGTATTTTCTGTTTCCTGATCTTATCTAGAGCAATCAGGCAGGTGCGCACAGGAATTTTTTTCCTTTTTTCCCCCTTCTTCTTCTTCTTTTTTTTTTTTTTTTTAACAGTAGACGTTTAAGTGAAGATACAGAAAAAACTCTCAAGAATGAGAGGGGTCCCAACAGTGGTGCTTCCCGCCCCCCCGCCCCCCGACCAGTCAAATCTGTTTTCTTTCCAAAGATTGTTTGACTAGACAATGAACCTGTGATACAGAGATACATGATGACAAAACATTATGTTGTAAATATCATTACATTGGTTTTATTGGTATTTCTACTGCTGTGATAACCACTGTATTGAAAAGATCCAGATTATGCCCAAGGACAGAGTTGTTGCTGAATGGGTTAGAAATTAATCAGTCTGAGGTTCTGCAAAATTTACTTCAGAAACTGCTAACTAGAAGTTAGAATTTTGATTTTTTTTCCCCTTTCAGGGACCTTTGAGGAAATTTTTCATACTCAGGAACGATAATTAGCCCTTGCCTGTCAGAGACAGAAAATTCTGCTACGTTTAGTAGGCCCAAGAGGAGAGGCTCTCTGAACTTACTTCAGCATCCAGCTGGAGGAAGTCAAGATTCGGTAGAGAACATCTGGGCTGCTAAGGGGTTGGAGAACACTTGGGGGGTTTTCTCTTAAGGACTAAAATACTGCTTGCTATAAAGATTTCTATGATACCAGAGTCAGAAGGAAAGCAAAATAAGGATAAGTAATCAATTCTGTGCAGCCAGAATCTTATTTCTCCTGCTGACAAATACGGTGCTTGGGAATTACTGTTGAGCATGGCTTGCTAAATGCTTTCTGCATTTCCCCTCATTATAATTAAAAATGAAAGAAGGAGTTGCATATTTGCTCAAGGATATCCGGTTCCAGATTAAGATGCTCCTAATACCTGACAATTCAGATGAGGCTCCTGGGCCAAAATAATTTCTATGAGAATGTAGTAACAGGTTAAAGCAGAGGGCAATTTCCAATTTTTTCTCTTCCCTCCATTTTCTGGTGTGCCAGGGTAATGAGGCTAGTGTCTCTTAGTCACAGCTATCCAATAGAACTTTCGGTGGTAATGGAAATATTCTGTATCAGCACTGTGCACAATGGTCACCACTAACCATATGTGCCCATTAAGCCCTGGAAATGTGGCTAATGTGACTGGGAAATAAGTTTTAAATATTATTTAATTTTAGCTAATTTAAGAGCTAAATAGCTTAAATAGCTACCTGTTACAAGTGGCTACCACATTGACAGGGAAATCTGAGAGATGGAATAAAGCCAGAGTTGTTGCGTTTATCTTCATTGACCAGAGTTCTCAAATGCTAGCATTAGCATTACAATGTCACATGGCGTTGTTACTCCAAAAAATGAATTTACTTTGCCTTTCCCTTTCTTTAGAAGATTTTATTTGTTCATTTTTGAGAGAGAGAGAAAGCACACAAGCTGGGGGAGAGGAAGAGGCAGAGGGAGAGGGAGAAGCAGACTCCCTCCTGAGCTGAGGGCCTGACCTGGGGCTCCATCCCAGGACCCTGGGATCATGACCCAAGCTAAACGCAGACGTTTAACCAACTGAGCCGCCCAGGCACCCCTGTATTTCACTTTTTAAACCAAGGGAGGACTGTACATTTTCAGGCAGGGCAAGCAATTCAGTGAATATGCCTTCGCAACTACTTGAGCTTCTCCTATACTGTGTTGTCTGTCGATCTCTGAATCATGTGAAGGAAGGTATCTGCTCCTGCAGAAGACATACCATGACATTCGATAGTAATTGAACATGAATTGTCTGAAAGTTGCAATATCTCAGCTTTGTTCAGGATCCAACTTGCATTCTTCAACAGGCCACGAGAACTGTCAAGGTGTTGGGTGAGAAGTATTAGGTGAAGTTTTCAGGTGTGGTCAGGTTTTTTTGCATGACAGTTATATTTGTAATCAAGCATCAAATAACAGACCTTTAATGTTTTTTCCTGATTATTTATGATTCCTGTTTATTATATATTCCAGGATCCTGCTGCATGACTTTTTGTGTTCACATTTTAACTATAGCAAGGCAAACCAAAATGTCACTTCAGACCAAGAACCAGAAATATCACTCAGGATGAAAGGGAGAACATAGCCTCTCTTAATCTCATAAAGATACCAACATCTTTTCATAGTAGATCCTTTATACTATGGTGAGAAAAAATGCAAAAACAGGCAAATTATAAATATAAGCTATTGAAATGAGCTTCTATGCCTAGGAACATTTTTAGTTACATACTTTTGTAGTTGTTCACAGCATTCTGGCATTATCCAGTGGCTGAAGCATGCATTCCTAAGACCTAAATGTGGCTTTTATGTAAGAATTCTGGCAATTTAGAATAGCAAGCTTCATGGTAGCTAATGACTTGGCCATCCTTGTCTTGTCATCCTCATTCTCCGTGTTGCCATGTCGAGAAGATCCTGTTGATGGTGCGTTTGAGGGCTGGCAGTAGATAAACAGAGTTGATCTGGCATCATTTCCCAGCTCTGTGTTTGGTGCCATAATGTTGGGAGCTTGAAATTGGCCACATCGGGGGTATTTATACCAAATGATTGTCAAGCCCTACAAATCAAGGTTGTTTTATTTTGAGAGAGCTGGTTGTTAAACCTTTAGCAGTATATGATTAGACATAGAGGTGACCGGCTTGCTGCTAAGTATAATGGTAGGGAGAAAAGTAGTGGGGACGGGAGATCAGAGGGAATCTGTCTCCTCTTAATCCTTTCTCCTCATTTCCACTGACAATTTTCTATATGCCATTGAGGGGGAAATAATGTGTCAGTCTAAATGTGCCACTCTCTATAGTCAGAATGGCAAGCATGGGATAATTATTCAAGAGGCTCTTCTAGAAGTTGAGCCCCCAGTGTGAAGCATTGAAAGAAATTCATAACCAAAATGAAAGCATTACAAAGCTGCAGATAAGCTTTGTTCCTGACCCATCTCATTTGGGATCCTCCAGTAAATACACCAGATGCCAGTCTTACCACATTCATGAAGAACATTGAAACAAACAAATTAAATTTGGCTTTGTGCTAGCGCCATCCAAATTAAGCCCTTTAGGTGTTTATAATGGAGCTCAACAACACCTAAGAGCAAATATGCCCCCTTTCCAATAATAAAGTTAGGTGAAATTCATTGTATCCTATGCAGGCAGGGCTCGGTGTTCTTTCCTAGGTACGGCTGACGATTGCCTATAATTTCAGTCTCAGTTCCAGTTGCATGTTCTTCTGCAGGTTGTACCTTTCCCTATTTACACCAGTCTCCTCCCAACTCAGGAAATAAAGAGAAGTTGAAACCGGGATAGATTCATAGATAACAAATATCTATTAAGTGTTCACACCCTCTATTCCATGTCCTTCTGGTGACCTTCCTTCCACAAATGTTTTACCAAGGTAGAAAGACCAGTCAGTTTAGATATGCAAAATATGTAAAATATTGTGAACCTTAAAAATTGCCCTAAAAAAGTGCCTGGGTGGCTCAGTGGGTTAAAGCCTCTGCCTTCGGCTCAGGTCGTGATCCCAGTGTCGTGGGCTCAAGCCCCGCGTCGGGCTCTCTGCTTGGTGGGGAGCCTGCTTCCTCCTCTCTCCCCTTTGCCTGCCTCTCTGCCTGTGATCTCTGACTGTCAAATAAATAAATAAATAAAAATCTTTAAATAAAAAATTGCCCTCTGATACCATTAATTTCTGGACTGATGGCAGTTATACCTGTGGTGAGCATAGCATATAGAGATATGAAATCACTGTGCCCAAACCTGTAACTAATGTGACATCATGTGTCAATTATATTTCGGTAAAAACAACAACCTTACTTTGGAGTTGTTTTTATAAAAAGGAGATGAAATTGCATTCAAGATGTCTGAGTGAGTTGATGCAACATTTTTTACTGGAGAGAATTTGTTCATTTTCCTCCTCTCCTTTCTTCATTTTGAACTTTACATAATTCAGTAAACTCTCCCATTTTGTTGTACCATAGTTCTCTTTTCATTAAAAAAAAAATCTTAAAACTCACATTTTCCAGAATATTTGGAGCAAAAGTATCCAGTGAAATTACCTACCTTAACTAAATATATTTCAGAAAAATCTATCTCCGGTTGCTGCCCAAAGAGAATCTCCCTAATGTACTTCAGTACGTGTCTTTACCAACATCTACAACACAGTGAACAATCATAGAAGTCAAAAGGCTTTTGGGGTGAGAGTGTGTTCTGGAAGGTGCATTGTCAAATTCTGAAAGCTGGTTGTGTGCATAGACTAGGAATGCAGACAGCACGGAAATAAATTCTCTTTGGAAGGTTTTTTTCCTTTGCAACAAAAAGTCTCTTGCAGGTGAAGATCAGCACCTGGCAAAATAATAATCCAGTAATTCTGATTCTCTCATATGGGCAAGGAGGGTTAGAACTAAAGGAGAGTTCCACTTCCCTTTCTCCAGTGGAAGTTTACACGTTTCAGAAAGCAATCTACTTTTGGGAGAACATGGCAACAAAAACAAACAATCTTCCTTCAAGTAAAATCCAAATGGTAACAAGTTATCCTATAGTGCTTTGTTTCAGGGTACATTTTAAGAGACTAAAAAAAAAAAAGCAGAAACAAACAAAGAAAGAAAGAAACCCACAACCCCCCCCCCCAACTCTGACAATTTGTAAGACTTAAATAAAACAAAACTGGAGCAGCTCCCTATAGCAAATACACAACAGATGCAGCCTTACGCAGTATTTCATAGTGTTCTGTGTTATTCTAAACAGGCAGGCTTCGGAAGTGTTAAAGTAAATGCTATTATTTTTTCCACCACAAACCACACATCTTAATGTAACATCTAACTTGGGGGAGTCAGAAATTCCTGTGCTTGAACCCCAGCCTCTCTTTGGCTAAGTTTTAAATTCCACAAGCCTTGGTTTCTTTACCTACAAAATTGAGATAACTCTCGTACTTATTTCACAGGTTTATTAGTGCTATTTATTTTTATCTCCAGTCATATTGTGATTCGACATACTTATCTGCGTATCTGTTGCCATTGTCCTAACCTGATTGTCTAGGCTCTCTGGCTTGGACACTGCTTTAATTCCCTATTGGTCTTCCCGTTCCTGTGTTGATTTTCTCTATTTCTCATCTGTCACGTAGAAATCAAAGTGATTGAAAAAACCTAAAAACAACTGGATCAGACTATGTTACCTTCTCAGCTAAAATCATTCAACATACTCCTTTTGCTCTTAGAATAAAACCTAAACTCCTTTCCAGGACCAGCAAGGACTTCAGAAACCTGCTTCCTTGTCTGCTTCATCTCCTTTGGAATGTTGCCCACATTCTCTTCGGCCTGGAATGTTCTCTCCCCCGCCCACCCACCCCAGTTCTGGGTACAGGAGGCTCACTGTTATTCCTTAGGTCCATTTAAATGACCCCTCTACTTATAGGGTTTCCTTACTCCTTCATCTCAATTGTGTCCCCCCCCCTCCCATGGCCAATCTAATCACCATGCTTGTTTTCTTTCTCACAGTATAAAGTTATCATTTGCAAATATATTGTTTTCTTGTGTTTTTCCCCCCTTGGGCATGTAAGCTTCACTGAGGTAAAAAGCCTTTGCTATCTTGCTCACCCATATACAGGGCCAGGAATCAGTTGGAATATGGTGGTCACGCACAATCACAGTTACATTTATTGAAAGCTGTGGAAGGCACCCTGTCAAGTGCTTTACTTGCACTTGGTCTTTGTCTGTGTCTGTGTTTTTTAAATTGCAATATAATGGGTGTACAGTCTCTTATTTTAGGTGCACCTAATAGTTGTTCATATTTGCATACATTATGAAATGATCTGCACAAAGTCTAACGATCTGTCAGCATACGGAGTCATTACATGGTTACTGACCGTATTCCCTACGCTGTCCACTACATCTCCATGATTTATTTATTTTATGACTGGAAGTTTATACCTCTTCATTCCCTTCACTGTTTCACCCATCCCCACTAATCCTTTCCCTACTTTGGTAACCTACAGTTTGCCTCCTGTATCTAGGAGTCTGTTTCTTTATTGTTTTATATTTTAGATTCTACATATAAGTGAAGCTATACAGCATTTATCTTTCTTTGTCTTATTTCTCTTAATGGAACACCCTCTCTCCATGTCCTCACAAATGGCAAGATTTCATTTTTTATGACTGAATGTTCCATAATATATAGAAGATGTGGGATATGTGTATATATATAATGTGTATATATAATATATATAAGACTTCTCTTTCTGTATCTCACTATTAGTATATAGAAATGCCACAGATTACTGTATGTTAATTTTGTATCCTCCAACTTTACTAAATACATTTATTAGTTCTAATAGTTTTTGGTAGCATCTTTAGTGTTTTCTAGCTATAATATCATGCCATCTGCAAATAGCAATAGTCTTACTTCTTCCTTTCCAATCTGTGTGCTTCCATTTTTTTCCCCTTGT
This sequence comes from Mustela erminea, assembly GCF_009829155.1. Lineage (NCBI taxonomy): Eukaryota > Metazoa > Chordata > Mammalia > Carnivora > Mustelidae > Mustela > Mustela erminea. The sequence continues at coordinate 17,720,275 of NC_045634.1, forward strand.
CTAATTGCTGTGGCTCAGACTTCCAAAACTATATTGTATAAAAGTGATGAGACTGTGTATCCATTTTTCCTGATCTTAGAAGAAAAGCTCTCAGTTTTTCACCATTGAGTTTGACATTGGCCGTAGATTTGTCATATTAGCCTTTATTACCTTGAGGAATATTCCCTCTATACCGATTTTACTGTATTTTTATTGTAAATGGATATTAAATTTTGTCAATGCTCTTTCTGCATCTACTGAAACGATATGATTTTTATCCTTCATTTTGTTAGTGTATCACATTGATTTGTGAATATTGAACCATCTTTGCATCCCTGGTGTAAATCCCACTTGATGGTTGGCAATCATCATTTCAATGCAGTTTTGGATTTGGTTTGGTAATATTTTGTTGAAGATTTTTGCATTTATGTTCATTAGGGATATTGGCCTATAATTTTCTTTTTTTGATAGTATCTTTTGTAGTTTTGGTGCAAGGATAATGCTGGCTTTGTAAAATGAATTTGGAAACATTTCTTCCTCTTTAATTTCTTGAAATAATTTGAGAAAGATAGATATGAACTCTTCTTTAAATGTTTTGTAGAATTCATTTATGAAGACATCTTGTCCTGGACTCTGTTTTTTGGGAGTTTTAAAATCATAAATTTAATTTCATCATTTTAATCAGTTTATTCAGATTTTCTATTTTTTTTTTTTTAGGTTTTATTTATTTATTTGACAGACAGATCATAAGTAGGCAGACAGGCAGGCAGAGAGAGAGGAGGAAGCAGGCTCCCTGCTGAGGAGAGAGCCCGATGTGGGGCTCGATTCCAGGACCCTGAGATCATGACGTGAGCCGAAGGCAGAGGCTTTAACCCACTGAGCCACCCAGGTGCCCCTCAGCCATTATTTCTTTAAATTTGTTTTCTGTGCTTCTCTGTCTTGGTTCTCCTTCTGGGACCCTTACAATGTGAATGTTACTGCCCTTGATCTCGCAGTGTCCCTTAAACTATCCTTTTTATTTTTATTTTACTATTATTTTTAAATTTTATTTTTCTTAAGTAATCTCTGTTCAACGTGAGGCTCAAACTCATGACCCTAAGATCAGGAGTTGCCTGTTCTACCAATGAAGCTGGGCAGGGACCCCAACTATTCTCATTTTTAAAGATTCATTTTTCTTTTTACTGTTGTGATTGGGTGACTTCCAGTACTCTGTTTTCCAGATTGCTCATCCATTCTTCTGTATCATATAATCTGCTGTGGATTCCCTCTAATGTATTTTTTTCATTTCTATTATTGTGTTATTTAGATAGATCCATTCTTTCTTTCTTTTTTAAATTAATTTATTTATTTTCAGCATAACAGTATTCATTATTTTTTCACCACACTCAGTGCTCCATGCAATCCATGCCCTCTCTAATACCTACCACCTGGTACCCCAATCTACCACCCCCCCCCCGCCCCTTCAAAACCCTCAGATTGTTTTTCAGAGTCCATAGTCTCTCATGATCCATTCTTTCTTATATTTTATAATCCTTTCCTGAAGTTTTCACTGTGTTCTTCCATTCTTCTTCTGAGTTTGGTGAACATCTTTAGTACTATTACTTTGAAATCTTTACCAGATAGATTACTTAGTCTTTGTTTTTTAAATGTTTTTTTTTTCCTGGAGTTTTATCTTGTTCTTTTATTTATAACATATTCCTCTGTCTCCTCATTTTGTTTGACATTCTGTGTTTCTTCCTATGAATTAGCTGGGACAGCCACTTCTCATGGGGGAGGGGAAGGCTGGCCTTGTATAGAGCATCCCCTGCATAGACTTCATGTACCTGGGAGTTTAGTGGGTTGGGGCAGGGGTCTCAGGATGTGTCCCAACCAGGGCATTTTGGTTGGATGGCTAGGGCTGGAGGAAGTACGTGTGTGGAATCCTGAGCATATCCACTGTGGCTGCCTTGGTGAGATGGCTAAGACTGGAGCAGATGTGGGCTGGAGCTGTCCTGGGGTGTGCAGCATGAGAGCTGCCCAGGTGGGAAGCTGGAGTAGGCATGGGTGGGAGACAGTCCTAGGATGTGCTACGCCACGGCAGCCCTGGCGGGACAGCTTCACTGCATGCAGGCAAGTCGGTCTCAGAATGTGCCATGCTGGAGCTGCCTTGGCAGGATGGGTCCAGGTGGGGAGACCTGGGACACAGGGTGCCAGAGCCACCTTGTGGGGGGTGGCTGGAGTTATTGTCGGCCAGCCTTGCAGTGCACCTGGGCAGCCCTAGCAGGCTGGCTACGGCACCTGGACCCTGCTCCGACTTTCCCTATCAAGGTGGATCCAGGTGGAGGGGATGTAAAAAATCGTACTTGCCAGAGCCTTAGATTCTCAAGAGTTCCAGCAGGTTTCCCTCAGTTTGGCAGGGGCCCTGGGCTTAGTAAGTGGATTTACTTAAAAGTCTAGTTTCCCTTTAAACAGCTGTTTTTCTCCTCCCTCCCGTGTGCCCAGCGTGGGTGAGTCTGCCCATGGGCCCCTCCGTGATAATCCTTCCTACTGCATCCGCCCCCATTGGGGGTGGGGTTGCCATCATTTCCTGCCTCCATCTCTTCCTGTCTGGTCCCTCTATCATTTGTCATGCAAACCTGCTCCATCAGCCCTAGTTCTTCTTCAGGAGCAATCGCTCTACGTGGAGGTACAGATACAGCGTGTCTGTGGGAAGAGAAGTGTTCGGGGTCTTCCTGAACACTGCCACCTGGGACCTCCCTCCTGCACACACTCTTCTATTTCTTACAACTTGCAAAGTAGGTATTATTTTTTTTATTCCATTTTATACATGAGAATTAAAATATTGTGGCCAAGATTACTTAGGTTAAAAGTGGTAGACCTCAGATCACAACCAAGGGAGACGAACTGCAGAATCTAACTATAATTGTTTTTTGTTTTCCTGGTTAATATTTGTTGAATGTTTAGCACATAGTATGTGCCTAGAATCTAACAAGTGCTAAAAATAAAGCAGTAATAAATAAAGCAGTAATTAATACTATAAATAAATATATTTAATATTATATAAATATATTTATATATTTTATATTTAATATTATATAAATAATAGTATAAATAAAGCAGTAATTAATACTGATATTATTTATATTGAAACAGTTTTATTCTCCTATTAGACTGCTTCCTTGGTGTTGTAGTGGCAGGGTCTGAGGTACAGCTGATAGAAAGTTGAATGGGTGGCTGACTAGTCTGTGAAACTTCTCCGGCATTAGCTGTCTGTCTGTAGTAATTCTGTGGCAGACATGCCTTGAGTCAAATCAGCTGATTTGGCTTAAGGCTATCTCAAACAGCCTTGTAGAATACGAATCCTCATTTTAAATTTGAGAATCTAATGCTACTCGATGTTTCACAAATCTTACTTACAATCAATGTTACACTTCTGTGGAAGCTATAAAATATATTTCAGTGACTGGAAGCCATTCAAAAGATTATATAGAGATTTACTACTTTTAAATTGGAAGCAGAATGTGTGCAGTGGCTGAGCAATGGAGGAGAAACTTCAGGGCTGAATCTTCATCTGATCCTCAACCACGATTTTCGGCGGGTCTTTCCTCACTTCAGTCAAATTGGACCTTTCATAAAAGATTTATGGTAACAAAAGGATGTGGATACTCATTTAAATTTAAAATGGTTGTACTGATTTAGAGTAGTGGCGCGTCCAAAAAGATAAGATGATATCCCAGGAAATGCAAAGCATGTTGGGCCGAATTCCGTTCACAGAGAAGTGGGTTGATGACCTTCCCTCCAATGGTGAGAGAGGGGGTTCTCATGATCTTATCTCATGGGTTATGCAGATTTGAGAATAATGATACATGTAAGACACTTGTGCAAGGCCAAACACATAGTAAATAGTATTTTTCCTAATCCAATTATTAATATAAAAATAGCTTGAATGCTTTTCTTTCCTTTGTTGGAGACTTCTAAATACCCAAAGGGATGTGTTAAGGATGAATGACTGAACCTCTTTTTAAAAAAGGGAACAGTATGCAAATGACTGAGTTTTATGTGTTTATAATAATATATGAGGCTATGAGTAGAGATGAGGCATCATTTTTTTGTTACAAATCTCAGACTGGTTATGTCCACACCTTTGTGTCTAAGGTAAGAACCTAAAAACAAAAGAAAACAGAGTGGTCTGGATTCTCCTTTGCTACCATGTAGTCTGGCCTTGGCTGAACAGTTTATTACATTCTAATTCTTAGTTTTTAATCTGTCAGTGATGTCTGGCTAACTTGATACTGCAAATGTGCTTGTTTGTATTGTTTTTCACGTTACGGAAATTACAAGGTTCTTTTGAGATAAAGCTTTCATCTCTTTTCTTAGAGTTTATGCCCTGCTTTTCTCAGTACCATGATGCTTCCTTTTCAAGAATATTAAATACAATATTGGCACTGGCTATAAATAGTGAAAGGTTCAGAAGATCCAGTGGGAAGGATTTTAAAAATTTCTTTTCCCTCTGTACCTGCCCCCCCCCACGCCCCCTTCCCGCACTGTGAAGTAATTCTACTCATTATTCATTGTCTCACAGTAGAGATGCAGTAGAGAGGAAAACCAGGCAAAAAGGGTCTTTCTGGAACTGGTTTCTGAAGACTGAATCCATTAAGGAGTTTAGACTGGGTCAATCTGCAGGAAGCATCAAAAGCAAGGAGAAATAAATTCTGAAGAGCTAATGTACAGCATGCTGACTATAATTAATATATTGTAGATTTGCAATTGATTTCAAGGGCTTTTCTCAGCTTCTAGAAGTCACCTACATTCCTTGGTTTATGGATCCCTGTGTCTTCAAAGCCAGCAACAGCAGGCTGGGTTCTTTTCATGCCTCACCACTCGTGTCTTCCTTTCCATACTCTCTCTCTCCTCTCTGTAGACAGTCAAACTCCTCATCCTTTAAGAGGCCATGTAATTAGATTGAGTTCACCTGGCTAATCCAGGATAATCTATTTCATCTTAATCCCATCTCCAAAATCCTTTTTATCATGTAGGTAACATATATACAGGTTCTTATGATTAGGATGTAATCACTACTCCTGTGGTGATTTGGGGAAATCACTCTGCCCACTACAGAGCTTTAATTTTCACACTTGTTACTCATGTGGGATTAAAGAGAACAAGGCTTACTTCCATTCTCTATTCACCCGCAATGCACCAATTCTTAAATTCCACCTTTATTTACAGTAATCTATATGGACAGGGCTTCTGAATCTCAGCATTATTGACATTATGGACTGGATAGTCTTTGCTGTGTAGATCTGACCTGGGTGTGGGAGGATGTTGAACAGCATTCTTGACTTTTACCACTAGATGTCAGTAGGTCCTCTTCCAGTGTGACAACCAAAAAAGGGGAAAAAACAAAAAAAAAAAACAAAACCAAAAATACAACAAAAAAAAACCAAAGACACAAAATAAAAAAACACCGAAACAACAACAACAACAAACAGGCTCCAGACACTGCCAAAAGTCCTTCGTGGGCCTAAATCATTCCTCACTGGGAATGACTCATCTAGACTGACCAGGTATACTTCATTCAAAAGAGGATTTTTGTTTTTGTTTTAATAAGGACTCTTCCATTTTTCTTCATGTCAGTAAAATTCCACTGGCACTTGTACAACTCCTTGTGTAAGTTCTTCCTATTCTTATCTTATCTATTCTAACCTTATTCTTATCAAAATCAACTTTTCCTCTTGTGGGACTCCCCTCTCAGGAGGAGCACACTTACTTTCTATTAAGCTATTAACTTCTTCTTTCCTAGTTTTATAGATAAGAATTATACACTATTTCTTTTAAAATTTCTTTGTTAGTAACTTAGCTAGTATTTTTGCAAGGCAACCATAATTCTTTCATGCATTACCTATTCATATCTTTTGCACGTTTTTCTGTTCCAATGTTTGGGTTTTTTTTTTTTAACGTGTTTAATAGTTTTTATATTTAATATAGTAATTTATTCTGTAATATATGCTGTGAATATTTTTTCCAGATTTTTGGGGTATTATTAATGTAGTATGATGACCAATCTATGAACAGAAAATTAAGATCCTAACTATAAGGATATTCTGAAAGAAGATATCAAAATAAAAGAATGCAAGCAACAATATGAGATAAAAGGAAAAAAAAATTCTAAGTTAAGTTAAACTGCATTAAAGTATTGGGAATTCATTAATTTGGCAATTAGTAAGTCCATAATGCTTTTTTTTTTTTTTTTTTCCGTTTCCGGTACTGTTCTAAGCAATTTGGATACAACAGTGTACATACTAGAAAACATTTTCTGCTTTTTTGGACTTTACATATTAGTGGGTGTGGATATAATAATAAAAATACTAGCTAAACTATATTACATGGCAGAAGGTGAAAAGTACTATGGAAAAATAGGCAAAATAGAGCAAGGTAGCCTATCAGAAATTCTGGGAGCAGAGAGGGGGCTTCAGTTGGCAATATCTAATAGCATTTTCACGTATCACTGCAAAGGTAAGATGGGAAACAAGACTTGAAAGGGTGAAGGAGTTAGCCCGTGTGGGTGTCTTAGACAAATACCTTCCAGGCAGAGGAAAGGGCTGTGAAAGCCTCTAAGGTGGGCACATGCCTGGCTTGTTTAAAGAGCAGCAGAGGAAACAGTGTGGCCGGAGCAGAGAGAATAATGAGCGATGAGCCCAGTTATTACGTCGGAGGGAACCTGGAAACCATTGCAGGGTTTGGGGCAGAGAAGCAGCATGATGTGGTTTACGTTTTTGACTAATGACTTATTTTGAGTGAATGTCAGTCTCTTATAAACGTTACAGAAAATAGTACAGAGAGTCCCTGTATACCTGTTACCCAGCTTCCCTCCATATTAATAAATTATATAGCCACATTGTAATTGTTGAAACCAGGAAACTGATATTGATACAATGGTGAATCTACAGACATTATTTAAATTTTCTCAATATTAGAATTAATGTCCTTTTCCTAGATTCTTTTCTACATCTGACACTGCATTTATTGTTCATTGGTTTTGAAGAGTACTAGCCATTTATTTTGTAGGGTGGGTCTCAAATTTTGTTTGATATTTTGCCATGATCTGATTGATGTTGTGCAATTTTTGGCAAGTCTCCCACAGAAGTGATGTGCTCTTCTGGGTGTGTCATGCCCAGGAGTACATGACGTTGATAAGCCTCATTTTTGGTGATGGTTTGATGACTTGATTAAGTCGGTATCTGCCAGATCTCTGTGCTGTGGAGTTAAACTGTCAATTTTAAAGTAATGAGTATAGTGTACGAAGATCCTTTGAGGCTATGTAAATACCTGTTTCTTATAATACTTTCACCAAGTAGATTTGGTATTTATTGATGATTCTTGCCTGCAGCAAATATGATGTAGTGTTTATCAAATCACATTTCTAGTTCCATCATTATTTTTACATTTATTGACTAGAATTCTATGGTGAGGAAGGGCTGTCCCATCTCTCCATTTATTTAGGTATTTGATTATTTATTTATGTGAGAGTGGACTCATGGATTATTATCATTATATTTTTCATTTGTCCCTGCTTTGGCTAATGAGAGCTACTTCAAATTAGTTTCCATGTGCTTTGGCATACCCCATTATTTTGTAAGAATTTCCTTAACTTACTGACACTGTAAGATAAAATATAAAGATAGATAAGGGAGATCAGGTGTAAGGATATTACAGTAATTTAGGTGAAATGAGGTAGCTTGATCTGTGGAACTAGCAATAGAAGTCAAGATAAATGGTTTCATTCTAGATATGTTTTGATGATATAACTGAGAAATTTCCTGGTGGAAATGATACGGGATATGATGAAAAGAGAGGGATTGAAGGTTGTTATAATTTGGCCATGACACAGGAAGGTGGTAGAGCAGGTTTTGGGGAAAAGGTTGGGCGTTTAGTTCTGCGTATGCTCAGCTTGAGATGTTCTTTAAACATCCAAATGGGGACTGTATTAGTCTGTTGAGGCTGATATGACAAAGTGCCACAGAACTGGCTGGCTTAAACAATAGAAATTTATTTCTCCTCGTTCTAGAGGCTAAAAGTCCACAATCAAGATGCTGGCAAGTATGGTTTCTGGTGAGGAAAATGGTCTGCAGACGCTGTCTTCTAGCTACATCCGATTGGTCTTTCTTTATGTGCTTTTGGAGAAAGAGAGAGCAAGCTCTCTTGTTTGTCTTCTTATAAGGGCAGTAATATTGTTGGATCAAGACCCCACCCTTATGATTTTGTTTAACCTTAATTACTTCCTTAGAAGTTTTATCTCCAAATACAGCCCAGTTGGGGGTTATAGCTTTAAAATATGGATTCTAGGGGGACACAGACATTTAGGCCATTACAGACATTTTGAGTAGGCAGTGGAAAAGTAAGTCTTGTATTTAGGAGAGATGCTTGAACTGAAGATATAAATGATACATGTGGGAGTTACATACATGTAGATGAGATTTATAACTGTGAGATCGACAAGACCATCAAAGCAGGGAATGCAAATAGAAAAAACAGGAGACTGAAGACTGAATCTTGAGTTTTTAGAGTGAGTTTAAGAGAGAAATTGGAGACCAAGTAAAGAGGCAGTTCTTTTGAAGAACTTTGGTGTGAAGGAAAACAAATGTGGTGCTATCTGGAAGAAACAATGGCAGTTTTTATTTTGTTTGTTTTGTTTTTTGTTTTTTAAGATAGAGCATCAGTAGAGTATAAGGTGTTAGAAATAATCCAGTGGTAAGAGGAATTTGATAAGACAGCAAAGAGAGGAAAGAATCATCTGAGTGATAGTCTTGGATAGATTTAAGGGAATGGGTTATAGTCTCCAAGTCAGATAAGTACCTTTAGAAAAGAGAAGGAATAGTTTATCTCAGGGAAAATTTGGGACAGAAGAGTAAGGGAAGATGCCAGCTGGAGGGTCAATATGATTGCAGGAGTCTGGAGGGTTCTTTTCAGCCAGATCATTATCTGAAGATAGAGAAAGGGAGGAAGGATTTGAGGTTTGAGGGCGGAGTGGAGAAGGTGGGAAATAGTCTGCTAAGTAAGTGGGGCATTAATGGACTGGAGAAAGTATGACACGATTTCTAGAAAGCATTAGAGAATTTGTCCATGCTCATGAATATAAACCAAGGTAGACCAGCCAACCTGATTGTGGGGTTTCTTTGACTAATGTCACTCACTCAAGTTCAGGTGGGAGAGTAGGCGAAGAGTGGGATTTAACCCGTATGTAGTTTTGTCAGAGAAAGATAAGGAGGAAGAGCTCACTGAAGTCATATGCAGCAATGTGATTATAATAATCAATCATGGAGTCCTAGTGGGGTAAAGAGAGAAGTAGGATGCAGGGGTGTTCAAAAGTAAAAGGTAGAGGTGATAATGGATTGGTGGTTCTGTGAGGGCTAAAGATTGTTTAAAATGGGGTCCTACAGGAAGTGGATGAAAAAGGTCAAAGAATGGGAATCTTGAAATTGAGATTAGAAGAAAGTGTTATTGCTAGGGATAAAGTCTAGTTATGGCCATAGGAATGAGCGACAGTTCACAAGTTCTATCTGTGTGTGTGTGTGTGTATTTTAATATACTCTGTGTAAAGAAAGAATAGTATGGTATCACCATATCAGGGAATACTCGAACTACATACAACTTCTAGAATTTTTAGAAGGTAAGTAGCAAAAAAAAAAAAAAAAGTACATGATAGTACATGATTTTATCTCATCTCTATTAAAGCATGGTTTTGATAACTGGTGATGATTTTTTTAAGAGTTTAATGTCATAAATAGATACATGGCTGATAATAGCAGTTCTGAATCTATAAAAAGGTAGAACTTTGAAGAGTATCTTAATCTCAAAAAACTTAGACACACACACACACTTTTTTTTTCCCCCTAAGCTCTGAAATGTGTGGTCACTGTGCAGCTCACTGATCATCTGGAACCTACTCGATTCATAGACATTTTCAATCTGGTTTCTAGGCAGTTCTCCTAGCAATGAAGCAGTTCTCCCATGAATACAAAATGATTTACGGATAAACTGGAACCGTAGCTTTCCTGCTATTCTTCTGACCTTTGAGAATCAAATGCAAAATCCAATATCACAGACGACAGATTTTTATAGGATCAAGACATGACCTGGAATTATTTTCACTGAACTTAAGTAGTTGCACTCTGATCTAGAAAATCATAGTTTGTTCAGATCAATGGGTTTCCATTATTTCTTGCTTGATTTAACTGGTTTAAGTTCAACTTTAACTACAGCTCATTTGTAGAAAGATGTTGATTTTTAATGTGCATTTCAATAATCTTTTGATATCACAGAAATATGTTTATAGTAATGTTCAGACCAGAGGACTAAGTCAAAGATAAAACTTGATTGAATTACCTCTTGCCTTGTTCATGGCATTTCATTTTTTTAAAAAAGATTGGTAGGTAAGTAATCTACTTATTTATTTATATTTCTCTGAATCTATAGCAATGCAGAACTTGGAAAACTGTCTCATTTCAACTGATCATATTACAGAAAAGAATTAAGGCAGACTATGGCAGTCTGTCATTGTTATACAAACTTACTTGTCTTTTTTTTAAACATGAAATTCTCTAACTGTGCTTATTTTCCACCGAGTTTCAGGTGACCTTCTCTAATTACACTTCCAGATGTAACACTTTGCTTCCTGAGGCTTTCACAAGAAGTGCTGGGTTCCGGGACTTGAACTCTCTTTCCAGTCCCACATCCAGTACCAGGCAAGTTAAGCTTGGCAACAATGCTCCTTGGGTAAAAGTTGGCATGGCATTTATATCTCGGTACACTGCCATGTGATCTGTGAGGCTGAATATAAGTATGCACTGGAATGAGAAACCTAAGTAAGTCAAGTGATGCAGGAACTTAGCAGAAAGTTAAAATCTGGCTGAGAAGTTTCTTTGCTTTTATTGACTTTGAGTGTATATTTAAATTTTAATGTCTTCTCCAATCCATAGTCCTGGAGCATAGAAAGTCTTCTGTAACACTTGGAGACTTTGAACACTCTTCCTTGATCCTAGTTGTAATGCCTTTGCTACTTTTTGACCAAATTTCTGGTTCTGGTCTCAAAAAGTAAATGGATATGAAAGAGCAGAATGTATTTAAAATTTCCTTTTGTATTTTTTTTTTTTCCTTTTGAGAAGGGTTAGTGTCTGCTGTCTACGTGGTGGGATTTCAGAATTCTCGGATCTTGGAAGTACTTTCTCTCCTATTTGTTGTCTGCTATTTTCCCATTAACTTTCTTCTTCACTGATTTAAAGTTTTATTCATAGTTAAAATACCAATGCTTGTATTTTACCAAAGTAATTATTTTGAGCAAGTGTGACAAGCTTTGCTGCTCCCCACCCTCTGCACAGGTCTTAAAGGAGAGCTAACAGAAAAGGTGGGAACCACTGGCCCTGATGTTCTTACACTCAAACTTTCTCCTCAACCTGCTGGCATATTCAAGCCTGGTTTTCTCCCTGCCTACTTTTTTCTCCTTTCTTCCTTGTTTCCTCCCATCTACTTTCTCTCCTTCTCCATCATTATTTTTGCTTTTCCTGTTGATTTTTTTCCCCACTTGTAAATTTCAGAAAATTTTCCATGATACAGCTCAATTTTACTGATGCTATTGAATAGTTATTTTTAAACACAATAGTCTCCTTTAATTAGCAGATACTATTTTCCCCTTGCATCTCATGAAAATTGTCTTTAATATATAAATGTACTCTGGTTAAGCATCTCCTCTGGCACGGGTGGTGATCTCAGCGTCCTGGGATTCAGCCTCAAATTGGGCTCCGCGCTCAGCAGGCAGTCTATTTCTCCCTCTCCCTCTATCCCTCCTCACTGCTTATGCTTGTGCTCTCTCTCTTAAATAAATAAAATCTTTAAATATACATATACATACATATACATTATATATACATACAGCATATATGTATATATGGATAAAAGGAGATAGATATATAGATATAGATATATCTATATCTATATCTATATATAAAAAGGAGATCTATCTATCTATCTATCTATCTCCTTTTTCCCTTCTTCCATTTATGGGATGAAATACAAGTTTTCCCCAGAATGAAGAACCATCGATTTTCTTTTGCTGGAGCATCATTATCTGTCTGAGGTGTCTATTAACTCTCTCCTCAGAGATTCACAATCTCTGTCCTTATTCTCTGTGTTTGGCCTCTAATTCAGCATTTGGCTCCATATATTGTTTTTGTGCTATTTCAAATGTATTTATTATTTCTGTAATAGTGTTGCTTTGATCCCAAGTTTGTCTTTTTAGCTTTGCAGTCTCGTTTTTCACTTTATTTTGTTGTCTTATCCTTTCATCTTGGGTGTCTTGTTTTATTGATTTCCTGTTGTTTGTGAGTTCTTCTAAAGTACAAATGACTCATTGTGGAGAGTTTTGTTTTTTTTTCCTTGTTCTTTGGGCAGTATTTAATTCGGTAATTGTGTCTTTTGGTTGCTCCGTCTCTGTCTCTGTCTCTCCTCTTTCCATTTCACTGAACTTTTCCTCCTTATTTTGTTTAGAATTTAAAAGAAGAATGACATGTTTCTCGTAATTAGAAAACACTCTGGAGGTATATAAAGATTTTTTTTTTTTTTCTGTGCCTCGCCTCCCATCCCCTGAGGTGGTCACTGTTGCTAATACTTATCTATATATGTCCACATTTTATTTCTGCCACTAATATATATGTGTGTCCACATGTACATGTATGAATAGGCTTTTTTAATTTGTTTCAAAAATAGCAACCTACTCCATATGCTTCTTTAAAATTTGCTTTTCCCAAATTTGCTTTTTTTAAGATTTTGTTTTTAAATAATCTCTACACCTGATGTGTGGCTTGAACTCACAGCCCAGAGATCAAGAGTCTCATGTTCCACCAACTGAGCCAGCCAGGTACCCCCAAAATTTGCTCTTTTTAAAAATTTAATAATTTACACTAAATCTCTTTTTAAAGAACTTATCTAACTCATTTTTATCTTTTATTTTTAAAATTTTATTTATTTTTTAAAGTAGGCTCCACACCCAGGATGGAGCCTAACACAGGGGCTTGAACTCATGACACAGAGATTAAGACCCTGAGCTGAAATCAAGGGTCATATGCTTAATGGACTGAGCCACGCAGATGCCTGTAACTCATTTTCAAACCTAGCTGCCTGACACTCTATTTTATGGACGTACTAAAAAAATTTAGTACATCAGGAACATTTTCTTTTTTGTTATTATAAACAATAGTTCAGGAAATGATGCTGTATTCATGTACTAATGCTTTTATACCTGTTGAATTGATTCCAAAAGGGAAATTACTGGGGTGGAGGGTATGTGCATTTAGTTATTGACAGACACTATTGGATTACTTTCCAGAATGCTTCTAAAAGTTCATACTTGCTTTAGCATTGCATGTGAGTAGCTATTTTAGATATTTTAAAAATAATCTTTCTCATGTTTATGAACTCTGATTTTCAAATTCTTACATTTTATTCTCAAATTACCCTGAAAAATAATTAAAGTACTTTAAAAGTTACTATTTTGCTACATAAGTTTCCCCCCTCCCCCGGAGTTGATTTTATTTTGGTTGGTATTGGGCTCCCCCCCACCCTTTCAGGCATGTTTGAACAATTATTCAGCAAAGACTTTTGAGCACTTATTGTGCCCCAGGCACTGTTCTAGGCACTGTGGATACCGCCAGAAACAAAACTGACAACCGTGCCCCATGGAGCTTTCATCCTGGAATGCAAAAAATATATAAGTAGACAAAAAATAAATATAAGAACTTGATGTACGAGGAACATGAGGAAAACTGTGGGAACGTATTCATATGATAGAGAGTGACCAGGTTGTCAGGGAAAACCTATCTAAGGAACATGAGACTTTAAAGAAAAAAAAAAAAGGCAACTCTCTATATGAAGATCTGGGGGAAGAGTATTTTAGGCAGTGGGAAAGCAATTATAAATGTCCTGAGGTTGAAACAGTTTTCAGAAATCTCTAAGAGCCCCAAACCAGACTGTTTACAGCAGAGTGAGAAAAAAAGAAGCATACCTGAGATGAAATAAGGAAAACTGGTAGGGGCAAAATTACCTGAGGTCCTCCAGCCTTGGTAAAGGGTTTGGTTTTCATTGTGAGTGAGAAAAGAGTCCTTTGGGTGAATTCTAGGAGGTATATGATTTTTGGTTTATATTCTAAAAAAGATCATTCTGGCTTTTCAATGGAGAATGCATTGTCGGAAACCGGAATAAATCAAAATGCTTTGTAGGAAATCCAGGGCAGAGGTGAAGGTAGGATCGTTAAGAAGTAGTTAAGGTAGTTAAGAGAGTAGTTAAGAGCCCAATGAAAAAATGGACTAGTTTGGGGTAGCTTTTGGAGTCATACTTGGCAGAACTTGCTTAGGGACTGAGGAAAAAAGAAGTATCCAAAATGACTGCTGGGTTTTGGCTTGAGCAATTTTGTGGCTGGTTATGCCATCTACCAAGATAAGAAAAGAACAGTGAAGAGATTTGAGGGATGGTAGATTAAGAGTTCTTTGCTTTTTGAGATTTAAAATTAGTAAAAAACTGGTACTGTGGTTATTAAAGTTGATCCCTATAAGTTTAAAGTGAAGTCCATTCTTCGCTCTCAGGCTGGAGTAACTGAAATTTCTGAAGAGGATGATACAGTCAACTTAACGGAACATGTTTTTTGGTAGTTGTGTGTCTTAACCAGCTGAGGGAGCTTATATAACATTTTATGTGTATTGGTTGGGCAAACTAATTTTGGCATACCTAACTTAAAAATAAATGTAAAGTATGAAGCTCTCAGAAAAAAAAACAAAAAAACTGGTACTGTGGTATACCACAATATTAACTTGAGAGGTGCCAGCATATCAATGGTACTTGAAATGATGGAATTAATTTTTGTCCACATCAAAGGATAACTTAATAGAAAATTTGACAAGAGAGTTCTGAGTGTGCGAAGTGGGGCTGGTGGGACGTAAGGCTCTTTTGTAAGGGCAGCAGAATGAAAGCTTGTTTTAATTCTGTTGCACAAAAGCATGAATGCTGAGGACCTCACTCTAGAGTATCAGCATTTACATTAGCTGCCCTAGTTCTCTGCAGGTAATTTATTCTACTCTTGTATTATTCCTAGCAAAGACCTTTTATCTTTTCCTAGAGTCTACACGTTTGCTTTTACCCCTCTGTGTACTGATCTAAAAATCCCATATGGAGGGGAACCTGGGTAGCTCAGTCAGTGAAGTATCTGCCTTCAGCTCAGGTCATGATTCCAGGGTCTTGGGATGGAGCCCAGGGTTGGGCTCCCTGTGCAGCCCGGAGTCTGCTGCTGCTACTCCCTCTGACCTTCCTCTCTCTGGTGTTTTCTCTCAAATAAACCAATAAAATATTTTCTTGAAAAAAATCCCATGTATATAGAGACTTTTAACCCATTTTCTTGTGCTCAGTTTCATACTTTCATGCTCTGACAGACTGTGCAGACATCCAGATCGTTCTGAGATTCCAGATGAACAGGCTGATGCTCTCCCCTGCTTTAGAACACTTTGCTTCCTTTTCTCTCACACCGTATGCTTTCATGCCCATAGAAGGTTTTAGGAACACTCCATTCATGACTGGCTCCCACCTTTTTCTTTATTATTGATGGATTATAGTATTGTGATGCTCTTATTGTTATTTTCAAGATCTCAAAAGGAAGAGAGAAACGCCCATAGGAAGTTGATCATCTTGAAATGGAAAACTTTAATTTTTGTGTGGACCAAAATGTTTGCCCTTTATAGTTGATTCTTCATCTTTCTATAACACTTTATATTTATCTTCATTTTTTGTAGTGTTTTTGCATAGTTCTCATCCCGTTTTGTTTAATTGTATTGGCCTTTTTTATGGGGAGTACTCTAGAACTTCCATATAATATTTTTCAATTCTGTTAAACGCTTTCCCCCATTTACTTGAGACATGTCAGTCTTACTCTCTTGAATGATGTGTTTGGTTTTGGTTCTTCTTTCTGTGTAAAATAAATATCTTTGGTCCTCCAAATTTTTACTTCATTTAGAGATTATGATCACCAGATATGAATTTCTGAAGGTAGTATTCAATTTTTAAATCCATCTCTGCCTCCCCAAATGATCTGCCTCCAAGCTCTGAGCATAGGGATTCAAGAAAGGCTTAATGAAACATCTAGCTGGACAATGATATTTCTCTCTAACTTCTATTAACTATACTTGTTTATCCATTCAACCAACATTTATGGAAAATCCCCTGTGTTTCAGGCTTTGCGCACTGCTACACACTGGGGATACGGAGCTGAACAAGACTGACAGGACTTTTAGACATTCAAGAATGCTAACATTCAACATCCATCTTGTTTTGTGATCTGTTAAATTGTGAATGTTTTTTCTTCTCAGTAAGAAAGGTGGTTAAGGGTGAAATCTGTTTTATGTATTTCTTTGGAACTCATTCTCTTCCCTTAACAAAAATATACATCGGTACTACATTAAATGTCTATGGTTCCTCTTGGTCTGTGTTCTCCTGCCATCACGGACCTTAACCTACTTACCCTGAAACAGAATGTACTTTCCATGGCCCTTTCTTAGAACCACATCTATGGCTCTCTTATTCATAGGCTTCCTCAACACTTTTTTAAATAGTAAGTTTCAAGTATATTATCCAGTTAAATATCATGGTAGGGATGATGCGCGCTCTATCAGTAGAGTCTGGAAAGGACTCTTCACTTGGGAAGAGTTAAGGAGGAACAAGACAAGTTCAGGCTTTAAGGCACTGAAATTCAGGGGTGGCAGAAATGAAGGTTTGGGTTTGGGAGTGATCTTTCTGGATTTTTGAGTAGCTCGTTCCTTTTTCTTAAGCATAGAAGACCAACATAAGAAAACAGAGGGGGAGAGACAGAAAGTAGCGAGGTTCAGTTGCCAGTTTAGTTGTCTTCTCTTCGTTGGCATTTTGCTATGCCCTATATTTCTGTCCTTTTTCCCTAGCGAGACGCTTAGAAGATCTATGCGTTATCTCATTGTTTTTGGTCTTTCTCTCCCTGCTGAGAATCTGGGTGTGTCATCATGTCTTAAGATTTTATGTGTGTATTTTTAGTTTTAAAAATAGAGAATGGTAAGGGTGGGAGCAGATTATTTCACGATGTGTATGTCATCTATCTATCATCTATCTACATACACACACATACATATATACAATGGGATGCACCATAGTGTAATAGAGCCCACAACAATGTACAGAACCCCTCCTACCCATTAATTTAATTCTCTGATTAATTATCTAGAATTCATCTCACTTATCTATAATATGTAGGAGCACTTAGCTGACAATACAAACCAATTTATGTTATAAACTCTTTAAATAATAGCAGTGATACAAGTAATACTAGGTCTCATGTGTTGAGTATTCATTATATGTCGGGCACAATGGCAGGCAATTCCAGATATAAAATCCCAGCAGATAAGAACAGTGTATTTGAGGTCATCACATCCCCATTATATCATTATGTCTACATAAAAAGAACATGGAAATAATCAGATTGTTGGTTAAATTTGTAGATGATTTCAAGTTTCCCACCTATAACTTAAATCAATAATTTTAGAAATATTATTATATCATTAGTTCTCTACAGTGTTTAGTTACTTTAGTATGTGTTTAGTGTTTAGTATGATTAGGATGAAATGTATTCTCATCATAGAATATTATTAAGTATTAATAACATTTATTATTAAATATTGATGACATTTATTATTAAATACCGATAACATTTATTGATTACTTATTATGTGCCAGTGTTATAGTAATTGTGAAGGAATAGATTTTTTAATCTTCAAGATAAGTATGCTTATTTCTCCAATTTCAAAAGAAAATTCCCCCAGGGCTATGTGGCCTGTCAATAAAAATAACATTTTGATATTGTGCTTATATAATTTAT
The DNA here is from genome assembly GCF_009829155.1 of Mustela erminea. Lineage (NCBI taxonomy): Eukaryota > Metazoa > Chordata > Mammalia > Carnivora > Mustelidae > Mustela > Mustela erminea. The sequence continues at coordinate 17,738,168 of NC_045634.1, forward strand.
TTTTTTATTTTTTATTTTTTTTAAAGATTTTTTTTTATTTATTCATTTGACAGAGATCACAAGTAGGCAGAGACGCAGGCAGAGAGAGAGAGAGAGAGAAGCAGGCACTGCACTGAGCAGAGAGCCCGATGCGGGGCTTGATCCCAGGACCCTGGGATCATGACCTGAGCCGAAAGCAGAGGCTTTAACCCACTGAGCCACCCAGGCGCCCCTAATTTATTTTTTTAAATGCCTAGCATTTTCTGTTTTATTTTGATAATGTATGTCAGACTATATTCTTATAAGAAAGTAAAGGAAAATATGTGGGAGAAAATATATTCTCAATAGTATATGACCTCTTTTTAAGGATCGTCATTGACTGGAAAGCTGCATCAGTGTAACCACCATTGGGGCAGTTACTCTGGAATAGCAGGATATTCAAGTTCTAGAGATACCTGAAATCGGCTGGATGGCTCATTCAAGTTCAAGCAACTAGAGCAAAAAAGTTGATTCCAAAAAAATCACAAAATAATCCAAATGTTAGTGTGATCAGTTTTATAAAAATAAAATAATTACTATACCTGATCAAAGAATGAAAGAGAGCTTAGTCATGCACGAGGTGAAATTTTTTTATGTGACTTCCAGTAGAAATTTGTTGATCCAGGATATTAACACATTGTTCAGCTTATTAAAAACCCTCTTCTTCTTCAAATCATTTCCTCATCTGTAAGAGGTTAGTCAGGTATGAGAATGTTGAGATACCTAGGATTTTGGAGTTTATTTGAATATGCTGATAATGTCAAGCATATCTATGTCTCTTCTTATCTTCAATATAAATTATTAGTTAATGATCACAGCATCCTAGCAAGTTGGGATCAAAATATTATTCTCCCTTTGTAGGTTGCTGTGGGTTCACACCAGATAAGGAGTGCCTTATTGGAGATGGCTGGCAAGGCAGGGGCAGAGAGGAATTAGACTGTCAAACTCTGGATGCTTCATCTCAGTTTAGTTGAGGGATTCTCACCAACTTCTCTGCAGACCCCGTGGCAACTGAGGAAGCAGAAGTGAAGCCGAGAATCAATGCTAGCTGGGTCTGCTTGCGGTTCTCACTCTGAATTTTGGTGTGTTTGGGGAGGAGTTAAGAACCCAGGAGCCCATAAACTAACCTCCAGGTAATAATATAAACAATCCATTCTTTTTTAAGTTCATATATTTTTTTGAGTTGGCAGCCTCAACTCCCTAGTTCAATGCCAAGGGCCAGTACTGTGCTGAGCTTTACCAGGAAAATCTTCATCATTCTAGAAAACAGCTAAAGAAAATAAAATGATTTTTTTTTCAGTTAAACTTGTAACTGAAAAACTTCTATGATTTTGCAATATATTCTTACAAAACTCAACTATATTAGGTATATAAGAGATATTAACCAGCTAAATGAAATTCTGCAAATCTGGAAAGACAGAATACTATGATAAAAGGAAAGACTGGAGGCTAACTTATAGTTCAAAATATTTATGGCTGTATACTCAAAACAAAAATCATGACTGAATAGGTCTACATATTGAAAACTTAGCTTTCGGAGTTTCACAGTTTTGAAAGAAAGTTATTAAAACATAAATTGCCTGGTATTTTCTTGACATAGGTAAAATAGCAAATTTGATTTATGAAGATTGTCAGTTATAATAAAGCAGAACAAAACATAGTCATTTTACCTAATCAGTGGTATGTTGTTATAAATTCTCATCACAACTCCATATGTTATCCAAAAATATAGAAAGAAGCTTTCAAAATCACAAAGATGACACTTAGAGCTGACCTAAGGGTCAGAGCTGACCCAAAAGGAAGAAAGTGAGAGGTGATTAAAAATGCAATTTGTTTTCATTTTTTAGAGAAAACACAGAAAATTTTGAGGAAAAGAAAACCTTACATCTTTTAAACCAGAGTAAGAATTTTGTTGTATTTTGTTCAGGAATTTTCTATCATTTGCATACATTATTAAAACAAAATCACTCAGCACGTCCATTTTGTAATTGTTACTTCATTTATTAATATATGGCAATGATATCATGCATTTTTCACTATTTTTCTAATGTATGGTTTAAAAAACCTTTATCTTGGTCCATCACTCCTGGTACTACAATTCATCTAGCTTTTGAGTAATCCTTTAGTCTTTTGATTAATCTTTGAGAATTTGATATTTAACTTTTTCATATTCAAAAGTGAAATTTACAAAAATTTCAATTACATACTTATTTTATTTGATAATATATTTATTTGATCTTCAGATATAAAAATATTTTATGTATCAATATATTAGTTTATAAGCTTTACCACCTAAAACTCTATAGATATTGGCTCATTACTTCCCTGTATTTGATATAGAGAATTTTTTTTTAAGATTTTATTTATTTATTTGACAGAGAGAGACCACAAGCAGGCAGAGAGAGAGGAGGAAGCAGGCTCCCCGCTGAGCAGAGAGCCCGATGTGGGACTCGATCCCAGGACCCTGGGATCATGACCCGAGCTGAAGGCAGAGGCTTTAACCCACTGAGCCACCCAGGCACCCCGATATAGAGAATTTTGAGTTCAGTCTAATTTTTTTTTCCCTTTAGAGGCAGACCTTTCTGTCTAGTTAAGAACTACATTTATGTTATTTCCTTCATCTTTGAAATTATGAATTTCCAAAGAACTATTTGAGGTTTTTGGTCTTATTAATATTGCCTGTTAATCACTGAGACGTTTTCATCTATAGATGCAAGGCTTTCTTTTGTTTAGGAATATGTAATTCTATTGTAACTCAGATTTATTGTTTTAGTTAAAATGGTTCACTTTTCAAGAACACAAATTATGTTGCACATCATTTTTCCATCAATTGCATCTACTTTTTCTTTCCTCATGATTTTAATCTCTGTTCATTTCTCATACCTTGGAGGCAGCTGTTCAAATTTGTTCTACACATTACTATTCAATTTTCAGCAGTGTTGGCTTTGTTCTTTAGTGAATCTAACATTGAGTGATTCTAATCTCATGAAGATATTAATTTTGCCATCTTGCTCTTAATTTATTTCCTTTTCAACTTACCTCCTAGCCAAATTCCTTTTCATGCCAGTATGCTCTCTTATTGTCTCATCTCCATTCTTATTTCAAAGGTTTATCCTCTGAATTTCATTGTGAATAGGTGACAATGTTTCTAAAATTTTATATCCTGTAGTATCCCTTAAAGGAATCCATTCAAGAAGCTACATACTTTTGTGATACAGAAAAATTTTTCTAATCTCCATATTGTCTTGGCATTTTTAAATTCATTCCTTGAATTGGAAGTGAATCCAGCCTAATTTTGCCTAGAAAGCAGGGATGCTATGTCTGAAGTAAGGGAAGAATCACAGTGGCTTCACGTGATAGAGTCTTGTATTCTCACATGACCAGGCACTAGAGCTAAGAAGTCCAGAATCAACACAGTGGGTTAAGCAAACGGCTGAGAGCCAAGGCTTTTCTAGCTGCCAAGTCTCCAAACCAATGTGATTTATTCTTATGATTGCGAAGTGGCTGGACCAAATCTAGGCATGATTATATACATATATATAATATATACAATATATAATTGTATGTATGATATACCCATATATACCCATGTATATAGACACACATATAGATCATATATACCTATTATATATTGTATATTAAATATATAACAATTTAAAAACATGTGACATGTATATAATATATGTTATATTTAATAAGTGTATATACAGATATACACACATGCGCATATGTATTTATAATGGGTAACTTGAAGAGGAAAAGTTGGATGTCCAATTTTTTTTTTTAACTTGAAAATTGTATTTGTGAAAGCTCCGCTCAGGACATTTCTGTTTCTGTTTCATTACTTAGAATTCTGTCACTGTGTCACATGGTCAACAATGGTTGCAGTGGAGTTGGACGACAGAGTATTTTTACCTGGTACAAACCACCATTTTTTTTAAAACAAAGGATAAAGACCAATATTCACAGGTGCAAAGACCTTTGCTGTTTTGAATGACTGGTCAGTGCAGGACTGTCTTGGGCTCCATGAGAAAACAGGACCCAGTAGGCAATCTCAGAACATCTTTAAAATAGAGGGCATTACCTAGGAAGGCCATTTTTTTTCTCCTATTATCTTTTATTGCCAAATTATCCTTCTATAACTTTTTTAATTAGTTTCACCTTAGGATGGTGATTCTTACTGCAGCATCTGAAGTCTTATTACTTGGAGAAATTATTTCCAGATTTCGCAAGCAGGATGTTAGTTTTTGGTTGGTGTGAGTTTTTTCTTCGTAGATGTTTTAGTGAGAAGATAGAAGTGACTCAGGAATTTCAGTGTTTATTCAGACATGATCATAGGAAAGACACAAAATGTAGTACGACATGGCAGCCCTTGATTACATTGGTGGTCTCTGAAGTGAAAAAAAATCCATGGATAGATTGGAACGTAGTATTAGTTAATGACCTTCTGTGTGTTAAGTACTACGATATATGCAAAGGTGAAATCTATTGATACTGCCTTTTTTAAAATTATCAAGTAGAACAAGTGAGATAGGAATATAAATAATTCTAGACTAAAACCTCTTTGAAGGCATTGCATATGGTTTGGTCAAATTTTTTCTCCTAAATGTGTTTATTGCCTCATTGGTAGAAGTAAAGAGTCACTAAAAGCTTTCTAAATTAACAATATAAAATGGAATGCTATAGATAAATTCAATCATAAAGATACATATGCTGTGCTCTGGGGCACAGAGTGGAAACAGATCTCAGACCAGGTGATATATGGACGTGGTAGCCTTTAGCTAGGCCCTATGGGGTATGTAGCACTTGGTTAGAGACAGGAAGACACTGAATGAGAGGGAAACAGAGGAGGGAGAACTAGCATGAACAAGTATGGTGTTCAGTGAAGGAAGCATTGACCGGAGAAAGGAGGAAGATCTCATCTGCATCATGGCTGTTCTTGACCTGGTCTTCAATATTTGGACAGTATGACGCTTTTGAAGTTCTGAGAGAAGGTATCAGGGATATGTGGGTTGAAATGGAGAAGGAGACACTGGAGACAGGAAAACTGATCTGGATCATCTATCTGGTCTCCTCGACTCCCAATAGAAAGGATTGAGATAGGATGGTGAGATTATATATTGAGAAACTTAAAGTGGTCAGAATTGGGAAAATTGTAATCCTCATTATGAAACATTCTCTTCATATTTTTAGGCATTGCTTGCTTTCATTCATTCATGTATTTATTTATCTTTCTGACATAAGCATTATGAACAGCAAATCTAAACAAAACAGGTGGTCTTCCCCACCCACCTAGTACCCCTGTTTCTTCCCAATTGATTTCTCTGTTAAGCATTTATTTCCTTTTTTATATGGTTTTGTTGCACTTATACATATCTCTTAAAAAGCATTTTTTAATTAACATATAATGTATTACTAGTCTCTGAGGTAGAGGTCAGTGATTCATCAGTCTTATATAATACCCAGTGCCCATTACATAACAAGCCCTCCTTAATGTCCAATACCGTTACCCTATTCCTCCAACCCCCTCCCCTCCAGCAATGCCCAGCTTATTTACTATGATTAAGAGGCTCTTATGGTTTGTCTCCCTTTCTGATTTCATCTTGTTTTATTTTTTCCTCTCTTCTCCTATGATCCTCTGCCTTGTTTCTTAAATTTCATATATCAGTGAGATCATTTGATAAATGTCTTTCTTTGACTTATTTCACTTAGTCTCTAGTTCCATCCATATCCTTGAAAATGGCAAGATTTCATTGCTTTTGATGGCTGAGTAGTATTCTATTGTAAATATATACCACATCTTTATCCATTCATCTGTCAGGGGACATCTGGGCTCTTTCCAAAGTTCGCCTATTTTGAATATTGCTGCTATAAACACTGGGGTGCAGGTGCCCCTTCAAATCACTACATTTGTATCTTTACGGTAAGTACCCAGTAGTGTAATTGCTGGGTCATAGGGTAGCTCTATTTTCAACTTTTTAAGGAAACTCCATACATACTTTTTAAGGAACCTCTGTTTTCCAGAGTGGCTGCACCAGCTTGCACTCCCACCAACAGTGTAGGAGGGTTCCCCTTTCTCTGCATCCGAGCCAAAATCTGTTGTTTCCTGACTGGTTAATTTCAGTCATTCTGACTGGTGTGAGGTGGTTTTGATTTGTATTTCCCTGATGCTGAGTGATGTTGAGCTTTTTTCATATGTCTCTTGGCTGTTTGTATGTCTTCTTTGGAGAAATGTGTGTTCATGTGTTCTGCCCATTTCTTGATTGGATTATTTGTTCTTTGGGTGTTGAGTTTGTTAAGTTCTTTATAGATTTTTGGATACTAGCCTTTTATCTGCTATGTCATTTGCAAATATATTTTCCCATTCTGTTGATTGTCTTTTGGTTTTGTTGACTGTTTCCTTTGCTGTGATTGATAAATGTCTTTCTTGATGAAGTCCCAATAGCTCATTTTTGCCCTTGCTTCTCTTGCCTTTGGTGAAGTTTCTAGGAAGAAGTTGTTGTGGCTGAGGTTGAAGAGGTTGCTGCCTGTCTTCTCCTCAAGGACTTTGATGGATTCCTGTATCACATTGAGGTCTTTCATCCATTTGGGGTCTATTTTTATGTGTGGTGTAAGAAATGATCTAGTTTCATTTTTCTGCATGTGGCTGTCCAATTTTCCCAACATTATTTTTTGAAAAGACTGTCTTTTTTCCCCTTGGACATTCATTCCTGCTTTGTCGAAGATTATTTGACCGTAGAGTTGAGGGTCTATTTCTGGGCTCTCTATTCTGTTCCATTGATCTCTGTGTCTGTTTTTGTGTGAGTACTATACTGTCTTGATGATTGCAGCTTTGTAATAAGAGCGTGAAGTGTGGAATAGTAAAGCCACCAGCTTTGGTTTTCTTTTTCAACATTCCTTTGGCTATTTGGAGTCTTTTTTGTTTCCATACAAGTTTTAGGATTATTTGTTCTAGTTCTGAAAAAAAAAAAGTTGATGGTATTTTGATAGGGATTGCATTAAATGTGTAGATTACTTTAGGTAGCATAGATATTTTCACAATATAAATTCTTCCAATCTATGAGCATGGAGCATTTTTCCATTTCTTTGTGTCTTCCTCAATTTCTTTAATAAGTATCCTATAGTTTTCTGAGTAGAGATTCTTCATCTCTTTGGTTAGATTTATTCCCAGGTATCTCATAATTTTGGGTGAAATTGTAAATGGGATTGACTCCTTAATTTCTCTTTCTTCTGTCTTGTTGTTGGTGTATCGAAATGCAACTGATTTCTGTGCATTGATTTTATATCCTGACACTTTACTGAATTCCTGTATGTGTATAGCAGTTTTGGAGTGGAGTCTTTTGGGTTTTCCACATAAAGCATCATACCATCTATAAATAGTGAGAGTTTGGCTTATTTGCTTACTCATATACCTTTTATTTCTTTTTTAAAAGATTTTATTTATTTATTTGACAGAGAGAGATCACAAGTAGGCAGAGAGTCAGGCAGAGAGAGAGAGAGGAGGAAGCAGGCTCCCTGCTGAGCACAGAGCCTGATGCGGGGCTTGATCCCAGGACCCTGGAATCATGACCTGAACGGAAGGCAGAGGCTTGGAAGGTTAAACCACTTAGCCATCCAGGTGCCCCACCTTTTATTTTTTTTGTTGTTGTTGTCTGATTGCTGAGGCTAGGTCTTCTAGGACTATGTTGAATAGCAGTGATGGTAGTGGATAGCCCTACTGTGTTCCTGACCTTAGGGGAGAAGCTCTCAGTTTTTCCCCACTGAGAATGACATTCAGTGGCTTTTTCATAGACGGCTTTGATGATATTGAGGTATGTACCCTCTATCACTACATTTTGAAGAATTTTGATCAAAAAATGATACTGTACATTGTCAAATGCTTTTTCTGTATCTATCGAATGTATCATATAGTTCTTTTTTCTTTCACTAATGTATTGATTGATTTGCAGATGTTGAACCAACCTTACAGCTCAGTAATAAATTCCATTTGTTCATGGTGAATAATCCTTTTAATGTACTGTTAGATCCTATTGGCTAGTATTTTGGTGAGAACTTTTGCATCCATGTTCAATGGGGATATTGGTCTGTAATTTTCCTTTAGATGGGGTCTTTGTCTGGTTTGGGGATCAAAGTAATGCTGGCCTCATAAAATGAGCTTGGACGTTTTCCATTCATTTATATTTTTTGGAACAGTTTCAGGAAAACAAGTAATAATTATTCTTTAAATGTTTGGTAAAATTTCCCTAGGAAACCGTCTGGCCCTGGGTTCTTGTTTGTTGGGAGATTTTTGATGACTGCTTCAACTTCCTTAGTGGTTATGGGTAAGGAAATTTCCTTACTTCCTGCAATTTCCTTACTGGTTATTATTAGCCAGGCTTTCTATTTCTTCGTGGTTCAGTTGTGGTAGTTTATATGTCTCTAGGAATATATCCATTTCTTCCAGATTTGTTTGCATATAGTTGCTCATAATATGTTCTTATAATTGTTTTTATTTCTTTTGTGTTGGTTATGATCTCTCCTCTTTCATTCATGATTTTATTAATTTGGGTCCTTTCTCTTTTCTTTTTGATAAGTCTGGCCAAGGGTTTATCAATCATTAATTTTTTCAAAGAACCAGCTCCTAGTTCCATCAAATCTGTTCTACTCTTCTTATGGTTTCTATTTTATTGATTTCTGCTCTGATCTTTATGATTTCTCTTCTCCTGCTGGGTTTAGGCTTTCTTTGCTGTTCTTTCTTCAGCTCTCTCAGGTGTAGGGTTAGGTTGTGTATTTGAGACCTTTCTTGTTTCTTGAAAAAGGCTTGTATTGTTAGATACTTTCCTCGTAGGACCACCTTTGCTCTATCCCAAAGATGCTGAACAGTTCTGTTTTCATTTTCATTTGTTTCCATGAATTTTTAAAAAAATTCTCCCTTACTTTCCTGGTGGACCTAGTCATTTTTTAGTAGGATGCTCTTTAGCCTCCATGCATTTAAGTTCTTTCCAACTTTCCTCTTGTGGTTGAGTTCTAGTTTCAAAGCATTGTAGTCTGAAATTATGCAGGGAATGATCCCAATCTTTTAGTACCAGTTCAGACTTGATTTGTGACTCTGGATGTGATTTAATTCTGGAGAATTTTCCATGTGCACTAGAGAAGAGTGTGTACTCTGTTGCTTTGGGATAGAGTGTTCTGAATATATCTTTGATGTCCATCTGGTCCAGTGTGTCATTTAAAACCTTTATTTCCTTGTTGATCTTTTGCATATATGATCTGTCCATTGTAGTGAAGGCGAGTTAAAGTCCCCTACTATTATTGTATTATTGTCAATGTGTTTCTTTGATTTTGTTATTAATTGGTTTATATAATTGGCTGCTCCCATGTTAGGGGCATAAATATTTAAATATATTAGATATTCTTGTTGGACAGACCCTTTAAGTATGATACAGGTCCTTCCTCATCTCTTTTTATAGTATTTGGTTTAATATCTAATTTATCTGATATAAGATTGCCACTCCAGCTTTCTTCTGATGTCCATTAGTATGGTAATTGGTTTTCCACACCGTCACTTTAAATCTAGAGGAGTCTTTGAGTCCAAAATGAGTCTCTTGCGGATAGCACATCAATGGGTCTTGTTTATTTATTTATTTATTTTTAATAAACATATGATATATTATTAGCCTCAGGGGTACAGGTCTGTGAATCCCCAGGTTTACATACTTCACAGCACTCACCATAGCACACACCTTCCCCAATGTCCATAAGCCCCCCACCCTCTCCTGGGTCTTGTTTATTTATTTTTTTAACCCATTCTGATACCCTGTGTCTTTTGATTGGGTCATTTAGCCCATTTATTTTCAGAGTAACTATTGAAAGGTATGAATTTAGTGCCTTTGTATTGCCTGTAAGGTGACTGTTACTGTATATTGTCTCTGTTCCTTTCTGGTCTGGTCCAGTAGTTGTTTATCTCTCTTTTTCTCAACTGCTTTATTCTTCATTATTTGGTCTTCTATATAACTAATTCTCTCTTCTGCCTCTTTTACCCTAGTAGTTAGAGCCTTTATTTTTGATTGCACATCATTAATAGCCTTTTTGATTTTGACTTAGTTAGATTTTAATTCTTTTATTTCTCCAGAAAGGGATTCTCAAGTATCTTCTATGCTTTTTTCAAACCCAGCTAGTATCTTTATAATTGCCATTCTGAACTCTAGCTCCAACAACCTACTAATGTCTATATTGATTAGGTCACTGGCTGTTGGTACTGCCTCTTGTTCTTTTTTTTTTTTTTTCCATTTTGTTATTTTTGTCCAGAGAAGCGTAGATGAATGAGGGAATAAAATGCTTAAAGGGTAACAATGACCCCAGAAAAATATGCACTATATACATCAGAAGAGACCTGAAACAGAGGAGAAGAAAGGGGGGGGATAAAAAAGAAAAAGAGCAAAAGAAAAAAAGAATATAATCAGGCTGGTGAATAGAACAGAGCCACACACTAAATTTTGGGTGTATTTTGGTCTGTTAGAGGAAACTGCCTCCCAAAATTTTAAAGAAAGAAAAACATATATATATACACACAAAAATAAGGGTAAATACATGGAAGAGATGGAAGATGACTGTAAAGATATAAATTAAAGATTTTTAAAAAGGAATTGGTAAGATGAGAAGTTGATTGAAGAAAGAAAAACAAGAGGAGAAAATGTGATCAGGTAGAAGACTTGAACAAAGCCATACAATAGATTTAGGATATATTTTTGTCAGTTAGATGAAACTGTATCCCAAAATTTTAAAGTAAGAAACACTTATATGAATACAAAAAATAAGGTTAAATACAATGCAGGGATAGAATATGACTATAAAAATGAGAATTAGAATTTTATTTTTAAAAATAAATTGATAAGATGTTGGATAAAATAGGAAAGAAGAAAAATTTAAAAGTGGAAAAAGAAAAAAATAAAGAAAATTTAAAAACTAAACTTTGAACAACTGAAGAATCATGGGAAAAAAGCTATGAATTCTATGTTCTGTATGCCCCTATCAGTGGAGTTCAGTTCTCATTGATGAGTAAACTTGGCCTTTGGGGATATTCTTGCTGTTCTTCTTGGGGAGGGGCCTGTTGCAGTGATTCTTTGCCTGAGGTGTAATTCCATCACCCTTGCCAGCGGCCAGGCTAAGCAATCTGCTAAGTAATCCGCTGGGGTTCGCTCTCAGGAGCTTTTTTTCCCTGAACGCTTTCCGTAGAGTTCCGGAGGACGGGAATACAAATGGCGGCCTCCTGGTCTCCGGCCTGCGCCTGCGGGAGCGCAGAGCTCAGGGCTCCTCTCAGTGCGCTCTCGGAGACAAGCGGTCAATCATTCCAGTCTCCCTGGTCTCCGGCGGCTGCGCTCTGAGCTTACCAGGCCTGTGACCGAGTGTTTCTGTCTCTGGTGCTCGGCCCTGTTTGGAGTCTCCAAACCCAGCAGATTCCCGCTGCTGGATTCTGCACTGTTTCTTCCAGGGGAGGAAGGTGAGTCTCCTGGATCTGCGGCTTTTGGGGTCTGTGCGCAAGATATAGTGGCCCAGCTGTGCCTCAGATCACGGCTTATGGTAACCCCGAGCTGAGAGCTTACCACCCGGCTCTGTCTTTGCAACTGGTCTCCCCACTCTGATAGTTGGGAGCTCTGTTGCACTCAGCCCCCCCCCCCCAGGTCTTCCTGTTACCCCAAGGGTCTTGAGACCACACAGTCCCCACAAGTGTTCCCCCCCCCCCCGCCCCCCGCTGAGCCATGGAGTGATGCCTCTCAGTGTAGCAGACTTCTAAAAGTTCTGATTTTGTGTTTCCCTCCTCTATCACTTGCCGGGAGCTGGCTGATGGAGGCTTCCTCCCCTTACCATCTATCTTCCCATATATTACCTCAGATTGACTTCTCCGCACGTCCTACTTTCCAGAAGGTGGTCACTTTTCTGTTCATAGAACTGTTGCTATTCTTTTCTTTGATCTCCTGTTGAGTTTGTAAGTGCCCAGAATGATTTGATAACTATGTAGCTGAATTCCTGGGACAGATGAAATTTTGATCTCCTATTTCTCCTCCATCTTGGTCCTCTCCCCAAGCATGTTTTTTTTTAATGCTGTTTTTAACTTTCTAGAAAGATATTATGTGTGTATTATTTGGGGCCTGATGTCTCTGATTTAATATTATTTTTGCTAAGACCCTTGACATACTTTAAAATGCAACTTCCTTTTGCATTTTTAATGATTTTTCTTTTAGTTTTGATCAACTTGATAAGGACTCTATAGTATTTAAATTAAATGATTTAATTTGCCCAGTTCACTTATATTTTATTTTTTACTGTCCATTTATTTATTTGAATTTTTAGAATTTAAATTTAATTAATATATAATGTATAATTTGTTTCAGAGGTAAAGGTCTGTGATTCATCAGTCTTATATAATACCCAATACTAATTACATCATGTGCCCTCCTTAATGTCCATCACTCAGTTACCCCATCTCCCACCCCTTCCCTCCACAACCCTCAGGTTTTTTTTCCTAGGATTAAGAGGCTTTTATGGTTTGCCTCCCACTCATATTTCATCTTGTTTTATTGTTTTTTCTCCTCTATGATCTTCTGTTTTGTTTCTTGAATTCCACATGTAAGTTAGATCGTATGATAATTGTCTTTCTCTGATTAACTTATTCCACTTAGCATAATACTCTCTAGTTCTATCCACGTCATTGCAAATGGCTAGATTTTATTGTTTTTGATGGCTGAGTAGTATTCCTTTGTACATATATACCATATCTTCTTTATGATTATGAAACTGAGCGCTACTACTGCACTAATGAAGCACCTTCACATCTTCTTTATCCATTCTTCTGTTGATGGATATCTGGGCTCTTTCCATAGTTTGGCTATTATGGACATTGCTACTATAAATATGTGCCCCTTCAGATCACTACATTTGTATCTTTAGGCTAAATACCCAGTGCTGCGATTGCTGGGTCATAGGGTAGCTCTATTTTTAACTTTTTGAGGAACCTCCATACTGTTTTCCAGAGTGGCTGCACCAGCTTGCATTCCCCCCAACAGTGTAGGAGGGTTCCCCTTTCTCCATATCCTCTCGAGCATCTGTCATTTCCTGACTTGTTAATTTTAGCCATTCTGACTGGTGTAAGGTGGTATCTCATTGTAGTCTTGATTTGTATTTCCCTGATGCTGAGTGATGTTGAGCTTTTTTCGTATGTCTCTTGGCTGTTTGTATGTCTTCTTTGGAGAAATGTCTTTTCATGTCTTCTGCCCATTTCTTGATTGGATTATTTGTTCTTTGAGTATTGAGTTTGATAAATTTTTTTTAATAGATTTTGGATACTAGCCCTTTGTCTGGTAAGACATTTTAATTTGCCCAGTTTAGCTTTCTGTCACTGGGACAAATTCATGAGAAACCTGGGCCCAAACTTATTTTCACTTGCCATAGCCATGAAATAGTTAAATCTGTTAAATTCAACCTTAACTTAATTGAAATGTCTTTGCAACCATCCAATATATATCAGTTATAAAATATGAACATAGCTTTTTTGGCTATGCATGGTAGGACATTTCCTCAGATGCACCATAGTGAGACAATTTCAGCAAAATATCATAAATTTCATGAATTTGTAGTTATCAACCCCCTAATCAGAATATTCATTAAATATGTGCTAAAGTAGTAAATATTGGGTGTGCCAGTTACAGATGCATATCAAGATGATAACTCTGGGTGATGTTTAATCTCTCAGATCTAGCAAAGCTGAGTACAGGAATTTTGTCATATTTGATTATTCGAACTTTTTTTTTTTTTTTTAAATACCACTCTAGGAGAAGGGTCTTGACCTAGATAGATGTTTTTTAGTTATTCTCCATCTCTAGGAAAAATATAGGACCTGATTAAGCAGAAAAAAATGCAGTTGCCTCAGTTCACAAGAAAGTATACAATTTGACATGCATTTTTCCAACATTAAATCACATTATGAGGATATTGTTCCAGACATTTGTATCTTTCTTGGACCATGGCTTTTCTTGCTACCTCACAATTTTCCAGATTTAGGGAGACTATATTATGCCAGTTTGTATGGGCTTTCCAGTTTTAATAATGAAAGTCCTACATCCCAGTAGTGGCCATGCCTATAAATGCTTTGTAAGGCACCTAGAATTATGTATAGTTAGGTCATGTCATGTATCAGTAATACACTCTCTTCTAGTTATGAATTTCAGATATACTGGATTCTCATTTACATTTTAATATAACATTTGTACTATTTCAAATTTATATTTTGTAGTATGTACAAAACACCTATAATATAAATATTTAAAACCCATCCTTTTTAACTAATTTGAATTATAGAATATTTATAAAGTCATTTTACTTCTTTTAAGTGTATATAGTAATTTGAATTAGAAAGACTTTCTCATTATGCTTTAATGAAGAAATGAGAATGATTTGTGGCTAGGATTTCAGTTGTTTGTATGCATTGCGTGAAAATAATTTGTTTTAGTAATACTGAGATTGAAAGAGCTTCCTGTTTTAATTTTCTTTTTCTAAAGGGGCTTAGAAAACTTACTCTCTTTGAGAGGAAATAGAGGGTCGTACTTTCAAGCATGTCTTCTGAAATTGAAAGTTGTGAGTACAAAGCCTGTCTCTTCTACCTACTAACGATGTGATCTTGGGCAATTTGCTTAAGCTCATGAAAACATAGTTACTTGATCTTAGCATGATATGATAATTAGTACCATTTAGGCTCTCTCTCCTCTACTCTCTGGCAACGGCTCTTTCTCCTCCCCTCTGGGGCTGCACCAGAGTCCTGCCCTGGGGCTGCTCCCTGCCTTCCTGCTGCTCCTCTCCTTTGTTGGCACTACACACTGCCACACCTGCCAAATGCACCTTCTCTGAGCTGCTGGGTCCCTGGGTCCTCCAGGTGGGCCACCTTGTTTCCCAGCATGGCGTCAACTGCTCAGTTATGGGACCACCAGAAAAAAATGCAGTTGAGAAGCTGGATATAGCATATGATGATTTAGGCAATACTGACCATTTCAACATCATTTACAGTCAAGGCTTTGAGATTGTGCTGAATGACTATAAGTCATTTGCCTTTTCTAAGTGTAAAGAAGAGGACAGAGGGCAAGGGAGCCAGTTACGGCCACACAACCACGGCTGGATGGGTGCATGATGAGCTCGGCAGGAACTGGACTCGTTTCCCTGAAACTGAGGTGGGAATGACCTCTCAGAAGGCAAACGTGAGCATTGCACATCTGGAGAGTCTCCAGGAAAACTATTTTAATTGGCTCTACAAATACAGCCATGACTTTGTGAAAGTGATCAGTGCCATTCAGAAGTCTTAGACTACAACCACCTATGTGGATTATGAGACTCTTGACCTGACAGAGATGATTAGGAGAGGTGGTGGCCATAGCCAGACAATCCTAAGGCCCAGACCCGCAGCACTGACTGCTGACATACATGAAACGATTTTACATTTGCTGGCATCTAGGGACTGGAGAAATGTTCATGGTCCTAATTTTGTTACTTCTGTTCAAGCCAACCATTTTGTGGAAGTTGCTATGTATTTGCTTCTAGGGGTATGCTGGAAGCAAGAAACCGTATACTAACCAACAATACTCAGACCCCACTCTTGAGTCGTCAGGAGGTTGTCTCTTAGAGCCAGTACGCTCAAGGCTGTGAAGGTGACTTCCCGCACTTCATTTGTAGGAAAATAACAAGATTTGGGGCTGGTGGAAGAGGTGTGCTTTCCCTACATAGGCACTGATTCTCCACGCAAACTGAAGGAAGACTGTTTCCATTACTACTCCTCTGGGTACCACTATGTGGGAATCTTCTCTGGGGGCATAATGAAGCCATGAGGAAGCTTGAGCTTGTCCCTCATGGGCCTGTGGCAGTTGCTTTTGAAGTCTACAATGACTTCTCCACTATCACAAGGGGATCTACTACCACACTGGTTTGAAAGACTCCTTCAATGCCTTCAAGCTGATTAATCATGCCGTTTGGCTGGTGGACTCTGGCACCGTCTCAGCCTCTGGGATGGATTACTGGATTATTAGAATCAGCTGAGGTACTAGCTGGGGTGAAGATAGTTACTTCTGGATGCACAGAGGAACCAATGAGTGTACAATTGGAAGTAATGGTGGCCACACCAATTCCTAAATGATAGGGTATATGTTCCAGCCTTTCATACTGCCCTCTATCAGTCATGAACGGGGGATTGATTTATTCACAGACTGAATACTTTTATAGTAACAATTTAAAAATATTGCACATAGATTCCCATGAAAATTTTTGTCTTTATTAAAATGAAAACTGCCTTTGATTTGAATATACCTTTTTTTTTTTAAAATTAATTTTTTATTTTTTATAAACATACATTTTTATCCCCAGGGGTACAGGTCTGTGCCTTTTTACTGACCACTGGCCTACTTTATAGCTATGCAGTAACAAAATGCAGGATCTTGTTAGTTATTTGTAACTCAAACATGCTGTATTTTTAAAAGTTCTGTGTGAGAACACAGAGTTTTTAAATTATAAAAATCACAAAAATTTCAATGATTATTAAATTTTTAAAAAGTTTTTAAGGAAAAATAATAAGTACCATTTAAATTGTTATAAAGACTAAATGAGGGGGCGCCTGGGTGGCTCAGTGGGTTAAGCCACTGCCTTCGGCTCAGGTCATGATCTCAGGGTCCTGGGATCGAGTCCCGCATCGGGCTCTCTGCTCAGCAGGGAGCCTGCTTCTCTCTCTCTCTCTCTCTCTGCCTACCTCTCCATCTACTTGTGGTTTCTCTCTGTCAAGTAAATAAATAAAATCTTTAAAAAAAAAAAAAAAAGACTAAATGAAATAATGTAAGGTGGTCATGATAGTGCCTGATACTTTGAAGTTTTCAAGATTCTGGCTGTGAGTAGCTACAGGGTAAGTTGAGCCCCGATTTGTGCCACAGCAAGATCTGCTCAATTTATTTATTTATTTTTCTGTGATGGGAAAGAGGATTTTAAAAAAGATTTCAAAATTAAAGATTTTAATTTTTGGTATGTGTGTGTGTATGTGTGTGTGTGTGAGTTTATCTGATGGCCACATCAATGGGGGACTCCAAAACATATTTGATAAAGGAATTCTAGTATCTCTGGCCAAGTTCCCTTAAAAAATTTATATATATATATATATATATATATATAAAATTTTTAAAATATTTGATATATATTTTTAATATATTTTTTTATATTTGAGAGAGAGAGAGAGCGAGCGCTCATGTGTGCCAGGGAAATGGGGAGGGACATAGGAAGAACATCTCAAGCAGACTCCCTGCTGAGCATGAGCCTCACCTGGGGCTTAAACTCAGGACCCTGAGATCATGACCCGAGCCAAAACCAAGAGTAGGAAACTTAACTGACTGAGATGCACAGGTGCGCCCAAGTGCCCTTTTAACTGAAAGCCCCGGAAGAAATGGGACATGTCACCTGAGGGTAGATTATTTCTTCTATAACCCATTGTCTTCAGTCAAATTTTTCTCAGGAGATGGGGCCGGAGGCAGTACATTGACTATATTTGCTCATGTTCACTCTTATTGTGGATATGTTTTACTAAAGAAAATGTTGGGGTTTTAATTGGTTTCAGAATGATTTAATCAGTGTTTATGCTCTGGTCATAAAGAACACTCGGTGATAGGCTTGCCATCTGTTCAAGATAAAAATGAAATCCCCTTTGAAGAAGTGGGCAGTTGATAGAAAGATTTTAATGAATGTTTAATGTTATTGTATCTATGTGAGGGGCTTATCGTGACAGTAACATAAATGTATAAGCCTAAGGGCTCAATCTTAGTGTTTCAGCTCCTATTAAGTCTCTGTTGGAGAATTGTTATTTTGAATCTTTGAAGTTGTATACTGAAGTGATATAGGGTAGATTTAGTGCAGTAAAACGTTTGCTCTAGTCAAGTTCTGTTTAGAATCTCTGCCCATTCCTGCCTGGTCACTGCCTTATAATAGAACGAGTCTGTTCATTCCAGTGTGGTTTTCTCCTTCAAGAACCAATCTTTCTTTACACTTTATGGATTTTAGGAAATACTTTAATCTTCTTGGAATCTAAATATTTTTAGATCTTACTATTCTAATATACAGTAGTTTCATTTTGTAATCTTTTTTTGCTGATATGTATTCTAACCATATTCTTTCATGTTTGAATGACCTTGCTTCTCCTTTTCCTTCTTGTTTCTAAAACATGGACCCATTCCAGTATCCTGCACATCTTCTCTGATCACTGGTGTCTCTTCAAATTGAAGTACAGTGTCCCAGCAAACTCAGTAAGAGGTCTGACCAGGGAACAATTTTCTAATTTAAGACTGTCACCGCATATCGTTTGGTTTCCCCTTGGATTTGTGATTGAGGTTGTTAAAGGAGTATTATAAAAGAAATAGGAAGAGGAAAGCTTTTCCCCAAATGTGATATCATGAAGTATATAAACTTGACCTGCAATGTGAAAATTTAGTATATTTTCTTCCATATAAAATGCCATTGGCACAGTATATGTTTCCCAGTGTCATGTTGCTATAGAATATAGTTGCCTATTTGTCAGAAGCTATTTGTCAGTTTCCTCAGTATCTGCAGGTGGTAAGTATGCTCTAGAATTCAGAGAAGGAAAACTATGGGCTCAGAGGGATTTGTGGAGGTGCTTGACAAAAAATATAACCTTATTTCTGAATACTTGTGAACCCAAATGTGCAGAATCAAGACGTTGGCTAGATATCTTGCTATCAGGAACAATGTAATGCATCCTAATTACTGATGGTGGTTATCATTACAATTTAGATATCAAAAATTTTCTGACATATCTTTTATGTCATAAGTGTTATATTTTCATTTAAATCAAGGTAATCTACTTATAAAAGAAAGAAAAGAATCCTGTACCTTTCAGGAGAAATTGTGCTAATGTAAATGTTAGGATACTTTTGCAAGTGCATACTTATGATAATGGCCCTGAGAATTGGAGGCCAGTCAACCAAGGTACACAAATTAGGGTATTTTCAGCTGTGAGTGCTAACATCTCATACTAAATACATTGGTATTTAACATCTCATACTAAATACGTTGGTAACAGAGACTTAGACTTTCACATGAAAAGAAGAGCAGAGACGGACAGTTCCAGGGTTGATGTAATGCTCAGTGGTACGGGGGCTCTGTATATTTCTTTACTTTTTTTCTTTCTTTCTTTCTTTTTTTTTTTTTTTTAAGATTATTTATTTATTTATTTGACAGAGATCACAAGTAGGCAGAGAGAGAGAGCGGGGGAAGGAGGCTCTTTGCTGATCAGAGAGCCCAATGCGGGGCTCGATCCCAGGACCCTGAGATCACGACCTGAGCCACCCAGGCGCTCGGGCAGATTTCTTTTTACCCAGGGAAGAGATTCTGTCCCAGATGGGACTGGCAGACTTCCCTTTATACCTCACTGCTGAAAGCTAGGTACAGCCAAACCCTTCTCTGACAGGGATCTGGGGGAGGGGTGGAAAGAACCATGGGGTAAGCCTGGATGGATCACGACCACCTCTCTGGAGCTACGCGCATTTCCTGAGCGTGTTGCCACCTTCGGGAAACTGGAGTTCTGTTAACTGGAAGATTCGGATGCGGTGGAGCCGGTGTACTACGCAAACCAGTCAAAAGCATGGAGAGAAACCGCACATGGCCATCTCTGCCTGTTTTACATATTCTGTTCAGATCCATAGGTTTAGTTAAACATTGTGTTTGTAGTTGGACAGAAGTGGCTTTAAATAATTATTTTCTGCTATATTTGTGATAAAAGTATTGAGCTTCCCCTGGTTTTAATGCTATTTTCTCTTAGGATATCTCTAGTTGGTACCATCAGGTAAATTCTGTCCTCTCGGGTAAAATTATGTCACAGATGCTCAATAAATATGCCAGGTATGATACAAATGCAAACAAGGCTCAGGAATTTTTGATGGAGTTTATGTAATCATGCAACCTGAAATTGGTTTATCTTTGATGCATTAATTATCTCATGTTGAGGGAAATTAAGAGAATTCTTCAACTCTTTGAAGAGGGCCATGTTCCCAAATAAGCCCTCAAAACACTTTCCATTCATGGAAAACCCTGTAAAATTTCCTGAGTCCTAAAACTTTTAAAAACCTGTGGCATGGATAGTCAGAAACATGCATTTCTTACATTTTTTGAGGGTTTGAAGCCATACAGGCTTTGAAGCCAGATTCTTTGGCTTTCAATTCTAACTCAGTTGTGAGATTTTGAGGAGGTTGCACCTCAGCTTTGTTATCCATAAAATGGGGACATGACCTACCTCCAGCTTTATTATGAGGATTGTTATTATTTTGGTGTTCTTCAAATAGCCTTTGGGACACAGTACATAACATTTTAAGTGTCAAAAAGTACATATATGTCTTGTATTGTAGGTGATTGCTTTCTTTAATAAATGTGTTGGAAGGGGGGCACCTGGGTGGCTCAGTCAGATTTCAGCTCAGGTCATAATCTCAGGGTCATAAGATCAAGCCTTGCTTTGGGCTCTGCACTGGGTGTAGAGCCTCTTTAAGATTTTTTTCTCTCTCCTCTTCCTTGGCTCCTCCCTGTACACTGTCTCTCTCTAAAAGAAAACACATTGGAAAAATAAAAAATATTAGGAAAATGTCATTCTCTAAATATAGCATTCTTGTGGCATGCAACATTTTTTTTCACTCACATGCATATATGGAAGCAATTACCTAATACAATTTTAATGAGTATATTATTTTTT
This sequence comes from Mustela erminea, assembly GCF_009829155.1. Classification (NCBI taxonomy): domain Eukaryota; kingdom Metazoa; phylum Chordata; class Mammalia; order Carnivora; family Mustelidae; genus Mustela; species Mustela erminea. The sequence goes on from NC_045634.1 coordinate 17,758,932, forward strand.
TCTAGAAGCAAATTTATTGAGAGTAACAATAACTTCTTAACAGTTAAGCATATGGGGCACCTGGGTGGCTCAGTTGTTTAGGCGACTGCCTTCAGCTCAGGTCATGATCCCAGGGTCCTGGGATCCAGCCCTGCATTGGGCCCTTTGCTCAGCAGAGAGCCTGCTTCTCTCTCTCTCTCTGCCTGCTGGTCTGCCTACTTGTGCTCTCTATCTCTCTGTCAAATAAATAAATAAATAAATAAATAAAAATCTTAAAAAAAAAAAAACAACAGTTAAGCATAAAACCCATTATATGCCACACAATGATGCTGATGAGAGGAGGATCGTATTCTATCATGTGCATGTAGAAGTCCAGATTGGCAAGTACATTGTGAACATCAACATGTGTAGACAACTGAAATGTATAATACACTTCACCCTGTGTTGTGAGGAATAATTATGTTACTTAAAAAATGAAGTGTTTTTTTTTTTTTTTTTAAATGAAGTGTTTTAATGATCAGTTAAGTGTGGACATGGAATAACTATGGAGAGACAGACAGGTGTATGAAAGCAAAAGAGATTTATTGTACTCACCTGTCTTAGAAGAGAGAGGCACCCGCACACCCCACAAAGGGCCACGTGGGTGGAGCACAATGTGAGTGGGCTCACCTGAGCAGGTGGAAAGCTGAAGGCCAGTGAGGACCTGTCAGAGGTTGTAGCGTGGAATGTTATTAGTATGCTTGAATGCACTAGGTTATAGTCAGGGAAGGAAGGAGTAGGGCTTGTGGCAGAGGCCAGCCTTATCACACTGGGACCCTTAGTGCCTGGGAGTGAGGGATGCTGAGGCATCAGGAAATGAGAAAGTTTTAAAAGTTTGCAATACATACCCCAAGACTTTCACTAACTATCCATTGACACGTTACTTAACAGACAAACTTTTAAGGATCAAAGATGCTAGGCTTTGGATTTCAGGGCCATGTGTCTTATAGCAAAACTAAACAATGAAAACTATCATGAGCTCAAGGAAATAAACTAAAGGAAATAAAACTGCAAACCCTAGGAGGTCAATGTGAAAGAGTGAAGGATTGTGTTTTGGAGAGTGGGTGAGTTTTCCATGGAGATGAGCTGATCCCAAGGGTCAGATTTAAATATTTAATTAATTAATTTATTTGACACAGAGAGAAAAAGAGAGATCATAAGTAGGCAGAGAGGCAGGCAGAGAGAGAGAGAGGGAAGCAGGCTCCCCGCTGAGCAGAGAGCCCAACTCGACTCGGGGCTCCTTCTCAGGATCCTGAGACCATGACTTGAGCTGAAGACAAAATCTTAACCCATTGAGCCAACCAGGTGCCCCCCCAAGGGTCAGATTTAAATAAGGGGAATTCAGTGTGGGTAGGGTGAGGAGGACATTGCATGGGAGGAAAAGGACTCTAGCCAAGGGACTATATGGGGCTTTTCACCTTCCTTGTTTGTATTGGCATGGACTTTGTTATTAAAAGCACTGTCATTATTGAAGCTGAACTGTAGTGAAATTGAATTTTCATGTTGATGCTGATGGGCTAACGGGAAGTAAGTTTGAATACATGTGTTGGGGCCAGATCCTAGTGGGCTTGGAAAGCCAGGAGGAAAGTTGTTAATCACAGGTATTGACAGGCAAAAATGATGCTCAAGGAGATGGTCTGAAAAATGAATGAAAGGGGAGGAAACCCTGAAGTCTGCAAGGAGAGAAAGCTAAAAGCAAGGCTGGGATAAAGTGATGGGAACCTGAACGGCAAGGAGTAGTGGTGGTAAAATAGAAAGGAAGTGATAGATGTGAAGATGCTGAAAAGAATGTGTTAATACTGATCAGTATGCATCGGAATGGATTTATGTGCATGTATTATTCACTGTTTTACATGCTACTGTTCCCCTTGATTAACACAGAAAATGAAAGCCTCTTCATTTGGGTCCACGATTCATATTTCAATCTGGGGATGTCTGACTCCTTTAATCATATTTATTCATGGGTTTAAAACAGGTAGCAACTCAAAAATAAAATTATGGCTTTTATTTCATGCAGAAAGTGAGCTACCTGTGGATTCAAGTGAGAACATAAGACATTGTCCCCCCTCTGATTTTAGAGACTGAGCATATATTTCTGTGTTGTTTTTTTTTTTCCCTTTCATTATACATGATCACATTCTAATACGAGAGGAGTATTCAGAAAGTCCCATAAACTGACCTATGTGATTTTTGTTCCTGTTCCTTAGAGGAGTAAATTGGAAAAAAAAAAAAAAAAGTAAAAGGAAATTTGCTTGGATTTGGGTGGTGACAAAGTTCTCCTCAAAGTTGTGGATTGCAGTTTGGCCTAAAGCATCAAATAAAGTCTGTTTGAGGCCATTCACAGTGAGACTTTGTAAGTGGTTTAGGTATTATGCTGTGATAAGTTGTAATGTTAAAAACTTTGGTCTAGGGATGCCTAGGTGACTCAGTCAGTGGGGCATCTACCTTCAGGTCATGATCCCCAGGTTCTGGAATTGACCCCCACATCAAGCTCCTTGTTCAGCAGAAGTCCGCTTCTCCCTCAGTCTGCTGTTCCGCCTGCTTGTGCGCGCTCTCCCTCTCTCTGACAAATTAAATTAAAATCTTTAAAAATGTCTTCTGCCCATTTTTTGATATGATTATCTGTTTTGTGTGTGTTGAGTTTGAGGAGTTCTTTATAGATCCTGGATATCAACCTTTTGTCTGTACTGTCATTTGCAAATATCTTCTCCCATTTCGTGGGTTGCCTCTTTGTTTTGTTGACTGTTTCCTTTGCTGTGCAGAAGCTTTTGATTTTGATGAAGTCCCAAAAGTTTATTTTAGCTTTTGCTTCCTTTGCCTTTGGAGACATATCTTGAAAGAAGTTGCTGTGGCTGATATCGAAGAGATTACTGCCTATGTTTTCCTCCAGGATTCTGATGGATTCCTGTCTCACACTGAGGTCTTTTATCCATTTCGAGTTTATCTTTGTGTACGGTGTAAGAGAATGGTCGAGTTTCATTCTTCTACATATAGCTGTCCAATTTTCCCAGCACCATTGATTGAAGAGACTGTCTTTTTTCCACTGTATATTTTTTCTTGTTTTGCCGAAGATTATTTGACTATAGAGTTGAGAGTCCATATCTGGGCTCTCTACTCTGTTCCACTGGTCTATGTGTCTGTTTTTATGCCAGTACCATGCTGTCTTAGTGATCACAGCTTTGTAGTAAAGCTCAAAATCAGGTAACATGATGCCCCCAGTTTTATTTTTGTTTTTCAACATTTCCTTAGTGATTTGGGGTCTCTTCTGATCCCATACAAATTATTTGCTCCATCTCTTTGAAGAATACTGGTGGAATTTTGATTGGAATGACATTAAAAGTATAAATTTCTCTAGGCAGTATAGACATTTTAACAATGTTTATTCTACCGATCCAAGAGCATGGAGTGGTCTTCCATCTTTTTGTGTTGTCTTCAATTTCTTTCATGAATGTTCTGTAGTTCCTTGAGTACAGATCCTTTATCTCTTTGGTTAGATTTATTCCCAGGTATCTTATGGTTCTTGGTGCTATAGTAAATGGAATCGATTCTCTAATTTCCCTTTCTGTATTTTCATTGTTAGTGTATAAGAAAGCCGCTGATTTCTGTACATTGACTTTGTATCCTGCCACATTACTTAATTGCTGTATGAGTTCTCGTAGTTTGGGGGTGGAGTCTTTTGAGTTTTCCATATAAAGAATCATGTCATCTGTGAAGAGAGAGAGTATGACTTCTTCATTGCCAATTTGGATACCTTTTATTTCTCTTTGTTGTCTGATTGCTGTTGCTAGGCAGAAGATATGAATAGACATTTCTCAAATGAAGACATACAAATGGCTATCAGACCCATGAAAAAATGTTCATCCTCACTAGCCATCGGAGATTCAAATTAAAACCACATTGAGATACCACCTTACACCAGTTAGAATGGCCAAAATTAACAAGACAGGAAACAACATATGTTGGAGAGGATGTGGAGAAAGGGGAACCCTCTTACACTGTTGGTGGGAATGCAAATTGGTGCAGCCTCTTTGGAGAACAGTGTGGAGATTCCTCAAGAAATTAAAAATAGAGCTTCCCTATGACCCTGCAATTGCACTCCTGGGTATTTACCCCCAAGATACAGATGTCGTGAAAAGAAGGGCCATCTGTACCCCAGTGTTTATAGCAGCAATGGCCATGGTCGCCAAACTGGGGAAAGAACAAGATGCCCTTCAACGGACAAATGGATAAGGAAGATGTGGTCCATATACACTATGGAGTATTATGCCTCCATCAGAAAGGATGAATACCCAACTTTTGTATCAACGTGGACGGGACTGGAAGAGATTATGCTGAGTGAAATAAGTCAAGCAGAGAGAGTCAATTATCATATGGTTTCACTTATTTGTGGAGCATAACAAATAGCATGGAGGACAAGGGGAGTTAGAGAGGAGAAGGGAGTTGGGGTAAATTGGAAGGGGAGGTGAACCACGAGAGACTATGGACTCTGAAAAACAATCTGAGGGGTTTGAAGTGGGGGTGGGGGGTGGTGGGAGGTTGGGGGAACCAGGTGGTGGGTATTAAAGAGGGTACAGATTGCATGGAGAACTGGGTGTGGTGCAAAAACAATGAATACTGTTATGCTGAAAATAAATTTAAAAAAATCTTTAAAAATAAAAATGGAAACAAACTTGGATCTTAAAGGTAAATAGTAAGCATCCTCAGGAAAATGCTGTAACATTTTTATTCCTATCAAGGAAAGGGAAATAATCCTAATAAAAGTGGAAGCAGATAAATCCAACTTATAAATAATAAACATTTTAAACCAGATATTTATGCCCAAGAAATGCTCATGTCGTCCCACAAGGGATAGTAAGGATGTGTTGTTTGGCTCCAGAGTGTTGGAGGCACACTGGGTGTCCATTACAGGAAGAATGGTTAAGAAAATGTGTGCCTGGCTTGGAATTTTATGCAGCAGTTAGCAAGCAGGAGTGGACCAACAACACACATGGAAATATGGGTGGATATTTGATGCTAAAATGCTAAGTGAAAAAGGAATTAACTTGAAGCATATAACACAACACTATTTATGAAAAACGAAACACACAAACCAACCAAGGACATCCGTTTTATAAGAACACAACAACAACAAACTAAAATATTAAAAAATGGTTGCCTGTTGGGATAGGGTGAAAGTAGGAATAGAGGAAAGGGTAAATCAAGCCAGACATGAGACCAAAGGTGATGGTAATCTGTGTAAACTGAAGAGTCTGCTTTCCTGAACTCCTTTTCCCTCCCCCACCTTTCCCCCTAACCTCTGCCAAATGCACAGAAACAGATAAAATACACCAAAAAGCCAAGCTTTGCTTCTGCACTGATTTTGGTCTATTCGTATCTGGTTTGAGCATGCTTATTTTTATGTAAACCTCTGTGTTAATATTTCTTCAGTGACAGAGTTTATCTCTTCTTAAACTTTAAACATTCTTAAAAATACTGCTCTGAAGCATCCATTGTCCAGAAGCCAAAAGTCTTGAGGCAAGAAACACCTTCTCTGTCTTCTTTGGCTGAGGCTATTTTCCTCCCTCGGAAGCTTGCTCAAGGCTCTCAGCAGAATATTCCCTCGGAGCAAGACACTCACTGGATGTTCTCCATCTCTGGGGCACTCTGTGTATCAGGACATTGTTTGCTTTAGTGATTCCAGTCACTTCAAACTGAAAAAGGCAAAGGTCAGTGCCAGTCAGAAACTTAAGGGTTCATGCTCCCTTTGTAGAATCAACCTATGTTTATCACTAAGTGAACAGAAGTCTTCAAAATTATTTTATTATTAAACTTCTGATTTATTCATACTTTTGGAAATTTCTACTATCCATTTTAGCACAGCTATCTCATGCTCTCTCCAGCTCTGCTTCTAGTTAAAATACCTCTTACTGCCCTTATGTAATAAGAAAAGCTTTCACTTTTGATATTTACTAGCCTCATGTGTAACATTTACTTGACTTTCATGGAGCAAAAAATAGATTCCTTTTATTAGTCCTTGAATAGAAAATAGTGCAGCTTTAAACAACTGAAATAAAAATGATTGTTTAAACTGCTCGATGTTCTCTTGATTGTTTTGGAATTCAATAACAGATCCCATTTAGGTAAAATCTGGTTCATTATGTACTTCTCCAGAACATCTCTGGCAATAGAAGGTTCTTTGTTTAACTTATGGGTTGCAATTTTAATATCAGTTTTTAGCCATCAATAATGTAATTTTGAGCAACACATTTGCTATTTTGTATAGCGCACATGCCTATATTCAGTTGTAAAGACTCAGAACTGACTTAGAGAGTATGTAGTGTGAGATAAGACACTTTTAGTACTCAGCTGTAGATTTATCTTGACAGGTAAAGAGAAGATGTATTAAGATATTGAATTTATCCCATAGTTTTTGCCAGTTTTAAAATGTAGTGATCAATAGCAATTAGGTTATTCTGGTCAAAACTGCACTATTAAACTACCAAACAAGGGAGGTATATATCAAAACATTAGAAGATAATAGAATAAATTGGGAATTATACTTAAATGTCAGGTAGATCATTGAAAAACAGCCAGTGTTTCTATTTTGAATTGTGTGGCCTCAGAGATTTAGAAGTAAACTCAGAAAAATTTGCTTAATGTATTTTTATGAAATAGTTCTATAGAACTAAGGTTTCTCATTTATGTTAGTGATATAAAGGTAACAGACTTGATAAACAACAAGAAGCAGGTTTTTCCAGTATTACAAGTATGTTTTTATTAAATTCCCACAGGAATATATTCTCTTAATTACAGTATGAGCCCGTCATCATTCACTCATTCAAGAAATATTTAGTGATGGGGTGCGTGGGTGGTTCAGTGGGTTAAGTCTCTGCCTTCCGCTCAGGTCATGATCTCAGGGTCCTGGGATCGAGCCCCACATGCGGCTCTCTGCTCAGCAGGGAGCCTGCTTCCCTCTCTCTGCCTGCCTCTCTGCCTACTTGTGATCTCCATCTGTCGAATAAATAAAATCTTTAAAAAAAAAAGAAATATTTAATGAGCACCTACTATAGTCCCAGTTCTGTTCTACATGCTTGGAGCACATTAGAACCCACAGCAGATTTTTTTTCCTTCTGGATATTTGATTCTAGTGAAGGAAGAGGCAGAAATAATGAACATAATAATTGAGTGGATAATATTGTGTGCTAGAATGTGATAAGTGCTATGAAAAAATAGATGACAGCAGAACAATGGACATCGGGAGAGCTGAAAGGTGTGAGGGAGGAGATTGGGTGTATTAAATTGGTTGTTACTGAGCCGGTAGAATACATGGCAAGACTGGAAGAGGGTAAGGAGGTTGCCAAGGAATCTTGGGAGAAAGAGCTTTCTCAACAGAGAGAAGAGCTTTGAACACAGGCCCTAGGCCAGTGAGGGTGAGTGGTGTGTTCCCACAGCAAAGAAGCCAGTCTGGTTGAGCCATGTTGAGAGGGGGATAGAGAAATGAAGTCAGGGAAGTAAGGGAGGGGTCAGAACTCGCAGAGACTTGTGGAGCCTTGAAAGAACTTTAGATTTATTTTAAGTAAAGCAGAGAATCACTGTTTTGTTTGAAGTTGAGAAATGACATGATTTAACTTATTTTTTTTTAATTTTTATTTTTTATAAACATATATTTTTATCCCCAGGGGTACAGGTCTGTGAATCACCAGGTTTACACACTTCACAGCACTCACCAAAGTACATACCCTCCCCAATGTCCATAATCCCACCCCCTTCTCCCAACCCCCCTCCCCCCAGCAACCTTCAGTTTGTTTTGTGAGATTAAGAGTCAGTTATGCTTTGTCTCCCTCCCAATCCCATCTTGTTTCATTTATTCTTCTCCTACCCACTTAAGCCCCCATGTTGCATCACCACTTCCTCATATCAGGGAGATCATATTGCACTATTGGGTATTTACCCTAAAGATACAAACGTAGTAATTTTTTTTTTTTATTTGACAGAGATCACAAATAGGCAGAGAGGCAGGCAGAGAGAGGGGAGAGGGATCTCCCTGCCCTATCTCCCTGCTGAGCAGAGAGCCCTATGTGGGGCTCGATCCCAGGACCCTGGGATCATGACCTGAGCCAAAGGCAGAGGCTTTAACCCACTGAGCCACCCAGGCACCCTTAACTTATGTTTCAAAAGGCTCATCACTCTGGCTTCCACATAAAGAGTAGACTGTAGAGAGATGGTGCATTAAACCTTAGATGAGAGAGGCTGGTGGATTTAGTGCAGTGAGAAGCGGCAAATCTTAAGTGGATATTGGAACTATTTTAAAGGTAGAACCAGTAGAATATCTAGATGGAATAGATGCAGAAGTGAAGGAGAGGAAGCAAAGACCAGAGCTTTGATGTGAGCAACTGGAAGGCTCAAGATACCAACCACTGAGATAGGTCCGGCCACAGGTGAGGCATGAGGAAGGAGGAAGATCATGAGCCTCATTTTAGAAATACTGAGTTTGCAATGCCTGTCAGATATACAAGTGCAGATTTTGAGCAGTCAGTTGGATATAGGAGTCTTGGATTTAGAATAGTAGTCTGGGCTGGAAATACAAGTTTGGAACTTACCAACCTAACGATTGTACTTAGTGCCACAAGACTGGATGGGAGTCTAAGGAAGTGAGTGTACGTAGAGAAGAGATCAAGGGCTGAGCACTCCAAAACTACGTGCTCAGGAATAAGAGAGGGACTGGACATGCCTAATTTGTATGGCAGAAGGGAATTCAAGCATGTGTGTTATTCTGAAGGCAAGGATGTATTCAACAGTGCCTCAGAGATTGAAGTAGGAACTTGTGATATAGAACTCACTCACTACTGTCTGTAAAATTGTCTTGGTAGATAATATCTTCTGTATCACTTAATGAACTTTGCATATAAAACCACAAAACATTCCATTGAGTGTAAGACCAGGGAAAAGCTTGTCTCTTTTAAAGGATTAATATGGTTTTCTTTAAAAAAAAATGCAAGACTCCCTTTATAGTGTGTATTTATTTTGTACTTTGTTCCAGAAATTTGATCAATCAATTAATTAATATTTTATTATTTATGTATTTGACAGAGAGAGAGAACAAGTAGTGGCAGTGGCAGGCAAAGGGAAAGAGAGAAGCAGACTCCCTGTGGAGCAGGGAGCCTGATGTGAGGCTTGATCTCACGACCTTGGGATCATGACCTGAGCTGAAGGCAGCTGCTTAACATACTGAGCCACCCAGGCACCCCAAGAACTTTTTTTTAAAGGAGAAAATTGAAGTCAACTTTCAGATGTACATGAGGTAGACAGGAAGAAGTAATAAGGTGATAATGAGAGGCCAAATGAGTGACCAGGAGACAAAAGTGTAAGAGTCACTTTCATTTGTAAGAGGGTATCAGTTTGGACCTTCCAGTAGCTAGAACACACAGAAATGTAAGCAGTTGAAAGAATGATTCTTTCTGTAAAATAAAAATAAGAATTAGTTCTGGTACTAAAGTCATAGAGAAATTTTTCTCATGGGTACTCATAAAGGGTTCTGTATGTTTGATGGGATAGTGCAATCAATAACACCCTTATGATATCCAGCATATCATATTCATTGCCTTTTCTCATTATTCCTGTTCTTTTGAGATCAATTATATCACAGAGAAATTTCCTCAAATCATTCTGTGAGGAACCAAATCAGCTTTATTATTGTCTGGATTGAGCCAAACATCACATTTAATGTCTAAATTACAGTTTCCATCTCTCTTGTCTATTCCCTTTTGATTCAATTTATATATGTGTATAAAAGTTGTATATGCCTAGCTCTGTGTTTATGGTAATGGGGAAGATATGAATGTTTAATAAATATAGCTCTTTGGCCTTTTGTTTATCTTTCCTTTGGGGGAAAAGGAAAGATGACAATGTTAAGACAAGACATTTCTAGGAAGGAAAATGGCGGCATCATGTACAGGAAATACATTTAAGTCATATGCTTCCTTCCAGACTTGATGACACCTGTTATACTCCTCCAGCTAGACTTTCCCACCATTGGTACTGGACCTTTATGCTGAGAGTAGCAGCAATTATTGTGCCACGTTGAAGGAAGGAGATTAAATTCTTCTAGCCACTCAGCCGTTAAATTATGTTCTAATGTTCAGTGGTGTTTTAAAACTGAGCTTTACTATTTTAATATTAATGCATTAGAATTTGATGTACCACGTCTCTGAGTCAGTCCTGCTGCTAGAGTAGAGATGGTAGGAATCTGGGGAGGAATTTCCTGTAGCTTGCTTTTTAAAGGGAAACAATGTTATTGTTAGAAACAGCTTGCCAAAATGCCCATTTAAAAAAACATTTTCCTAATTAGAGAGGGGCTTGAGCAAAGATGACTTGGAGAAGTGGCAGGTATATAAGGACAGGCATTATGTTTAATTATTTCCATATTGTATGGTTTATTGCATTTAGAGAAAACATAAAATGCTACATAGGTGATCACAGAAAACTTAAGGATTCATTTTTTACTTGTTGGATCATTATTAGTGGAGTCATATAATTATAGAAAATACACATTTGAGTAATAATAATAATAGTATTTCAAATCAGTACACAAATAGATAAAATGTAGAAGTAGTGTCTTTTCTCTCTTATCTCTCAAATACATACCAAATACTGAATATATGTGATAAATTCTTCAGAGGTCAATGAACAGTTTTTGAGGGGAGGTTCCATATGGCTCTTAAAATGGAGGAAGTATTATATGACATTTTAAAAACTGTCCATAATAGCACACTCACTGATGTTCATAATAAAAGCCAAACATTCTGAAAAGAAATCATGAATTAGATATTATTTTACCAAGTGAGATGACATAATATGGAAATATGCCATTAGGGTCTCTTTGTATGCTACCACTTAGTTCATGTATCAAGGGCAGTTATGCAAACAGTAATGATTTGTCATTACAGTTGACCCTTGAACAACATAGGTTTGAACTGCATGGATCAATTTATATGCAGATTTTTTTGATAAGTACTATAAGTGTATTTTCTCTTACCTATGATTTTCTTAACATTTTCTTTTCTGTAGCTTATTTTACTGAAAGAATCCAGTATATAAATCTTATGACATAAAATACCTGTTTATTGACTGCTCACAGGAAGGCTTCCAGTCAATGGTAAGCAATTTGTAGTTGAGTTTTGGGGGAATTGAAGTGATAGGCACATCTTCAAGTTTAGAGGGGGCCACCGCCCTTAACCTTTGCATTGTTCAAGGGTCAACTGAACTTGCAGTGATAAATCTAATCCTGACAGCGAGACAGAAGAGAAATGCAAATATTTATCTATTTATTTGTGAATTATGGATATGTGCATTCGTTCGTTGACTTGATCATGTCATTCAGTTGCTGCCATGTTATGTACCCCTGGATAACGGAGACCATCTCATCTGTATTTGAACAGTGTTTTATTACCTTTTGTTAAGGTCTTCCTTTTCACCTCATTGACTTCACATTTTCTACTTGTTCTCTCTGGAGCTCCTCAGCGGAGCACTTCATCTCCCTCCTAAGTAGCTCCAATTGTTCCGGTACACAGTTCAGTGAGTCAAGCTGATCAAGCATTAAGACTGTAAGACATTGTGAGTGATTAAAAAAAAAGTAGTATTTAGAGGAGAAATATTCCTGAATTGACATTCAGAAACACCAGATTACAATAGAACTATAGCTTCATGCGACTTCTGTCAGCCTATCTAAGACCCGTTTCCTCTCTAGCTGGCCCTTCTCGATACTGATCCTACTGAGTTGATAGGTAAACCTCCTACTTACTTATTTTCAAGTAAGTTTTGGTTGTGATTCACATCTTTCTCTTCTGTACTTACACAGTTACTTTTGTTGAACATAAATATAAGGTTTTAAATTCATCTTTTTGAGTTTGAGATCCAACTTCAGACCGTGACATTTGAGCTTAGTTTTATTATATTACACCGCTTCTCCACTCTGTGAAATCTGCATATTTGATGAGAATACATTTTACATCTTAATTACAGCTGAAATAATTATGCTAATTGTTAAGTATAAGTGTGCTATGTATATGTAACGTATTTCACTTCATTTTCGTAGCATGGGTAATGCGCAAAGTCAAAACAGCTATTGCAAGAAAGCAGACACTTTTGTAACTTCATTGTTGGCTCATGTAAAGGCAATTGAAATCTCTCCGAAGTATGAAAGTTTGGAATAAAAACAGTCGGACTGAAGGAAAATTTGAGTACTCTCTTGCAAAGTGCTCAAAAATAAACTGTAGGGATGGGGCGCCTGGGGGGCTCAGTGGGTTAAGCCGCTGCCTTCGGCTCAGGTCATGATCTCGGGGTCCTGGGATCAAGTCCCACATCAGACTCTCTGCTCAGCAGGGAGCATGCTTCCCTCTCTCTCTCTCTCTCTGCCTGCCTCTCTGTCTACTGTGATCTCTCTCTGTCATAATAAAATCTTTTAAAAAAAACAAACTGTAGGGCATCCTTAAATAAGGAAGGAGGCTAGCTAGAGAATCAATAGGACCACTTGTTCAGTCAATTTTGGGTACAGCAATGGAAAGTGGATAGACTAACTAATATGATTTCTGTTTATCTATTGAAGATGTGAGAAATGGAATGTTATTATTTAAATGCCCCTGAAGATATTTATATGTGGCACTTTCTGTTACATTTTAGACCTTAGCTACTTCACACACTACTATTTGTACAGTTACAGTGAACATGACCTATTAATCTGGAACATCACACAGTAATCATAAATGTGCTTGGTAAAGCCCCAAAGTAAGTTCTAAAATGCCTTCTGGTCTAAAGTAATTTTCTTTATCACTGGAGACATGATTGTCTGAGATTATATGAAGTACTTCCCTCGGAGCCAGTGGGGAGCAATAAGGAACATAAAATGCTAGCTTTCACTCTATGGGTCTGTGTATTTATTCTTTCATTCCACAGATGTTTATTTAGCATCTTCTATGCTGGGGGAATACCTTCCTTGAGCGTTTTACCATCTGTTGGTGTTTACAGTCTCTTCTGCAGCTAAAGCTCTGTGTGACTCCTTGTTCTGATTTGGCCATCCTCACCCCTGCCCAGTAAGTGTCCACTACTCCATTGGTCTAACTAGAGGCAACAATCTTAATGTACATTGTGGAAAAAAAGGTCCTGTTGGATGTTTCAATGTTTATAAGGCACTATCAGTGTGCAAATGATTGAGTAAACATAGCGTCTACTTTGAAAGAACAGTTCATTCGCCCTATCACTATTGAGGAATTACATTTTGGTCAGTCTCTATTTTTATTAAAATATTTCAATGACTCCTGTTTCCCTGGCCTAAAATGCAATGCAGAGAGAGGTGTGTTTAAGATGTTATCTTAAAGTTTAGAGGCAAAGTTGGATATGTTATTTTTGGAATTTGCTCTTTTACTAGAATGCATAATTTTTATTTATTTCCTGTTTCTCATTTTTGGTGTGCCAAAATTAGAATGTAAGGATCATAAAAATAAGGATTTTGTGTGTTGTGTTTATTGCTCTATCCCCAGGGCCTGGTACAGAGCAGGTGCTCTAAAAATTTCTTTTCCCAGTGATTGAAATGGAAAATAAAATTCTCTTTAGCAGGAATTAAAGAAAATCAAAACAACTTCTCCCACATATGTTCAATGATTTAGGAGTCACGGAAAGGTGAGGAAGGGTAAGGTACTATAGCTAATAATAACTGGGCATTGAAAGGCATTCTGCATTTCTATTCTATGCACCATAGCGTTATTTGAAGGGTAGAGAGGATTTCCTTTTTTCAACTACTAATTTCAGAGTTGCTGGATACAAAAATAAGGTCCAAGTATATGAATTGAAACTTGTCATTACATTATCCCAAATCTTAAGGTCACGTGTCTCGATAGACGAGCATCATCACATATGCCTGAGAAGTCAACATCCATTTGTTGAACTGATACAAGCTGAGCCTGAAATAGGAATCTGGGTGCCTGTGATTTATTGGGGAAATACTCTTATGGTAAAAATCCTTAAGGAAGAAAGTGAAACATGGAGAGGGGAAGGGAAAAAGAACAAAGAACTTAGCAAGGATGTGATGTTCGATGAAGTCTGACCTTGGTCTGATGCATGGAGCCTGGATATATGTATGGGGGCTTGTGCCATGTGGAAGTCTGGAGTACTAACTTCACAAAAGTTGGTTGACTTTGGAACCCCAGATTCATTCGGTCATTGACTGGGGGCTGTGGTTGGGGTAGAGGTGGGGAGGGCAAGGTAGCTCCTACCAGCTGAGACCAATTTCTGGAGAAGGGGGCCGACATACTGTGAACTTTTAACTGCCAACACAATGGAATTCTACCCTTGGGCTCATGGTAGGGTTAAGGTTAGGTACTTTGAATTACTAACGGTCTTTACAAATATCAGGACCAAAAGACTTTGCTGAAGCATTGTTAAAAAAATAGAAATCATAGGAATTATAGCAGCAAATACTGACTTTTCCTTTCTCTTGACACAGGTTGTATTTCCTAAAAGACAATGAAGTTATAAATGATTTAGCTGGGTAGAGACAGAATTTCTGTGTTGATTTATATAAAAACTTATGGCACCTCATACTTTATCACCGGTTGCTTTACCTCTGATTACAGCTTCTGTCAGGCCACAGCTCATCATGTGCCTGAGGTTGGAATGCCTGGAAGTGACAGTTCTATGATAAGAACTTACTCTAAATCAAAAGCAGGATCAAGTTCAATTTCTCTGACAATGGGCTCTTGAAAGGCTCGGAAGAACAATAGTTGTGGGAGGTAAGGCACTCTGGCCTTGTGGGTTTTCCTCCTCGCAAGGAAACTGAATTTTCATACAGCTCTCTGTGTGAGAACTCATATTTGCTTGATTGCTTTAGGGGCAGTACACTCAGTCTCTGGGGGACTGCCATTCACCAGTGGCTATGAAATTTGTCTCATTTGAATTAATATTAATTATATGTAAAATTCTGAGGATGCCAATCGTCCATCAGTGGTTACTGCTACACTCTCTAGAAAGGGTCAGTCCAGAAAAAATGATCATTCAGAAATAATCTCCATTTTAAGTCTCCAACTTTATTTCATTATTTTTCAACGCGGTCTAGTTTTAAAAACATTTGTAATATATATTAAGATTCATTGATCATCCTATACTCTGTTTAAAGGCTCAAGAGTGTATTACTCTTAGGGCACATTAATCACAAGTGTCATTAGTTTATATTGCACAATGATTGGATACAACTTATGTTTAAAATATCTTAAAATGATTTAAAGTATAACCGTATCATGGACTGTTTAGACACGAGGAAAAAAAAACCCAAATCATTTATAATTTTGCTTTCCATATCATTTTATGTTTTTTTTTTCCCCCTGCAAACTCCTTTGTTTCTCATAGCTGTAAATAGAGCTTGATCAGTTTTATAAGCTGCTTGAACAACTATATCATGAATATGGCCTAAGTTATTTATTATCTATAATCGCCATTTTTATAAAAATGTTTTTCCCCTGAATAGAAACATCACGTGTGATCAATGGAGAAAATGAGAAATGAGAGAGAATAAAAAGTTAATCAATATCTCCCTGATAACCTCAACCCCCATCCCGCCCCTGACCCCATGGTTCACAGTCTGAACCTTCTTGTGTGTGGCTGGCAAAAAATGGTGCCTTGTTAGCTGGGGTTAGGTCTTAAGTATCTATGGGTAAATCATTAGATCGGTTCTCCTAACAGTACATGAAGCTATTTACTTCAGCAGCTCTACCTTTAGCCTCCTTAGGTTGTTGACTTTACCTTGGCCCCTCTCAGAACAGACTAATGCTTTTTTGACTGGTCTGTTTCTACCCTATGTGTTCCATCAGACATCGGGTCTTCTCACTGGTTCATTTCCCTAGAATTTCTAGATGGAAGAGTGGAGGGTCTAATTAGTTCAACTGTTTTTATTAAGTAAATATTCTCTGGCCAAGTCTTACTGATAAGTGCACAGTGATAATTAATAGTATAATTTAAAATAAAGGATATTCAACACATAACCTAATGTAACCATTCTGTTATCTCTCTTTCTCTTAGAGGAGAAATATTATAAATGTTCTGCTGAAAATTCCTGATATATAGATGGGTAGTTGGTTCTCCTTTTCTGGTACTTCAAACTGAGATGATGAAATAAGACTTTAGAAGCCTGTTTAAAAAATGGTCATGTGGGATGCCTAGGTGGCTTAATTGGTTAAGTGTCTTCCTTTGGTTCAGGTCATGGTCCCAGAGTCCTGGGATCAAGAGTCCCACATTGACCTCCTTGCTCAGGGGGAGCCTGATTCTTCCTCTCCCTCTGCCTGCCACTCCCCCTGCTTGTGCCTCTCTCTCTTTTTCTTTCTGTCAAATAAATCAGTAAAATCTTAAAAAAAAAATCATGTAGTTTTTTGGTAAGGGGATTTGCCTAAAATAAATTAATTTATTTTCATTCTCAACTATAGTGTTTATTATTGAGATATAATAGACATACGATATTGTTTCAGTGTATGGTATACAATGGTATACAAAATGACTTGATACATGTATATATTGTAAAATGATTACCAAAATGTTAGTTAACACCTGCCTCACTTCACATAATTACTATTTTTTGTGTGTGTGAGTGGTAAGAATGGTTAAGATCTACCCTCTTAAAAACTTTCAAGTATATAATTTTAACGGCAATCACTGTTACACAGATCTGCTAAACATTATTAGATAACTAGACCTTACTCATTTTATAATTGGAAGTTTATAGCCTTTGCAAACCCCATTACCCTCAACCCAAGTCCCTGTCAACTTCCATTCTAATCTCTGCTTTTGTGAGTTTGGCTTTTTTAGATTGCACATAGAAGTGATACCATACAGGGACACCTGGGTGGCTCAGTCATTTAGGTATCTGCCTTCTGCTCAGGTTGTAATCCCAGGGTCCTGGGACTGAGTCCTGCATTGGGCTTCTTGCCGAGTGGGGAGTCTGCTTCTCCCTCTGCCACAGCCCCTGCTTGTGCTCTCTCTCTCTTTCTGAAAAATAAATGAATAAAATCTTAAAAGAAAGTGATACTATACAGTATTTGTCTATCTCTGTCTGACTTATTTCACTTAGCACCATGCCTTCAGAGTTCATTCATGTTGTCACAAATGGCAGAATTTCCTTCTTTTTATGGTTGAATAATATATTCCATCATGTATATACGTAACATGTTTTCTTTATCCGTTCATCCATTGATGGGCTGTTAGGTTCTTTCCAGGTCTTAGCTAATGTGAATAGTTTTGCTACAAACATGGAAGTGCAGATATCTCTTTGAGATAATGGTTTCAATTCCTTTGATAATATACCTAGAAGTGGATTGCTGGATTATAAGGGTAGTTCTATTTTTAATTTTTTGAGAATCTTCCATACTGTTTTCCATCATGGCTGCACCAGTTCACATTCCCACTGAGTGCACACGTTCCCTTTTCTCCACATCCTCACTGACACTTGTTATCTCTTGTTATTTTGGTAAGAGCCATTCAACAGGTGTGAGGTATCCTCTCACCATGGTTTTGATTTGTATTTCCCTGACATGAGCAATAGTGAACATCTTTACATGTACCCGTTGACCTTAACTGTAGTATTTATGCTTAATAATTTGTAAGTGGGATTAACAAAATATCTTCATCATGTGCACTGCAAATATTTGCAGTTTATTAAATGCTATTCTTATGGTAGTATGTTACCTTTCCATAAATATTTAGAAAATTTTTATTCCTTTTTTGTTTTTGTGATGACATACACAAAAATAATTGAGATTTAATTGTATCCTGAATTGATTTCATTACCAGCTAACTTTCTTCCACCTCAGTTTCTCTATTCCTGTGTTCTTTATTGTAGTCTTTCTTGTCGTTACTTAGAGTATGTCTGTTGAGTAGTTCTTTTTTAAACATATTTTTACTTTATGAGAGTTTCTGAGAATGTTTTGTTGCCTTCATATGTGGAACATTCACTTTGGTTTTGTTATAGAATATTTAGCTTATAACATTTTTACCCTTCATAAATCTATATACTTGTTTGATAGTGTTTTTACAAATAATAAGTCAGAACAGCCTGGGGCTAGTTTAACATAATTTTCTTTTCTACCTCGATGCTTGTAAGATTCTTTTTTCAGATTTGATTCTCAAAAAAATTTTTTTCATAATAGCACATAAGGATTTTGTCTATATTTATTAATTTGTTTCTGGAAAGTTTTAAATCCCTTTAGGTATGCAAATGGTATGCTCTGTATCAGGATATCTATATCTATATCTATGTATGAATAATTATGGCTTCTCCTCTATTTTATTTTATATAGTCTCTCTTTCTGTGATGTCAAGTAATCATTTTGTCCTGTATATCTATCATATTTTCTCTTATAGTTTTCATCTTTGTCCTATTTCAGTGGATTCTGATAGTTCTGGTTAATTGATTAATTTGATATCTTTGATTAATTTGTTCTAAGAAATTGATTAATTTTTTTTTATCTTGGATCAAATCTTCTATTTGTTTTTTTAATTTAAGATTTTACTTATTTCAGAGAGAGGATATGTGTGTATGAGTGGGAGAAGGGGCAGAGGGAGAGGGAGAAGTAGACTATCCACTGAGTAGAGAGCCCAACATGGGACTCGATCCCAGGATCCTGGAATCATGACCCGAGTCGAAGGCAGAGCACCTGAGCCACCCAGGTGCTCCATCTTCTGTTGTATTTCTTAATGTAGCTTTAATCTGTGGTATTTGTGATTTTTTTTTTTACTTTTTCTTTGCCTTATTCAGCTCCATTTTACTTACCCATTTATCAACTATTTTTCTCTTATTTTATATACTTCATGTTTCATAAAATTTTGTTGAGAACTTAATGATATGCCATCTTTTACTTCTATTTTCTCAGTAAATATCACTAACAGTCTATGTTCTTCTCCTTCTTTTCCTTCTTTAACTTTGCAGAGTAAATATCCAGGACCAATGGTAATATATCCAGGATTTTATTAATGTATCAACCCATCCCGATATTTATCACAAATAGTCAGATGCAGTTCATTTGCATCCTGTCACTGTCTGCAAGGATGTTATTAGAATTCTATTCTGGTGGGTTTTGCAGAAAAATGGATGAGAGGTGACATTATCAGCTCTGTGACCTGCAGCTGGGATAAGGACATTCTAAATAAAGGGACTTTATTTCAGGGCAGTGAGTTCTCTGTATCTGGTGATGCTTCTTTGGGAGGGGTCAGCGTCCCACATCTAATTCTTTACTCAGAATTCATTCGAGGTATGTGTGCATTGGGGGCTGCCGTAATGTCTGCTTCCTTCCTGGTACTATATCAGGCCATATGTTGGGGCAACTTTCCATCATTGGTCCTCTCTTGATTCTGTGTGGCTGGATGTGCCTCTGAGTACAGTAGCTGTCAGAAAGGTTTGTGAAATGTTTTCTATCTGTTCTATATTCATCCTGGACTCCCAGCATTCATACTTTAAATTCGAGATGTTCAAAAAATTTACTGGATCTTTTGGACTTTAGCTGACACTTTCTCAAGGGCTGTGGGAATGTCATCTTGGTTTTGTGTTCAGTGTTGCTGCAGTTCCTTCTTGATTTTATTTTTCTCCGATCATTTCAATAGGGATTTGAGGGAAACAGTAATTAGATCCCAGTGGCAATGTCATAGTTAGCCTAGAAGTACCCTAGCTACCATTTTTAATACCTACATGTTAATATTAGATGTCTTTAGCATTTTGAAATTTTTGTATATTTAGAATAGCTTTACTTTTTGTACAAATTACTTTTTTTTCCCTGATATGTGAATTTTTGACAAAACAAATTTATTTTGCTTTGCTGAGTTTTTTATTGTTGCTGTGGGGACCCAAGAGTTGCTTGTTTCCTTTTATTTCCTTACGTGGTTCACTTTTTGAGGGATGAGATTTCATGGTTTCTTAGTACAATCTAATATACTCCAAGGGACAAAAAATGTATATACATGTTAAGACAGTGGGTTGGTTGTCCAGAGTCTCTGGTAGGATGCAAATCAGGCCACTAGATCTCTGAAAAGAATTGTTCTTTGTCTCAGGGTCTGATTTTCAAGTGTAATGCTCAGGCTCATCTACCCTGTCCCTAAACTCCCCAGCTGGGACCCTATTCTCATTCCCACATTACTACCTTTGCTGAAGAAAGGCATATGCCATTACTTCTAAAAGCTTGGGTTTGTAGGCCATTCATCAGAGCACTGGTCACTGACCTCTTATCTGCAATGCTTGTTATCAAATATGCAAGGTAGAAATTTCTATTCTCTTTCTGGCATCCAACTATGTACAATTTCAGTAGTTCCAGAAAACAAAATGCTGTAAAGAAAATACCCTGACCACCTATGTCAACCAACCTTACGGAAGAAGCATATAAAATGTACGTTTCCTAAATCCCTTAGTGTTGTAAGCTGTAAAAAGTAATACATTGCCTTTCTAGGTACTTTTAATTCACCAGAGATCTGCAGAGACTCAGAATGCCCCTATTTTTAAACTTTTCAGGGGCTGTGCTTTTGTTTCATGCATCTCCAAAGGCTTGTGGCATCAGGTGATCTATGGAGCTCTTTTACTTGATATATTACCTTCTGCATATTGCAACACATGTTTTCTGTGCCCATTTTACCAAAATGAAAAGATCACAGATGACAAAGATTTTCCTTAATGGTTTGCTTATGTTCACCTATTGTTTGTTGTTTATATTCAACACTACCTGTACCCATTTTTTTTTTTTCTGGAGTTATTCAACTATTTCCTATGGGCTTAGTTATTGAATTTTTTCTGTCAAAATATCTTAGAAACACCAAGAATTGGGACTGTGGAACCAAGAAATAGGTGGAAGAAAAGCAGATACTAGTTTGCTGACCACATTCACAACAGTTATTGGGGGTGGATATGCAGTGTGAGCCCTTTGTTCAACCGACATCTGGATCCTTCTCAGCTGGGGTAACTTGGGGTTGACAGAGACACTGGGAGAAGGACAGTATTATGCCATGCAGGTTCTAAGAATGTACTTCTATCCTTAAAATACAGAAAACATTTTGTTAGTAACAGATGTACACCCAGCTTGCAGTACTATGGGTTTTTTCTTTTTTAAATTAACATAATGTATTATTTGCCCCAGGGGTACAGGTCTGTGAATCATCAGGTTTCCACAATTCACAATGCTCACCATAGCACATACCCTCCCCAATGTCCATAACCCAGCCACCCTATGCCTACCCCCTCAGTCCCCCAGGAACCCTTAGTTTGTTTCCTGACATTAAGAGTCTCTTATGGTTTGTCTCCCTCCCGATCCCAAATTGTTTCATTTTTCTCTTCCTACCTCCCATGACCTTCCACCCTGCCTCTCAAATTCATATGATAATTGTCTTTCTCTGATCGACTTCTTTTGCTTAGCATAATACCTTCTAGTTCTGCCCATGTTGTTGCAAATGGCAAGATTTTGTTTCTTTTGATGGCTGCATAGTATTCCATTGTATATATACACCACATCTTCTTCATCCATTCATCTGTTGATGGACATCTAGGTTCTTTCCATAATTGGACTCTGGAAGACAGTATGGAGATTCCCCAAAAAGTTGGAAGTAGAGCTACCTTACAACCCAGTAATCACACTACTGGATATTTACCCTAAAGTACAAATGTAGTGATCCAAGGCGCATGTGCACCCGAATGTTAATAGGAGCAAGGTACTATGTTTTTGTAAGAGATCAGAGAGCCCAGCTCTCTCTTCATGGTAGTACCATTTGTTGTCTCTGCCCTTATGGTTTGGCTCCCTTGCACCACTGGAAGAAATACCTATCAAAACACAAATACATTGAGGCCATTAACCTGGGAGGATTTTTCCCCCAATTTTGGGGGGATACCTCCCCTTCTGTATCATCTCTCTCTCTGAATTACTTCTTTCTTTCAGACCTACTTGCCCCTGATATGGCAAAATGAGGCTGGAACTGTCTCTTCTTTGGAGCAAGTCTCCTTGAAGTCTGAAAATCAAACATGGCCAACCAGAGGGCACAGAAGAAGTGAGAAACTGAGGAACTGTAGTGAGAGCAGTTATTGGTTTATCTTTGTATGTGCGATATCACTATTAGAATATTAAAAGCGGCAGAGACAGGATCAGGAATAACACAAATGATAAAATAACATTTATTGTGTGCTCATTTCCAGTTAGTAATTTTCCCCTTTGGTAAAATTGTTAGTCCTCTCAAGAACTTGGCCTATTTTCATTATACACTCAAGGGGCAAAAGGAGGTTTTGGCCTATCTCACCTGAACGTCTCTCAGTGGTAGTGTGCGTTTACTCTTTGGCACCTATTAGACAGATAATCTATAGGCTGATGATCTGAGAATTCAGAATTTTGCCTAACGTTTTCTCTATCTCAGAGATGTTCCTACTATGGGGATCAAGAAAATTTGTAACTCTCAGGACATATTAATTAAGTTCTCTACTTTCTAGTAAAGGGCTCTCCTCACCCCCATGTTATTGTAAGAGAAGGCTCAGAACAATTTTTAGCACTTGTGTACATACAGGTAAAAGATCTTGTAATTAATTTTAGTATAACTCAGAAGCTGGGACCTTGATTATACTTGTTTCTTTTGGTAAATGCTAGAGAAAGTTATCAAAAATGACTTTTTCCTTTTCTAAGAACTTTCTGAATCCTTTTGGCAATTGAAGTCACTTAATGGCCATTATATTTCATCTTTCTCTTAAGATTCTGTTAAAATACTATTATGATTAATAGATGCTGCAAATGAATATATGTAGTTAGGTATTTTCTCACAGAACAAACTTGGCATGCTCAAGTTCACTGACAAATTTGGATCTTGGACAAATTTGGGATTTGGAAGGATATTTTCCTGTGTCCTTGGACCAACTGGATTATGTTATCTTCTATAAGATTCTGCTTCAGCTGTGAGAATTTGAACAAACACATATGTACGCATCATACTTTTAACCTATAGTTCATAGTACCTGGAACAATGTGGAAATCTTGATTTTACTCTTGAAAATTATCTTTGTGACCAAGGAAATGGGGCTGGTTATTGATTTAGAGATATTTTGTGGCAGTCGTTTAGTAAAATGTCAAAGAACAGAAATTTATTGTTGCTTAGGATTTGGTTTTTGCTTTGTTTTCTTATACCTTAATGTTAAATACTCACTTGTTTCACTGTTTAGTCTGTATAACATCAGCTAATACCAAGCCTTCCCTGCTGACTGAAGTCTAGTCTACTGCTGTTTTCAATATTATCATCCTTCTTAGCTTGCCTACATTTGAAGGAAAAGTTTCATCACCTACTTCATAGACCAAGAAAAATGTGACATTAGCTTTTTTAAAATGGCATTATTATAGTTCTACAGAAATTTTAAAATGATTAAATCAAACACATGGGTTTTCTGAGCTCAGGTAATACTTAGTTGGCCTCTTTTCAGGATGTGCTAGGCCACGAAGTTACAATCAAGTTGAGAACTGGGTAATAGGCATTTAAAAGTATCTTCGTAGTGTATATGGACCACATCTTCCTTATCCATTCGTCTGTTGAAGGGCATCTTGGTTCTTTCCATAGTTTGGCAACCGTGGCCATTGCTGCTATAAACATTGGGGTACAGATGGCCCTTCTTTTCACAACATCTGTATCTTTGGGGTAAATACCCAGGAGTGCAATTGCAGGGTCATAGGGAAGTTCTATTTTTAATTTCTTGAGGAATCTCCACACCGTTCTCCAAAGAGGCCACACCAACTTGCATTCCCACCAACAGTGTAAGAAGGTTCCCCTTTCTCCACATCCTCTCCAACACAGGTTGTTTCCTGTTTTGTTAATTTTGGCCATTCTAACTGGTGTAAGGTGGTATCTCAATGAGGTTTTAATTTGAATCTCCCTGAGGGCTAGTGATGATGAACATTTTTTCATGTGTCTGATAGCCATTTGTATGTCTTAATTGGAGAAGTGTCTGTTCATATCTTCTGCCCATTTTTTGATATGTTTGCCTCTTTCGTGTGTGTTGAGTTTGAGGAGTTCATTATAGATCCTGGATATCAACCTTTTGTCTGTACTGTCATTTGCAAATATCTTCTCCCATTCCGTGGGTTGCCTCTTTGTTTTGTTGACTGTTTCCTTTGCTGTGCAGAAGCTTTTGATTTTGATGAAGTCCCAAAAGTTTATTTTCACTTTTGTTTCCTTTGCCTTTGGAGACATATCTTGAAAGAAGTTGCTGTGGCAGATATCGAAGAGATTACTGCCTATGTTCTCCTCTAGGATTCTGATGGATTCCTATCTCACGTTGAGGTCTTTTATCCATTTTGAGTTTATCTTTGTGTACAGTGTAAGAGAATGGTCGAGTTTCATTCTTCTACTTATAGCTGTCCAGTTTTCCAGCACCATTTATTGAAGAGACTTTTTTCCACTGTATATTTTTTCCTGTTTTGTCGAAGATTAATCCATATACACTATGGAGTATTATGCCTCCATCAGAAAGGATGAATACCCAACTTTTGTAGCAACATGGACGGGACTGGAAGAGATTATGCTGAGTGAAATAAGTCAAGCAGAGAGAGTTAATTATCATATGGTTTCACTTATTTGTGGATAAAAATATCCATGACAAATATCATGGAGGATAAGGGATGTTAGAGAGGAGAAGGGAGTTGGGGTAAATTGGAAGGGGAGGTGAATCTTGAGAGACTATGGACTCTGAAAAACAATCTGAGGGGTTTGAAGTGGTGGGGGGGTGGGAGGTTGGGGTACCAGGTGGTGGGTATTATAGAGGGCACGGATCACATGGAGCACTGGGTGTGGTGAAAAAATAATGAATACTGTTTTTCTGAAAATAAATAAATTAAAATAAATAAATAAATAAATAAGAATAAAATAAAAGCATCTTCATAGCAATGCTGATTCTGACCGTCCCCCTCTGGAAATAATAACATGAATAAATAAATTGTTATGTATTTATACAATGGAGGACAGTTTAACAGCAATATTAAAAATGCAATAACATGGGCAAAGCTGAAAATCATTTTAGATAAAAGGACTCATAAACAGGATATATATATACATATACATATGTATATATACATATATATGTGTATGTGTATACTATATACACATACTCTATGACATACTGTGTATATATATATTATATGACAAACGTGTTGGATAAAAGGACTCAAACAGAAGGATATATACCATTTAAATATAGTTCAGAAAATAGCTTGAACTGATTAATTTTCTTAGAACTTGGGGTAGTGGTTGCTACTGGGCCTGGAAGGGAGTGCTAGGGCTTTTGGTGTTCTGGAAATGCTGTTTCTAGATGTTTATTTCATGAATGGATTCACTTTACAATTTACACTTTACAAAAACCAAGTTCAGCTCAATGAGCTTTATTATTTGTGCATTTTATTTTGTTACAGTTCCACAAAAAACTTTACATTAAAGGGATGCCTGGGTGACTCCTTTGGTTGAGTGACCAGCTCTTCATTTCAGCTGAGGTCATGATCTCTGGGTCCTGGGACCAGGCTCCATGCTCGGCGTGGAGTCAGCTTGTCCCTCTCCTTCCCCCTGCCTGTATTCTCTCTCTCAAGTAAATGAATGAAATCTTTTAAAAAATCACCTTTACATTAAAAAAAAAAAAAATGGGGGTGAGGTGGTGATGAAGAGCCCAGGGAATCAGGCCAAGCCTCAGTACCATCTTTGCTGACGTGTGAAATATTCTTATTTTATAAATTATCCTTTTACGGGGCACCTGGGTGGCTCAGTGGGTTAGGCCTCTGCCTTCAGGTCAGGTCATGGTCCTGGGGTCCTGGGATTGAGCCCCACACTGGGCTTTCTGTTTGGTGGGGAGCTTGTTTCCCCCTCTGTCTCTGCCTGCCTCTCTGCCTTCTTGTGATCTCTGTCTGTCAAATAAACAAACAAACAAACAAATAAATAAATAAATCTATCTTTAAAAATTATTCTTTTACTTAAATGAAAAAGCTATCTATTCCAATTTAGTTGTCCTTTGATTGACTTGCTTTCTTTTTTTGACAACCTCTTAAGAGGGAAGTTGAGTTGGGTTCAAATGGCATAAAGAATAGACTACTGTTTATTAGGAGTCCAACTACGATTAGTAATAGAGTAATAGCAGAGAATGACTAATCTAGATGAATAATGGCACAAGCCTATGAGCCTAGATTTCCTGGGTAATTTCTGATTTTTTTAATTTATCTAGACACTTATCTTTCCTGAATAAAATTGAACATTTTTAGTGTTAGTTTGTTAGAGTAAAGAAGAAAGAATCTGCAGAATAAAGAATATCAATATATTCTCTTTGCAAATGAGCAAGAAAAATAATTTATTCACAGCTATTGCTTATTGAACATGTATGCATGAGTTCTATGTCCACACTTGCTTTTTTTCCAAGTGGAGTAAGTTGGACAATTTTTATAATGATCTTCCTCTTTTAGGGCAGTTTTGGCTTTATAGAAAATTTGAGAAGCTAACACAGAGGGTTCTCTTATATTCCAAATCCATTTTTTCCTATTATTAACATATTTATGATAGTATGGTACACTTATTACAATTAATGAACTGATATTTATACATTATTATTAAATAATGTTTATAGTTTACTCAGATTTCTTTAGTTTTTCTGTTCTAGGATCTCAAGATGCCACATTACATTTAGTTATGTCTTCTTAGGTTCTTCTTAGCTGTGACAATTTCTCAGACTTTCCTTTTTTTTGATGAACTTGACAATTTTGAGGGATAATGGTCAGAAGTTCTGTAGGATGCTTATTATTAGAATTTATCTTATGTCTTTCTCTTGATAAAACTGGAGTTCTCGGTTATTGGGAGACCACAGATGTGCCATATTCATCACATCACATCAAGGGAACGTATTATCAGCGCAACTCAGGACTGTTGATGTTGACCTTGACCAACTGGCAAGTTTCTCCACTAAATGTTACTCTTCCTTTCCTCCTCCTCTTGTTTTAATAGAAAGTAAGTCACAAAACAAATTACTTTCCCCTGTATAATTATGAACATATACCATTTGAAGCACAAAACTTTCTTGCCTTTAAGAAGTTGGAAATGACAGTGACAATGACGTGAGCATAAAAATCTCTAAATTAATGTTCATGTTTATTGTGTCATTTCTCCTTGGTGTTACTGCTTTTCTTATTACTATGGGAAATGATTAGAGGAGAAGACACTGGCTATCATACTACCTGACATTTTGAGAACGTTTATGCTATTGACTTTTTCTTCACTTAATCTATTTGGATACAATTTTAAATTATCCACAAAACCTGACTAATGTATATATAATTAAAAATAGTTGGTGATACTGATACCTTTATATCAGATTATTGTATTTTATACAACAGTATGAAAAGTGTATTATCTTTACAGAAATGTTTACCACTTTTCTATAATATTCAGTTAGTCACATTTTGGGATGATTCAACAGAAAAAGAGAGGACAGTCCTGCTATAAGACAGAGAAAGCTCACTTTTGTGCTATGTGGGAGGGGCACTTCTCAGTGTTACCTCTTCTTGATAAAATTAGAATACTTGGGGAGAAATTTGAAGTGCCATAAACTGCTGATATGAAAAGTAAAATGTAGGGATGCCTGGTTGGCTCAGTCAGTTAAGCTTCTGACTCTTGATTTTGGTTCAGGTCATAATCTCAGGGTCCTTGGATAGAGCCTGCTTTGGGGTCTGTGCTAAGCACGGAGTCTACTTGTCCCTCTCCCTTTGCTCCTCATTCCACTCTCTCTCAAACAAATAATATCTTTAAAAAATAAAAATAAAAGTGATTATAAATTTACTCAGAAAAAAAAACTGATTATAAGGTTTCTAGAGTTTAGATACAGGGCTTTGAATAAAATTCTATGAGCCATAGCATTCAACAACAAAGTTTACCATTTTTCAAAGTAAATTCTCAGTGATTTCTAGTATTATGTTTTAATTTATGATGTGACAGAATTCTTTGTGATGAATCTTTTAATTCCTTTAGAATAAATAATTCCCGGGGCGCCTGGGTGGCTCAGTGGGTTAAGCCACTGCCTTTGGCTCAGGTCATGGTCTCAGGGTCCTGGGATCGAGCCCTGCTTTGGGTTCTCTGCTCAGCAAGGAGCCTGCTTCCCTCTCTCTCTCTCTCTCTCTCTCTCTCTGCCTGCCTCTCTGTCTACTTGTGATCTCTCTCTGTCAAATAAATAAATAAAATCTTTAAAAAAAAAAGAATAAACAATTCCCACTACATTTAAAAACAAATGAAATACACCTATATACTAAAGCAATTCTTTAAAAAATGATGTTTATTCAAAAAAATCTATATAAATGAAATTTTTTTAGGCAGGATTAAATGATAGATTGATACAGTTGTTCAGAATAAAACTAAGTAATGAAAAACTAAAATAAGAAATGCTGAATCAATTGGTTAATAATATAGTTAAAAGCAAAATGATTTCCATTTTATTTTATATAAAAAATATATCATAAGATCATGTTGTTTCTGACAGCACTGATTCTAGCTAGGTTGATCTTGTTAGAGTTCAGTGCAACTTGTTTACAATTGACAGTCGAGTTGCCTGGTCTACTTACACTGTAATTTTTGCCAATGGAGTTAAGGTGATTTTATTCAAAGCTAGCAGGCTTACTTGCATAAGTAAAGTTGGCAGAATTTTGCATGCCCTACTTGCAGGTACCAAATTTAAAATTTATGTAATAGAGTGCTGGTTAAATGATCCCCTGTCAAATTTTTGACTCTGGATGCCTCCCTCGAAGTTGACTAAGTTTGTGGTCAGTGATGCCCCAGGCTTCCTTAGAGCCAAAGAAAATTTAGTATTGGAAGAAAACCTTCAGAAATAAGGATACTACAGTGTAAGTAAAAGAGAATAAAGTTTAAAGGAAAGACAGAAACAAAATATACATTATGTACATATACATACATTATAACATGTATATTTTATATACCTATATACAAAGCAGAATGGAGGTCTGAGGATTAAAATAAGGACACAGGTAGAATATCTATTTACTTTTTGCTTTTCTTTTTTTTTTTTTTTTTTAAAAGATTTTATTTATTTATTTGACAGACAGAGATCACAAGCAGGCAGAGAGAGGCAGAGAGAGAAGAGGAAGCAGGCTCCCCGCTGAGCAGAGAGCCCGATGCGGGGCTCGATCCCAGGACCCTGGGATCATGACCCAAGCTGAAGGCAGCGCTTTAACCCACTGAGCCACCCAGGCGCCCCTACTTTTTGCTTTTCAAGGCAAACTCAAAGTAAGTCATTCACTTGACTGAGGTTCATTAACATATATAACATTTAAAACTAAAAGGGAAAATCCAGTATTTTTATACCTCTGAAAGCACAAAATCATATAGTGGAAAGTATTCCAGATTTAGGAAATCTGCTTATTTTATAATTAGGAAATATGCTTATATTATCTCCTTATCAGATTTTTTTTTACCCCTAGATCTTGTGCCATTAGTAAATCATTTAAATCTTTAGGGTGTCCATTTGTTTATTAAAAAAATAAAACTAGTTTTGGATCAGATAATAAGTCCTTATAAGTGCTTGCCATTATTATGTGTTTATACAATAACCAAATGTGTCTCTTAAAATAACCAAAGGGGCATCTGGGTGGCTCAGTGGGTTAAGCCTCTGCCTTTGGCTCAGGTCATGATCTCAGTGTCCTGGGATCGAGCCCTACATCAGGCTCCCTGAGCTGCTTCCCCCGTCTCTCTGCTTGCCTCTCTGCTTACTTGTGATCTCTCTGTCAAATAAATAAATAAAATCTTTAAAAAGAAACTACATACATTGTCATACTTACTCATACCTAAAAAAATGTGTATATTTTTAGTTAATTCTTAAAAGAATTGAGGCTGAACAGTTTGCTCAAGGTCACCTGGCTCACAGGTGGCCAAAGACAGATTAGAATGCAGGTCTATCTTCCTCCAAGTCTGTGCTCTTTAAAATAACAATGGCCTTTTTAAAAAAATAGCCTTTATATGCCAGATACTGTGTTGGGCTTCCCGACACAGCAGCATGCAAAAGAGACAGGGATCCTGTCTTCACAGGAGGCATTTGCTAGTACAGGTGTTCCCATGCTGCTGAGGCAGGCCCTACATGGAAACAATTTACATAATTTAACTTTTTTTTTCAGGCATTTTTGTCTTCATTCTTTATTTTTTTTTATTAATTTCTTTTCAGCATAGCAGAATTCATTGTTTATGCACCACACCCAGTGCTCCATGCAATACGTGCCCTCCATAATACCCACCACCTGGCTCCCCCAATCTCCCACCCCTGCCCCTTCAAAACCCTCAGATTGTTTTTCAGAGTCCATAGTCTCTCATGGCTCACCTCCTTTTCCAATTTCCCTCAAATTCCTTCTCCTCTCCATCTCCCTATGTCCTCCATGTTATTTGTTATGCTCCACAAATAAGTGAAACCATATGATAATTAACTCTCTCTGCTTGACTTATTTCACTCAGCATAATCTCTTCCAGTCCCATCCATGTTGATACAAAAGTTGGGTATTCATCTTTTCTGATGGAGGCATAATACTCCATAGTGTATATGGACCACATCTTCTGTATCTATTTGTCCATTGAAGGGCATCTTGGTTCTTTCCAAAGTTTGGCTACCGTGGCCATTGCTGCTATAAACATTGGGGTACAGATTGCCCTTCTTTTCACTCCATCTGTATCTTTGGGCTAAATACCTTGTAGGGCAATTGCAGGGTCATAGGGAAGCTCTGTTTTTAATTTCTTGAGGAATCTCCACACTGTTCTCCAAATTGACTGCACCAACTTGCATTCCCACCAACAATATAAGAGGATTTCCCTTTCTCCACATCTCTCCAACATACGTTATTTCCTGTCTTGCTAATTTTGGCCATTCCAAAATGTGGTTTTAATTTGAATCTCCCTGATGGCTAGTGAGGATGAACATTTTTTCATGTGTCTGATAGCCATTTGCATTTCTTCATTGGAAAAGTGTCTGTTCATGTCTTCTGCCCTTTTTTGGACATGATTATCTGTTTTGTGTGTGTTGAGTTTGAGGAGTTCTTTATATTCTGGATATCAGCCTTTTGTCTGTGCTGTCATTTGCCAATATCTTCTCCCATTCCGTGGTTTGCCTCTTTGTTTTGTTGACTGTTTCCTTTGCTGTGCAGAAGCTTTTGATTTTGATGAAGTCCCAAAAGATCATTTTCGCTTTTGTTTCCTTTGCCTTTGGAAACATATCTTGAAAGAAGTTGCTGTGGCAAAGAAGAGGTTACTGCCTATGTTCTCCTCTATGATTCTGATGGATTCCTATCTCACGTTGAGGTCTTTTACCCATTTCGAGTTTAGTTTTGTGTACAGTGTAAGAGAATGGTCGAGTTTCATTCTTCTACATATAGCTGTCCAGTTTTCCCAGCACCATTTATTGAAGAGAATGTCTTTTTTCCACTGGATATTTTTTCCTGCTTTGTCGAAGATTAGTTGACCATAGAGTTGAGGGTCCATATCTGGGCTCTCTACTCTGTTCCACTGGTCTATGTGTCTGTTTTTATGCCAGTACCATGCTGTCTTGGTGATCACAGCTCTGTAGTAAAGCTTGAAATCAGGTAACATGATGCCATCAATTTTGTTTTTCTTTTTCAACATTTCTTTAGCAATTCGGGGTCTCTTTTCATTCCATACAAATTTTAGGATTATTTGCTCGAGCTCTTTGAAAAATCAAAATGGAATTTTGATAGGAATGGCATTAAAGGTACAGATTGTTCTAGGCAGTATAGACATTTTAACAATGTTTATTCTACTGATCCAAGAGCATGGAATGGTCTTCCATCTTTTTTTGTCTTCAATTTCATTCATGAGTGTTCTGTAGTTCCTCGAGTATAGATCCTTTACCTCTTTGGTTAGGTTTATTCCCAGGTATCTTATGGTTCTTGGTACTATGGTAAATGGTCTAAATAATTTAACTTTCTGAGAGAAACACAGTGACCTCTGTCAGATCCCATACAAACTGCTGTTTGGATTTGGTTCCTCAGTACATTGAATTTGTAAGTATTTATTTTGGTGTGAGGGGTCTATCAGTGGAAGAGTTTGAGTAGTTATGCTCTAGCGGTCTTTGGTAAGGGGTAGGGCTGATGAAGAGCCTTGAACATTAAAAACTGTATACCAAAGCAAAGGTGCCTTCTAGCTGTGGTGTCCAATAGTAAATGCACCTGGGTAAGTGCTTGAGAGTGAGGGATACTTTAGGTGAGGTGGGGGGTGAAGTCTCTTCTGAGAGGTGGCTTGGAACTCAACTGCTAGGAAGGAGGCAGCTCTGCAAAAGCCAGAAAAGATGCTTCCAGACCCAGAAGCTGATGGTGGGAAGGGGGGGATTTGGCCTTGGGGGAAAAAGGGTGTGGCTCTGTATGTAGAAGAGAAGGGGCCCAGAGAGATAGAGAGAGAGAGAGAGAAAGAGATCTGGGTCATGCTGCCCCCAAAGGACTGACTGGAGAGTGTTTTATCCTACTTGCAATATAAACTGAGCTTCCCCTCAGATTCACAATCCAGTAGTCATGTAAATGTCATATTCTGGCTAATTAATATATAAAATATAAATTCACAAATGTTTAGATTTATTTGTGCTCTTACAAATATCCTCACGCTTACGGTGCATTATTGTCAGTCAGTCCCCGTCCATGGCCACGTGTAATCGAATGATAAAGATAAATGGATGCTGTGGGAAATGGCTACAACTGCTCATGTTCACCTCCTTGGGATGTGACTGAATCCAGGAAAGTAAGCGGAATAATTTCATTCACATGCAAAGTTAGCTAGTTTCTCTTTTTTTGAAACTGTAACTAATGAAAGAATAGATTGTGGATTGGGTTGTGCTCTATGAAAAGACAGGTTGCAGTCCTAACCTCTAAACCTGTGGACATGACTTTTTTTTGGAAATAAGATATAATCAAGTTAATATGAGGTCATTCTGGTTGGGGGTAGGGCTAAATGCAGTGACTGGTGTTTATGTAAGAAAAATGTGGAGACGCAGAGACTCACATGAGGAGAATGCCATGTGAAGAGAGAGTCATGTGACAGTCTCTTCTTCAAAGCCTCCAGAAGCAGCCAACCTTGCTGACACCTTGGTTTGCATATCTGGCTTCCAGAAATGTGAGAGATTAAATTTCTGTTGTTTTCAGCCACCCTGTTTGTGGTACTTTGTTTTAGCAACCTTAGAATATAATACAGAAGGCGGGTTTGGTTTTTTTTAAAACTCTATTGTTTTATTTTTTATTTTATTTATTTTATTTTATTTTTTAAAGATTTTATTCATTTATTTGACAGAGATCACAAGCAGGCAGAGAGGCAGGCAGAGAGAGAGGAAGGAAAGGAGGCTCCCTGCTGAGCAGAGAGCCCAATGCGGGGCTCTATCCCAGGACCCTGAGATCATGACCTGAGCCGAAGGCAGAGGCTTAACCCACTGAGCCACCCAGGCGCCCCTAACTTTATTGTTTTAAAGTAGGTTAGTAGTGCAAAACCAGAATGCTCTCAGATTACCATCTTCCTTTTCTTTAAATACATCATTATTTTGATGCTAGAATTTGGGGAAAGCTTATTTTGGGATATTGGTAAGCATTCTTACCATTATACAGAAGGCAGATGATCTTACAGAATACAGAATAATATTAACAGCTAATATTCTTATCCTGTTATCTCAAAGATATCCCATGAAATGTGCCATTGTTTTCGAAATTAAATAAGTTAATTTTTTTGTTTGTTTTTGATAGTGCAGTAAGAAGACAGTGCATTTGTCTCTCCCAACCTGAAACATCAGGAAAGATAAATGGTCTCTCTCTACATACCTTGTCAGCATTAAAGAAGTAAATAGTGGCTTTCACTCTGTTGGGGGGTGGCATAGTCTCTGTGGGAAATTGACATTTCTTATGTACTTACAAAAAATACTGTTTTCATCTGAAGATAGAGAAAAAACAGTCCATTTAAAACAAGGCAGCAACATAACCAGATTTGGCACTTTAAAATGTGACCAAATTTGACAAGTTACACGGTTAACAAAACTGTCAGCCACACGTAAACTCATTTTGATGAGAAGGCATCTGTGAAATGTGATGATGTTAACCTTTTAGACTATTTGTTTTCCACAGTGGTAGCACATCAGAATTACCTATAATTTTTTTTTATTTTTTAACGTAATATAAATGAATGCCTAGGTCTACCTCTGCGATTCTGATTCAAAGGTATTAGATAAGAACTGGCTATGTGTAGTGGTAAAAAAAGAAAAAAAAAAGAACCCTATTTGTGATTCTGATGTGCAGCCGAGATTGAGAACCATGGATCCAACAGAAGTGAGTATTATTATTAAAAAAAGAGGCACTGGCAGGGTGGGAGGTGGTTTTCATGCTAAGTGTGTGAATATAGCATACAGTGCAGCATCTTAAAAAATGTTTTAGATTTATTTATTTTTATTTTTATTTTTTAAAGATTTTATTTATTTATTTGACAAAGATCACAAGTAGGCCGAGAGGCAGGCAGAGAGAGAGAGAGAGAGGAGGAAGCAGGTTCCCTGCTGAGCAGAGAGCCCGATGCGGGACTAGATCCCGGGACCCCGAGATCATGACCTGAGCCGAAGGCAGCGGCTTAACCCACTGAGCCACCCAGGCGCCCCAAAAATGTTTTAGATTTATCGTAGAACTTCCATAACAATTCCATTCTTATTGTCCTTGTTTAAGTGGAGGTCAGGTCCAGGTTTAGAAGTTAATTTTAACCCAAACTCGTCATCTCTTCAATAGACCTTGATGATTTACTTCATGTGTGTTAAATGATTAACTCACAAACTTTGGCATCTGGAGAACCACATAAAGAAGGGTGACAAGCATATCATGAATAAAAGTAGGGCTCCTTCAGTTTTTTTTTAATAATTTTTAAAAATTTTGTGTATTTATTTGATACAGAGAGATCACAAGTAGGCAGAGCAGCAGGCAGAGAGAGAGGGGGAAGCAGGCTCCCTGCTGAGCAGAGAGCCCGATGTGGGACTCCTTCCGAGAACCCTGAGATCACGACCTGAGCTAAAGGCAGAGGCTTAACCCACTGAGCCTCCCAGGGGTCCCCTCCTTCAGTTTTTGAGGACAGCTATGCTTATTATATCTCATTAAAATATATCCACATCACAAATTAATTACAATTCATATTTAATAATGTAATTGCAGCTTATAGAATGACAACATGCTATGGTTATGGAAATAATATACTTTAACATTTTTAGTTTTAGTTATTTTCCTATTTCAAAATAATATTTTTCCAGGATCTTAACTATTTTTCCCCCCAGCCTTGTGAAACTAGTAGTTGCTACATATAAACGAATGGGGTCTATTGGTAAAATCATCCTGGCACATTAAAATGATCTTTGGAATGTGGTCTAAGATATTTGCTGTTATCTTTCTAAACCACATTAGCATTTTGTATTCATTCTCCTGTAAAATATAATTAGATTTCGGTCAATCTCTGAGTTGAATATAAAGGGCATGTAAAGACTTCTGATGGCCTGATACTATGGCACTCGAAGAAATGGCCTCAAAACACCAAACACTTGAGAAATAACTTTATTTCTAGCTCCTTGCAAATAAAGAGAAGTCATGAGGCACATGCACAGGATTGCCAGTCAGCGTTATCAGAAATGTGTACATGCATTGTTTAGGCCAGGGCATCACACAGTGTAATAGCTGTGTTTAATGGTTAGATCGAATAGTGGCAGGTGTGCATGCACGCGTACGCACACACACACTCAGAGCTTTCCTCTGATCTGCTACTTCAGATAGGTTACTTTGGGAGTCTGAAGGAATATTTATCTCACCTCAACAAATGCCAGTTATATAAGTGCAATTGTTCTATTGCTCCAGTGAATCTGACGTTATTTTTTGAGAATCCTAAAATTCTGCTTGTGGTGCAGCTCGATGATTTTATGGACGTTTAACTGAAGATTGTATCTTTTTTTGTTCTATGCTCTTAATTCTAAAGGATGGGGCTATGCACGGAAAATGTGCTGTTACTACAGAAACAAGCAGATCAATTGAAAGGACACCCTTTGCCTAGAGCATTTGCAGGTCTGACTGTGAAGTTGGATGATGAACTGTAGAAGAGACTTTGAAGGACAGTTACACAGCAACACACACACACACACACACACACACACACACACACTCTTATGAATGCATGTCTTGATGTTATATAGTATTTACTACTCCAGGTGATAAAATGTTTTATTATTGTTCTTGACACTGACCAACTATGTCCCTTCTGAATCTGATATTCCCTCTGTCATTCCTATGATTGGATTCTGGCCGAGTTATCTAATGTATCACAGCAGATCCACTACAAGTAAAACTTGAGACTCTGATGGTATCAACGTACAAGCAGTTTGTTTTCTTTAGCTATAATAAAGAGGATGCAACTTTCTTTTTACCAAAGGCTGAGCTGTTGAAAACTTACAGGTTATTCTGTGGGTGTTCTTGGTGTGATGAGACAACATTGCGTCATGGCCAAATGTGGTTAGTTAATTGGCAAAGTTGATTCCTCCAAAGTTGATTCCTCCAAAGTTGATTCCTCATCTCTTACTGCTGAGAAAATCTGGGCAAGTATGTAAACTCTGTGCTTCAGATTCCTCACTTATACCACGAAGCTAGTAATAGTGCTTGTAGGGCTGCCTGGGTAATTCAGTCAGTTGAGCCTGCCTTTGGCTCAGGGCATGGTTCCAGAGTCTTGGGATCAAGCCTCACATTCAGCTCTCTGCTCAGCGGGGAGATCGAATAGTGGCAGGTGTGCATGCACGCATGCTTCTCTCTCTGCCCCTCACCCTGCTCTCGTGCTGTCTCTCTCACCCTCTCAGATAAATAAATAAAATCTTTAAAAAAATAGTACCTGTATCAGAGGGTTTTCAGGATTCAGTAGGTCAGTAACTGCTGAACACATAGAATAGTGACTGGCAGAATCAGGAATGTGAACCTTTGCTATCCTGCGATTACTTAAAATATAGTTTTCATATCATTAAAACTACCTTTTCACCTTTAATTTTCTTCCTCGTGATTTCAGTTGGTAAAAACAACATTTGAAGCCAGTGACTCATTTATTAGGAAAAATTATCTTAAATGTAAAAAAAAAATAATTTCTGGTTACTTGAGCTCAAGAGGAGATAATGATTTGATCATTATGTATGTGGGTAAGGTTTTGCATGAAAAATAATAGTAGTATCAATGAAAGGAAGCTTAAGATGAATAGGGGCATTTTTTTAATATGCAACTTATTTTTAAATATTTATGAAGACATTAAATTAAAAAGTTGGTCAAGTAAAAAGTTAAGTGAGAAAAAATATTAACAAACAGCTACTAGAGATCAGCTCAGAACTAGGAAAATGAAGACTAATTATTTTCTGACCATCTGCCAAGTTTTAAAATTTTGAGTTTGGAGGAAAATAGTAATCTTAATCTTCATGATTTTGAATGTATCATTGATTTTCTCATTTTTTAAGTAAATCATGTACACTGTAGAAAACAGAAATGTTAAAAAAACATTATAAAGAATAAATACAATTTTCTTCATAGTTTTATCAATCTGACATGAATACTGGCAATATTTATAAATATTTTTATGTGAAGAAAATATTTTTATGTGAAATTTAATACCTCTTCACAATTTGGATCCTGTTAGAAAGGAATGCCATAGCCTAGTTTTATTTTTATTTAAATAGTGTATAGAGAAGTTGTACGTACATATGAAGTTTTGCATGTAATTATCACCTTTTTAAAATGAAATACTATTTTTATGATGTGTCAATTATAAACATAATTAACTCAATATTGTTGGAATTAAGTGCTCAAGAAGTATAATAGTAGATATTAAAATGTCCTGGGGACACCTGGTGGCTCAGTCAGTTAAGCGTCCAGACTCTTGATTTTGGCTCAGGTCTTGATCTCAGGGTCATGGGATCAAGCCCCAAGTGGGACTCCATGCTCAGCAGGGAGTATGCCTGAGATCCTCTCTCCCCTCCTCCCCACTGCATGTTCCCCACCCCCCAAGATGAATAAATAAATCTTTAAAAAATAAATAAAATCTATCCTGGAAATAGCATCTTTTTTTTTTTTTTTTTTAAGAGTTAACTTTCTAAGTATGTGGTGTCTACCCCTAATTTTGGGGTAGAAATTATTTTTGATGAATAGCTTTCAAATAAATGTTGCATTATTGTTTTTATTGATATATAATTGGTTTATAAGATTATATAAGTTTCAGGTGTATAACATGATAATTTAACATCTGTATGCCCTACATAGTGATCACCACTGAAGTTTAACTGCCACCAATCACCATGTCATTGACCCTCTTCTCGTTTCACTCACCCCCTGCCCCTTCCCTTCTGGTAAATACCAGTCTGTTCTCTGTATCTATGAGTTTGTTTTTCTGTTTTCTTTTTTCTTTTTTTTTTTTTAAGATTCCAGATATGAGTGAGAACGTATGTATGGTACTTGTCTTTCTCTATCTGACTTATTTCATTTAGCATAATACCTACAAATTCTGTCCATGTTGTCACAAATCACAAGATTTCATTCTTATTTATGGCCAGATAATATTTGTGTGTGTGTGTGTGTGTGTGTGTGTGTGTGTGTGTGTAGACATCCATGTTTATCCATATATATACATGTTTATCCATTTATCTATTTAACGGATATTTAGGTTGTTTCCAGGCTTGGCTGTTGTAAATAATGCTGTGGTGAACACAGAGGTGCATATATATCTTTCTGTATCCCCATTTTGTCTTCTTTGGACAAATACCTTCTTTGGGTCATACAGTAGTTCTATTCCTAATTTTTGAGAAATCTCTATACCATTTTCCATAGAGGTGGCACCAGTTTACATTCCCATCTCTACATCTTCTCTAATACTTGTTTCTTGTCTTTTTAATACTAGTTATTTTATCTGGTGTGAGGTGATATCTTACTGTGTTTTTGATTTGTATTTTCCTGATGATTAATGATGTTTAACATGTTTGCTTGTGACTATTGACCATCTATAGGTCTTTAGATTAATGTGTATTCAGATCTTCGGCCCATTTTTAAACTGGACTATTCTTTCTTGTTGTAGAGTTGTATGGGTTCTTAATATAGTTTGGATATCAGTTTTTTGCCAGGTACGTGAATTGCAAAAATCATCTCTCATTCAATAGCTTGCCTTTTTGTTTGGATGATGGTGTCTTTTGCTGTGCAGAATCTTTTTATTTTGTCATAATTCTACTTATTTTTTTCTTTTGTTTCTTTTCTTTTAGAGTTAGATCCACAAAACTATCATTAAGACCAATATCAGATGCTTACCACTTATGTTTTCTTCTAGCAATTTTATAATTTCAGTTCTGAAATTCATATCTTTAATCCATTTTGACTTAATTTTTGCTTATGGTGTAAGATAGTGGTTGTTTCATTTTTTTTTATGTGACTGTCCAGTCTTACTATACCATTTATTGAAGAGACTGTCCTTTCTCTATTGTATATTCTGGGCTCTTTTGTCATAAAGTAGTTGTCCATGTGTGTGGGTTTAATTCTGGGGTATCAGTTCATTTCCATTGCTCTGTGTTTTTATGCTGGTACTATACTATTTTGATTGTTACAGTTTTATAGTATAGCTTGAAATCAGGGAGCATGATTCCTTCAGGTTTGTTCTTCTTTTTCAAGATCAATTTAGATATTCAATCTTCTGTTTTTCCATACAAAGATTTCTTTGTTTCAGTCCTCTGAAAAATGCCATTGGCATGTTGATGGGGATTGCACTAAATCTGTAGATTGCTTTTGGTAGGCTGTATGGGCATTTTAACAATATTCTTTCATTCCATGAGTATTGAATATTCTTTTCATTTGTTATTTAATTTCTTTCATTGGTTTCTTATTAATTTCAGTAAATAGCTCTTTTACCTCTTTGGTTAAACTTATTACAAGATATTTTATTCTTTTTGATATAATTATAAATGGGATTGCTTTCTTAATTTCTCTTTTTGTTATCTTTTTACTAGTGTATTGAAACATAGTGAATTACAGTATGATGATTTTGTATGCTTCTACTTAGTTGAATTCATGTATTAGATCTAAAAGTTCTTAAATTAGTTCTAAAATTTTTAATAAATTGATTTCATATATTTCTAAAAGGTTTATTAGTTCTAAAAGTTTTTTTTAAATTTTTTATTTTTTATAAACATATAATACATTTTTATCCCTAGGGGTACAGGTCTGTGAATCACCAGGTTTACACACTTCACAGCACTCAACATAGCACATACCCTCCTCAATGTCCATAACTCCACCACCCTTCCCCCAACCCCCCTCCCCCCACCCCCCTCTCCCCAGCAACCCTCAGTTTGTTTTGTGAGATTAAGAGTCATTTATGGTTTGTCTCCCTCCCAATCCCATCTTGTTTCATTTATTCTCCTACCCCCTTAACCTGCCATGTTGCATCTCCACTTCCTCATATCAGGGAGATTATGTGATAGCTGTATTTCTCCGATTGACTTATTTTGCTAAGCATGATACCCTCTAGTTCCATCAACGTCATCACAAATGGCAAGATTTCATTTCTTTTGATGGCTGCATAGTATCCCATTGTGTATATATACCACATCTTCTTTATCCATTCATCTGTTGATGGACATCTAGGTTCTTTCCATAGTTTGGCTATTGTGGACATTGCTGCTATGAACATTCGGGTGCATGTGCCCCTTCGGATCACTACTTTTGTATCTTTAGGGTAAATACCCAGTAGTGCAATTGCTGGGTCATAGGGTAGTTTTATTTTCAACATTTTGAGGAACCTCCAAGCTGTTTTCCAGAGTGGTTGCACCAGCTTGCAGTATAACCAACAGTGTAGGAGGGTTCCCCTTTCTCCGCATCCTCGCCAGCATCTGTCATTTCCTGACTTGTTGATTTTAGCCATTCTGACTGGTGTGAGGTGATATCTCATTGTAGTTTTGATTTGTATTTCCCTGATGCCGAGTGATATGGAGCACTTTTTCATGTGTCTGTTGGCCATCTGGATGTCTTCTTTGCAGAAATGTCTGTTCATGTCCTTTGCCCATTTCTTGATTGGATTATTTGTTCTTTGGGTGTTGAGTTTGCTAAGTTCTTTATAGATTCTGGACACTAGTCCTTTATCTGATATGTCGTTTGCAAATATCTTCTCCCATTCTGTCAGTTGTCTTTTGATTTTGTTAACTGTTTCCTTTGCTGTGCAAAAGCTTTTGATCTTGATGAAATCCCAATAGTTCATTTTGCCCTTGCTTCCCTTGCCTTTGGCGATGTTCCTAGGAAGATGTTGCTGCGGCTGAGGTCGAAGAGGTTGCTGCCTGTGTTCTCCTCAAGGATTTTGATGGATTCCTTTCTCGAATTGAGGTCCTTCATCTATTTTGAGTCTATTTTCATGTGTGGTGTAAGGAAATGGTCTAATTTCATCTTTCTGCATGTGGCTGTCCAATTTTCCCAACACCATTTATTGAAGAGGCTGTCTTTTTTCCACTGGACATTCTTTCCTGCTTTGTCGAAGATTAGTTGACCATAGAGTTGAGGGTCTATTTCTGGGCTCTCTATTCTGTTCCATTGATTTATGTGTCTGTTTTTGTGCCAATACCATGCTGTCTTTTTTTTTTTTTTTTACTATTAATTAATTTATTTTCAGAAAAACAGTATTCATTATTTTTTCACCACATCCAGTGCTCCATGCAATCCATGCCTTCTATAATAACCACCACCTGGTACCCCAACCTCCCACCCCCCCCACCACTTCAAACCCCTCAGATTGTTTTTCAGAGTCCATAGTCTCTCAAGATTCACCTCCCCTTCCAATTTACCCCAACTCCCTTCTCCTCTCTAACACCCCTTGTCCTCCATGATATTTGTTATGCTTCACAAATAAGTGAAACCATATGATAATTGACTCTCTCTGCTTGACTTATTTCACTCAGCATAATCTCTTCCAGTCCCGTCCATGTTGCTACAAAAGTTGGGTATTCATCCTTTCTGATGGAGTCATAATACTCCATAGTGTATATGGATCACATCTTCCTTATGCATTCATCCGTTAAAGGGCATCTTGGTTCTTTCCATAGTTTGGCGACCGTGGCCATTGCTGCTATAAACATTGGGGTACAGATGGCCCTTCTTTTCACGACATCTGTATCTTTGGGGTAAATACCCAGGAGTGCAATTGCAGGGTCATAGGGAAGCTCTATTTTTAATTTCTTGAGGAATCTCCACACCGTTCTCTAAAGAGGCTGCACCAACTTGCATTCCCACCAACAGTGTAAGAGGGTTCCCCTTTCTCCACATCCTCTCCAACACATGTTGTTTCCTGTTTTGTTAATTTTGGCCATTCTAACTGGTGTAAGGTGATATCTCAATGTGGTTTTAATTTGAATCTCCCTGAGGGCTAGTGATGATGAACATTTTTTCATGTGTCTGCTAGCCATTTGTATGTCTTG
This sequence comes from Mustela erminea, assembly GCF_009829155.1. NCBI lineage: Eukaryota > Metazoa > Chordata > Mammalia > Carnivora > Mustelidae > Mustela > Mustela erminea. The sequence continues at coordinate 17,801,437 of NC_045634.1, forward strand.
TTTGGAGAAGTGTCTGTTCATATCTTCTGCCCATTTTTTGGTATGTTTGCCTGTTTCATGTGTGTTGAGTTTGAGAAGTTCATTATAGATCCTGGATATCAACCTTTTGTCTGTACTGTCATTTGCAAATATCTTTTCCCATTCCGTGGGTTGCCTCTTTGTTTTGTTGACTGTTTCCTTTGCTGTGCAGAAGCTTTTGGTTTTGATGAAGTCCCAAAAGTTTATTTTCACTTTTGTTTACTTTGCCTTTGGAGACATATCTTGAAAGAAGTTGCTGTGGCTGATATCGAAGAGATTACTGCCTATGTTCTTCTCTAGAATTCTGATGGATTCCTGTGTCACATTGAGGTCTTTTATCCATTTTGAGTTTATCTTTGTGTACGGTGCAAGAGAATGGTCGAGTTTCATTCTTCTACTTATAGCTGTCCAGTTTTCCCAGCACCATTTATTGAAGAGATTGTCTTTTTTCCACTGTATATTTTTTTCCTGTTTTGTCAAAGATTAATTGACCATAGAGTTGAGGGTCCATATCTGGGCTCTCTACTCTGTTCCACTGTTCTGTGTGTCTGTTTGTATGCCAGTACCATGCTGTCTTGGTGATCACAGCTTTGTAATAAAGCTTGAAATCAGGTAACGTGATGCCCCAAGCTTTATTTTTGTTTTTCAACATTTCCTTAGTGATTTGGGGTCTCTTCTGATTCCATAAAAATTTTTGGATTATTTTCTCCAGCTCTTTGAAAAATAGCGGTGGAATTTTGATTGGAATGGCATTAAAAGTATAGATTGCTCTAGGCAGTATAGACATTTTAACAATGTTTATTCTTCCGATCCAAGAGCATGGAATGCTTAGCAACCTAGATGAAATGGATGCATTCCTGGAAAATTATAAACTCCCAAAACTGAACCAGGAAGAAATCGACAACCTGAATAGACCGATATCTAGTAATGAGATGAAGCGGTGATCAAAAACCTCCCAAAAAACAAGATCCCAGGACCTGACAGATTCCCTGGGGAATTCTACCAAAATTTCAAAGAAGAAATAACACGTATTTTCCTGAAGCTGTTTCAAAAAATTGAAGCAGAAGGAAAACTTCCAGACTCTTTTTATGAAGACAGCATTACCCTCATCCCCAAACCAGGCAAAGACCCTACGAAAAAGGAGAATATTGGTTTTCAGACCAATATCACTGATGAATATGGATGCTAAGATTCTCAAAAAGATCCTAGTCAACAGGATCCAAGAGCACAATAAAAAGATTATCCACCATGATCTGGTGGGATTCATCCCTGGGCTACAAGGATGGTTCAACATTCACAAATCAATCAATATGATAGAACAAATTAATATGAGAAGAGAGAAGAACCACATGGTCCTCTCAATTGATGCAGGAAAAGCATTTGACAAAATCCAGCATCCATTCCTGATTAAAACGCTTCAAAGTATAGGGATAGAGGGAACATTCCTGAACCTCATCAAATCTATCTATTAAAGACCCACAGCAAATATCATCCTCAGTGGGAAAAAGCTTGCAGCTTTCCCGTTGAGATCAGAACAAGACAAGGATGCCCACTTTCACCACTCTTGTTCAACATAGTATTAGAAGTCCTAGCAACAGCAATCAGACAACAAAGAGAAATAAAAGGTATCCAAATTGGCAATGAAGAAGTCAAACTCTCTCTATTCGCAGATGACATGATTCTTTATATGGAAAACCCAAAAGACTCCACCCCCAAACTACTAGAACTCATACAGCAATTCAGCAACGTGGCAGGATATAAAGTCAATGTGCAGAAATCAATGGCTTTCTTACAGAAAGGGAAATTAGAGAATTGATTCCATTTACTATAGCACCAAGAACCATAAGATACCTGGGAATAAACCTAACAAAAGAGATAAAGGATCTGTACTTGAGAAACTACAGAACACTCATGAAAGAAATTGAAGAAGACACAAAAAGGTGGAAGTACCATGCTGTCTTGATGATGACAGCTTTGTAATAGAGCTTGAAGTCCGGAATTGTGATGCCACCAACTTTGGCTTTCTTTTTCAATATTCCTTTGGCTATTCGAGGTCTTTTCTGGTTCCATATAAATTTTAGGATTATTTCTTCCATTTCTTTGAAAAAAATGGGTGGGATTTTGATAAGGATTGCATTAAATGTGTAGATTGCTTTAGGTAGCATAGACATTTTCACAATATTTGCTCTTCCAATCCAGGAGCATGGAACATTTTTCCATTTATTTGTGTCTTCCTCAGTTTCTTTCATGAGTCCTTTATAGTTTTCTGAGTATAGATTCTTTGCCTCTTTGGTTAGGTTTATTCCTAGGTATCTTATAGATTTGGGTGCAATTGTAAATGGGATTGACTCCTTAATTTCTCTTTCTTCTGTCTCGTTGTTGGTGTAGAGAAATGCAACTGATTCTGTGCACTGATTTTATATCCTGACATTTTACTGAATTCCTGTACATGTTCTAGCAATTTTGGAGTGGAGTCTTTTGGTTTTTCCACATATAGTACTATATCATCTGCGAAGAGTGATAGTTTGACTTCTTCTTTGCCAATTTGGATGCCTTTAATTTCCTTTTGTTGTCTGATTGCTGAGGCTAGGACTTCTAGTACTATGTTGAATAGCAGTGGTGATAATGGATATCCCTGCCCTGTTCCTGACCTTAGCGGAAAAGCTTTTCGTTTTTCTCCATTGAGAATATTTGCGATGAGTTTTTCATAGATTTGATAATATTGAGGTATGTGCCCTCTATCCCTACACTTTTGAAGAGTTTTGATCAGGAAGGGATACTGTACTTTGTCAAATGCTTTTTCAGCATCTATTGAGAGTATCTTATGGTTCTTGTTCTTTCTTTTATTAATGTGTTATATCACATTGATTGATTTGCAGATGTTGAACCAAACTTGCAGCCCTGGAATAAATCCCACTTGGTCGTGGTGAATAATCCTTTTAATGTACTGTTGAATCCTATTGGCTAGTATTTTGGTGAGAGTTTTCGCATCTGTTTTCATCAAGGATATTCATCTGTAGTTCTCTTTTTTGATGGGATCCTTGTCTGGTTTGGGGACCAAGGTGATACTGGACTCATAAAATGAGTTTGGAAGTTTTCCTTCCATTTCTATTTTATGGAACAGTTTCAGGAGAATAGGAATTAGTTCTTCTTTAAATGTTTGGTAGAATTCCCCCAGAAAGCCGTCTGGCCTTGGGCTTTTGTTTGTTTGGAGATTTTTGATGGCTGTTTCAATCTCCTTACTGGTTATGGGTCTGTTCAGGTTTTCTATTTCTTCCTGGTTCAGTTGTGGTAGTTTATATGTCTCTAGGAATGCATCCATTTCTTCCAGATTATCAAATTTGTTTGCGTAGAGTTTCTCATAGTATGTTTTTATAATTGTTTGTATTTCTTTGGTGTTGGTTGTGATCTTGCCTTTTTCATTCATGATTTTATTTATTTGGGTCCTTTCTCTTTTCTTTATGATAAGTCTGGCCAGGGCTTTGTCAATCTTATTAATTCTTTCAAAGAACCAGCTCCTAGTTTTCTTGATTTGTTCTATTGTTTTTTTGGTTTCTATTTCATTGATTTCTGCTCTGATTTTTATGATTTCTCTTCTTCTGCTGGGTTTATGGTTTCTTTCTTGTTCTTTCTCCAGCTCCTTTAGGTGTAGAGTTAGGTTGTGTACCTGAGACCTTTCTTGTTTCTTGAGAAAGGCTTGTACCGCTATATATTTTCCTCTCAGGGATGCCTTTGCTGTGTCCCACCGATTTTGAACCATTGTTTTTTCATTATCGTTTGTTTCCAAGAATTTTTTAAATTCTTTTTAATTTCCCGGTTGACCCATTCATTGTTTAGAAGGATGCTCCTTAGTCTCAATGTATTTGGGTTATTTCCAAATTTCCTCTTGTGATTGAATTCTAGCTTCAGAGCATTGTGGTCTGAAAATATGCAGGGAAAGATCCCAATGTTTTGATACCAGTTGAGACCTGATTTAAAACCCCGGATGTGATCTATTCTGGAGAATGTTCCATGTGCACTAGAGAAGAATGTGTATTCTGTTGCTTTGGGATGAAATGTTCTGAATATATCTGTGATGTCCATCTGGTCCAGTGTGTCATTTAAGGCCTTTATTTCCTTGTTGATCTTTTGCTTGGATGATCTGTCCATTTCAGTGAGGGGAGTGTTAAAGTCCCCTACTATTATTGTATGATTGTTGATGTTTCTTTGATTTTGTTATTAATTGGTTTATATAGTTGGCTGCTCCCACGTTAGAGGCATAGATATTTAAAATTGTGAGATCTTCTTGTTGGACAGATCCTTTGAGTATGATATAGTGTCCTTCTTCATCTCTTATTATAGTCTTTGGCTTAAAATCTAATTGATCTGATATAAGGATTGCCACCCCATCTTTCTTCTGATGTCCATTAGCATGGTAAATTGTTTTCCACCCCCTCACTTTAAATCTGGAGGTGTCTTCGGGTCTAAAATGAGTTTCTTGTAGGCAACATATAGATGGGTTTTCTTTTTTTATCCATTCTGATACCCTGTGTCTTTTGATTGGGGTATTTAGCCCATTAACATTCAGGGTAACTATTGAGAGGAATGAATTTAGTGCCATTGTATTGCCTGTAAGGTGACTGTTACTGTATATTGTCTCTGTTCCTTTCTGATCTATTACTTTTAGGATCTCTTTGCTTAGAGGACCCCTTTCAATATTTCCTGTAGAGCTGGTTTGGTGTTTGCAAATTCTTTCAGTTTTTGTTTGTCCTGGAAGCTTTTTATCTCTCCTTCTATTTTCAATGATAGCCTAGCTGGATATAGTATTCTTGGCTGCCTGTTTTTCTCGTTTAGTGCTCTGAGAATATCATGCCAGCTCTTTCTGGCCTCCCAGGTCTCTGTGGATAAGTCTGCTGCCAATCTAATATTTTTACCTTTGTATGTTACAGAGTTCTTTTCCCCAGCTGCTTTCAGGATTTTCTCTTTGTCAATAAGACTTGTAAATTTTACTTTTAGATGAAGGGTATGGACGCATTCTTATTGATTTTGATGGGGGTTCTCTGTACCTCCTGGATTTTTGATGCTTGTTCCCTTTGCGATATTAGGGAAATTCTCTCTGATAATTCTCTCTAATATACCTTCTGCTCCCCTCTCTCTTTATTCTTCTTCTGGAATCCCAATTATTCTAATGTTGTTTCGTCTTATGGTGTCACTTATCTCTCGAATTCTCCCCTCGTGGTCCAGTAGCTGTTTGTCCCTCTTTTGTTTAGCTTCTTTATTCTCTGTCATTTGGTCTTCTATATCGCTAATTCTTTCTTCTGCCTCATTTATCCTAGCAGTGAGAGCCTCCATTTTTGATTGCACCTTTATTAATAGCTTTTTTTATTTCAACTTGGTCAGATTTTAGTTTTTTTTATTTCTGCAGAGAGGGCTTTTATCTCTCCAGAGAGGGTTTATCTAATATCTTCCATGCCTTTTTCGAGCCCGGCTAGAACCTTGAGAATCATCATTCTGAACTCTAGATCTGACGTATTACCAATGTCTGTATTGATTAGGTCCCTAGCCTTCGGTACTGCCTCTTGTTCTTTTATTTGTGGTGAATTTTTCCGCCTTGTCATTTTGTCCAGATAAGAGTATATGAAGGAGCAATTAAAATACTAAAAGGGTGGCGAAGACCCCAGGAAAATACGCTTTAACCAAATCAGAAGAGATCCTAAATCGTGGGATGGAGAAAGGGGATAAAAAGAGGTTCGGAAAAAAAAAAAAAAAAGAAACAATTAAAAAAGAATACGAATAAAGAAAAAATATAAAAAAGATATATATATATATATATATACATATATATACATATATATTAGATTAACTAGTTAAAAAACGTTTAAAAAGATAAGGGTAAAGATTAACAAAAAATTTAGCAGAAGAAGAAAAAAAAATTGAAAAAAAATTAACTGCAAGACTGAATAATCATGGGGAGAAAGCCATGAGTTCCATGCTTTGCTTTATCCTCCTCTGGAATTCCACTGTTCTCCTTGGTATTGAACCTGTACTCCTTGGTAGGTGAACTGGTCCTGGCTGGATTTCTTGCTGATCTTCTGGGGGAGGGGCCAGTTGTAGTGATTCTCAAGTGTCTTTGCCCCAGGCGGAATTGCACCGCCCTTACCAGGGGCCAGGCTGAGTAATCCGCTCATGTTTGCTTTTGGGAGCTTTTGGTACCTGATTGCTTTCCGTAGAGTTCCGGAGGACGGCAATGAAAATGGAGGCTTCCCAGTCTCCATCCCGGAGGAGTTGAGAGCTCAGGGCCCTACTCCTTAGAGAGTAGCACCCAATTACTCCCGTCTCTCTGGCCTCCGGCCACGCTCCGAGCTCACTGAGCCTGTGACCTGTTCAAGGTAACCCTGACCTGAGAGCTCACTCCTCAGCTCTGTCTCTGTAGCTGGTTTCCCCGTTCTAATACCTGTAAGCTCTGCAATGCTCAGACACCCTTGATCCTTCTGGGACCCTGCAGGATCTGAGGCCACGGTGACCCTGCGTGGGCTTCACCCCGGTTTAGCCTCTGGAGTGGTGTTCCTCAGCGGAACAGACTTTTAAAAGTCCTGATTTAGTGCTCCGTTGTTCCACCGCTTGCCGTGCACCGGCCCTCCCCCCACAGTCTATCTTCCCGTTGCTTTGGATTCACTTCTCCGCCACTCCTACCTTTCAGAAAGTGGTTGATTTTCTTTTTCTAGAATTGCTGTTGTTCTCTTCAATCTCCCGTTGGATTTGTAGGTGTTTGCAATCTTTAGATAAGCTCTCTAGCTGATCTCCTGCTACCTGATGTAGTCTCAACCTGCTACTTCTCCATTTGACTCCTCCTCTCCCTAGTTCTAAAAGTTTTTTAAAAGACTTTAGGGTTTTTTATGTATAATATAATGTCATCTGCAAATAGTGACAGTTTTACTTGTTTTCTGATTTGGATATTCTTAATTTTTTTTCTTTCCTAATTGCTCTGTCTAGGACTTCAGTACTACCTGGAATAAACATGATAGTGAGAATCTTGTTCCTGTTCTTAGAAGAAAATTTTTCAACTTTTCACTACTGAGTATGATTTAACTATAGGTTTTACAATATGGCCTTTAATATGTTTTGGTACTATACCTCTCTACCTACTTTGTTGAAAATTTTAATCTTAAATGGATATTGAATTTTGTCAAATATTTTTTCTGCATCTATTATGATCGTATGATTTTTTTCTTTATTTGTTAATGTGGTGTATTGCATCAATTAATTTGCAGATGTTCAATCACCCTTACATTCCTGGATCAAGTCCCACTTGATCATTGTCGCTCTCGGCCCGCAAGAACGACTCGGAGACTCACGTAGCGGCGAACCTTCTTTTTTAATCGCTTTTCTTCTTCTTCTCCCCCTTTACCCTCAGCGCATGCGTTTTTATACAGGCAGTGTTAACCAATCAAAATGCAGTGCTCATGCACCTCCCGCGAGAGTTGACCTAAATGAACAGCCAATCATATTCAGTCCCTTACGGCTCTTAGAGTAGGCCTCCTGTACTGGCTCCCGACAATCATGGTGTATGATCCTTTGAATATAATACGGTTTGCAAATATTTTGTTGAGGATTTTTGTGTCAATGTTCATTAGTGATATTGGCTTATAATTATGTGTGTGCGTGTGTGTGGTGTCTGTGTGGTTTTGATATCAGGGTAATGCTGGCCTCATAAAATGAATTTGGAAGCATTTTCTTTTCTTCAGTTTTTTGGAAGAGTTTGGGAAGGATAGGTTTTTAAGTCTCCCAATGTTTGGTAGAATTTACCAGTGAAAACTTCCATTCTTAGACTTTTGTTTGTTGGAAGGTTTCTGATTACTGATTAAATCTGATAAATTAAAATTAATCTGTCTCTTCACATTTTCCATTTCTTCATGTAAATCTTAGAAGACTGTTTCTGAAAGTGTATCTCTTTCTTCTAGTTTGTCCAATATATTGGTATACAATTATTCAGAGTAGTCTTTTATGAACCTTTTCCCCCACCGGGGTGTAAGTTTAACTTCTATTATTTCACTTCTGATTTTATTAGAATTCTCTCTCTTTTTTCCTTAGTCCAGCTAAAATTTTGTTAAATTTGTTTATCTTTCAAAGAACCAGCTCTTAGTTTCATTGATCTTTTATATTGCCTTTTTAATATTTCCATTTATTTACACTCTGATCTTTTTTGTTTCATGAAGTAAGGCTGTATTGCTATGATCTTCCCTTATAGAACACTTTTTGCTACATTCCAACAATTTTGATATGTCATATTTCTGTTTTCATTTGTCTCTAGGTATTTTTTGTTTTCTCCTTTGATTTTCTTGGTACTCATTGGTTTTTCAGTAGCATGTTGTTTAATCTCCCCATTTTTGTCATTTTTCCAGTTTTATTCTTATAATTTATTTCTAGTTTTGTACTATTGTGGGTAGATAATATGCTTTATATAATTTCAATCTTTGAATATATTGAGACTTGGTTTGTGGTCTAGCATGTGATTTGTCCTGGAGTTTGTTCCAGGAGTGTGTTTCCTGTTGTTCTTGGGTAGAAAGTTCTGTATATATCTATTAAGTCTATCTGGTCTAATTTGTCATTTAAAGCTGGTATTTCCTTATTAACTTTCTATTTGGATGATTTATCCTTTGATGGAATAGGGTGCTAAAGTCCTCTACTATTATTGTATTGCTGCCAGTCTCTTCCCTTAACTCCATTAATACTGGATTTATATATTTTGATGTTGATCCATATGTACTTACAAATGTTCTGTCCTTATGTTGGAATGATCCTTTATCATTACATAATCCCCTTCTTTATCTATTATTACAGTCTTTGTTTTAACGTCAATTTTGTTGGCTATGATTTCAGCTATACCAGTTTTTTGTTTGTTTGTTTCCATTTGCATTGGATATGTTTCTCCATCCCTTCATTCTCAGTCTGTATGTGTCCTTACCTCTGAAGTGAGTCTCCTGTAAGCAGCATATAGAGGGGTGTTGTTTATCCTTTCAGCCACTCTGTGTCTTGATTGGAGAATATAGTCCATTCACATCTAAAGCAAGTATTGACAGGTATGTACTTATTGCCATTTTGTTAATTGTTTTCTGGACATTTTCATAGTTTCTCTCTGATTTGTTTCCTCTTCTCTTTTCTCTTCCCTTTTGGTTTGATGGCTTTCTTCAGTGTTATGTTTAAATTCTTTTCTCATTTTCTTTTTTTTTTTTTTTTAGTTTTTTTTTTTTAATTTTTTTTTTTTATTTTTTATAAACATATGTTTTTATCCCCAGGGGTACAGGTCTGTGAATCACCAGGTTTACACACTTCACAGCACTCACCAAAGCACATACCCTCCCCAGTGTCCATAATCCCACCCCCTTCTCCCAAACCCCCTCCCCCCAGCAACCCTCAGTTTGTTTTGTGACATTAAGAGTCACTTATGGTTTGTCTCCCTCCCAATCCCATCTTGTTTCATTGATTCTTCTCCTACCCACTTAAGCCCCCATGTTGCATCACCACTTCCTCATATCAGGGAGATCATATGATAGTTGTCTTTCTCTGCTTGACTTATTTCGCTAAGCATGATACGCTCTAGTTCCATCCATGTTGTCGCAAATGGCAAGATTTCATTTCTTTTGATGGCTGCATAGTATTCCATTGTGTATATATACCACATCTTCTTGATCCATTCATCTGTTGATGGACATCTAGGTTCTTTCCATAGTTTGGCTATTGTGGACATTGCTGCTATAAACATTCAGGTGCACTCTCATTTTCTTTTGTATATTTAATACAAGTGTTTGCATTGCATTGTGGTTACCATGAGGCTTGCATATAAATTTCTGTGCATATAATGGTCTCGTTGGAGTTGAAAGAAACTTAATTTTGAACACATTCCAAACCTTTACTTTTTTCTCTCTGACCTATGTTTTATATTTTTGATGTCACATTTTACATTTTTTATTTCATTGTCCTTTAACTGATGCTTGTAGTTTTAGTTAATTTTACTATTTTTGTCTTTTAACCTTCATACTTGGTTTGTAAGTGATGAGTCTACTACATTTACTATATATTTACCTTTTCCAGGAAAATTTTCACTTCCTTGTTTTCTTGTTATTAATTAGTGCTATTTCTTTTCAGTTTGGAAAAGTCCTCTTATTATTAGTAGTGGTGAACTCCATTAGCTTTTGTTTGTCTGGCACACTCTTAATCTTTTTTTTTCCCCTCAATTGTGAATGATAACCTTGCTGGGTAGAAAATTCTTAGATAGAAGTCTTTTTCTTTGAACGCTTTGAAAATGTCATGGCATTCTGTTATGGTAAGTTTCCACTGAGAAAAATCTCCTCATAGCCTTATGAGGTTTCAGTAGAATATAATAGGTTGTTTTTCTCTTGTTGATTTCAAGAATTTCTCTTTAACTTTCATTTATTTTAAATATGTGCCATGGTTTGTATTTGGGTTCATCTTATTTGAGAATTCTCTGGGGTTCCTAGACCTGTATACCTGTTTTCTTCTCCAGATTAGGCAAATTTTCACTCCTTACTTTTTCACATTAGTTTTCTGGCCCTTAGTCTATTTCTTCTCTTTCTGGGACCTGTATAATCTGAATATTATTGGGTTATTGTTGTCCAAAATCTCCCTTAATTTATCTTCATTAAAAAAAAAAAAAATCTTTCTTTTTTTCTTTCTTTCTTTTTTTCCCCCTGCTCTGTCTGGGTGAGTTCTTCTGCTTTGTTTTCCAGCTCACTGATCTAGTCTTTGGCTTCATCCAGTCAGTTGTTGACCACCCCCCCTGTATTTTTATAGTTCAGTTGTATTTTTCAGCTCTATAATTTCTCTTTGTTCTCGTTTCCCCATGTGAGGATAAAAAGTTGGTCAGGCTCCTGATGAAGGTCCTCACCTGAACCTACCCATGCTGATACCCTGTTCTCATATTTTCAGCCTCCCAAACTGGGAAAAATATATTTCTGTTGCTGATAAGCCACCCAGTCTAAGGGATATTATTACAGTAGTCTGAACTAAGATACATGGTTACTTTTAATTTGCATTTTTTTTTAAAGATTTTAGTTAATTATTTTTTTAGAAATCTTGAGAAAGGGGAGGGGTAGAGGTAGAGGGAAAGACAGAATCCCAAGCAGATTCTGTGCTGAGCACAGAGACCCACACAGGCTCCCTCTCATGACTCTGAGATCATTACCTGAGCCAAAATCAAGAGATGGTTACTTAACCGACAGAACATCCATGTACCTCTCAAATTGCATTTCTTTCATTACTAAGTAAATTTAATTTTAAAGTGATTTTGATGACTTGTCTTTTTCTTTCTAGAATTTTTTGCTTATGCCTTCCCATTTTTCTTTTGTGATATACATCATTTTTATTGGTTGTATATATATACCTTATATAGGTAATGTAAATTGCAATTTTTCTCTCAATATTCCCCAAAAGTAGACTTTTGGACTCAGTGCAACTAAGGAGTGTATTTCCCAGCCCTCTAGGTAGCTAGATATGACCATGTAACTAAACTGTAACCAATGAGATGTGGATGAAATTGTGCTATGAAGTTTCAGGCTCTTCTTTAAAGGGGAATACTATGCCTTTTTCTTCCTTTCCCAGAGTGGAAACTCTTATTCATATGACTTTTATTATCAGTTGATTTTCTTGATTTTAGTTGAAAAATACATTTATAAGTAACAATATTCTATTTTCCTTGTGAAATTAATGGAATTTATTTATTTATTTATTTATTTAAAGATTTTATTTATCCATTTTTTTTTTAAATTTATCCATTTGACAGAGAGAAATCACAAGTAGATGGAGAGGCAGGCAGAGAGAGAGAGAGAGGGAAGCAGGCTCCCTGCTGAGCAGAGAGCCTGATGCAGGACTCGATCCCAGGACCCTGAGATCATGACCTGAGCCGAAGGCAGTGGCTTAACCCACTGAGCCACCCAGGCGCCCCTGAAATTAATGGAATTTAAAACAATGTCTCTGGATTGTCTTAGTGAGCATGATGGCAACTTGAAGCCTGAGATACCTGTGTTGAGAAAAAAACCATAGTGTTTAATCACTAATTGGATTTTCAAATAAAGTGGTTAATATAAAAGAACAAAAAATAATTATAGAAAACCCAGGCAGTGTTAATGAATTTGATAATAGACAACCTTTCCTTGCCCCTGAAAATATGCCTCTTCAGTATGGCTTTGCTTACGGTTTCTTAAGAAAACATTATGTATCATGTTATGGTTGTGTCTTTGTATTGTATTTCAAGTGTATATCACTTAAATAATTAGGGATATCTGTTCAGTTATAAATGTCTCTTCAGCATCTATTAGGATGAGTCTATGTTTTTTCTTTTAACCAGTTGTTATGATCAGTACCTTAATAATATTTTTATTGTTGAATGATATTATAGCACTAGAAATATCTGGGAATTATTATTTTAATGTATTATAGAATTTGATTTGGGGATATTTTACTTACCTTTTTATATATGTCCTATTAAATGAAATTGATAGTTTTTTTTTCATTTTGTGCCCATTTTGTTGGATTTTTATTATTAGAATATGTTTTATGCAAAAATTGAGATTATTTTTTATATTTCTAAGGTCTGGGAAAAATATTTGTACCTAAAACTACCTATACCTGGTGCATTACCTGGAATTAATATTTTTTATCAACATAAATTCTTTTTCACACTTACTGGTTTATTGTTGAAACATTTTTGCTTGTAAAATTCAATTATCATATATATATCTTAATTTTTTAGCTTAGAGTATCATAAAGTATTTTTTTAGACCTTATACCATTTTTGTATCCAATTTATCACTTTCCTTACTCATTGGTTTTTCCTCTTGCTTTACTTGATGAAAGATTCTCTGTCTGACATACTTTGTTCCAACTATGCAAGAAAGGAGGAAACTCTAAATAGCACCATGGTTATTTTTACTTTGCTCATAGTAAATTCCTCTCCCAATTTTCTGAAACAGAATGTCCTAGAATCTTCTGTTAGGGTTTCCTATTATGTGGGATTGGATAGGACTCCTTGGACTCCTTGCCTCTTTCATTCTGATCCCATATGTTCTCTCTGAAGCAATAATTCTTCAAAAATTAAAAAAAAATTTTTTTTTTAAGATTTTATTTATTTATTTGTCAGGGATAGAGGGAGAGAGAGCGAGTGAGCGTAGGCAGACAGAGAGGCAGGCAGAGGCAGAGGGAGAAGCAGGCTCCTTGCCAAGCAAGGAGCCCGATGTGGGACTCGATCCCAGGACACTGGGATCATAACCTGAGCCGAAGGCAGCTGCTTAACCAACTGAGCCACCCAGGCGTCCCTAATTCTTCAAAATTTTGAGAGTGCATAAGAACCCAGCTAATTTCCAGTGATGAACAAGGTTTTACTTATTTTTATATTGACTTGTTGCTTTTATCAGATATCTGTGATGATGGTGGGGCTTATTGTAGCAAGAGCTTGGGGAAGAAGGTAGATGCTTTGCTTGCTCACATAGCCATTTTATTAGGATTTCCACACTTAACTTTTCACAACAACTCAAATCAATTTTGGAGTATAGAGTCCCAAACTCATTTTTTAAAAAAGATTTATTTATTAGAGAGAGCACAGAGAAGAGGATCAGGGGGCATAAGAAAGAGAGTCTTAAACAGACTCCATGAGGAGCACAGAGCCCCACAGAACTCAATCTCATGATCCTGAGATCAAGTCCTGAGCCCAAACCAAGAGTCAGATTCTTAACTGACTGTGCCATCTAGGTGCCCCAAACTCAGTTTTTTCCTAAGTATCCAATTATTCCAGCACAGTTTCCTGCATGATCTTATCCATTTTCAGTTGGGTCGTGGTGCTTCTTATATCATGTACTAATTTAGGTTCCATTCAGAGTTTTCTTCTTTGCATTATATTTGTGCCAGGCATGTGATAGCTTTATAATATGCATGACATTGAATCTAATTTTAAAAGACAGACTCCTCTGCACTTTTATAACACATTTTATCCTGTCCTGTTCTAAACATGTTTCTCTCCATTAGATTTAAGGCCCTGGAGGGCTCATTTAATCTAGACTTCCCTAGAAGCACAGGGTCTTTCAAGTCCTGAGTGCTGTGATGGTCAGTTTTATATGTCACTTTAGCTGTAATATACTACTCAACTACTCAAGCAAACACTTGTTGCTGTGAAGGTATTTTATAGATGTGGTTAACATCTACCAACAGTTGACTTTTAGGAAAGGAGATTATCCTTAGCAATCTAGGTGGGCCTCATCAAATCATTTGAAAGCCTTAAGAGAAAAACTGATGTTACCCTGAGGAAGAAGAAACCTCTGGTGGTGTGGACTGCAGTGTTAACTTCTGCCACAGAATGTCTAATCAGCCCTATAGACTTCTGACTTGCCAGTCCTATAATCGAGTAAGCCAATTCCTTGGTTTCTTCATCTTTCTTTCTCTTTCTCTTTCCCTTCCTCATTTCTTTCCTCCCTCCCTTCACATCCCCCTATTACCTCCCACTTTTTTCTTTATTTATTTCTCTCTGATGGTACCCTGACTGACATAGAGGCATATAAATGTTTCTTGAGTGACAAAGAATATTTTTTCTCTGAATCTTTTAAACTTCACTGATGTAATCTACTGCATAAAAAGCCAAATACTCATCTCTCATTTTACATATTGTGAAAACTCATAGTACTAGCGTTAGGATTTAAGGAGGAGAAAAAAGGTATTTTTTCCACTCACTATGACACTAAGTTAACATATGCCAACACCTTTTGTCTTTACCAGCCAACAGCAAGATAAAAAGTGTATTACGTCCTTCCAAGGTGAGATGACAATCATTCATAAGTAAATGAAAGCAAAGAGTTTATTTCGTATAACCTCTGTTGAAATGTATTTCTTGTGCTACTACCACAAACTCCCTATTATAGTAGTGGATTGCTGAACCAGAGAATGAGGATATTCACTTTGGCATAAATTTCTCTCCACGGGTGTCTTCTCTCCGTAGCCTGAAAATTCAGAAGAGTGTTGTTTACATCTTTTATGATAAGAAGATAAAGCATGTGTTTTACTGATTCACAGGAATAGATTCCCCAAAATTACTTTCATTATTTTCTAGGGAACACAATTTTATGTGAGAAACAATTCTGGGAATTGAGATACCAATTGCTTCTCTTTTTAGATTAAACACCAGACTCCTGTGGATATGCTGTGTTTTCTCTTCCAGTACAGGTTCGCATTAATGCATATCCATTCTGAAACTCATTGGTATGGCATCTTTTAACTAAAAAAACTATTCCAGCAATGCTGAAAACTCAAATGACTGCTCTGTAAATGTAGGCACATTATCAGAAATTGTTACCAGTAGTGCTACACAAATGGGTATACAGAGCATTAAACTTGCTCGTGCTCTCTTTTCCTGCAGTTGTAATGACATTCTGAAATACTGCTTAAGGGATAATTATTAGAGGATAAAATCAATATCTCTACACTTTTGCCAATCTTCAAAAGAAATCAATTAATGAATAGTAAAATAGTTATTAGCTTTACTCTGGATTTTCTCCAAGCTTAATAATAAGCTATTCTTGCTTCAGAAAAAAGGCATTAGCATCAGCCCAGTTACTAAGTACAGAATGACACATTTCTTTAACTACATTCATGTGGTTTATTGTTTGTTTTTGTACTGAATCTGTTTACCTTATGCTTGTGTTTTTGTGTGTGTGTATGAAAGTTTCTGTGTGCTAAATGTCCTGTTAATTGAATATGGTATATGAAAATTATGCATTACTTCTTAATTGGAAAAGAGAGCATTTTTTCAAGTCCTTGCACATTATTTTCTATACTATAAATCTTTCTATAAGTCCTATATAGATTAATTAGAGCTTATAAGCATAAAAGAACTTAAAGGTATAGGTGTATGAATGGTGTGTGTGTGTGTGTGTGTGTGTGTGTGTGTGTGTATGTGTTTGGGAGAAAATTTATTAAACACACAAAGTATTAGTTATTGGAAGTGTTATTTCAGATTTTTTTCATCATATATCCCCCAAATTTTTAGAAGATTTTATTTTTGTGAAAGAGAAACTCTCTCTCTCTCTCTCTCTCTCAGCACCAGTGGTGGGGAGGGGCAGAGGGAGAAGCAGACTTCCTGCTGAACAGAGCCTGATGTGGGACTCAGTCCCAGGACCCAGGGATCATGTCCTGAGCCAAAGGCAGATGCTTAACTGAGTGAGCCACCCAGCACCCTGCTTCACAGCTTTTATGTCATTTTGGAAATGCTGCAAGGTTACAAGTGTTCTCTTAATTATTCATAACTTTAGATAGGAATACAAAATGAGACAATCTTCCGTGAGACAAGTAGGCAGCCCAAAGTACCAAATTTACATTTGATCTAAAATGCACACACTCCAGATATATGTTTAAGCATGTATACATATATACTAAGCTATTTTGTCTTGATTAGAATATTTAATGTTATTCATTTATTAGTTTTGGTAACCTTTCTCATTTTTATTTCCCAGGAGCTTCACATCAATGCTTTGTCAACAGTCATTTTCTTGAATTATACTGTAATTCCAGAATCTCCTCTTTCATAAATTCAATAATCAACATTCAGATCCCATTGATTGCATATGTCAGTAGCATTTGACAGTATCAGTTATTCTTCTGTCTTTAATTATATGGCTTCCAGAGCAACTTTTGCTCTTGATTTTTCCCTCTTCACCGATTACTCCCCATATTATTTTCCCACTGCTGCATAATAAATTACCAGAAAAATAGTGGCTTAAAATAACACCCATTTATTATCTTACAGTTTATGTAAGTCAGAAATGTAGCCCAGAGTCTCATAAGACTGAAACTAAAGTGTTGGTGAGGCTATATTGTCATCCTGAGATTTGACTGGGGAAGAACCTACTTCTATGCTCATTTCGGGTGGTTTTATGACTGAGGTCGCTGTTCTCTTGCTGACTGTCAGTTTGGGGTTGCTCCCATTCTTAAGGTTGTTCCCTAGACCTTGGAATGTAGCCCTCTCATAAACCTGTCTCAAAACATGGCTGTGGGATTCTTGAAGATTAATGGGAGACTTTCTCACTTTAAGTCTCCTCCTGAATAGTTCCCTTTAAGGATGAATGATCTAGAGTCTCTTAAAGTGTTTGCTTGATTAGGTTGGGTCCACACGGTAGTCTCCCTTTGATTAAGTTTTAGTCTACTGACAAGGGACCTTAATTGTATTTGCAAACACCCTTTACTTTTGCCATATGATGTAACCTAACCATGTGAGTAAAATTGTGTCATAGTCAAGGGGAATGGATTATACAGGCTTGGTGTATGAGGGAGTAGGAATCTTGTAGGCTTTCTTAGAATTGCAGCTTATCAGTTGGATAGTCGAAGATGGTGGAGAAGTAGGAGACCTTGTTTTGTCTGATCCCAGGAATTCAGCTAGATAGATATCAAATCATTTTGAACACCTGCAAACTCAACCAGAGATCTAAGAAAAGAATAACTGCAACTTTATAAATAGAAAAGGGACCACTTTCTGCAAGAATGAAAAGACTTTAAACTCACCTCAAAGAAGAGAACCAGAGAGAGTACTGACTACCAGGGACCTAGTCAGTACAGACATAAGCAAAATGTCAGAACTGGAGTTAAGAATGATGATTATAAAGATAATATCTGGGTTTGAAAAAGACATAGAAGACAGTAAAAAATCTCTTTCTGGAGAAATAAAAGAACTAATATCTAATCAAGTCAAAATCTAAAAAGGTTATTAATGAGATGCAATAAAAATGGAGGCTCTGTTAGGATAAATGGGGTAGAAGAGAGAATTAGTGATACAGAAAACAAAATGATGGAGAATGAAAAAACTGAGAAAAAGAGAAACAACTCGAGTGTGAGGGGAGAATTTGAGAGATAAGTGATAACATAAAGTGAAACAATATTAAAATAATTGGGGGGCACCTGGGTTAAGCCACTGCCTTCAGCTCAGGTCATGCTCTCAGGGTCCTGGGATCGAGTCCCACATCAGGCTCTCTGCTCAGCAAGGAGCCTGCTTCCCTCTTCTCCCTCTGCCTGCCTCTCTGCTTACTTGTGATCTCTCTCTGTCAGATAAATAAATAAAATCTTAAATATTAAAATAATTGGGATCCTAGAAGAATAGGAAAGAGAGAGGGGGCAGAAGGTATATTGGAGCAAATTATAGCAGAGTAGTCTTAAGAGGGAAGTATATGGCAATATAAGCCTTTCTCAAGAAATAAGGAAGGTCTTAAATACACAATCTAACCTTATAACCAAAGGAACTGGAAAAAGAACAGTAAATAAAGCCTAAACCCAGCAGGAGAAGAAAATTAGTAAAGATTAGAGCAGAAATCAATGAAATACAAACCAGAAGAACAGTGGAACAGATCAACGAAACTAGGAGCTGTTTCTTTGAATGAATTAATAAGATTGATAAACCCCTGGCCAAACTTACTAAAAAGAATAAAGGACCCCCAAAAATAAAATCATGAACAAAAGAGGAGAAATCTCAACCAACCCTGAAGAAATCCAATTATAAGAACATATTATGGACAACCATGTGTTGACAAATTAGGCAATCTGGAAGAAATGGATGCATTCCTAGAGCTGTATAAGCTACCAGAACTGAACCAGGAAGAAATAGAAAACCTAAACAGACCCATAACAACAAGGAAATTGAAGAAGCAATGAAAAATCTCCCAACAAAGAATCCAGGGCCAGATGACTTCCCAGAGGAATTCTACCCAACATTTAAAAAAGAAGTAATACCTATTCTTCTGAAGCTGCTTCAAAAAATAGAAAGGGAAGAAAATCTTCCAAACTCCTTTATGAGGCCAGCATTACCTTGATCCCAAAACCAGACAAAGACCCCACCAAAAATGAGAATTATAAATCAATATCCCTGATGGATATGGATGCAAAAATTCTTACCAAGTTACTAGCCAATAAGATTCAACAGTACATTATAAGGATTATTCACCACAACCAAGTGGGACTTATTCCAGTCCTGCGAGGGTGAATCTACAACTGAAAATTAATGTGATATACTACATAAATAAAGGACAAGAACCATATGACCCTCTCAATAGATGCAAGAAAAGCATTTAACCAAGTACAATATCTTTTTTTGATTAAAACTTTTCAGTGTAGGGATCAGGGTAAATACTTCAATATCATAAAAGCCATATATGAAAAGCCCACCGTGGATATCATTCTCATTGGGGAAAAACTGAGAGCTTCTCCCTGAAGGTCAGGAACCTAGGGGACCCAACAGTGAGCGGGAACGTACTTAGGTATGCATTTCTGTGCTATTTTGTGGTATTACAACTAAATCATCTCCAACTTCACAGGGGGCCTCAGTGCTTTTGAGGAGTAAGTTTACTTGTCTATTTTAAGTCCTTCTCTTTTTCTGATATAAATTCCTTTAAACCTTTGTCATTCTTTTAAAATTCTGTACACCGGTGAAAGTCCCCCCAAACAGGAGATGCCTTTGCTTCTTACCTAATATCTCATGACCCCTACATGTTTGCATATATTCATGAATATTCATTGAACTCTTTTCTCCAGGCTCAGATAAGTAATCTTTCAATTATCCCGCATTTCCCCTATATTTTCAATGTTTTCCTTGCCAGTGGCCCTTTCCCTTAGCTGATAAACATGCACAAATCTATTGCATCGACAAACAAGCAAAGAAAAGAACACACCTTTTTGTCCTTGAGTACCTTTCTGCTTGCTGCCTTGATTTTCTTATTCATTGCACAATCAATCATCTTGAAAGAGTGGTTTTATTTACCCTGTTTATTTCCTGACCTTCCCTTTATTGCACAACTCTCTAAAATCAGGCTTCTACTCCCACAGTGCTGTTAAACTTCTCACTCTCTAAAGTCACTAACAATGGCTAAATTGCAAAATCCAATGGCCATTTTTCAGATCTCTCCTACTCCCATCTGACTATATCAGTTACGTCTTTCTTTTTGAAACAATGTAATTCCTTGGCTGTTGTTCTACTTTTACTTCTCTGATTACTTTTCATTTCCTTAGAAATTTATTTCCTCATTTTGTGTCTCCTAGTTTTTTTGTTTCTTTATCATTATATAATGTTATTTCCTCATCTCTTCCCGCAGCTTTAACTATGTTGAAAAAGCTGATATGTGAATTTACTTTTTAGATCTCTCTCAAAATTCTAGATCCTAATTTTAAAACTAGATATCAGACAAACCCCCAAAACTTAATTTTATCCCTGCTAACTCCTTTTCTTTTCCCCCCACATCATATTTGTCCTTCTGTAATGCTGATCTTGGCTATTTACTTAGTCCCAAAGCCAAAAAATTACTGGAAATCTTAATTTTTATTCAAACATGTATTTCTCAGTATCTATTATGGGCCATGTATGGACTGTGCCGAGTGCTGGTAGTACGTTAATGAGCCGAAGAGATGTAGTTTTCCTGCTGTCCTGGAACTTATATTCTGTTGGGAGAGACAAAAACAGGTAATTAATAAAAACAGAAATCCAACTTCGGTAATTCTAAAAGAAATCACACTCAGCTGTC
This sequence comes from Mustela erminea, assembly GCF_009829155.1. Classification (NCBI taxonomy): domain Eukaryota; kingdom Metazoa; phylum Chordata; class Mammalia; order Carnivora; family Mustelidae; genus Mustela; species Mustela erminea. The sequence continues at coordinate 17,821,989 of NC_045634.1, forward strand.
AGAAAGTAACAGTGAAAAGGTGAGTCTGGATGAATATACTCTTAGTGGACAGGATGCCATGTATATAGGCTCAGAATCACAAAAGTATTTGGCCTGTTTTAGGGCCTGACTAGTCTCAAGTAACAAAATATCATTAGTCTACCAGAGAGATTACCTGGACTAACTCCTGCCTGCCTTTCATGCTTATGTAAATTAAATCTTAAAGGAAACTCAACCCTTCCAGTCCCCCATCCCACATCTTACAGAAGTTTGTACTTCTGTGGCTCTGATCCAATCTTCCCATGCCCTAATCGCTCTAATTTTTTTCCTGTGATTTCTGGAACCCATGATTACTGATTAGCCCAATGCCATGTATCTTAAACCTCCTGTCCAAATGTTCCTCATACCTTCTTGCTCTAATCACAACCAAATTATATTCTGATTCTACCATTTATCCTGAAGTCCTGAAAGCGATGGCTCATTTCTTCATATCTTGACTACGGTGGAGGACGGAGGGGCATGGATGTTAAGTGTGCTCCTCATTGCTATCTCTGGCCTGTTCCTTCTCACCCCATCTCTCTAGCCCCTTTGAAACTCATGTTATGAGCCTGTATAACTCTTGACTCTGCTTTAGTAGTTTCCAGATTATTAGGGCATCATTTCTCAAATTGCCAGTGTCTTGACCATCTCACCACCAATTTGCATGCTCTCCAAGTCATATTTTAGCCATGTTTGTGGTGTGGTAGAGCTAGGTTGAACCAGCTTGCAAGAGTCCATCATTACATTTTGAGGAATTTTGCAAGCTCATTACTAAAAGGGCCATCACTAAAATTTTAATTACATAAGCTTACAATTAGTTTATATTGAAAACAAGTAAAATAGATATTCAAAACTAATTAAACTCATTATGTCTTATCATTTTACTATTAATTATGCTTTTGATGTTATTTATGCTTGTTGTATGACATGTCAGAAATACTACATAATAGTGAGCATTTCTTTTTAGCATTTCTTCCTAGCACTCTATTCGGTGAGGATACATTGGCAGCTTGACACTGGCCATAGATACAATATTCACAAGAGAAACTGGAAAATTCTACAAATCATTGAATTGTGGTTTTGCTGATTGCTTAGATATAAAAACGTAATAGAGTATGTGTTAATGATGCAGCTTAAACTTAAAAGTGTGTTTTGTCTGCAGGATTGCATTGTGAAGAGTGCTAAAAGTGAGGAAATACTCTCAGTGTTCAAAAACCCTTATCTGATTCAGTTGTGTAGTTGATTAACAAGTCAAGTTCCAACACACATTTCTCTTACTTTACTTTCTCTTGCATGTTAACAGAAACAAAAATAGCAACTGAAATTCATGTAAAAAAAACCTCTTATTTGTCAATTGTAATCCCAGTTTGGCTTTGGATACAGAGTTTGGCAAAAATCAACAAAAGGATTCTATGAGAATCAATTAGATATAATGAGTCTAGAATGAAGATTCGTTAGATATAATAAATCTATTATACACTGTGTTATTATTTGGTAACTGTGTGTTAAATATCTTTTATATTAGTAAAATTTATGACAAAATTACATCTGTATATATATATTCCTCTGCTTATCTTTTATAGAGAGCCCATCGTTGGACATTTACTAGTATGCTACTGGTCATTTCCTTACCATTTTTACTACCTTAAGCATTGGGTTAATTTCAAGCTTTCCTTTCTCTAAAAATCTTCTCCTGTTTTTGAGCTACTTCCATCATCCTTTTAACTCCCGTGTTTTTAGGATCCTACCTGTACCTCCTATAGATTAATCTTACTAACTCCTCACTTTCTGCCACATTTCTCAAATTCTCATTTCACTTATCCAGTTTATTTTCCCTTTCTGTCATTGTAATTATTTCTTTTCATATCCCCTCCATTCCTAGTGCCTCTCTCAGTTCACTGTACTCGCCATAAAAACTTTTTCTGTTGCAGATCAACTCTCCATGTATTTGATGCCAGCACCTAAACATGTGCACATAAATAGAGAAAAGCCCATCATTTTACTGATTGATTTTTGTTAAAATTGGTGACTGTAGTTTACAAATACATTTAAATTTCTGCTCAGTAAACCTGGAGTATGAAACTTCTTTTTCCCCACTTGGTTTCAATCTCCCTGAATTTGAGACTTTACAATAGTTATACTACGGGTAACAATGGTGTGTCAGTGTAGGTTTATCAGTTGTAACAAACGTATCACTCTGGTATGAAATTTGACAGTTGGGAAGCTCCACATCTGCTTGGCATTCAGTAATCTTAGTGTTTTGGATTTTGGACATTCTAATAGGTATATGTTGGCATCTCGTTGCTTTATTTTGCACTTCCCTTACATCTGATTGAAGTATCTTTTCATATGCTTATTTGCCATCTGTGTATCTTCTTCGGTGAAGTGTCTGCTCAGGTGTTTTATCCATTTTTTTTTTTTTTTTTGATTGGGTTGTTTGTTTTCTTATTGTTGAGTTTTAAGTTATCCTTATATATTTTGGATAATAGTTTTTTTTGATCAGTTATACATTTTGATAATATTTTCTTCCAGTCTGTGGTTTGCCCTTTCATACTCTAGCAGAATATTTCAAAAAGTGTATGTTCTTTCTATGTTTTAATGAATTCCACTTTTCAGTTTTTTCTTTCATGGATCATGTCTTTGATGTTATATCTAAAAAGTCATCACCATACCCAAGGTCATCTTGGTTTTCTCCTGGGTTTTCTTCTAGGAATTTAGTAGTTTTTCTTTTTCCACTTAGGTTTAGGTCCTTTTTGAGTTTGTTTTTTCTAAGGGATAGCAGATATGTGTGTAGATTTTCTCTTTTCATGTGGATATACAGTTGTTTCAGCACCATTTATTGAAAAGACTGTTCTCCATTGTATTACCTTGTCTCCTTTGTCAAAGGTCGGTTGACTGTATTTTGCTGGTCCATTTCTGGTTTCTCTACTCTTTCCTGTTGATCTTTTTGTCTGTTCTTGTACCATTATCACACTGTCTGGATTGCTGTAGCTTTTTATAGGTTTTGAAGTTGACTAGTGTGTCTTCTGACTATTCTTTTCCTTCATTATTATGTTGGCTATTCTGGGTCATCTGTCTTTCCATATGGACTTTAGAATTAGCTTCTCAGGGGCACCTGGGTGGCTCAGTCATTAAACATCTGCCTTCTGCTCAGGTCATGATCCTGGAGTTCTGGGATTGAGCCTTGCATCGGGCTCCCTGCTCCCTAGGAAACCTGCTTCTCCCTCTCCGATTCCCCCTGCTTGTGTTTCCTCTCTCATGGTGTCTGTCTCTGTCAAATAAATAAACAAAATTTAAAAAAAGTAAAAAGATTTAGCTTCTCAATATCCACAAAATACTTGCTGGGACATTGGGATTACATTGAATTTATTACTCAAGTTGAAAAGTACTAACATGTGTCTTCTTATCAATGACCATGGAATATCTCTCCAATTATTTAGAGTTCTTTGATTTCATTCATTAAAGTCTTGTAGTTTTTCTCATATAGATCTTGTACATATTTTTAAAGATTATACCAAAGTATTCATTTTTTTGGAGGCGCTAATGTAAGTGGCATTATGTTTTTAATTTCAAGTTCTATTTGTTCATTGCAGGTATATATAGGAAAGCAATTGTTTTATTTATTTTTTTATTAAATTGATTTATTTATTTTCAGAAAAAACAGTATTCATTATTTTTTCACCACACCCAGTGCTCCATGCAATCCATGCCCTCTATAATACCCACCACCTGGATCCCCCAACCTCCCACTCCCCCGCCACTTCAAACCCCTCAGATTGTTTTTCAGATTGTTTACTCCAACTCCCTTCTCCTCTCTAACACCCCTTGTCCTCCATGATATTTGTTATGCTCCACAAATAAGTGAAACCATATGATAATTGACTCTCTCTGCTTGACTTATTTCACTCAGCATAATCTCTTCCAGTCCCGTCCATGTTGATACAAAAGTTGGGTATTCATAACTTTCTGATGGAGGCATCATACTCCATAGAGTATATGGACCACATCTTCCTTATCCATTCGTCCATTGAAGGGCATCTTGGTTCTTTCCACAGTTTGGCGACCGTGGTCATTGCTGCTATAAACATTGGGGTACAGATGGCCCTTCTTTTCACGACATCTGTATCTTTGGGGTAAATACATAGCAATTGTTTTTTGTGTGTTAACATTGTATCCTGAAACCTTGCTATAGTTGCTTATTAGTTCTAGTAATATTTCTGTGATTCTTTTGGCTTTTCTATTTAGATGATCATGACATCTGTGGACAGAAACAGTTTTATTTCTTTCTTCCCAATTTTTTAAATTTTATTTCTTTTCTTACTGCATTAGCTAGGACCACCAGTAAAATATTAAAAAGCAGTGGTTAGAAGGGATATAATTGCCTTGTTCTTGAGCTTAGTGAAAAAAACTTCAAGTTTCTCACCATTTAAAGCTGATTTTATCTGTAGGTTATACTTAGATTTTTTTTTTTATCAATATGAGGTAGTTCCTCTCTATTCCTAGTTTATTGTGAGTTTTTCTCATAAATGAATCAATTTTTTAAAATGCTTTTCTACATCTGTTAATTGATCATGTGGTTTATCTTCTTCAGCCTGTTGGATGTAACTGATGGTTTTAACTGATTTTCAAATGTCTTACCAGCATTGCATATCTGGGATAAATCCCACTTAGTTATGGTGTGTACTTTTTTTTAGATATTGTTGGATTTGATTGCTAATATTTTGTTGAGGGTTTTACATCTATGTTGGTGAGAGATATTTGTAGTTTTCTTGAAAAGTCTTTGCTTTTAGTATTAGGGTAATGTTAGCTTCATAGAATAGGTTAGAAATTATTCCTTCTGCATCTATCTTTTGAAAGGGATTATAGAAAATTGGTATAATTTCTCTCTTAAATGTTTGGTAGAATTCACCAGTAAACCCATCTGGGCCTAGTGCTTTCCTTTTGGAAGGTTATTAATTATTGATTCAATTTCTTTAATAAGCATAGGTTTACACAGATTATTTCTTCTTTAATGAATTTTGGCACATTGTTTTTCAAGAGATTGACCATTTGGTTTAAGGTATCAGATTTATAGGTATAATGTTTGTCTTAGTCAGTTTGGACTGTCATAACAGATACCATAAACTGGGCAGCTTATAAACAACAGATATCATCACCTTAAGAAGTAGGGTTTCAACAAATAAATTTAGAGAGGGACACAAATATCCAATCCATAATAGTTCACCCTGTTCCCACAAGATTCATATCCTTTTCACATGCAGAATCCATTCATTATATCACAATAGCCACAAAGGTCTTAACTTGTTCTAATAATCTCTTTAAAGTCTAAAGTCCAAAGTCTCATCTAAATACTACATAAATTGGGTATGAGTGAGACTCAAGATAAGATTTACCCTGAGGCAGAATTCTTTGCCCTCTGTAAATCTATGAAATCAAACAAGTTATGTGATTCCAAAATACAATGTTAGAATAGGTATAGAGTGGACATGTCCATTTCAAAAGGGAGAAATAAGAAAAAAAGGAGGGATGATGGATCCCAAGCATGTGGGAAAACCACATTAGACTCTTAAGATAGAAAAATATTCCTCCTTGGCCTTCTGGACCTACTGGCACCCACTGAGGCAGAAGTCCATTCCTGTAACTCTGGGTGGAGATATCTAGTGTATTGAATGCAGGAGAGTGATCTTGCCTTTTGAAATTGAGGGAGAAGCCTTGATGATCTCCAAATAATCCTGTTGTTCTTCTTCCCTGGTCTTGAAAAATAGCACACAACTGTGGCTGACTAGCTCTCTGTTTATGTTATATAAAATCCAAGAAGTCCAACAGCCTTACTTCACACCTGCTTGTCTCCTTTCTCTTTAGTTTAAACTAGCAGTTTTCCTGTAGGTGTGCCTAATTAAATCCATGGTTTACATCCGTTCCACTCTCCTTATGGAACTGGCTGCTTGGCTGTATTTTTAATGTTCTCATTCCCTGCAACATGCATAGGCAGAGATTTTTCTAAATCCCTATTCTTTTTTGGTTGATAATTCTGTTTTTATGTCATTTTTGTCTTCCTGTTGCGTTTTACTATGAGCAGTCACGAGCCAAGCCACACCTTCAACAGTTGCTTGGAAATAGCTTCAGCTACATATTCAGTTTATTCAGTTTCATTCCTTGTAAGCTCTATGTTTCACAAAACACTAAGCCATACAGTTCAGCCAAGCTCTTTACCACTTTATAACAAAAATCACCTTCCCTCCAGTTTCCAGTATGTTCCTCATTTTTGTCTGAAACCACCTCAAAAAGTCATTTGCCATGTGTTTTTCTACCAAAATTCTCTTCAGGATTACTTAGATATTCTCTAAGAAGACTGAGGCTTTCTGTAGCTCTCCTCTTTTCTTTCTGAACCCTCACCAGAATTGTCATTAAAGATTTGTTTAAGCAATGTAGGTTTTTTTTTTTCTTTTTCTAGCATGTACCTCAAAACTCTTCTAGCTCCTACCTATTACCCAGTTCCAAAGCTGCTTCCACATATTTAGGTATTTGTTATAGCAGAAACCCCAATTCTTGGTACTAATTTCTATTTTAGTCAAATTAGGCTGCTATAATAAAAATACCATAAACAGGGTGGCTTATAAAAAAGAGAAATTTATTTTTCACAGTTCTGGAGGCTGGAGGTCCAGGATCAGGGTGGCAGCATGGTTGGGTTCTATCGAAAGCCCTCTTCTGGGTTGTTGACTGTTGCCTTCTTGACATGTCCTCACACGAGAGAAATCAGAACAGAACAGTGCAATCTCTTCCTTGACCCTTATAAGGACATTAATTCCAATCATGAAGAATTTCCCCTCATTATTTGATTCCTAACTTTTTCCCAAAGACCTACCTTCTAATACCATCATCCTGAGCAGTAGGATTTCAACTTAAGAATTTTAGGGCAATACAAACATTCAGTTCATAACAAAGTTACTCAGATTATTTCTTTATTATTGGTGTGATGTCCATAGGATCTGTAATGGTAACATCTATTTCATTACTGATATTCATAATTTGTGTCTTATTTCATTCTTTATTAGCCTGGTTAGAGATTTAATGATTATATTGACCTTTCCAAAGAACCAGCTTTTGATTTTTTAAAAAATTTTCTCTACTGATTTCCTGTTTTCAATTTATTGATTTCTACACTAATTTGTATTATTTCTTTCATTTGCTTACTTTGGAATTTGCTCTTCTTTTTCTAGTGTACTATGGTGGAAGCTGAGAGTATTCTACCTTTTTTTTTTAAAGATTTATTTATTTATTTTACACACACACACACACACACAGACAAATACACACTCACACACACACACACACACACACACACACACAGAAAGAGCAGACAAGGGAGGGACAAAGGTGAGGAAAAGAGAAATTCCTCAAGCAGACTCCCTGTTGAGCATGGAACAAGACACAGGGCTCAATCCAAGGATCCCAAGATCATGACCCAACCAAAAATCAAGAGTTGGACATTCCACTGACTGAGCTCTTCAGGTGATTTTCATCTTTCTTCTTTTCTCACATATGTACCAAAAGCTATAAATATCCGTTAAAACACTGCTTTGGCTGCATCCAACTTCTTCTGATAAGTTGCATTTTCATTATTACTTAATTCTAAATATTTTAAAATCTCTCTTGAGATTTCTTCTTTGGCTAATTATTATTTAGAAATGTGTTGTTTAAACTGCAGGTATGAAGGGATTTTCCAGCTTTCTTTTACTGATTTCTGGTTTAATTCCACTGTGGTCTGAAAGTAGTCATTGTATTATTTCTATTTTTAAAAATTTGTTAAGCTATGTTTTGTGGTCTAGAATATGGTCTGTCTAGGTGAATGTTCCATGTGAGCTTGAGAAGAATGTATATTCTGTGGTTGTTGGATGAAATAGTAGACACATGTTAATTATATCCAGTTAATTGGTGGTACTGTTGAGTTCAACTATATCATTACTAACTTTCTGCCTGCTGAATCTCGCTATTTCTGACAAATGGGTGATGGAGTCTCTGTTGTTAGATGCATTCGCATTCAGGATTATTAGGTTTTCTTGGAGCATTAACACCTTTACCCTTTGTTACTGACTCTCATTATCCCTCATCATTTTTCTTGCTTTGAAATCTGCTGTGTCTAAAATTAATATTGCTATGATTACTTTTAATCAGCATTAGCATGTAATATATTTCTCCATCTATTTATTTTTAATCTCTATGTGCCTTTATATTTAAAGTAGGTTTCTTGTAGATGGCATATAGTTGGGTCTTGTTCTTTTGATTCACTCTGGCAATCTCTTCCTATTGTCATATATAAAATCTTAATGTTCAAATACATTACTGATATATTTGGATTAATATCTATCATATTATTGATCATTTTTTACATATTGTCCTTTTTCTTTGTTCCTATTCTTGTCTTCTACTCTTTTTCTGCCTTTTGTGGTTTTTATATAATTCTATTTTCTCTCCTTTCTTAAAACATCAGTCATACTACTTTTGTTACTTTTATAATGGTTCCCTAGAGTTTGCAATATATATTTACAATTAATCTGAGTCCCTTTTCAAATAACACTTTTCCATTTCACTAGTACAAGTACTTTATACTAACAAAATAATCTTAATTTCTCTCTCCTATCCCTTGTATCATTGCTGTCATTTATTTCACTTATATACAAAGCACACATAATCTTATCTATATACTTATATATACATAAGTATACATGATTAAATATATTTCTATATTTGGAACAAATTGTTATCTATTAGATTAATTAAAAATTTTAAAATTCAAGATTTCATTTTTATCTTAATTTATTCCTTCTCCGTGTTCTTCCTTTCTTTCTGTAGATCTGATTTTTGTATCTGTATTTTGTATCTGCAGATAGAATTTTGAACTATATCATTTTCCTTCTCTCCAAAGAGTTTTTAAAATCATTTCTTGTCAGGCATGTCTATTGGCAAAAAATTCCCTTAAAAATATCTTTTTCTTTTCTTTTCTTTCCTTTTCTTTTTTTCTTATTTCTTTTCTCTTCTTTTCTTTTTGTTTTTTGTTTCTTTGGGTCTGAGGAAGTCTTTATTTCTGCTTCACTCTTCAAGCATGATTTCACAGGATACAGAATTCTAGGTGGATGGGCTTTTTCCTCTTACTGCTTTAAATATTGCACTAGGCTCTTTTGTTTATATGGTTTCTGAGAAGAAGAAGTTGGATGTTATTCTTATCTTTGTTCCTCTATAGATGAAGTTGTTTATTTCCCTGACCTCTGGCTTCTTTCAAGATTTTTATTGATCTTTGATTTTCTGCATTTTGAGTATGATATGCCTATGTTTAATTTTGTTGTTTGTTTGTTTCTGTCATTTATCCCACTTGATGTTCTATGAACTTCCTTGGTCTGTAATTTGGTGTCTGACATTAATTTGGGGGAAATTATCAGTCAGATTCCTTCAAATATTTGTTCTGTAATTTCCTTTTTCTTCTGATATTCCCATAAAACATATGTTACACCTTTGGTAGTTGTTCAAAAATCCTTGGATACCCTATTCGGTTTCTTTCAATTATTTTTGTCTTTATTTTTCAGTTTTAAAAGTTTCTATTGAGATATGTTCAAACTTAGATATTTGTTCCTCTGACAAATTCAGTCCATTAATGAGCCCTTCAGAGGCATAGCATTCCTTTTTTCTGTTACAGTGTTTTCAATCTCTTGTGCTAGTTTTTTATTCTTAGAATTCCCATCTCTCTGATCATACTGCTCTTCTCCTTCTGTGCTCTCTACCTTATCCATTATAATTTTTAGTATTAACTATACTTTAAATACCCAGTCTGATATTTTCAACATCCCTGCCATACCTGGGTCTAGTTCTTATGTTTGATCTATCTCATGAAACTTATTTTTTTGCCTTTAGTGTGCTTTTTAATTTATTCTTGATAGAAAACATTGTGAACTGGGAAAAAGTACTTGAGTAAAGAGGTCTTTAACAATGTGGTGGTAATTTGTGGGAGAAAAAATAGTGTTGTATAGTCCAATGATTAGATCTCAATTTTTTTAATGAGCCTATGTCTTTTGTTAGTGAATTTCACAAGTGCTTCTCAGTTCTCCTTGCCAAGGTGAGACAGAATGAATGAAGTAAGCTGGAGTTGGGTATTTCCTTTCTGTCCATGAAAGGCTGGAGAACCCAGAGTTGGGTGTTTCTCTTCTTCCACATGGAAGGCTAAAGCTGGTTAGAATTGGCTATTTCTCTTCCTCCAGGTCAGTTAAGCTCTGAAAGAACTATTATAGTTTGTGCTCTGTTAAATTAGTTTCTTCTGAGGGCAGACCATGTTAAGAATAGAATGTGCTGACATATTTCAAAATGTTTACTTTGCCTCTCTCTCTCCCAGAAGATGAGGGGATTTTTCTCTGGTATTCACTGTGAAAACCTAGTTGTGCCTCTGGAGGTAATACAAAAGTATGTGGGCACCCTACAACTCTCAGATTGTCCACATTGAGCTACCAGCAATCTTTTAATTATATTTTAAGTTTTATCACCTTGACATTGGTTCCTGTGGAGGCTTCTACTATTGGATTTCTCTTGTAGTAAGTTGTGATTCTATGTTTTTACCTATTGGTGTCTCCAACTTTGTGAGCATTGGTTTGCCCAGTGACCTCATTTCTCTGACTGATCTAAAAAGAATTAACAACTTTTTACTTGCTGTTCGGTTGCAGTCGTGATTTCCAATCACTTTGCATGCCAGAATGGGCACCAGAAAAATTTTAAAATTATTGCTACTATAAATCACTTTTAAAATCTGTCCTCCAGTTCATTAGTTAAGCTATATGTGATTTGTTATTTAATATATATTTAAAGTATTAAATTTTAAATCTTCTTTGTTTATATAAGTCATTATTCTTTCCCAAATCTATTTAGTTGTTTTCCATAATTTCCTGTTCCCAATTTCTTTTCTTTTTTTTGTCATGCAAAAATAGTCTGATTATTCTGATATTTTCATTCTTTGTACAAATTTTGGTTCTCACTTTTGATGCTCTGTTCCTTTTATGATTTTATGATTTTTAACTATAAACACCTCATTTCCCTAAGCTTGTATGTAAGAAGGTTTTGATTCCTGGACCAATGTCACACTTCTCTGGAGGTGGTACCATTTTCTTCTGACATTTACCAAGGAGCATTACAAACCTAAGCATAGCTTAAGTGAAATTTTCTACTTGAAGTTTTACTTCTGAACACATGACTAGCATAAATTCAATCAAAAGTCTGTGCAATATCATATACAATTAAAAATTTTTAGGGAAGGGCGCCTGGGTGGCTCAGTGGGTTAAGCCACTGCCTTCAGCTCAGGTCATGATCTCAGGGTCCTGGGATCGAGTCCCACATCGGGCTCTCTGCTCAGCAGGGGGCCTACTTCCCTTCCTCTCTCTCTGCCTGCTTCTCTGCCTACTTGTGGTCTCTGTCAAATAAATAAATAAAATCTTAAAAAAAAAATTCTTAGGGAAGAATTTTTCTTTCTATTCAGTTCCAAGTTTAACATGGAAAAGTATTTTTACTGTCCCTTCTGTATAATGGGTTTATCTTTAATTCATTCTTTCTCTAAAAGTATAGACTTTAGGGATGCTAGATTCATCAAGCATGTCATATGTGTCATCATATCACATTAGGATCTTTTGATTTTTCTAACTCAGACAGACTAAAGGGAAGAGGAAACTTCAAAGTCTCTCAAAATTTGACAGAAGTCTTTGAGAATAAAAGCTGGATTTGACACACTCACTTTGCTTCCTAGTTCCTGTTTTCATTTAATTTTAGTCCTCTGCTGTTTCCTCACTCTCTCTCTAGCTTGATAATACATTTAAATATATTTAAATTTTTCCAGTATATGTATGCTAGAAATATATATACATATATTTCTCATCAGGAGAGTTATTCTATAAAAGAGTTATTTTGTCATTTGTTTCCACTGACAAAATTTGTGTTGGGTATTTATTTTTCCTACTTATCTTTATTTACTGATGATTAGATTACATTTGAATTTCATTTTGTTAAATCCATGCATTCAATCATGTAAATCAGAATGTTATAGAACTTTAATAAAATTATTCTGCAAGTAACTTTAATTAATGATTTAATTCATCACCTGTTAATCAATTTCATTACATTATTTATGAGATGTTTATTCTGTAAATATGTTTCAATTAAAAATATTTACATCCATGTTAGAACAGAATTTTATTGTTTCTCAAAAAGCAACTTTTCTGAGAACTGCAACAGATTTTCCTGATAGCAATATGGTTTTATGCTCATGGAAGAAACTTGGGCTTTAAGTCCCTTTCAGGATTCTACAAAGTCATTTTTATACATTGTTGTAAAAATGTCATCTAATGTGCTGTGTTGTGATGGTGTTTATTTACTTTGCCCTCTTATTCTCTTCTTTCCTACCACTAAATAGGGTTTATTGCTGAAGTTATTTCTTTATGGTAAATTATGGTACACTTCCAGTGTTTTGTTCTGTCAGGACACTGGAGTGCAATTCGGTAAGTAATATAACTATGAGTACTCTCAAGGCCTCATCAGAGTAATGCTTATCTGAAGGGATCTGATTTATAACCAAAGAAGCAGCCAGGCAAAATTTTGCTGGGTGAAAAATTTAAAACTCTACATAGTATATAAAAAGAAAAATAAAAGAGAATATATCCCATTGCAAACAATAATTAATGCAACTTTTTGAAAAAATTAAATTTGCAAAAGTAAGGATACTTGAATTCTTTAGAGAAAAAGCACTAAATAAATCAAAGCAGTTGTGAAAACTGAAAGATACAATATATTTCTCAGAAAAAAAAATGGAACAAATGCACTTACTTAGATACATAAAAAATAACACTTCACAGGAATCTGAAATAGATACCTGGAGAAATATTTTTAAGTTTTCTTATTTTAATAGTGTTTTCTTCATTAAATTTATATTCAAATTGGAAATAATCCTATAATTAAGGGATAATCTTGAAATAAAATAATATTTAAGCTTCCTATGGATATGAAAGAAACTTTATAATCTCATATCTATGGAAGATGAGTTCCCTGTAGTCTTCTTAAGCCTACATTACAAAAAATTAACTTTTCTACTAGAACATTTGAAGGACATTTCCTTTTAATAGGGTAGCAGTAAGACTTTTTTTAAAAAAATATTTCATGTATGTATGTATGTATGTATTTGTTTATTTAGAGAGAACAAGAGTAGGGGGAGGGGCAGAGGGAGAGGGAGAGAGAGAATCTCAAGCAGACTCCATGCTGAGTGCGAAACCTGATGTGGGGCTTGATCCCACAACCCTGAGATTATGACCTGAGCTGAAATCAAGAGTGGGTTGCTTAACTGACTGAGCTGCACAGGGACCTCAAGGGCAGTAAGTATTTTATACAATGATAATCTTTGAGTAGTAGTAGTAAATATATATATATATATATTTTAAGATTTTATTTATTTATTTATTTGTCAGAGAGAGAGAGAGCGCACAAGGAGAGGGAATAGCAGGCAGAGGGAGAGGCAGAGTCCCCACTGAGCAAAGAGCCCGAGGTGGGACTCAATCCCAGGACCCTGGGATTATGACCTAAGCCTAAGGCAGATGCTTAACTGACTGAGCCACCCCAGCATCCCAGGAGTAAACATATTTTTTTCATTAAAATCAGTTTGTCAGATTTTGATTTATGACATGATGATGAATTAGTATGTGCTAATATTTTTTTTCCCTGAACGTGAAGCCAACCTTGTATGTGTCCCAAATGAGAGAGGAGAAGTGGCTGGCTGTCTTAAAATAATATTAAAATAACCCAACACAGAACAACACAACACACACACACACACACACACACACACACACACACACACATAAGCACATGGGCCTAGATGTACAAAAAGTGTAGGAGTCATTGTTTTGGGGAAGAAATAGCAGTTCAGACAGAAAGTGTGATGAGAATAACATGTAGGTCGAGTAGGGAGAATTTTTAAAAAAGTTACATAAAATGGGGGTGCCTGGGTGGCTCAGTTGTTGAGCACCTGCTTTTGGCTCTGGTCATGATCTTGGAGTCCCAGGATCAAGTCTTGCATCATGTTCCCTATTCAGTGATGAGTGCTTCTCCACCTGCCCTCACCCCACTTGTGTTCTCACTCTCTCACTGTCTGTCTCTCTCTCCAATAAATAAAATCTTTAAGAAAATTACATAAAATGAATGATTCAGTGATCCTCCATGATCACTACTTGGTAGGAGAAAACAAACCCAAGTTCTACATACTAACTAAAGAGGAAGCTGCTTGGAGAGAAAATTTCTGATCTAATTCAAGTGGTCACTCACCTGAATATTATCTGTGCATGCATGACAGAAAAGACCCAAAGCCTAGGCAAAGGACTATGAAAAATAATTAGAAGGATCCATGCTTGATACTCTCACCAAGCCAGAATAGTACCTATTTTTATGAGTTAGCTTGTAAGTTCGTATCTCATAGGTTGTTGGGTGGAGTACTCAGGAGGTTCTTTTCTCAATAAGAAGTGAGGAATAATTAACCCTCAACTGAGCACAGGTCCAGGCCCACTGAGACATATAAAAAATGCCTAGAGATCAAATTATTCCTATATAACTTAAAACACATTTCAAAAATGGTTCAAGAACTTGTATAAGAATTTAAATAATCCAGTAACTGACAAGATATAATTCATAATATCTGGTATCCATTCAAATATTAGCAGTCATAAAAAAATGACAAACAGAAAAATAAGACCCATACTAGGTATTAAATCACCTAAGACATAACTACTAGAGTTGCTGGAATTAGCAGAGAGATAATTGTTATGTGTGTTTTATATGTTCTTAAGTTAAATTGAGGCAATGAGATACTGCTTCAAACTGTCTAGAATACCTTAATTTAAAAAATTGATAATGCCAAATATTGCCAATATTTGGAGTAAACATAATTCTAATAATTTCTTACTTGGGATATAAAACATCACAAATCTTAAGTATTTCAGTGCTTTTTAAAAAATTGATGTATAATCGACATGTAATATCATTTAGTTTTAGGTTAATATTAAATATTTGTATACATTGCAAATGGTCACCACAATTAAGTCTCATTAGCATCTGTTACTCTATAAATGTAATAAAATATTGTTGACCATATTCCTCATTGTACATTATATTCCCATGGGTCATTTATTTTATAAATGGAAATTTCTACTCCTTAATACCCTTTACCCATTTTCCACTGCCTTGTCCAAACCTTCTCCCCTCTGCAGTTATATGTTCTCTATATATATTAGTCTAGGTTTTGTTTTGTTTTGTTTGCTTGTCTTTTAGGTTCTACATGTAAGTGAAATAATGTGATACTTGTTTTCTTCTGTCTGACTTGTTTCACTTAGTGATGGAACTTCACTTTCAAGTTCCATCCATGTTGTCACAAATGGCAAGATCTCATTCTTTTTCATGATTGAACAGTATTCTATTGTATTTTTATCCATTGATGGACACCTAATTGTTTTCATATCTAAGCTATTATAAGTAATGTTGAAATAAACATAGGAGCACATATATCTTTTTTGAATTGGTGTTTTAGTTTTCTTTGAATAGATACATAGAAGTAGAATTACTAGATCATATGAGAGCTCTATTTTTAATTTTTTGAGGAGCCACCATAATGTTTTCCATAGTGACTACATCAGTTTACATTACCACCAACAGTATCCAAGGGTTTTCTTTTATCCACATCATCACCAGCACTTGTTGTTTCTTGTCGTTTTGATTTTAGTTATTCAGACAGATGTAAGGTGATATTTCATTGTGGTTTTGATTTGCATTTCTGTGATGACTAGTCATGTTAAACGTATTTTCATGTACCTATTGGCCATCTGTGTGTTTTCTTTGGAAAAAATGTCTGTTTAGATTCTCTGCCCATTTTTTTTTTAAATTTTTTATTTTTTATAAACATATATTTTTATCCCCAGGGGTACAGGTCTGTGAATCACCAGGTTTACACACTTCACAGCACTCACCAAAGCACACACCCTCCCCAGTGTCCATAATCCCACCCCCTTCTCCCAAGCCCCCTCCCCCCAGCAACCCTCAGTTTGTTTTGTGAGATTAAGAGTCACTTATGGTTTGTCTCCCTCCCAATTCCATCTTGTTTCATTGATTCTTCTTCTACCCACTTAAGCCCCCATGTTACATCACCACTTCCTCATATCAGGGAGATCATACGATAGTTGTCTTTCTCTGCTTGACTTATTTCGCTAAGCATGATACGCTCTAGTTCCATCCATGTTGTCGCAAATGGCAAGATTTCATTTCTTTTGATGGCTGCATAGTATTCCATTGTGTATATATACCACATCTTCTTGATCCATTCATCTGTTCTCCGCATCCTCGCCAGCATCTGTCATTTCCTGACTTGTTGATTTTAGCCATTCTGACTGGTGTGAGGTGATATCTCATTGTAGTTTTGATTTGTATTTCCCTGATGCCGAGTGATATGGAGCACTTTTTCATGTGTCTGTTGGCCATCTGGATGTCTTCTTTGCAGAAATGTCTGTTCATGTCCTCTGCCCATTTCTTGATTGGATTATTTGTTCTTTGGGTGTTGAGTTTGCTAAGTTCTTTATAGATTCTGGACACTAGTCCTTTATCTGATATGTCGTTCGCAAATATCTTCTCCCATTCTGTCAGTTGTCTTTTGATTTTGTTAACTGTTTCCTTTGCTGTGCAAAAGCTTTTGATCTTGATGAAATCCCAATAATTCATTTTTGCCCTTGCTTCCCTTGCCTTTGGCGATGTTCCTAGGAAGATGTTGCTGCGGCTGAGGTTGAAGAGGTTGCTGCCTGTGTTCTCCTCAAGGATTTTGATGGATTCCTTTCACACATTGAGGTCCTTCATCCATTTTGAGTCTATTTTCATGTGTGGTGTAAGGAAATGGTCCAATTTCATTTTTCTGCATGTGGCTGTCCAATTTTCCCAGCACCATTTATTGAAGAGGCTGTCTTTTTTCCACTGGATATTCTTTCCTGCTTTGTTGAAGATTAGTTGACCATAGAGTTGAGGGTCTATTTCTGGGCTCTCTATTTTGTTCCATTGATCTATGTGTCTGTTTTTGTGCCAGTACCACGCTGTCTTGATGATGACAGCTTTGTAATAGAGCTTGAAGTCCGGAATTGTGATGCCACCAACTTTGGCTTTCTTTTTCAATATCCCTTTGGCTATTCGAGGTCTTTTCTGGTTCCATATAAATTTTAGAATTATTTGTTCCATTTCTTTAAAAAAGATGGATGGTACTTTGATAGGAATTGCATTAAATGTGTAGATTGCTTTAGGTAGCATAGACATTTTCACAATATTTATTCTTCCAGTCCAGGAGCATGGAACATTTTTCCATTTCTTTGTGTCTTCCTCAATTTCTTTCATGAGTACTTTATAGTTTTCTTTTTTTTTCTTTCTTTTTTTTTTTTCTGAGTATAGATTCTGTGCCTCTTTGGTTAGGTTTATTCCTAGGTATCTTATGTCTCTGCCCATTTTTTAACCATTGCTTTTGTTCTTTTTATATGGAGTTGCATGATTCTTTATGTATTTTAGATATTAGCTCCTTATCAGATATGTGATTTTTCACATATCTTTTCCCATTCAGTCGGTTGCCAGTTTTTGGTGGTTTCTTTGCTGTGCAGAAGTTTCTTAGTTTGATGTATCCCAATTCATTATTTTCCCTTTTGTTTCTCTTGACTTTGGAGTCAGATCCAAAGAAAGAAATCTCTTTTAACATTTTATTTATTTATTTGACAGATATAGATCACAAGCAGGCAGAGAGGCAGGCAGAGAGAAGGAGGGGGGAAGCAGGCTCACCACTGAGCAGAGAGTCCAATGCGGGGCTCGATCCCAGGACTCCGAGATGATGACCTGAGCTGAAAGCAGAGGCTTTAACCCACTGAGCCACCCAGGTGCCCCCAAGGAAACATTATTAAGACTGATGTCAAGGAGCTTACTATTTATGTTTTATTCTAGGAGTTTTATGGTTTCAGGTGTTACATTTACATCTTAATCTATTTTGAGTTAGTTTTTGTATATGAAGTAAATTTCATTCTTTTGCACATAGCTGTCCTATTTTCTCAGGACCATTTATTGAAGAGATTGTCTTTCTCCCATTGTTTATTCTTTTCTCTTTTGTTGTAAATAAATTGATCATATTTGTATGGGTTTATTTCTGTGCTGTCTCTTCTGTTCCATTGTTCTATGTGTCTATTTTTGTGCCAGTACCAAATGTTTTGATTACTATAGCTTTATAGTATAGTTTAAAATCTGGAATTGTGATACTTCCAGCTGTGTTCTTCTTTCTCAATTTGGTTTTGGCTATCCAGGGTCTTTTTTGGTTACATACAAAAATTTTAAATTATATGTTCTCAATCTGCAAAAATGCCAGAGGAATTTTGGTAGGGATTGCATTGAATCTCTAGATTGCTTTCAGTAGTGTGGGCATTTAAAAATACTATTTTTTCCAATCCAGGAGCATGGAGTATGTTTTCATTTACTTGTGTCTTCTTCAGTTTCTTTAATCAACATCATAGTTTTCAGTGTACAGGTCCTTCACCTCCTTGGTTAAATTTATTATTAGGTGTTTTATTTTTTATGCAATTGTGAATGGGATTCTTTTCTTGATTACTCATCTTGATAGTTTATTATTAGTGTGTCATATGCAAAAGTTTTCTATATATTGATTTTGTATCCTGCAACTTTACTGAATTCATTTATTCTTATAATTTATTATTATTATTGTTGTGGTGTATTTCTTAATGTTTTTTATATACAGTATCATGTGATCTGCAAATAGTAGTAGTTTTACCTCTTTTCCATCTTGTATGACTTTATTTATTTTTCCCACCTCATTGGTTTGGCTAGAATTTCCAAAACTATGTTGAGTTAAATTGGCAAAAGTGGGTATACTTGTCTTGTTCCTGATCTTAAGTTTTCAGTTTTTCAGTATTGAGTATGATATTAGCGTGAGTTTTTAATTTATGGCCTTCATTATGTTGAGGTACATTCCCTCTGTATCTACTTTGTTGAGGGTTTTTGTTATAAATGAAAGTTCAATTTTGTCAAATGCTTTTTCAGCATCTATTAATAAGATGATATAACTTTTATCCTTCATTTATCTAATGTGGTGTATCACATTGATTGATTTATGGATGCTGAACTATTTTGCATCCCTGGAATAAATCTTACTGGATCACAATGTATGATCCTTTCAGTGTATTTTCAAATTTAGTTTGCTAATATTTTGCTGAGGCCTTTTCATCTATACACACCTGGGATTTAGTTATTATTTCTTAATGTGATATTCTTGTCAGGTTTTGGTGTCAGAGAATGCTGGCCTTGTAATAATGAGTTTGGAAGCATTACTTGTTCTTCAAGGTTTGGAGGAGTTTGAGAAGGATAGGTTTTAAACCTTCTCTGAATGTTGGGTAGAATTCACCAGTGAATCTGTCTGGTCCTGAACTTTTATTTGGTTGGACATTTTTGATTACTGATTCAGTTTTATTACTGTTAATTGGACCTTTCAGATTTTCTATTTCTTCATGATTCAGTCTTGGAAAATTGTATGTTTCTAGGGATTTATCCATTTTTTTCTAAATTATCCAATTTGTTCGTATATAATTATTCATAGTCTTAACGATCCTTTGTATTTCTATGATATCAATTGTAAACTCTTTCATTACTGATTTTATTTATCTTCTTTTCTTAGTGAGTACAGCTAAGGACTTGTTGATTTGATTTTTTTTTTTTTTTTGTAGAAACAGCTCTTAGTTTCTTTGATCTTTTCTATTGCTTTTGTATTCTCTATTTTATTTATTTTCCTTCTAATGTTTTTTATTCCTTCTATAACTTTAGGCTTATTTGTGCCCCCCATTCCTTTAAGGAGAAAAGTTAAATTATTTATTTGATATTTCTCTTATTTCTTGAGCTAGGTTTGTATTGCTATATTGCTATTTTCCTCTTAAAACTGCGTTTGCTATTTCTTGTAGATTTTGGTGTGTTGTATCCTGTTTTCATTTTTCTCTAGGTATCTTTAAAATTTAGTTTTGATTTCTTTTTTGAGCCAAGAGTTGTTTAGTAATGTGTTGTTTAATGTCCACATATTTATAATTTTTCCACTTTTTTCATTGTAATTGATTTCTAGTTTTACACCACACTGTGGTCACAAAAGAAGCCTGATTATGTATGTATGTACACACATACATACATACCCTTATAAAATCTCTCATATATATATATAGATATAGATATAGATTTTATTTATTTATTTGACAGAGAGAGACAGCAAGAGAGAGAACACAAGCATGGGAAGTTGCAGAGGGAGAAGCAGGCTTCCTGCTGAGCAGGGAGCCATATGTGGGGCTTGTTCCATAATTAGTCACCCTTAAGACTAAACCACCAAGATATCTTGATCTTCTTCAACACTGAAGCTTGTTTTGTGCTCTAACATATGACATATCCTGGAGAATGTCCCATGTGCATTTGAGAAGAATTTCTATTCTGCTTCTTTGGGATGGAATATTCTGTGTATGTCTGTTACATCCAACTAGTCTAATGCCTCTTGTAAGGGCCATGTTTCCTTAGTGATTTTCTTTCTGAATGATGTTTGCATTGGTGTAGATATGTTATTAAAATTTCCTACTATTATTGTCTTGCTTTAGGTCTCCTTTTAGGTCTGTTAATATTTGCTTTGTATATTTATATATATTTCCTTTGTATATAACAATTTATTCTTCTCTTGCTGCTTTTGATATTCTCTTTTTAACTTTTGGTAGTTTAATTATAATGTGTCCTGGCATGGCTCTCTTTGGGTTCATCCTTTTTGGAACTCTGTATTTTCTGGACATGAATATCTGTTTCTTTTCCTAGATTAAGGAAATCTCAGCTATCATTCCTTGAAATAATTTTGCCTCTTTCCCTTTCTCCCTGCCTTGGGGACCCTATAATGCAAATGTTATTTTTATTGATGTTTTTTCAGTGGTCCCTGATGTTATCTTTATTTTTGAAATTCTTTTTTGCTTGTTTGTTTTGCTGCTGTGTCTGGGTAAGTTCCATTGCTTTATCCTCCAGCCCAATGATTTCTTCATCCAGTTCACTCTTGAACCAATCTAGTGTATTTTTCAGTTCATCTATTTAATTCTCAAGCTCTGTGACTTCTGTTTGATACTTCCTCATTCTATATCCTTATTGAAGTACTTCCTGTGTTCATCCATGTGTTTCCTGAGTTCAGTGAGTTTCTTTATGATGATTACTTTCAATTTTTTTAATCAGGTAGATCACTAGTCCCTTTATCATTAAGTTATTTTTTTGAGTTTTTTTTATTATTTCATTTGGAACATATTTCTCTCTTTTTCTCATTTTGCTTGACTCTGTGTTTGTTTCTATGTATTAGATGAAACATTTACTTCTCTTGGTCTTGAAAGAGTGGCTTTGTGTAGGTAATAATTCTTTTCACTCAACCTTGACCTAGTTCTTGGTTGTCTCTTGAGCCTCTGCCATTGTCTAAACTTCCTGATTTATTCTTGATATGCCCTCTGTTTAGCATGTGCCTGGATCTGTCAGTGACCAAATGGGGGAAATTTCATTAGCACCTAATTTCAGGCTGATGGAAGCCAGACCTTCAGACAGCAGGTTTTGAAGTATGCAAATGTATAAAGTCCTGTGGGGCTACAATTGTAATCTCTGCTGGCCTCCAGACCAGGAGATCTAGTGGTGTCCTCTGGGTGACACATGCAAAAATTGGGGTTCCCGATGAGTGTATAAGCTTCTTTTTGGAAAATTTCACAGAGCTTTAGTGGGGCTAAGGAGATGAACAAGGAGGGTGACCCTCCTGGGTTATTTGTCATCAGGGAAATACAAATTAAAACCACAATGTGATACCACCTTACACTAGTCAGAATATTCCATGATTTTTCAAGGCTTGACAGTTCATTTCTTTTTTTTAATGCAAAACCCAATTATTTTATTTTTTAACTTAATGTTTTTTAAATTTGAGCATAGTTATACACAATGTTACATTAGCTTCAGGTGTACAACATAATGATTCAACAAGTTTATACATTACGCTGAACACACCACAAGTATAGCTACTGTCTTTCTCAGTACATCTCTATTATAATATAATTGACTATATTTCTTATGCTATGCCTTTCATTCCTGTGATTATTCATTCCATGACTAAAAGCTTGCCTCCCCTTCACGCATTTTGCCCAGCCCCTCAAATCCTTCCCTTTGGCAACCATCAGTTTGAGTTTGTTTTCTGTTTTTATAGGTCTGATTCTGCTTTTTTGTTTGTTTATTTTTTCCCCATTTCTCCTCCTTCTCCTCCTTCTTCTTCTTTAGATTCCACCTATGAGTGGAATCACATGGTATTTGTCTTTCTCAGCGTGACTTATTTCACTTAACATTATATCTTCTAAGTCCCTTCATACTGCCCATCTTATTCTTTCCCCAGGAGTATGCTTGCTTCTTTCCTAACCCATATCAAAAGAAACAAGCAGTGAGAAAAGGTGTTAAAAAAAATAAGAATTCTATAGTCCATTTCATCCATTCAGATATTGATATTGGCATAACTATTCAGCTTTTCTCAATAATGGCTTGCTTGTCTTTGCCAACCTGTTGGATTTTTCCCAGTGATTTAATAGCTTTATTCTATCTACTATCCTGTTCCCAGATACTTGTTCTGAAGCTAACTACTCTACAAGGCTCTTAATTGATCTTTGCTTAAACCATTTATCTTACTGATAGAATTTCTTAAGCCTCTACTTACTTTCATTTCACTCCTAATTGTATCAAGTAGCTCTAGATTATCTTTTAAAAGGGATAAATGTAATATCATTGCATTTCCTGATAGCTATTCCCATTGCACTCATTCTGCATCATTATTTCTGGATGAATGAGCTCTATTTTAACACAAGAACTTTAAAGGGCCACTTTTTTCCCCCCACGTGTAATGAGCCAAATAGCAATATATAGACCAACAGAGTTAAAAATGTAATACATTAATAAGACAAAATACACCTTTACCTTTATTTTGTAAAGCCCCTGCATTAGACACTGAATGCAAATTGCAATGCTGAGGACCCAACTTTGCTGTTGCTTTTTTTCTCTGTAATAGTTCCTGTAAGTCTGATATATTAGGAACACAAACTCCATTCATATAGACTTTGATATTTACATTTCACTTTACTTTTTTTCCTTAAGAATATGTGACTGCAAAAACACCCTTTCAGGTACATGTTCTAGAAACACTGAAGGTTTACATTGATCTACTTTGCTCTCTCCTTCCACATAACAATGACTGATAACATTTGAAAAACTTATGAAGAAATAAAAGCTAAAAACTATAATAAGTATCTAGGTGTACTAAGGTGAATGGAAATGCACAGCAGTAAATGATATGCTGAAGCTCAAAAAGAACTGGGTTCTATGACCAAAGGTAAAGTTGGCCTGGAATTCAGGTCCTATAAAAAAAAAAAATGGGCCTGAAGTGTATGACCCTTGCCAGAAAATGGAGACAATCTTAGTTATAAAAATAGTTTAGATCATATAAAATAATGGAAACTTAAAAAAAAAAAAAAGCCAGGATCTATTACTCAGGGATAAGGAAAATTTTCCATTGAGTTGCTTGAGATTGTGGGAGAAAAGTGAGACAGCTGGGTAACCATTACCGGTATCTCAGGAACTAGATTGTGTGTCCCATGAGGAATAGAGATTTGAGTTGTTTTACTTAGTCATAAACTTTGACTATACACAGCCACCAAAGAAAGTAGAAAGAAGGACCTAAGAAGTATTAGAGGTAAAAATCAGTAAGTCAAACTAGAATATAAAAAAACCCCACAGAACCAAGAGTTTTTCAAGATTGATAAAATATCAATTAGGGTTTATCAAAACCCTAACAAACCTGGTTTAAAGAAAAAAAACACAGAAACAAAAACACAGCAACAAAAAAAGGAATAAATTGTCTATAGTAGAAAAAATGGTGACATAATCATAAAATTTTCAGACATTAGTATTTTAAATTTAAATAGAAGGGAAAATGACCTAAAATTTGTAAGTTCTAATATTTAGAATACTTAAGGTCTAATATTCTTGTATCTAATATTGAAAAGGAAGAATATGTTGGGAGCGAATATCCTATTGGATGTTATGCTTATTATAAAGCTTTAGCAATAATTTAAAAAAAAAACTCAGTGGGATGGACACAGATTAATGGAACAATATAAAGAGCACAGAATTGTCCCACACAAACAAGCCCAGTTGATTTTTGACAAAGATACTAAAAAAATAATTGAATGGAGAAAGATAAGTCTTTTCAACAAATGGTGCTAAAATCAGTTGAACATTTATGGGGCAGTGAAAAAAGAACCTTGACTTGGACAATACACCCTATATAAACATGAACAAAAAATGAATCATGGACTTCACCATAAAGTGTTAAACTCTTAACACTTTGAAAGAAAACATAGGAGACAATTGTTGAGACTTAGGGCTGTGCAATTATTAGACTTGATACCAAAAGCACAATCCATGAAATGAAAAATTGGTTAATTGGAAATCATTAGAGTTAAACTTTGCTATGCAAAAGACCCTGTTAAGAATATGAAAATACAAGCAATAGACTTGGAGAAAATATTTGCAGACTATACATCTGACAAAAGACTTGCATCTAGAATATGTAGAGACCTCTCAAAATTTAAGAGTAAAAACTAAACAATTTGATTAAAAAATGTGCAAAAGACATAAAAATACAATTTGCCGAAGAGGATATAAAAATAGCAATAAGTACATGGGGAGATATTCAACATCGTTTGCCATTAGGGAAATGCAAACTAAAACTGTAAGATATCATTACATAGCTATCAGAATAGCTATAATAACAGAATTAAAAGAATGATTACACTATTTTATGATATTGGTGAGAACACAGACATATTAGATTCTTTATTACATGCTGGTCATATTATATGATGGTACAATATTCTGCAGAATATTTTGACAGTATAAGACTGTCACGTAGTATAAGACTGTTCACGTAGACACCAGTATATGGATGGAACTCCAAGTGAAAAAACCCAAAAGATGACAATTTTCTTGTTTTGTACTGTACTATAGCTATGCAAGATAAAACCATTGGGAGAAACTGGGCAAAGGGTCTGTATGACTTCCATGAATATTTTTTGCAACTTTCTGTGAATCTATAATTATTTCAAAACAAAAATTTAACTGCCGCCTACACCCAACCCTGCCAAAGGATGATAAGTCAATTTTGAACATCATCAGTACATTTGACAATTGAGATGAAGTGAGCAAAGTCTTGGAAAAACAAAACTTATAAAAATGTGCAAAAAGGAAAAGTAGAAAGTTAGTAAATTTCTAAAACTATATGGTTATTTTTTAAAGATTTTACTTATTTATTTTAGAGAAAGAGAGAGAGCATGTGAGCACAAGCATGTGAGCAGAAATGGAGAGGGAGAAGTAAGCTGCCTCCTGAGCAGGAAACCTGATGTGAGGCTTGATCCCAGGACCCCAGGGATCATGACAGTACTCCAGCTGAAGGCAGATACTTAACCAACAGAGCCACCTCTAAAACTACTGAATAAGTAGTGGCTTTAAGAAAAAAGCAGTATTAAGAAGTATTTCCAGGGGTGCCTAGGTGGCTTAGTTGGTCAAACATCTGACTTGATTTCTGCTCAGATCATTATCTCAGGATCATGAGACTGAGACCTGTGTCTGACTCTGTGCTGGGCTCTGAGCCTGCTGAAGATTCTCTCTCTCCCTCTGCCCCACCCCACACACATGCTTTCTCTCTCCTTCTCTCTCTCAAAAAAGTATCTCGAGAAAAATAAAAAAAAGCAATAAATTTAATAAACACTACATATTTAGAAATACGCTAGAAGAAGAAATCTCAGAGACAGAAAAGAGAGAATTTTATGCTTTGGTATTGCTTAAGGGCTTAAGGTATGATGATGCCAAAAAGAGACCCAAGGAAAAGAGTATAGAACTGTAGAAGCAAAAAGTTATAAAATCATAATCTACATTTTCTCAATGTAGCAAGAAATCTAATCTCTAAACACACACACACACACACACACACACACACACACACACACACACACATTCCTTTTCCAATAATAGAATCTCACGGAGACCCCAGAGTCTGGTGGGCTTTTAATTCTCAAACCTAGTAAGAAAGCTTTCTAAAAAAGATTTGGTTAATCAGGTATAAAAAAGTAGGATTCTGAGTCACGTAGTAATTTGGGAACTTTTATGATAGAACTAGAGGTTGAAAATGTTCTTGAAGTCTTTGGAGAGAAAAAGAATGTAAATCCTAATCCATGTTGAAAAATAAAAGTTCTGTTGTCAGATTTATATTGTGCAATAAGGTTTGATGAGTTATTTGTAGATAAAAATTACTTACAGATACCCAGACTTCACAAATTGTATGTTATTCCCTGTGAAATGCAACCATCAATCACCTTACTAATTGATAGTCAACAGAAAACAGTATCCTGCCTAGGGTATATAGGTGCCAGCTCTGCAAGTTTCCGAGTTTTATTAATTGGCAGTAGAGTTTCAGTTCAATGTATCTATTCCCTCTCCTTTCAGCTTCAGGATAATTAATATATAATCTTAAACAATTTCTTTAAAAGAGATGCATTGTTTTCCAACTACCTAAATAAAATGAAAAAACAAATTTAAAATGGAAATATGAAAATAAGAACACCAAGCATAAAGTAGAATGCCACCAGAACTATAGATGAAATTAATAAGCTAGATCAAAAAGAATCATTCATGATAATAAACAAGTGGCATTTTTAACCAAACTATCAGTTATAAATCTTAAATCGAGAAAAATCAGAGTATTGAAGGTTATAAACTGGTGAAAGGATATTAGAATATAAGAATTAGAATTGGAATACAAGAAAGAAGAACTATATTAGAACACAGAATATAAGTAGTAAAAAAGAGGAATAAATTTAGGTAAACTATAATGTAATACTTCTTATTTTTATAGGAGCAAGAAAGAAAATAGATTGAGAATTATAAAGTATACAGCAAGCTCAGTTTTTTACAAGAATTTGTCTCTTTTAAGTTGCCCATAAAATATTTTTAATAAGTGATCACATATCATATTTAAAAAGTCAATAAATCTAAAAGGGTAAACTTTTTAATGATAGTTATATGGTATATATTATGTTCTCTGATATGATAAAACTGAATATTAGCAATAGACTAAAAATTACTTTCCAAAAGCCCTGTCAAAGACTAAAATATACTGCAAAATAATTTAATGCTCAAAAAGTAAACCAAATACAATTACAGCATATTTTTATTATAATATTTAGTGTTAACACCTATAAACCATGACAGACTAATGACTAGAGGCAAATTTTATGTCATTAAATTATTTTCACTATTAAGCAGAATAAGAAATGAATCAAATAATGTGAACTAATACAATGAAGTCTGGAAATTAGAGTAAGAACAGCAAAGGTCTTGAAACCTTGAAAGAAAAACTTAATGGAGTAAGGAACTAGGAGTTTCATAAAGATTCAAGAAGACACTCAAACTATATAATAGAAAGCTAAGGATTGGTAAATGTTATTTTCTGTATTTTTTTCACACAGCATTATGCATTTAAGATCCAATTTGGGGGTTTTACATTTTACTATTCCATCAAGGCTCTGTGTAGTGCTTCAGAAGAATGACCACCACATCTTGTTAGTGTGGGGCCCAAAGTAGGCTGCACCAAGCTGGGCCACTTTGGCATCAAGATGTTTTTGAGTTAAAAGTAATCAAAATGCAGAAGATACAGAAAAAGTTCTGTGCATTCCCCTCAACTGCCTAAATTTACATTGGAAAGGAGAGCCTCTCCCAGGAAAAAGCTATTAAGAAAGATGCTCCTTTATGTAAGAAACTTATCAGTGGGGCACCTGGATGGCTCAGTAGGTTAAGTACCTGCCTTTGGCTCAGGTCATGATCCTAGAGTCCTGGGATCAAGTCCCACATCAGGTTTTTTGCTCAGTGGGGACCTTGCTTCTCCCTCTTCCTGTTGCTCCTCCCGCTTGTGCTCTCTCTCTCTCTTTCTCTCTCTCTGTCAAATAAATAAATCTTTAAAAGGATAAAAATAAATAAACATTTAAGCAAACAAATGAAAAAAGAAACTTATTTACATACTAGGTCAAACTTCATTTTACAGAATGTCTCCTTTCAACTTTTGCTAATGGTCTTCTCTCCTTTA
This sequence comes from Mustela erminea, assembly GCF_009829155.1. Taxonomy (NCBI): domain Eukaryota; kingdom Metazoa; phylum Chordata; class Mammalia; order Carnivora; family Mustelidae; genus Mustela; species Mustela erminea. The sequence continues at coordinate 17,850,298 of NC_045634.1, forward strand.
TATTCTCAAACCTTCCTATTTCCTTAAGCTTGTGTAAGCTTCATGTTGTCTCATTGTCTTTGGAACCCCATGTGTATGTGAATTTCCCCATAAGTGTCGAATTAACTTTGATTTTCTCCTGTTAATCTGTGTCATGTCAATTTGATTCTAAGTCCAGGTAGAAGGAGCATAGGATAGAGGAAGTTCTTCCTCCTAACATTAGTAATTCTCAGAGTGATAGATATCTACCAACCATCTTCTTAATAAATAAGAATTTTATAAGCATGTTTATACGTTCTGGTCTGGCCCTATTTGAATTTTCTGTGGCATGTACCTGGGCCTTGATTTCTACTGTATTCTTTATACTGTCAAGGACAAAATAATTTTGACTGTTATTAAGGGTGGTAAGGCAGACTTTTTTCAGGGATCTACAACAAAGGGATTTTGTCCTGGTTGGGGAGAAGTTGGGTTCAATTTTGAATACAACAACAAAAAGTAGAGGCTTCTGTACAAGAGACAGAATGTGGTATCAGTAGGTGGAAAATTACTAAGAGGGTAGAATAATTGTTTGCTAAAGAGACCTAACAGGACTCCAGCTGGGGTAGGCCAGGGTGATCAGCTGTCACCTGAGGGGGACAATGGAGGACCAGGAATTTGATCAGATATCCCAGCTTATCAGATCTCATGGTGTGGGGTACCTGGCTGGCTCATCAGAAGATCAAGTTTCTTCAGATACCATGGGCGGGAAATGAATTCTGCCTAAATTGACTCAATGAAATGCTTGCTAAAAGTGGACTCTAAGGGAAGGAAACCCAAGTCCAAGGTCAGCTTAGAGTAGCTCTCATGAGCCTGAGTACAGTTTGGTCAAGAAGAGAACCTTTGTCAATACCGAGCCCAGCCAGATGGTCTCTCCTCCCAGAGATAATGACGAGGGCTTCTGCCTCCCCGATCTCTGTCAGTATTTGTCATTAATCAGTTTTATGATATTTTCCAGTTTTGTGGAGATAAGAAGATATCTTTCTTTAGAAAAGGAAAAATGTTCTCTTCTTTCCTCTAAAGTTTAATAGCCAAGATGTGGGAGTGAAATTGTCAAGAGACAGATTAATAGTAGAAAAAGGATCTATTCACATGTACACAGGAGCCAGCAAAAGAAGTGGCTGGCTCTCTTAATGGCTATATTTAAATACTTCCAAAAAAAAAAAAAAGATTTATTTATTTTACAGAGCAAGAGAGCAGAAGCAGGGAGGGGGAGAGGGAGACAGAATCTCAAGCAGCCTAACACAGGGCTCAATCTCGTGACCCTGAGATCACAACCTGAGCCAAAACCTAGAGTCAGAGGCTTAACTGCACCACCCAGGGGCCCCTACGTTTAAAGACTTCTATACCTAACTCAGTAAGGGGAAGGGAGTGGAGGGAGAAATGACTTTCTTTAGGAAAGACAAAAAGGTTTTTCGAACACACGAGAAATAAGAGAATTCGTGATAGTGTTTGTGCAGCTGGGAATGATCTTTCTATCTGCTTCAAGGTCATAAAAAAACTCCTGGGGTGGACATTGAGGGAAGGTTTATCTTGGTGTTTCTTCCTGGTCTCTTTTTGGAATAGATGCTGGCCCAGAAAGGGAATTTATGGCAGTCCTCATTTCTCAAAATTTCTGCTTTTGGTCAGATAAGGGAAGCTCTGAGAAGGCTTCTTTTTGCACCTGTTCACTCTCAAGGACCGTCATCTTAAAATAATTTTTATACCAACTCTGAGTGTCTGAGTAGGTCTCTTCAATATTTGGTTGTTGTTGTGTTAAGTTGCAGTGCTCCAGTTTTCACTGAGGTTGAGCATAAACTTCTTCAGCCTGGCAGGGTTTTTGGGTTTCTGGAAGGACCAAATCATATCTCCTTGCAAGGCTTGTCTATCTATGGAATTCATGTTATTCTACTCACTTGTGACCTCAAGTCGTTGAGGGGTTCAAGAAAGTTATGATTTTATAATTTGTCTAGAAGGAGAAGGTAGTTTCACAATGGGGAAGGTTAGTGGTAGTGGTGAAAAGTGCTATGACAGAGAAGAATGGCTTTTTTTTTTTTTAAGATTTTATTTATTTATTTATTTTGACAGAGAGAGACACAGTGGAGAAGGGAACTCAAGCAGGGGGAGAGAGAGAGGGAGAAGCAGGCTTCCCGTGGAGCAGAGAGCCCAGTGTGGGGCTTAATTCCAGGACTCTGGGATCATGACCTGAGCCGAAGGCAGATGCTTAATGACTGAACCACCCAGGTGCCTTGAGAAGAATGGCTTCTAAATTTTTGGTTGATATGATGTGAGAGAGCAATGTTGGGAAAAAGAAGTGAATGAAGGCCATAATGCAGGGAGAATATTATAATTGTGGAGACAAAATGGTTATGATTCAAAGGATAGAACAAAAGTCACAGTGAAGATACATATACTTAGTTTCTGATTCTTTCCCTTAATATTAAAGCTTATTGGTGTATATATAGGCTGTCATATATGATGTGTAACATTGGAGTTTGGGAAAGAATGGTCAAGAAAGAATTCTTGAGATGTCTTTGTTGAGAAAGAAGAGTTTTATTGGAGCATAGGAACAGGACCCATGGGCAGAAAGAGCTGCCGTAGGATAGTGAGGAGTGAGAGGTTATATACTTTCAAGTTGGGAGGGGGTTAGGGATAATGCACGACTCTAAGGATTTGGAAGAAGGCTTCCAGGACCTTGAGGGGCTAGCTGCTATTAGAAGATAACTTACTAATGTCCAGTAAAACCTTAGTCATGAGACCCCTCAGATATATGGTGGGCTCTATGCTTGCAGAGTGATTGTTAACATATATCTTGGGGGAGGAGTAGAATAAAGGAAGTTTCCAAAAAAAATTCCAAAGGGATTTTTTTATAGGATCCTTTAGGTTGGGCTAATGTCAAGCTAAGGTTGCCTTTTGCCTTTAGCAAAGTATTAACTTTGAGGCAGCTAAGCTTCTTAAGGAAGTTCACTCTGCCTGTCCTAAGTACTTGATGATATACTGCAAGTTCTAAGAAGTTTAATTTTTTCTATATTTCTTTTGCCTTTGTTCCCCATATCAGTATATATAGTGGGTAAGAGCCTGAATGTGAAACCTGACTGCCTGGTTTTGGGTAATGACTCTCCTTCCTCTCAGCCATGTTATCTTGGGCCAGTTTCTTCTCTGTGCATCAGTACCTCATCTTAAAATATGGAAATGAATACTACTGCTTCTCAGGATTGTTGTGAAAATTAAATGAGTTTACTCTAAGATAAGTCACTGTATTTAAATACATATAAGCTGTCTGCCACTCACTTTATCTTCCAAAGCAATCATATCTCCAATCCCCCCTGACCCCACACTGTTTTAATGTAGAAACAGAGGAGTGGCTTCCCCAGGGTAACCCAACATTACATATTAGAGACTGGACTGGAAACTTCATGTTCTTTAGCTCCAGAAAACTGATTCCTTTCTATGCAGTTTTGCTACAGTCACTCTTTGATACTTTTCAGTGTCTTTAAAATTAAGGAATTTCTTAATTATGTTCTTATTATTTTTAAATTTAAATCCTTTAAATTATTTTTAAATTTAAATATTTTAAAATTAAGGAATTTCTTAATTATGTTCTGTATTTACTTAATTATGTTCTGTGATTAAGATGCTTGTATAATATAACATGAATTCACAAAATGCATGGGTTCTTATAAGATTTAATTTTCTATGGCAATTCACTCTTGTACTTTATATGTCTAACCATATGCTTATATAAGGCAAATCTTTTTTTTTTTCAAAATAAAAGGAAATATAAGTGGTTTAATGTTTTAATCACGACTCCTACTTGAACTTAAAATCATCTTTTTATACCTTGTTCATATCCTATATTCTGTGAGAGGAATTCAGGTATTCTAACCTGCACACAAAGAAAATAATTTGTGGACTTAACCAGCATCCAACAGTTAATATCCCTAAAATACATAGCACAGAAGCCTTCTCTTCATGTTATGCTTATGGTAGGTTTATTGGCTGCTTTTCTGTAAGACATATTTTCTTTTGCTCTATACTAAAAAATTTTAAAATCACCTACTTATGAAATTAGTTGTCAATAGATCTAGTTTAAATTCTGCATCACATAACCATAAAACAGGTATATTTTGATTAAAGAAAAGATTAAAATTCAGCATAAAACTAAGCTAATTACCACTATGGCTGTGAATATATGTGATTTATAGTAGATATTCAAATGAGGATTTTTTTTTATATTCTATATATTTTTTTAATTTTTTTTTTAATTATTTTTTTATTTTTTATAAACATATATTTTTATCCCCAGGGGTACAGGTCTGTGAATCACCAGGTTTACACACTTCACAGCACTCACCAAAGCACATACCCTCCCCAATGTCCATAATCCCACCCCCTTCTCCCAAACCCCCTCCCCCCAGCAACCCTCAGTTTGTTTTGTGAGATTAAGAGTCACTTATGGTTTGTCTCCCTCCCAATCCCATCAAATGAGGATTTTTAAATTGATCAGAATTCGAAGTTTTCACTCCATCTTTATAATACTCCGCTCTAGAACTCTCCTATGGCAATATGGCAGTGATAGCATGTGAGTGAATAAATTTTGAAATAAGAAGTCAACATTTATCTTGTAAATACTGTGTCATCAATGATCATTAAATCCTTTCTTGATATAATGACTTTAGTGACTCCTCTTTTTAAATACTCAAAGTTAGCCCTTGACCTTTTGCACCTATAGGTTGAAAACCTACAGTTAAATAATTATATGTAGTAAAATGAGTTCAATCCATCAAATCAATTTTTTTTTAAATTTTTAAAAAATATTTTATTTATTTATTTGTCAGCAAGGAGAGAGAAAGAGAGCACACAAGCAGGCAGAGAGGCAGGCAGAGGAGGAGAGAGAAGGCTCCCCGCCAAGCAAGGAGCCCATGTGGGACTCCATCCCATGATCCTGGCTGGGATCATGACCCAAGCGGAAGGCAGCAGCTCAACCCACTGAGCCACCCAGGCGTCCCCATCAAATCAATTTTAAAAGAGAAACAATAAATGCAAGGCTGATTAGAACTTAACACACTGGGTGCTACTATTTGAATAGTTATTCATCAAAGAAAGGAAAGAAAGAATGAAAAAATGAATCAAAACACAGAAGCACAGTTTCCTAGGGCATTCTTTTAAATTTCACTGCATAGTTTACACTTTTTTTTTTTTGCAATAAATAGCCGGCTGAATTAGAGTCCAGAGTGATGCCAAGAGCATTTATTATCATGGTTTATTAAGAGATAATACTTATCGTAGTTTGGGATAGTAGAATATGCCACCCAAATATGGCACTTTGGCATAAGAACCCTTCTCTATTTGCCTAAAAGTGGGATATAAATTTGTAAAGGTGTCCCTTTCCCCTATCAGGCATTCCCTCTCCTATCTACCAGAGAAAAACTCTAGATCCCTAGAAGCTCAAAGACAACATCAAAGGAAACTATATAACAAACCTTGCTAAAACTAGCCCTTAATTACCATTAGTTTTCCCCCATATTTTTGCCTTCCCACAATTTGCTGCCTGTAGAAGATCAAAGTCCTTTTTCTTTGTTTTGTTATTGCTTTAAAAATATGTGGTATTCTAAGTCCCCATGTCCTCCATGCTGTTTGTTATGCTCCACAAATAAGTGAAACCATATGATAATTGACTCTCTCTGCTTGACTTATTTCACTCAGCATAATCTCTTCCAGTCCCGTCCATGTTGCTACAAAAGTTGGGTATTCATCCTTTCTGATGGAGGCATAATACTCTATCCCCAGGGGTACAGGTCTGTGAATCACCAGGTTTAGAGTGGAGAAGGGAGTTGGGGGAAATTGGAAGGGGAGGTGAACCATGAGAGACTATGGACTCTGAAAAACAATCTGAGGGTTTTGAAGGGACGGGGGGTGGGAGGTTGGGGTACCAGGTGGTGGGTATTATAGAGGGCACGGATTGCATGGAGCACGGGGTGTGGTGCAAAAATAATGAATACTGTTATGCTGGAAAAAAAAAAAATATGTGGTATTTTTGTTTTGTTTTATTAAGATGCTGTGTCAGTCCAGCTTCTAACTACCCATTTGCATTACTCATAATTGAGCATTCCAAGTGAATGTGGGCGTGTATTAATAAACCTCTGGTTTTTTTTTCTCTTGTTAATCTATTGTCAGTCTAATTTACAGGACCCCAGCAACAGAACCTATGATAGGTGGTCAAGATTTTTTTTTTCTCTTCTCTACAATAGAATGACAACACAAAAAAGTAAATCTATGGGATTTACTATATTTATCTATGTTTAGATACTATATTTATCTATTGGGATTAGTAAATCTATGGATTTAATTTAGATTTGTATGGAAGGAGGAGGAGCAGACACTACACCCCCAGCAAAGAGGCTGAAATAAAGGGAAGAAATATAAAATTAGGTAACAATTTTAAAAAGTGAGTAAAACATCCTAAGTGATGATTCTTTGAAGGAGTCATAAAGTAGGCACACCCATGGAATTGACAAGCTGAAAACAAGGAAAGGGAAAATGCAAGTAAACCAAGTGGAGGATTCATCAGTTCATTTATTTACTCAGACAGTCATGTATTGAGACTTGCACTGTGCTAGCCTCTCTTCTCTGGAGTGGGCACATAGCCACAGCAATGTTCATCTGAGTGCCCGAAACCCATTTCAGATTTCTGAGCTCCAGAACTATAAGATGATAAATTCATTGTTCTAAGCCACTAAGTTTGTGATGATTTCGTTATAGCAGCATTAGGAGACTAATCCAGACTGTGACTTCCTGAGATGAGGCAAACTGCTCGAGTGACAATGAAAATCAGGATTATTTTGTTTACTAGATATTCAAATATAGCTATAAAATAGGAAGTTTGATATATGTGTTTCTATCTCAAAGAAGAGTCAGGTTTAAATACACAAACATCATCAATATAAACTATAAAACCATAGAACTGATTTTGTAAGGGCCTATTTAGCCAGAGTGGCCCCACCTTGGTTGAACAGCCATTTTGTTGCTTATGCAGTAAAACTTAAACTGAACCTGCCCCCCCCCTCCCCCCCCCCCGCCACCCAAGGAACTTACTTAAAAGCAAGTCCAGGAAACCAGTCCCAGGTAACAAAGCCCAAATACAAGGGCAAGTCAGGTCAGGTGGAGATAACAGACTGAATACAGGGGTGAGTTGGGTCAGGTAGAGACATTCAATCAGTAGAGTGCACATACTGTCTCCCTAGCTGCCAAAGAGTGTAGGCCCCACCTTTTGGGCACCTTTTGGGCCCCAGTTCTGACCAAGGTGATAGGCTAGTTCAAATATCTACTATAGAGTAAATTGTAATTCAATTGGTCACTTATGTGTGACCTAGCAGGACTGTGCAGCTTTCTCTGTGTTACAATCTCATTGGCCACCTGTGCATGGCCAGGCCCAACCACATGGCCTTTGCCCTTAAAAGCTAGTCTGTAAGGCATAGGGTCGTTGCCTCTTTGCAAGAGATGTCCCTGGCCAGTCAGATTGATTCTTGATGCTTGGAGTGAAATAAAGCTTTGCTTGACCTTTGCTTTGTATCAGTCAGGCTCCTTTGACCATGGACCCAACAATTTGACCACTTAATTATCAATATAGAGAAGGAAAAAAGATTTTTCTTCTACCGTCCTAAGATCTGCTGCTGGAGCTTTGGGAATTAAACTAAGATTAATAAGAGGAAAATATATGAATTTTATTTATGTATGCAATGTGCTTACCTGTGGGAGAAATTCAATTATGAGTAACTCAAAGGGGTGGTTATACATTGGGGCTTATATAGCATCTTCACAAGGATTGATAAAGTTTATTTTTATTAATATTTTTTAATTAACATATAATGTATTATTTGCCCCAGGGGTACAGCTCTGTGAATCACCACTCTTGCACAGTTCACAGCTCTCACCATAGCACATACCTTCCCCCATGTCCATGAGTTTATAGAGAAGTGCCAAGACAAAGAATAAGGGCTTTAGGCTTTTTAGGGTGGAAAACTGTGGGAAGACAAATATATGGGGAAAGTAATGGAAGGTAAGTGTTGTTTCAGTAAAGTTTACTGTGTAAATTCCTCTCAGTGCTGTCTCCGGGCTGATAAGTCTCTGGTGATTAAGAGTTAATTGCTTTGCTCTTCATTGTATAAAAGAGAGGGAGGCAGAGATTTTTTTTTTTTTCTTCTGGTTGTTCTTGATTGCCTTCAGCTCAAAATAATCTTCATGCTAAAGTGGTATATTATGAGGTGACATATTCTGATTCTATACATAAGGAGGAGAAGGTGGGCCAAGACAGCTCTGAGACATTACTTCATACAGGTCAGGTATAAAAGAGGAGCAGGAAAAAGAAACTGAGAGGAAGTTACTTGGGGAATAAAAAAAAAGAAAATAATTTCAACAAGAAGGGAGTGTTCAATGGGTTAAGTGTTGCTAAGACATTGCACAAGGAAGCTAGCTTTGGACTTAGCGCATGAAGATTGTTCCTGACCTTCACAGATCAGGTTTTAGGATAGTTAGGATAGTTTAGGATAGTTTTAGTAACTAATGAGATTTTTGTAGTGAGGAAATTATGATGTTGTTTTGGGCTTGAACAATTGAGTATATGATGATGCCATTTATTTAGGAAGAAGATCAGAGTAAAGGAGGTATTGGGTGAAATAGAATAAATTCATTTTTGGGCATTGGAAAGATAAAATATCATGTTAAGATAAAAGTTATCGGGCGCCTGCCTGGCTCAGTTGGTTGAGAGACTACCTTCGGCTTAGGTCATGAACCCAGACTTCCAGGATCAAGTCCCGCATCGGGCTCAGCTCCTTGGGGAGTCTGCTTCTCCCTCTGACCTTCTCCTCTCTCATGCTCTCTCTCACTCATTCTCTCTCAAATAAATAAATAAAATCTTCAAAAAAAAAAAAAGATGAAAGTTATCTTCTCAGTCATTTACCTGTTATGTATTGTTTTAGTTATATATGTTGATGTTTGCATTCTGTATGTTCTGTGCATCCTGAAATTCCATGCTGGCCTAAGTCGAAGGCAGGGGTTGTCAGTTTTTGCTGGTGGTGGGTACTAAGGAGGGCACATATTGCGTGGAGCACTGGGTGTGGTGCATAAACAATGAATTCTGGAACACTGAAAAAGGAAAATTAAATAAGTAAAAAAAAGAAAACCTGAATACACACAAATGAAAAGCAATTAAAAAATCCCAAATTGGAAATTAAATATACCCAAATTAAAGAAAGACTATGTCTTCCAAGGGTCAATAGTTATGTGGAAGGAAGCTAGTTTTGATTGATGGTGTTATAAATGTACTCTTTACTCTTATAATATTGTTTTAAATCTTAGATAGAATTTATGTTGTCTTAAATCTTTTTTTTTAAAGATTTTATTCATTTATTTGATCACAAGTAGGCAGAAAGGCAGGCAGAGAGAGAGGAGGAAGCAGGCTTCCTGCTGAGCAGAGAGCCCGATGCAGGGCTCAATCCAGGACCCTAGGGCCATGACATGAGCCGAAGGCAGAGGCTTTAACCCACTGAGCCACCCAGGAACCCCGTGTCTTAGATCTTAGAATTTATGATGTCAACAGATTATTAACCCCAAAATAAAGAATCATAATGAAAGGCAAAGGAATGTTTATTTGGAACCAAAGAATTGCAATTTGGGGAGTACAGATTCAGGTAGAAACCCAGTGTCCAGCTTGTAGGGCCACAGAATAAAAGGAAAAGGAGGAGGGTACAATTACTTGGGTTGAAGAAAGGAAAAAAAGAGTTTTCCATGGGTGTCAGTTAACAAGCTAAATTGCTCTGGGTTTTATATTCTTTGACTCCTGATTCTGTTGTGCAGCAAGTCCATAGCCATTCTTGTGATCAGAATGTTTGTTCTCCTGCTCACCTCTCCAGCGATTGCTTAAAACAATCACTGTTGGGGCACCTGGGTGGCTCAGTGGGTTAAGCCTCTGCCTTCAGCTCAGGTCATGATCCCACTGGGATCGAGCCCCGCATCGGGTTCTCTGCTCAGTGGGGAGCCTGCTTCCTCCTCTCTCTCTGTCTGCCTCTGCCTACTTGTCATCTCTGTCGGTCAAATAAATAAATAAAATCTTTAAACAAACAAACAAAAAAACAATCACTGTTTTGTCCAGTTCACACAAAGGCGAGTAAAGCAGGTCTCTGCCGTGGTCACTCCGGCTCTATTTTGAGATGGCTCCAGTTACGTCATTTTCTCACAAGATATAAATGCTCCTATCCCAAGCACTTCATGCAAGATTTAGACGGTGTTCTGTAAAATTTGGTATAGCATTTGAGAAGTAAGGTCATTCGAGAGCTTAATAAATATGTTTTTAATAGCTCTTGTCTTTTACAATAATACATGTACCTGGCAATTAAGTTTAATTGGAAGGTCAAAGAATATGAAAAAATAATGCCCCATACTGAAGTTAATGAGATTTTAAGTTAAGTTCTAGTCTCACTATTAACTGTTCTTTATAGCTAAATATTGGGAATGAAGTGCAATGATGTGCACACTTAAAATGTGATTTCTTTTACAGGGCAAAAGGTTAAATGGAAAGTCAGGAGGTCAGAGTTGATTCCTTATCTGTGAATAACTTCCAGCTCTGCTCTGGGCAAGTGTTTTAATCTCTATGACACAGTCTAGGCACTATGAATAAAAATATATGCCTCTTTGCCCTCTTTAGTGCTGGGATTTTGCAATGCTCCCAGAAAAGAGCTTCAGGATTTTCATCTCAACCACATAATGAAGCATCATAGCTTAATTTATGTCTCAAAATAATTGAAATTATCTGAGTCATGTTTGCATATGGAAAACTGGAATTTGTGTACAGTATAGAGATTCCTTTTTTCTGTAATTATGTAAATGATGTCTGTCTTTATTGAAAATTTTAAAAATATGAAAAGAATGAACCATGTACAGGTAAAGAAATGCCATGTAATTCTTAATTCTACCATCCTGAGATATTGGCTAGTTTCTTCCATTTTTTCCTTTAAAAATAATAAAAAAAATAACATTAATACATATCCATACTTTGAATTATTTATTATCCATTTAACATTGTATAATGGGTATTTATTATTTTTTTCTAAAATTCCTTTGAAGAATATAATTTTTAATTACTGCCACATACTTATACTTTTGGAAATACCAATTTATCTAGTGTTTGTTAATTTTACTTTTTTTTTTTTAAAGATTTTATTTATTTATTTGACAGAGAGAGAGAGAGAGATCACAAGTAGGCAGAGAGGCAAGCAGAGAGAGGGGGAAGCAGGCTCCCTGCTGAGCAGAGAGTCTGATGTGGGGCTCGATCCCAGGACCCTGAGATCATGACCTGAGCTGAAGGCAGAGGCTTAACTCACTGAGCCACCCAGGCGCCCTGTTAATTTTACTTTGAACTGTTAACTTTCACAAATAATGTTTTAGTTAACAATCATTAAAATATTTGCTTAAATCTATTTTCCTTGGGGTGAACTTCTGCGTATTGATAGATTTCTTAAAAGTATGATTGATTACCTCACTCCAGTAAAAAGAAAAATTGGCAAAATGTAAAAATTTAACATATTGAAGTGTATATCATTCCTTTGAGACAGGGTATACATGAATCCATCTGAGGTTTATTTAACATTTTTGTCTTTTTGCTTTTTGAGTTTCATACGTTTACAAACTAATTCAATGCTAAAAATTTGTTAAACTTAGGAGTTAAAAACAACAACAACAACAAAGTTAGGGAAAAGGTGGTTTCTGGTGTTGTGATCTTGAGAGAGCAGGACCAATGAGGAGCAGGCTCTTATTTCTAGAGACTGAGGCAAGAAGCAGATTATAGTGTGGTGGTGCAGTGGGTATAGATGGAGCCATGAGCTCGGTTCCCAGCTGAAACAGTGAAGGGGTATTATTCTCTTAATTCACATGCTACTTTAAGGTGGGATTCCTTTTTCAAATAAATTAGTGAGGTTTGAGTTCCAGCAAATAATTTGTTTCACAGAAGGAATTAATAGCATAATACCTATTACCAGCCATGAGGCATTGTGATTGAGACTGTGAGAATATTTGCGGCACAAAGAATTGGGCATGAGAGCTTTCAGGTTTGTGGTGCATTTCCTTCTTTTTCTGTTGTATTGCCAATAGACAGATCTTTATCTCCAGAGTCTGAGGGTTAAAACTACACAATGCAATCAACCCATCTAGGAGGATTAAGATGTTTTATTTCTCATAATAGATTTCTAGCCACCTGTAATGGGCTGGAATTAAAACATCAGAGTATGATTATTTTAAAAACATTAGATTTCCTAGTATTTCTTTTCCTTTCTTTATCTTTTTTCCTCTTCCTTTTCCTTTTTCTTTTTCATTTCTTTTCTGTTCTTTTGGAGAGAGAGAGGGAAAGAGAGAATCTCAAGCAGGCTCCATGCCCAGTGCAGATCCCCAGGTAGGGCTGGATCACAGGACCCTGAGATTATGACCTGAGCTGAAATCAAAAGCTGAACTCTTGGGGCACCTGGGTGGCTCAGTGGGTTAAGTCTCTGCCTTCGGCTCAGGTCATGGTCTCAGGGTCCTGGGATTGAGTCCTGCATTGGGCTCTCTGCTCAGTGGGGACCCTGCTTCCCTCCTCTGTCTGCCTGCCGCTTTGCTTACTTGTGATCTCTGTCAAATAAATAAATAAAATCTTGAAAAAAAAAAAAAAGAGTCGAACACTTAACTGACTGAGCCAATCAGGCAACCTCATAGTATTTCTAAAGTATTATTCTGATTCCAATATTTAAATAGGTACTTTTTGTTAAATGCAGGAAAACAAATGTGAGATATCCCTGACCCCACCTCTTCAACATATCACACAGAGTTACTGCCAGCATTTCAATGTATATTTTTCCAGTTTTTTTAAATACACATTTGATTGTTTACTTAAAGCTTATTTTGCTGCAGTAACAGTACACATAATAGCTCGACAAAGTTTTCTTGGTCATATCGCACGTCTGTTAACAGATCCGCTGACTGTCAGATCTTCAGTATCTTGATTGCAGAATCCAGGCTGATGAGCAACTTCGTATGGGTTGGGGCTCCTCTTGTGGTGGAGGGACAAGTTGGGGAAGAAACAGGAGCTGTCTCTTCCACCTTCGGCTTGAAAGTGACTCATGCCACCTCTACTTACATGTCATTGGCTAAGTCGAGTCATACAACTAAAGAGGCAACTTAAGAGTGTGGTCAAGTTACTGAATAGATACAATGATTCATAAATTAATAGCTTATCCAGTGGTTGTGGAGCAGGTCTATCATGATTAATTGTTCAGAGACAGTAGCAGCAGAAATATTCCTGTTTTAATAATGGGTCACCAAAACCAGACAGTCCTTTATAAAGTTTATTTATGTTTAGACTCACTTTAAGCCTTTATATTCTCTGCAAGTAGTGCAGTAATAGGGCTTTAAGATCAACTAGCATGAATACAGGACATCTGAATGTACAACATATTAATTTCTAAAAGTAATTTTGCTACGTGAAGTAATGTCAGTTTTTTTCTCTTTTTAATTACTCTGTTGTTAGTCAAAACATAAATTTTGTGGGCTAAGCAGTATAGGAAATGGCTTAAATTTAGCAAAGAAACTTATAGCCAATGAAGTAAAATATTGTAAAACAACAATGTAACCTAATCTATTTTAGGCAGTTTTTCTTATCATCAAATATTATTCTATTCATTTCATTAAAATTATACCTCTGTGGTTCAGGAAAATATGTTTAAATAAATAACTTCAACAGTTTCCTGATATCATTCTCTGTCTTCTGTGATTTTAATTATTTTTTCAGGTTATATATCACTATGAATTCAAGCCCTATCACCAAATAAGGTTGCGAACTAATTAAGAGTTTCATATTATGCTACCATCATCACCTCCTTGGATATTATATCTTAAGGACAGTTTTTATTTGGCTAATTCATTTTTTGTCTCTTCTACTTTAGACTTACTCTAAGTTAATGGATATTAAATGTATTACTCTATTTTCATGATTTTTAAGGAAAAAAATACAGTCAATCATAAATATATTAGGCTCTTTACCAGTACTAGTACAAGGATAAATAAAGTAATAGAACAGGAAGAGAAAACTACTTTATTTTGATAAACAGTAAAGTGATTTTTTTGTACTATTTATATGAACCATTAACTGGGTCATAATTAATTTGAATCTCATAATTATTTGGAAAAGGAGCTTGAAGTCAGATTCCTACACTAACACTAAATGACATTGACTTGAAGGAATTCAACAAAGACATTTGAAAAGATAAAAAGAGAGATGATTGAAACAATGTCTTTATCTCTTTTGAAATTTGTAATGCTACTTACAGTTCTGTGTAGTTTTTGTATAGTATAGTATAGTATAGAAATTATATAGTTTAATTTCCCAATTATTGCTGGTATCACCTGGGTTTTATAGAAATCTGGATGACCCAGACCAGCTGTTAAATATGCAAGGTATGCCACTGGCTCTGTGTCTTAGATATCTAGGGATTGGGGGTAGAGGTAGAATGGTTATAATTGAGAATAAAGCCCCTTACATTTGGGAATTCTATTGGTCTCTCTCACACAGATCACTCAATATTGTACAACTGTTAAAACAGGTATAATTTCATGGGTGCCTGCGTGGCTCAGTTGGTTAAGTATCTGCCTTTGGCTCAGGTCATGGTCCCAGGGTCCTGGGATCTAGTCCTGCACTGGGCTCCCTACTCCAGGGGGAGTCTTCTTCTCCCTCTATCTTTGGGACACCTGGGTGGCTCAGTGGGTTAAAGCCTCTGCCTTCGGCTCAGGTCATGATCTCAGGGTACTGGGATTGAGCCCCACATCGGGCTCTCTGCTCGGCAGGGAGCCTGTTTCCTCCTCTCTCTCTCTCTGCCTGCCTCTCTGCCTCCTGTGATTTCTGTCTGTCAAATAAATAAATAAATCTTCTTAAAAAAATAGGTATAATTTCAAAGTTGGCATTAGGTGTAGTATGATTTGAGAGAGGGGCAAATGTTCTCCATATAGGAGTATGTGACATTTCTACCATCACATGACTCTTAACTTTCTCTTCTGAGAAAGGCACAGAGAGGCGTAAGTGACGAGCTGGGAAAGACAGATCTGTGTTGGCATCACAAGTTAGAGCCCTGTGTTTGTGTTTGGGATGTGTGCTAAGAATTCCACAGGAAACAATCCTCTTTTCTTGGGCACAGATGGGTCTCCATGGAAAATCTGAGAAAGGTAGTTACTACCATCAGCATATTCCTACCTTCTTCCAAACAGTTTCTCTTTTCTTTATTTTGACAAATGACCCTAGAGCTGCTGCTATCCCCTTTGGGTCCCCTGGTAGTCCCAGACCCTTCCTTTACCAGCTTCTTTTCCTCTTTGAGTCCTTTCCTTCAATGTCTGATGAATTCTGCTTTCAAAAAGTCAGGACCATACCAGGGATATTATAAAATAATCCACAATTACATAATGGCAGGTGAAAAGATTTTTCTTTCTTCCTAGGGGTTTTGCATCTTAATGCAGAGCAGTGATTAGCCTAAATGAATCTAATACAGTATCATTTCAGAAAACAGGGAGCACACCTTTCAGGAAGAGAGGAAGAGGAGCAAATTTCTCTGAATCTCCAAATGTGTGCTTAGCTTTCATTAGAGGTGAGTTCTATACTCAGGATTTTAATTAAAACCAAACTTAAAGTTCATTTGGAGGTTGGCATTAGGACAGCTAGTGTTCAGAAATAAAAGCTTAAATACACTTTGATCTGTTTCACTGCCAGTGCCAGTAGTTATATGATGGTTTCTTTAGAACTGTGGATTCAAGCAACTACAGATATACTATGGTTGAGGAGCTACAGATGGGTTTCCTCGAATTGATGTCCCAGCTCAAAGTAAGAATTTAGCTATCTTTCTTAGAACTTTGCAATCTATTTCTAGTTTTGAGTTTACCTGTATTTAAATAAACTTATTTCTCATTAATTATGAAAATCAACTTATTTTAAATCAAGTATTAAATCAAAATTGAAATTGATTTAAACTACAAAATGTTCCTTCTGGTTTTTCCATACTTTAAACTAGCTAGACCATTCATTTGAGAACATGTTTTTAAAAGAAGGAATAGTTTAAATATATTCCAGCAAGGCAGTCAAATGTAGAATTAGATGCTTCAGATTCTTTCCAGAATTCTGATCTTATACATCTCAGAAGACTGTTCTATAGTCTACTTTGATTCTATTACAGCGATGCTGTCTTCTGTTTCCTGTTCATAAACCCGCTTGTAGGAGAGAATTTCCAATTTATGCCAAGACTGCAAATTAGCACAAGCTGCTGCCTCCCTCCAGCAAATCAACCCTAGGGAAACTATGGAGGAAAACACAATATGGCTTCATAAAAGTAGGAGAAATCTCTAAGAAAAAAGAAAGCTACTGTGAACTGGTATATGGCAAGGCAGGTAGACAACTGTATCCTACAGCAATGGGCTTTTGGCTCAGCTGTTACAGCATATATCAGAAAAGAGCAGTTTATGTAGTGTCCTTGCCCCCCCCCCTTGCCTTTCCTCTTATTTCAGAATTTGACAATGGTTATCCAAACCAAAAGGCCAAGTCTTCAAATGCCCACACCCTTATTGGAGGTGCCCTCAGGGGTAAAATCCAAAGAGAGCAAAACCTTGACAGGGTGAAGAACTGGAAAAAACTAACTGTGAGGACTGACCAGCCTTTGCTTCCCGTCTGTCTGTCATTTTCCTTGAAACTTCCATGGCTGATGGATGGCAATCTAAGGAGATGCCTTTTCCTTGGTGTTTGAAGATAGAACTTTGACTCAAAAGGCTACTTGGTGCAGTGAAGCCAAATGGGAGTGATTAATTCTGGTTTGCGGTAAATTGAGCTCTTCACCCCCAAACCCATAGCTTCATCTATACTTGATCTCAGAGGACTGATCTAGGTAGGCAGTTTCTTCTGTCCCTCCCCAATTCATAGTAACAGGTAACCTATCCTTTATGAGATAAGCCAAAGTAATAATAATTTAAAAATTAATAAATTAATAAATATAACTCTACAGGAAATATAATGACTTTAAATTAAAAACTTCAAACTGTGTCAACATATTATTAGAGAAGTATTAAAACTGATGAGTCAGAATTTGCAGTCAGGTTAAAAATTTGGAAATAAGGCTAAGGAAAGGGATTTTCAATACGGAACAAGAGCAAGATGTGATGACAAAATAACCAGTTAGAGACAGTAGGTGCTATAAAGTTAGTAATTGAAATAAGGAAATAATAGATGGGTTGAATAAAAAATTGATACAGCCAAAGAATAATTCAATGGTAAAATAGTATAAAAGTATTTTTGTAGAAGGAAAAAAACAAGATAGAACAGCTGAAAAATGTGTAAAGCAGAATAGGTATAAACATCCAGATACTAGTTTTTAAGAGAAAGAAAAAAAATAAAATGGCCAAGGTAATTTTCTAAGAATTCAAAGAAAAAAGTTTTTAAAACTGAAGCATTATGAAGTGTCAGCTAAGTCTCAGGCATTTTGTAATGTTTGCAATGAAGTAGCCTAGTGGTGGTGTGCAAACTTACGAGGGTCACTAGATACGCGAACTCAATGTTTAGGAATTCCTCTGGGGGATAGAGAAGGGCACAAGAAACCAGGTTAGGGATAAAGTTTCAAGTTGGAAAATGTGGCTGGGGACCAGTAGAATCCCAGGAAGACAATAAGAAATTATTGTTCTAATTAAGAAAGTGATGAAGGGGCACCTGGATGACTCAACTGGTTAAACGTCAGACTCTTGATTTTGGTTCAGGTCATGATCTCAGGGTTGTGAGCTTGAGCCTGGCTTCTGGCTCTGCCCTGGGCAGGGAGTCTGTTTGGCGGCTCTCTCTCTCTCTCTCTCTCTCTCTCCCTCTCTCTCTCTCCCCCTCTGTCCCTCCATCCCATCTCCTGCACATGAACACTTTCACTCCACCAAAAAAAAGAAAAAAAAAAAAAAGACGAAGATGAGAGTTTGGATTTCCCCCAACTTCCACCTCCCTTTTTAAAAATGTTGTCCAGCTAGTGCATTAAGACAGATGGTTCTTGAAGGTCTACCATATTGAGGATTAAATGAGGTGGTGCTCGTGATGACTTCAGTTGTAATTGGTATTGTGAAGACTATAGAGAAGCACAGATCGAGGACAGTGGTGAGCCCGTATGGCCTTCCTGCTGCTCCCATCTTGTCCCAACTTAGAGCCGTCTTCATATGCGTTACTTCTCCTGGGATAGAGGACCCCACGTCCAGTCCATTCTCCTACTCCGTGCTGTGCTGTGTACCACTCTGGGACTTTGTTGTCTCTTATATTCACACTGGGTCTGCAGTTCATGTTGCTTCTGCTTCTAGGGGAAAACCTTTTTTTCATATCTTCTGGGACTTTCTCTGAGGCCTGGAGGACCTACTGTGATTTTTACTGAAATGCAGTAACATTTCAGTTATTCTTCCCTTTCCTTGCTATTCTCTCTACCTCTTGTATACTCTGAGCTAGGGAAGGTTGCTTTTGAAAAGCTAAATATTCTCCCAGACCTTTTCTTATTTCAGAACCATCATTTTTATAAGTCAAAGTTCAAGAAATTGGATCTTTTGTTGTCTATACTCTGTATTTTCTCTTTCTGGTGTCAGAGCCCTGACTGCTCCTTGGATGTGATGGAAGTCAGTAGGGTAATAGGAAACACTAAGATCGAATGCCTTGGCTCATGTCAACAAGTATTTTACAATTATTTTATTTTTGTATGTAGGGTTGAGGGGAGTAGCTCCTACTTTAGGCTCCCTGAGATCTTTAATACATAACCCTTTCCTTCTGCTAAAATAGAGACAGCCTTGCTTTGTGGTGGCAACACTAATGCCTGGTGCCCTAGTCTTCTAAAGATTTTACAAAGGTTTAGAAAGCAGCTTCCACTGTTTGGTTTGGAGCCTGCCTTTCTGTCCTTATTAATCAGGAAGGAAGGTGCAGGAAGAAGATTGAAAGAAGTACAGCTCATTTTTTGCTCACCTTGCTGACCTTGATAACATGTAGCCTTGTACTCCCTACTTGGTGCCTATGCTTGTGTCTTCTGGGGAAGTCTGCCTCGAAGACCCTCCTTAGCAGCATGCATTTTTTTTAAAAGATTTTATTTATTTATTTGACAGAGAGAGACATAGAGGGAGAGGGAACACAAGCAGGGAGAGTGAGAGAGGGAGAAGCAGGCTTCCTGCTGAGCAGAGAGCCCCATGTGGGGCTCTGTCTCAGAACCCTGAAATTATATGACGAGAGCCAAAGGCAGATGTTTAACTGACTGAGCCACCCAGGTGCCCAACATGCATTTTTTTGTATGTGCAAATTCTGGATAGCAATTTCTGCTCTAACTTATCTGTCAACTTGATACAACTGTATTCTTTCTGTTGCAAGAACTTTATCTAAGCATAATGTATATTGATATATTGATACCCTTCCATCACAGCTTTCTGATAGAGTTCTTCTACTATATAAAGTTTTATAGTTGTTTTCCCTTTAATTGAGGCATAACACACATATTGTGAAGGGCATTGGTATGCTAGTTGGAAATACATGAGCCATAAATTTATACCTCAGTGATTTTTACATAGGCATATGTGTCTACGTAACTCCATTACCCTAAAATGTTCTCTTGTGCTGTGCTGTCATTTACTACCTTCCCCCCAGCCACAAAGGGAACCTATATTCTCACTTCTATCACTAGAGACTAGTTTGTCTCTTCTTGAACTTTGTCTGAATGGAATCATAAATTATGTAAGTTTTTGTAACCAGCTTCTTTCACTCAGTATAATGCATGCAAGGCTCATCCTTGCATATGTCAGTTATTCTCTGTTTTACTGCTGTGTGGTATTCCATTGTTATGAAGATGCTGCCATCTTTATATAAATTGAAAAAGGAGGAGGGCAGAAGCTCCGAGTGCTCAGACTGTCTTGCATGAAAAGGTTACATGGTTCTCATAATAGAATACATCAAATGTCTTATGTTGTATGTGGTTATATTGTCACCCTCAAGAGCTTGTGAGTGACTTGAGAAGAGATTATGTGTTGTCCTGTTTTCTGTGCCTTAAAATTATCAGATATAGTACACACGATATAGTTGGAATTCCATTAATGTATACCCCAAAGCAGAAACATTAGGGAAATCTCCATAGTAAAACAATGGATGAAATAAAATATAACAGGTAATTTTTTTTCCTTCAAAGGGTAAATATGATTTCTATCATACTGAATAGTGTAACAAATTAAACATTATTTATGTGTGTTGATTTATATCTTTGCCCAAATAATATCCTATTTTGGGGATTACTTAAAATCTAGCTGTACTGAAAAGAAAATTTTGAATTTTAACAATCATTTCAACATCTATGATAGAAACTTTCAGAGAATGTATAATTTATAGAAACATTTACATAGTGGAATTGATTTGGTAGAGAAAAAAATCTAAAATAACTTGTAGGAAGTTTTTTTTTTTATTACTGACCATTCATAATTATTGTTACTGAAATTTTAGGTTATGAAATGATTTAAGTGAAATTTTCCTGGAGTGATCTATTTTCATGAATGGATTATAAAACTAATTAAAGCATTTAGATAGAACATTATTTTATTTTATTTTTTCAATGTTCCAAGATTAATTGTTTATGCACCACATCCAGTGCTCCATGCAGTACATGCCCTCCATAATACCCAGCACCAGTCTGTTTCTCTGAGTCCACGGTCTCTCATGGTTTATCTCCCACTCCCATCTCCCCCAATTCACTTTTCCTTTCCTTCTCCTAATGTCCCCTGTGTTATTTCTTATGCTCCACAATTAAGTGAAACCATTTAATAATTGACTCTCTCTGCTTGAATTTTTCACTCAGCATAATCTCCTCCAGTCCCATCCATGTCGATAAAAAAGTTGGGTGTTCATCCTTTCTGATGGAGGTGTAATATTCCATTGTATATATGAAACATATCTTTTTTTATTCATTTGTCTGTTAAAGGGCTTCTTGTCTCTTTCCACAGTTTGGTGACTGTGACCATTGCTGCTATGAACATTAGGGTTAGATGGCCCTTCTTTTCACTACATCTGATTCTTTGGAGCAAATACCCAGTGGTGCAATTGTAGGATCATAGGGTAGCTCTATTTGTTAATTTCTTAAGGGATATCCACACTGTTTACCAAAATGGCTGCACCACCCTGCATTAAGTTTTAAGAGAGTATAAAATTTTTGCTTTGAACAGACCATGTATGATCTGAGAGGCAAACCAGGGGAAAAAATAAATATTCAGAAATATCTATGAGATGTTACTTGCTGACAGAGTAGTAGCTTTCTGCTTAGGCTGTGATTGTGTCTGTGGCTCATCATTTTAGGTATTTTCCCCTTATATATAAATATATCAAGTAACTTGTAATTTTGTGTAGATTTTCTAGATTCAAGAAGAGATTTTAGTTAAGAGGACATATGCTTGTTCCTAGCACATTACATTCAGGCACGTTAAAATCTGGAGATGTGCTGAGGAAAACAAAATGCTATTAAAGTTTCTGTGTCTCTGTGATGTCCCCAGGGAGATTTCTCTCAGTTGAAAAGTTAGCGTTCACAAAGCTTCTTCCAAAGCCATTCCGCGGCTTGCCTCCTGTTAATGGAACTTTAGTGGAAATAAATCCAAGTGCATGAGCAAAACAACAACAAAATTCTGTTCAAGATTTTCAAGAGGTTAAAGCATAAATGAAATGTTGAAAGGAATGTGAAGAATGTATAACATATATTAATAATTGGAGGTTTACATGATGTTTCAAGGAAGATCTGGTGTAAGAAATGGAATCTTTCCTTCAGTTATGGGCGGTGCTGTCATTTCTATGGTTATTGAAGGAGATAACCTCATGTTTACATATGAATATGATATTTTTGGTAACAAACAACAGGATGTTCATTGAAAAAATTCTTCATGGAAACAATCAGTTATTTAGGGAAAAGCTATAAGATTATTCCAGAATACTATAACAGTTAATTGTAAGTAAAACCATATCCCTGTCCTGAAAAGAAAGATGGAATTCTTTAAAAAGATTAAATTAAGGACAAAACTATAAATGATTTTTATAATCAGGAATCTGCTTTGGTTTTCCATAGATCAATATGATATTTGAGATTCATTCTAGCATTATCTATGTCAGAAATAGAGCTAAACAGGATGGACATTCTGAGTCAAGTATTAAAGATTGTGGTTGATTCATGAATTGGTACAAAGTACAATTGTGTCTTGTAGTCTATCTGTATTGATTTTAGACAAATTAATTGGTTTCAGTGTCATTTGTAAGAATAGATAGACTCCCAATTTTCGGGCAGGTTTTGCTAAATAAAAGATTTAGGAGAGTCTTCAGACAAATTCTTGAAGTATAAAGGACTTTCAGACATTTTCATTTAGTTCTGCTTCTCTACATATTTTTGTTCTGTTTTAAATACATACTTTTTATTCACAAGCAGACATTTAATGAATGTACATTTCTTAACTATACTTTGTTAAAAATGTAAGTCATTTTCTGAAACAGTAAATGATGTAGGATAAAACACAAATTCTTTAGGAAAATATCTTTGAGTAAGAATGATAGGGCTTCTTGTTTTCAAAAATGCCTTTCACTGGAATACACTAGAATGTATTCTTGGAGCCATCTGTCTGAGGAAGATAATCTCATGATAAATGTTGGTAATTCTTCATATCAGAACAATCTTTAAGAGAAGTTTTCTACTTTTCTAAAGTTATCTACTTTTCTATAAATTGGGAATTTGTTGGAATTTTCCAATAACCCCATTCTCAAAACTAAAAAAAAAAAAAAAATGAAATAAGATGCCTCCCATTCCCCCCTACCCCCGAAAAAGGAACACATTCCTGTGGATCTGAGATTGATTTGAATAGAAAATATCTTTAGCAATATGCTCACTAAAACTTTTATCTATGGATAAATGGATCCTAAAAAATGGAAATCTACTTATAAATTATTCATCTGATAATTTATTACACTAAAAACCAGGTAAAAATTCTGAGGGAAGTCACAATATTCCTCATATCATAAACAATGAGCTTGTCTGTATCTTGTTTAGACTGAGTTCAGTTACTTATTAAATTTTTACATGATGGCAAATCGGTGTTACCACCATGACCTTTCCCTCCATTGAAAAACCCATATAGAATAGTTTGATTTTACAGACTATTCCTTTTGCAAATATAATTTTCTGTTCTGTCAATGTATGTTTTTCTTGCGACTATGATTTATAGTAATAAATCAAAATGACAAAACAGTAAACTAAAAAAAGAATATACTCAAAACGTAAAACAGTATTTTGAGAAAATTAAGTAAGCCCAGTTCACCATTAAAAATGAAATAAGGGGCATTCTTGCCTGCCAAACCCTAAAGATCTGATAATATTTATACTTTCTTTCTGTTGTATAACATGGTGTATTTATACTTAGTCATGGGATAAAAACCTGCTTTGGGGGCGCTTGGGTGGCTGAGTTGGTTAAAGCCTCTGCTTTTGGCTCAGCTCATGATCCCAGGGTCCTGGGATCGAGCCCCACATCGGGCTCTCTGCTCAGCAGGGAGCCTGCTTCCTCCTCTCTCTCTCTCTGCCTCTGTCTACTTGTGATCTCTGTCTGTCAAATAAATAATAAAATCTTAAAAAAAAAAAACAAACCTGCTTTGACTTAAACCCTCCCATTTATAGCTGTGTGGTCTTTGTCAAGTTACTTGTCCTCTATATTGCTTTGATTCCTCAACTGTAAAATGAAAACAGTGTTAATACCTATCTCCTGGTGCTATGGTGAGGATTACATAGATTAATAAATGAAAACATATAGAACAATATTTGACATTTAGTAAACACTGA
Source organism: Mustela erminea (assembly GCF_009829155.1). Classification (NCBI taxonomy): domain Eukaryota; kingdom Metazoa; phylum Chordata; class Mammalia; order Carnivora; family Mustelidae; genus Mustela; species Mustela erminea. The sequence goes on from NC_045634.1 coordinate 17,874,180, forward strand.
ACAAAATTGAGAGTATTAGTGTTTTCTTAATTTTATGGAGTTTCAGTTCTAAGCTAACTCTAAAGACAGTCTTAATTTTGCTTGGACATCTTAACTTCTTGTAAATCCTCCTTCGTGAGCTCCCAAATTAGCTCAATTTGTGTTTGCATTTTGCTGATGGGAAGAAAAGTGCTATAGTGTTACGTGGTGGCTTCTGGAACCAGAATCTCTGGGGTTAATTGCTGGCTCAGCCAAGTCACTTTTGAACAACCTAAATCCTCTGTTCCTTAGTTTTCACATCTGCAGGACTGGGTAAGGAGCAGTATCTATTCAGAGAGTTGTTGAGGGAACTGAGATATAAATCACTATAAAAATAAAATAATGAATACTGTTATGCTGGAAATAAAAAAAAAAAAGCAAAAAAAAACAAAAAAAAATAAATAAAATAAAAAAAATAAAATCTTAAAAAAAAAAAAAAATACCTTATCCTACGGGCGCCTGGGCGGCTCAGTTGGTTAAGCTACTGCCTTTGGCTCAGGTCATGATCCTGGAGTCTCCGGATCAAGTCCCGCATCGGGCTCCCAGCTCCATGGGGAGTCTGCTTCTCCCTCTGACCTTCTCCCCTCTCGTGCTCTCTCTCAAATAAATAAAATCTTAAAAAAAAAAAAAAAGCACCTTATCCTAGCATGTAAGTTTAGTTGCCATTTGCACTCTATTTGCATGAAATACTGCTATTTGCATGTGTTTCATGCTATCCATGAGGGAAGCCATGCTGACATTTTTTTCAAGTTTCTTCTTATTTTATGTAAAAGCATTTTCAGTAGTCTGCTCTTAACTATGATTCCTTTACTTGGTTAACTTTTAATATAAATACTCACTTCTCTATGACAGGGGAGAGATTTTTATCAGGTTCAAAATTTTTGTTGAGGTATCATAAAATTTATAGAGCACACTTGACCTGTTTGTTCTCCTCCTGCGTGGGTTAAATCCTTTGTTAGATTTATGATTGAAGGGAGTTTTGGTGTATATGCTTCTTTTTTTTTTAATTTTAAAATTTATTTAATTTTTAATTTTTTTCTGAGTTTTTATTTAAATCCCAGTTAGTTATGGAGGGCACATATTGCATGGAGCACTGGGTGTGATACATAAACAATGAATTCTGGAACACTGAAAAGAAATTTTTTAAAAATTAGGGTAGTTAACATACAGTATAATATCAGTTTCAGGTATAGAATTTAGTGATTCATCACTTACACATCACACCCCATGTTATCACAAGGGTACTCCTTAATCTCCATTCCACCTATTTAACTGTCCCCTACAAACCCCCATTGAAACTCTCAGTTTGTTCTCTTTAGTTAAGAGTCTGTTTCTTGGTTTGCCTCTTTTCCACCCCTATGTTCATTTGTATGGTTTCTTAAATTCCACATATGAGTGAAATAATATTGTATTTGTCTTTCTCTAACTTATTTCATTTAGCATTATACTCTCTGACCCTATCCACAACATTGTAAATGGCAAGATTTCATTTTTTTTATGGGTAATATTCCATTGTGTATATATATAAAGGAATGGATAAAGAAGTGGTATCTACCATTTATCAGTGGATGGACATTTGGGCTCTTTCCATAATTTAGCTGTTGTTGATAATACTGTTATAAACATTAGGGTACATGCATCCCTTTGAATCAGTATTTTTGTGTCTTTTGGGTAAATACCTAGAAGTGCAATTTTTGGATCATAGTGTAGTTTATTTTTAACCTTGTTGAGGGTGGAGTCTTTTGGGTTTTCCATATAAAGTATCATGTCATCAGTGACAAGAGGGAGTTTGACTTTTTCTTTGCCCGTTTGAATACCGTTTCTTTCTTTTTGTTGTCTGATTGCTGTTGCTAGGACTTCTAGAACTATGTTGAGCAACAGTGGCTTGAGTGGGCATTGTTGTGTTCCTGATCTCAAAGGGAAGGCTGTCAGCTTTTCCCCATTGAGAATGATATTCACTGTGGGTTTTTCATAGGTAGATTTTATGAAGTTGAGGAATGTTCCCTCTATCCTTATACTTTGAATTGTTTTAATCAGGAACAGGTGCTGTATTTTGTCAAATGATTTTTCTGCATCAATTGAGAGGACCAGGTGGTTTTTCTCTCTTCATTAATTGATTTGTTCTATCACATTGATTGATTTGTGAATTTTGAACCACCCTTGCATCCCGGGGATAGATCCCACCTGATCATGGTGGATAATATTTTTAATGTACTGTTGGATCCTATTAGCTAGGAACTTCCACACTGTTTTCCAGAGTGGCTGCTCTAATCTGTATTCTCACGAGCTGTATAAGAGGGTTTCTCCTTCTCCACATCCTCACCAACATCTACTGTTTATTGTGTTGTTAATTTTAGCCACTCTGACAGATGTGAGGTGATATCTCATTGTAGTTTGGATGATGGGTGATGTTGAGCAGCTTTTCATGTGTATGTTGGCTATCTGTACACTTTCTCTGGAAAAATGTCTATTCATGTCTTCTGCCCATTTTTTTTAAAATTTTTTATTTTTTATAAACATATATTTTTATCCCCAGGGGTACAGGTCTGTGAATCACCAGGTTTACACACTTCACAGCACTCATCAAAGCACATACCCTCCCCAATGTCCATAATCCCACCCCCTTCTCCCAAACCCCCTCCCCCCAGCAGCCCTCAGTTTGTTTTGTGAGATTAAGAGTCACTTATGGTTTGTCTCCCTCCCAATCCCATCTTGTTTCATTGATTCTTCTCCTACCCACTTAAGCCCCCATGTTGCATCACCACTTCCTCATATCAGGGAGATCATATGATAGTTGTCTTTCTCTGCTTGACTTATTTCGCTAAGCATGATACGCTCTAGTTCCATCCATGTTGTCGCAAATGGCAAGATTTCATTTCTTTTGATGGCTGCATAGTATTCCATTGTGTATATATACCACATCTTCTTGATCCATTCATCTGTTGATGGACATCTAGGTTCTTTCCATAGTTTGGCTATTGTGGACATTGCTGCTATAAACATTCGGGTGCATGTGCCCCTTTGGATCACTACGTTTGTATCTTTAGGGTAAATACCCAGTAGTGCAATTGCTGGGTCATAGGGCAGTTCTATTTTCAACATTTTGAGGAACCTCCATGCTGTTTTCCAGAGTGGCTACACCAGCTTGCATTCCCACCAACAGTGTAGGAGGGTTCCCCTTTCTCCGCATCCTCGCCAGCATCTGTCATTTCCTGACTTGTTTATTTTAGCCATTCTGACTGGTGTGAGAAAATCCTTGAGGAGAACACAGGCAGCAACCTCTTCGACTTCTGCCGCAGCAACATCTTCCTAGGAACAACGCCAAAGGCAAGGGAAGCAAGGGCAAAAATGAACTATTGGGATTTCATCAAGATCAAAAGCTTTTACACAGCAAAGGAAACAGTTAACAAAATCAAAAGACAACTGACAGAATGGGAGAGGATATTTGCAAACGACATATCAGATAAAGGACTAGTGTCCAGAATCTATAAAGAACTTAGCAAACTCAACACCCAAAGAACAAATAATCCAATCAAGAAATGGGCAGAGGACATGAACAGACATTTCTGCAAAGAAGACATCCAGATGGCCAACAGACACATGAAAAAGTGCTCCATATCACTCGGCATCAGGGAAATACAAATTCTGCCCATTTTTTAACTGGATTATTTGTGTTTTGGGTGTTGAGTTTGATAACTTCTTTACATATTTTGAATACTAATCCATTATCAGATATGTCATTTGCAAACATCTTCTTGCACTCCATAGGTTGCCTTTTAGTTTTGTTGATTTGTTTCCCTTCCTTGCAGAAACTTTTCATTTTGATGCAGCCCTAATAGTTTATATTTGCTTCTGTTTCTCTTGCCTCAAGAGATATATCTAGAAGAATGGTGGTATATATGGCCAATGTCAGAGAAATTACTGCATGTGCTCTCCTCTAGGATTTTTATAGTTTTAGGTTTCACATTTAGATTAGGTCCTTAATCCATTTTGAGTTTATTATTGTGTATGGCATAAGAAAGTCATCCAGTTTCATTGTTTTGCGTGTAGCTGTCCAGTGTCCCAGCACCATTTGTTGCAGAGATTGTCTTTTTCCCATCGAATATTCTTGCCATCTTTGTCATAGATTAATTGGCCATATAACTGGGTTTATTTCTGGGCTCTCTATCCTGTTCTATTGTTCTATGTATCTCCTTTTGTGCCAGTGCAATACTGTTTTGATCACTATAGCTTTGTAATATAACTTGAAGTCTGGAATTGTGATGCCTCCAGCTTTTGCTTTTCTTTTGTAAGATTGTTTTGACTACCGGCAGTCTTTTGTGGTTCCGTACAAATTTTAGGATTGTTTCTTCTAGTTCTGTAAAAATGCTGGTAGTATTTTGACAGAGATTGCATTAAATGTGTGGATTGCTTTGGGTAATATAGGCATTTAACAATATTTATTCTTCCAATCCATAAGCACAGACTGTTTTTCCATTTCTTTGTGTCATCTTCAATTTCTTTCATAGTGTTTTATAGTTTTCAGTGTACAGTCTTTTACATCTTTGGTTAGGTTTATTCCTAGGTATTTATGGTGTTTGGTGCAATTGTAAATGGGACCGATTCTTTGCTTTCTCTGTCTGCTTCTTCATTATTGGTGTGTAGAAATGCAACAGACTTTTCTACATTGGTTTTGTATTCTGAGACTTTACTGAGTTTGTGTATCAGTTCTAGCAATTTTTTTGTGAAGTCTCTTGGGTTTTCTATATAGAATATCATGTCATCTTCAAATAGTGAAAGTTTCACTTCTTTCTTGCCAATTTGGATGCCTTTCATTTCTTTTTGTTGTCTGATGGCTGAGGCTGACTTCTCGTACTGTGTTAAATAACAGTGGTAAGAGTGGCTATCCCTGTCTTTTTCCTGACCATTGGGGAAAAGCTCTCAGTTTTTTCCCAATAAGTATAATATTAGCTGTGGGTTTTTCATATATGGCCTTTATTATGTAGAGGTATGTTCCCTCTAAACCTACTTTGTTGAGGGTTTTTATCATAAATGGATGCTGTACTTTGTCAAATGATTTTTCTGCATCTATCGGAAAGATCATATGGTTCTTGGACTTTCCTTTGTTTGTGTGGTCTATCACATTGATTTATTTGCAAATATTAAATCACCCTTGAAGCCCAGGAATTCCACTTGATTGTGGTGGGTGATTCTTTAATGTACTGTTACATTTGATTTGGTAGTATTTTATTAACAATCTTTGCATCCATATCCATCAGGGATATTGGCCTATAGCTCTCTTTTTTAGTGGAGTCTTTGGTTTTGGTATTAGAGTACTACAGGTCTCAGAATGAACTTGGAAGTTTTCCTTCAATTTCTATTTTTTGGAGTAGTTTGAGAAGACTAGGTATTAACTCTTCTTAAAATGTTTGGTAGAATTCCCCCGGGAAACCACCTGGCCCTGGACTTTTGTTTATTGGGATATTTTTGATTACGCTTCAGTTTCTTTGTTGTTATTGGTCTGTTCAAGTTTTCTATATCTTCTTGTTTCAATTTTGGTAGTATATATATTTCTAGGACTTTATCCTTTTTTTCCAGGTTGTCCAATTTTTTAGCATAGAGTTTTTCATAATATTCTCTTATAATTCTCCTATAATATTCTCTTATAATTTCTATAGTGTTGGTTGTTATTTCTCCTCTCTCATTTGTGATTTTATTTATTTGGATCCTTTCTCTTTTCTTTTTGATAAGTCTGTCTAGGGATTTATCAATTTTATTAGTTCTTTCAAAGAAGCAGCTCCTGGTTTCATTGATCTGTTCTACTGTTTTTTGGTTTTTGTTTTGTTTTGTTTTTGTTTTTAATTTCTATATCATTTATTTTTGCCCTAATCTTTACTATGTCTCTTCTTCTGCTGGCTTTAGACTTCATTGTTGTTCGTTTATAGCTCCTTAATGTGTAAATTTAGCTTGTTTATTTGACATTTTTCTTCCTTCTTGAGATAGTCTTGTATTGGCATAAAATCGCCTCTTGGAACCAGTTTTACTCTATCCCAAAGGTTCTGAACCATTGTGTTTTAATTTACATTTCTTTCCATTTATTTTTTAATTTCTCTCTTGATTTTCTGGTTGACCCATTCATTGCTTAGTAGTGTGTTCTTTATCCTCCATGTATTTGTGGTCTTTCCAAATTTTTTCTTGTGGTTGACTTCAAGTTTCATAGCGTTGTGATTAGAAAGTATGCCAGATAAGACCTAAGTCTTTTTGTACTTGTTATGGCCTGATTTGTGATCTAGTGTATGATTTATTCTGAAGAATGTCCCATGTGTACTTGAAAAGAATGTGTGTTCTGCTGCTTTAGGATGAAATGCTCTGAATATATCTGTTAAGTCCATTTTGTCCAGTGTGTCCTTCAGAGCCATTGTTTCTTTGTTGATCTGCTTAGGTGATCTGTTCACTCCTGTAAGTGGGGTATAAAAGTCCCCTAATATTATTGTATTATTATCACTGATTTCCTTTATGTTTGTTATGAACTGTTTTATATATTTGGGTACTCTCATACTGGGGGCATAAATATTTACAATTATTAGGTCTTCCTGATGGATAGCCCTTCTTCATCTCTTATTGCAGTCTTTGGTTTAAAGTCTAGGTTGTCTGATATAAGTATTGCTACTCTGGTTTTCTTTTGGTGTCCATTTATATAAAAAATTGTTTTCTATCCCCTCAGTTTCAATCTTCAAGTGTCTTTAGGTCTAAAATTAGCCTCTTATAGGCAGTCTATATAGATGAATCTTGTTTTTTGATCCATTCTATGCCCTATGTCTTTTGATGGGAACATTTAGTATTCAGAGTATTTATTTATTTATTGTTTCTATTTTAAGATTTATTTACTTAATTTAGAGGGGTGGGGTGGGGCTAAGGAGAGAGAGTCCTAGCAGACTCCATATTGACCGTGGATCCCAGCACAGGGCTTGACATCATGACTGAGCAAAAACCAAGAGTTGAACCACTTAGCCAACTGCACTACCCAGGTACACCATTCATAGTATTTACTGATAGGTCTGTATTTAGTGCCATTTTATTACTTGTTTTGTCATTGTCTCTGGAGATTTTCTCTGCTCTTTTCTTATCTTTGTCATTTTTGGTTCTTCCTTTTTAATCAAAGTGTTCCCTTTAATATTTCTTGCAGGACTCACTTAGTGGTGATGAACTCTGTTAGTTTTTGTTTGCCTCGGAAACTCTTTATCTCTCCTCTTCTGAATGATAGCTTTGCTGGGTAAAGTATTCTTGGCTGCAAGTTTTTCCCATTCAGTATGTTGAATATATCATGCTACTTTCTTCTGGCTTGCCAAGTTTCTGTGGAAAGATCTGTAGCTATCCTTATCAGTCTTCCCTTCTAAGTTAAGGACTTCTTTTGTCTTCCTGCTTTTATGATTTTTTTTTCTTTATTGCTATGTTTTGCGAATTTATTTACAATATGTCTTGATGTTGGCCTAAGTTAGTTGATTTTGATGAGAATTCTTGGTGCCTGTTGGATTTGGATATCCGTTTCCTTCCCCAGATTAGGGACATTTTCAGCTGTTATTTACTCAAATACATTTTTTGTCCTCTTTCTCTCTTTTCTTGTTCTGGGACTCCTATGATAGGAATGTTACTACGTTTGATGTAGTAACTGAGTTCCCTAAGACTATTCTTGTGATCCATACCTTTTTCTCTGTTTTGTTCAGCTCAACATATTGCTCTATTAAAAGGCTTTAGTGAAATCTTTTTTTTTTTTAAAGATTTTTATTTATTTATTTGACAGACAGAGATCACAAGTAGGCAGAGAGGCAGGCAGAGAGAGGGGAGGAAGCAGGCTCCCTGCTGAGCAGAGAGCCTGATGTGGGGCTCAATCCCAGGACTCTGGGATCATGACCTGAGCCGAAGGGAGAGGCTTTAACCCACTGAGCCACCCAGGCACCCCATAGTGAAATCTCTTTTAACTCTAATGATTGTTTTTTGAATCTGTGGCAGAACTGAAAAAAAAAAACTTCATTATTATTATTTTTACAAACTTATTTACTTATTTAATCAAGGTAAAATTCATTCAACATAAAATTAACCATTAACCATTTTTAAGAGAACAATCTAACAGCACTCAGTATATTCCCAGTGTTGTTCTAAGACATTTTTTCCATATTTCTATAATTAGTGGTTCATAACAAGTGCTCGTGATAACAAGTGCCCTTCTTAAGGAACTGAAATCCTTTAGTGCTTGAAATGAGATCTTATCGGGGCATTTGGGTGGCTCAGCGGGTTAAAGCCGCTGCCTTCGGCTCAGGTCATAATCCCAGGGTCCTGTGATCAAGCCCAGCACTGGGCTTTCTGCTCAGTGGGGAGCCTGCTTCCTCCTCTCTCTCTCTCTCTGCCTGCCTCTCTGCCTACTTATGATCTCTGTCTGTCAAATAAATAAACTTAAAAAATCTTAAAAAAAAGAAATGAGATATTGTCAAGATTCTTCCTCATGGTCGTGGTAAACATCCTTCTGTTTTTGATGAGTTTCTATCTGTAACCCTAAAATAGGAACTGTCACTGTTTGCAGATTTTGGAAAGCAGGGTTCATACTTCTGTTCACTCAATAATCTAAAATGAGGGAAAGGGCATAGACTTTTTTTTTTCCCCCTCAGTTTGGAACAGCCTGTCCACATTATTCAATATTCTTCACTCCTTCCTACTATAAGCTTGTTGAAGCAGCTCTTTTTCTCCAAGCAGATGATACACTACTGCTTATGTACCCTGTTGGTGAACACAGGGTAAAGTTAATTGTGGGGACAAATTATATGGAAGTTTCATTCTGTCCATGTGTCAAACTACATTCTGCAATCTAGTTTTGAACAATATTTCTCATACTTCTGAATTTTGTGCCCTTTTTCTTTTTCTTTTTTTTTCCCCCTTCTTCTTTTCCCTTCTCTCTCTCTCTTTTTTTATTTCCTCCTTTTTTGTAAATGTTCCATGTACACTTAAAAGAATGCTATAGGGTTCTGGATATGAATTACATAGAGTGGTTGAATAATGTTGAAATCCTTTATAAATAAATCTTTCATTGCTTTTTATTTTGTTGTTCTTTAGTTGCTGATGGAAGTATGTTAAAATTTCCAACTCTAATTCAGGATTTGTCAATTTCTCCTCTTAGGTCTTTCAACTTTTGCCCTAAGTATTTTGAAGCAATGCTGAGTTGACCTTTTAATCATAAAATTTATTTTTTTCCTAATATTTTTGTGTTAAAATCTCATTTTATCAGATATTAATATATTTTTATCAGTGCTTACTGAATGTTTCCATGATACTTGCTTTGCTTTTCCATACTCTCTATCAGCTTGTCTATATCTTTATATTTAAAGGATATTCTTTTGAAAACATAATAGATTGACTTTTTTAAAAAACCTACTGAACATCTTTGTCTTTTAATTGCAGTGTGTACTATAGGGGAGGAAAAACTTTACCTTTACTTTCCTAGTGTTGATAGCTGGGTATGTGAAATAAATGGACCAGAAAGCAGATTAACAGAGAAGAGATATACAATTTATTAATTTTTATTATATGTACAGGGGCACACATGGAAAAAAGTGAATACTCAAATAAGCGATAAGATTTGAGAGATTATATATTCTCTTACTAGAGGAAAAGGGTGGGGGGAATGAATGTAGGCAACTTAAGAGAGAATCAGTGATTTCCAGAAGAGACGAATTGGCCTTTACAGCAACAGATGGGAGGTGTGATAATTTGTGACTAATTTTGTTTGGGTGTGGTATTATTGACTTTGAGTCTCCTCTACTATGGTAAGACTTACATTTTGCTGGCTGATGAAACTTCCCAGAAAAGGGACTTACGGCATTTGAATTCCTTCTGGAGGATATGTCTTTTGGTAGGTAAGGGTAGTTCTTGCCTGCAGAAATTATTACAGTGATTTTTCTAATGGTGGGTTTTCTACTTACCATATTGCTTCTGTGTTTATTAGTTAGAATTATTCCATAAGAAAAAGTCTCTTCTCATTTATTTAGTTTGTTATTTATTTACTCTTTTATTTTCTAATTAGAGGCTCATGAATACTTACTGTATTCATTATGTTATAATCCAATATAATTGTTATTTCTTTTATTGCTCAAATTGTTCCAGCTTTGTTAGGAAATTGGCAACTATGTCAATTTGATATGCCTCATCCTTCTTTTATCTTTAATCTTTTTTTAACACTTCCTTTCTTTTTGTCACCACAAGGTATTCTAGGCTCATCTCATATTTTTGCATATCGTCTATTCTCATCTCTAAGTCAGCCATTACTCTAAGTACTTCTGGTTCTGTTTGTTATGGAATTATTACTTAGAAATAATTTAAATTTCTAAGTAAATTTCTAAGTAAATTACTTAGAAATAATTCATTTGGGTCTAGGTGTCAGTATCTTACCAAACATGAGTCTTATAGAGAAGTCTGTTATACTCTGCTTCATGTTCCAGCTTTTATTTACCTATAAACCATTCATGTAGAATTTTTCAGCATGTAACATAATGCTTTCTTTTATTGCTATATTATGTACTGCTCCCAAGTATACTTTTTAGTTGGATTCTGATTTAGATGACAGGCAATAGGCTAATGATTTGGTTGAACTAGAATGGCCTTCAGAGTGTCTAAATTTTTTAAAGGGCAGATACATTTTCTTGGAGGTAGTTTGATATTCAGCTACATGACTGACAAATGGTTGAAATAATGAGTATCTTGTTTGAAATAATAAAATAACAATTAATTATTAATGAATAAATCTTGGATATTGTTTTGACATGGATCGATATTTAAGTTAGCAAGAATAGGATGAAAGGAATTGATTTGTAGTCCAGCTCAGATGCAATTTCATTCAGGCCCTGTTTCTGGTGAGACAGGAATTCCTAAAGAGCACACAACATGAAGGGCTGACAAGTTACACTCCAGTTCAGCAAAGTGAGGAAAGAGGATGCTACAGAGGGAAAAATAACTCACTAGGGTTTGAGACTATAGAAGAAATAAGATCATTTCAAGCATAGATTTCTAACAAATACACAAGCATAGAAGAATTTGAAAAGAAATTTAAAATATAGAAACATAGGATCTTGAGAACAGTTAAACTGTTTACCAACATATGCCTTCATCAAAAGAAATGGGTCATTTAGAATACTTAAATTCAACAACCATTTTTTGAGCACCAGTTATATGTGAACTAATGAGCCAGGCAGCAGAGATGCAGTGGGTATTATAGGAGCTGCTTACCCTTATATCCAGCTCTCAGTCTCAGCCGTTAAATGAGAAGGTGGTTTCTGCTGAACCTGCCAGACTCCTTTCTGGGAATGTAAATGCTAAACAAAAGTTGGGAAGGTGATAAATCTCTGGAGCTAAGCATTTGACAATAAAGTTCATGTGTTTTACTAGTTAGAGAAGAACTGCTTTCATTCCAGTTTTTTCCCAAGGACTGATCATTTTGTTAGCATTTCCTTCAATCTTACAAGCTTTTCAGTATCTTTCAAAATACATTTCCATTAAGAAAATATTGAGCTAACCAGAATCAGTTTGCAAAGAACCCTAAATGACAGAGTCAGTGAATGAATTTTGTCCTTGTGAAATCCAAATATATGTTTCTAACCCTTCAGAAGACAACTCCCTATGAAGTTAAAGCAGATGGAAGTTCATTCAAGAGAAGAAATGAGCTAGTGTTGAAAGAAAAGTAGGCAGAATTAGTCTGAGCAGAGAAAAGTGAGGGTGACCTTCTATAATATTGGGAGAGAAATTGCAGAGGTACACGTCTTTACTTGCAAGTTGCTCTTCGATAAAGGTGACTGAGGGATGCCTAGAGAAGAGAATTATCACACAGACCTTGAGAATAGTAGTGGAAGGGCTGTGTTGTTATGTCTGTAGCTGCTGAAGAAGACTGAATAAAGAAGCATACCTTAGCTCACACATCATGGTGAAACAGAATTCAAGACTGCACACAACAGCTTTGAAGAACAAAAGGAGCACTGGTAGTTATAGTGATCATCATGGATTGGAAGCAGGCTCCTCTGCTGTTTTTATGGGAGAACATACACCTTCATATTCCTTTACCAACCTTGGGATAGGGAGGGTCCTTCAACATCACAACTGAGTATCATTCTACATTAATATAATGGGTAGAGGCTTAGAGCCATACTTAATTTAATTTAAAGTAAACTAATGCAAGCTAATATATATCAAGCACTGATTATAAGACAGGAACTCTTCTAAGAGCTTCATATGTATTGATTTATTTAGTCCTCACTTTATTTTATAAATGTAGAGACTCAGGCATAAATAATACAGCTCAAAATCATATGATGCAGATTCCAATGCAAGCAGTCTGATTCCAGAGTCCCACTTCTACCCACTGCTACAGTGTGTGTGAGTGTGTGTGTTTGTGTATATGTTTTAATTGTGAAGTATTTCAATACAGAAAACACATAAATTCCATCTTCCTGACTCTTAGTTGTATTAATTCTTCATGATATGTCACATTTTCCTCAGATATTTTTGAAATAACCATTGTGAATTCAGTCTTTTTTACTGAACATTTATGCATCTATAAAAATTATTTTAAATAGTTAAAACATTTTAAATTGACACAGATAGTATCATAATAAATATCACATTCTGCAAGTTACATTGAAACATAGTGATTTTCTATTTCATTCATCTTAACATAGGTAGCATTACTTCATTTTTAAAAACCACTATAGTAAGTCCATTGTATTTCCTTTATTTGAGTCAATGGGCAAGTAACTTATCCTATTTTCTTTTTTTTTTATTTTTTAAAAGATTTTATTTATTTATTTATTTATTTATTTATTCATTCATTCATTCATTTTTTTCAGGAGGAGACAGTTTGAGGACAAGGGGTGGGTAGAGGGAAAGGGGGAGAAACTTAAGCAGACTCCACGTTAAGCACAGAGCTGCACACAGGGCTCCATCTCACGACATTGAGGTCATGACCTGAGCCAAAAAGACTCAGTCAACTGACTGAGATACTCAGCTGCTCCAATTTATCATATTTTTAACGCTTGGTTTCAGTAAATATCCTTATCTAGCTTTTATTTTTTTGAGTATATATTTCTTAATAATATATATTATTGATGAATTGTATATTTTAATTATGAAAGTATTCTGTACCAGTTAAAAACTTCTCCTAAATGTGAGTCACCACAAACTCAACTTAAAAGCAGTTGAACAAACTAAGCATTTGTTTTTTCTCATAAAACAAGAAATCTGGAGATACAGTTACCGGCACTGGTTCAGACTCAAGAATATCAAAACTGGAGGCCTCTGTCAATTTCTCTGAGCTGAAGCTCCTTCTCAAGCAGGCACAAAGAGAGAGAGAGAAAAGAAAGCAACCAGGCAAACGGATGCTTCTAGAATCAGGATCTCTATGCTAGTCAAAGGAAAATGGGTATTGGGTGTCCAGTGGCAGTGATCGCCAGGTTTTTCACTTCTCAGATGAACCTATACTACCTTCCTCCTTTTTTTCTCAAGTGCTTTTTATCTTTTATCTTTTATGTATAATTTAATGATCTTATAATCTAATGATCTTATTATGTAAGCAGTGTAATTGTATTATAAGTTATTTAACAATAAGACAAGCCACTTAAAGTCCCTCTGAAAATGACCACTGAATTTTGATTAGAATTTTTGAAACCAATAACCAAGAGATGTATTATCAATATCCACTCTGTTATTGATATACTGATTATCTAAAAATGTTATACTATTATTGTCTCACACTGATACACTAGTTTTCTGATAAAACATTGGCATAGGCATCATTAATATTTAAATGTGAAAATTTAAATATTTTATTTATTTGAGAGAGAGAGCATGAACTGGGGGAGGGGCAAAGGGAGAAGCAGTCTTTCCACTGGGCAGGGAGCTGGATATGGGTCTCAATCCCAGGGCCCCAGGATCTTAACCTGAACAAGTGGCAGATGCTTAATTAAAGGCAGTCGCTTAACTGACTGAGCCACCCAGAGTCCCCTAATATTAATGTGAAAATTTTAAAAACCCTCACACTAGGTAGATAAGTTATTGCATAGCTATACAGTTAATATTTTAACCATTAAAAGGAATATCTTGCAGAAATAATATTTAAATCATCACAATATATCATGCAATATGCTACTAAGTGAAAAAAGAAGAGTATCATGTTTTATTTGGAAAAAATAACATAGAAAATGGATGCTAAGAACATGCATTACACATCAATAGGGTTTTTTTTTCATTAAAATAATGGACTATTTTATTGCTATTATTAACAGCAAGAAATTCCATTTCTAAATTCTATTTAGAACATGTGCTGCATGAATAAAGGAAATGAAGAAAATCATTAAAATATTCACAAACTTAAAAAAAAAACTCTATAGTCACAAATAAAACTAGATAAATTAAGAGGTGATTTTTGAGCCATAGTTGAAACTGTTAGCATTTCCCAATGACACAGGATGTATAAAAGATAAATATTCTTCTATGATAAAAATGTTGCCAAATGTAGCTACACATGAAGTATTATTTTTATCAAGTTCAATAAAATTTGGGAATAAAACACATAGCTTTGTGAATAAACATGCTAACAAATATTCTTGGGGAACAAAGCAATATTTTAAAGGAACAAAGCTGATTTTGTTTTTCTTGAAAATATTTTTCCTAGTCTAATTAGAAAGTCTAACTTCAATGTGCTCTCAAATCTGCATATGTCTTGGTCTCTTGGATTCCTAAAAAATGTAGATGCCATAGAAACCACTTACTAGTGCTTAAAATACTGCTTCCCAGGCCAGATTCCTCAGGTATAGATTATAAGCCAATGTGAAGATGCTAATCACCTTGCCTAGGATTCAAAATCTTTCCAAATCTGATATCGTGCTTGATGGATTACATTCCATAAGACTGAAACAGCTCTTTTCAGCAGATCAAAGTTGCTGAGGCAGATACAATAATAAATAATACAAAATCCGCTCAGTGGTAGAAGAGGTTTTCCACAAGAGAAGAAAATGTCCTGATGCATGAAGATGTTCATTAATGTATTATTGCCAATAACAGAAATTGAAAATATAAATTGTAAATGAGGTTTCTCCTTTTTTTCTAGTTCAGTAAACTGCATTTTGCTTGTTTAGAATTTTTTTACCCTCAAATTTTCATTTAAATTCTAGTTAGTTGACGTTCAGTGTAATATTGGTTTCAGGAGTTCAGGAGTAGAATGAGTTTTGCCATTATAAGAGGAAAAGAATTAATGAATTTTCAGAAGATTCTACTTAAAATTTAGAGCTCAGTAAGGGAAAAATTATTTTATTATTCAATATTTTTATCTTTATTCTGTGTGGGCATGATATTCACGATTTTTAAATTATATTGGCTTTTAATATCAAAACTGGGGGAAACTGATAATTTGGATATTAAAATAGATTTTTTTAAAAATATTTTATTTATTTATTTGACAGACAGAGATCACAAGCAGGTAGAGAGTCAGGCAGAGAGAGAGAGAGGAGGAAGCAGGCTCCCTGCTGAGCAGAGAGCCCGATGTGGGACTCGATCCCAGGACCCTGAGATCATGACCTGAGCCGAAGGCAGAGGCTTAACGCTCTGAGCCACCCAGGCACCCTAAAATAGATTTTTAAAAAGATTTTGTTTATTTATTTGACAGTGAGAGGGGGAGCACAAGCAGGTGGAGTGGGAGAGGGAGAAGCAGCCTTCCTGCCACGCAGGGGGCCGGATGCAGCGCTCCATCCCAGAACCCTGGGATCATGACTTAGCTGAAGGCAGATGCTTAACAACTGGGCCACCTGGGCGCCCCTGGATATTAAAATAATTTTATCAGAATACTTTACCAGAAATTTAATCAAAATATTTTAATCTACAGCTACAGCTACTTAGAGTAATGATAGCATGCTTCATCTGATTTTCAGGGTAATTTGTCTAAAGTATTTTTCTAAATAATTAAATTAATTTTTCTAAATTATTTTTCTAAATACCTTTATAGTGTTCAGATGTTAGTGTGAGAACATGTATGATTGTATGTCTCTTAGTCCACAAAATTAATTATGAAAAAATAATTGCTGGCTTCATTTTCACTCCTAATAATCTTTGAGTAAGAGCAGTTATCACTGTGTCCTTTTGTCTCTTGCACTATCTCACTGATGTTTGGGAAGTTTACTTAGCCCCTGGAAGATGCAGTCAAATGTTCTGCCCCTGAGCTATACCCCCAAGCCCCTGGAAGATGAAAGGCTTTTAGTTTCCAGGACAGATCATGGTCACTGCAGGTAGGCTGCACTGTCCAAATGGTAGTGGCTCCTTGACCTTTTATAGCTCTGCTTGTGTATCATCTTCGAGGTCCTGTTTTCCTGGTGAACAGAAGCATCTCTCTGATCTCCCTTGTTTTCTCTATTGGGCAGAAACTTCTACCTGTGCTGTCAAGATCTTCTCTCTGCTCCCCTATGTCTCCACGTCTCCTAACATACTCTGTTCATTTTGCTTAGGCTTTTACGAAAGATCACTTACTTTGAGCTATTCTTCATTGTATAGCTGCCAAAATCTTTGACTTAAGAAGTTAAAAAGTTTGGTTATAAAACTAAAATGAAAAAGAGCATGTGAATATGAGGGGAATTTAAAAAGCAAAATGAAATCTAGTACCTCAAAGACTAATGTATTAGAAATTAAGTACTAAACGCACTGAAATGCAAGGATTTAAAAATAGTCACTTAGGAAGTGTTGTTAGAATTTGAAAGATGAGAGTGTTTGCTGACTTTATGGCTGCTGACATCCGCATGCATCTAAATGCCAAATTAGCATCCCCCTGTAAATATGGGCTAATCCTTCAGTCTAGAATGATCCTGATCCCAGATAAATTGCTCTGTGGAGAGCTTGGTATGAGGATATTCCTGGAGCCTTTCTCTTTCTGATGCTGTGGTCTCTTGGCTCCTGAACTCTACTTTGATTGTCCAGTTCTTTGTGCTAAATGAAATCCCTGATCTCTGTTGCTAATAACTTGCCTCTTTGAAGTTCTGAAACTGCCAGAGTGAGAGTTAGAAATCTTCTGGCTGGGATCTGGCTAGCCTTTCAATCCTTGATCTGCAGTCTGGGTTTCTGTTCACAGATCCATCCTTAGATTAGCACCACTGCTGTCATATTCCTACAAGACCCTTCATCATCTGAGATATTTGGAGTGTACTTACAAAACTATTTTAGTCAGTTCTGCTGGCTTTGAGTCCCAGAAATAGCAAAGTGGTAATTCAAAAACATTTAATGGAAGTTCCTTATCTGCTGGCGTTTAAATGACCGTTCATGGATGTCTTCACTTCTGCCCTTATTCTGGTATTTAGGTAAGGTATTAATTGAAATGTAGGGAAGACCTTGATGGGAGAAAAAAAAAAAATGTTCCTTTCATATTGACAATTTGCCAATTTCAAAGACACTGTTGCCAAATGGAGATTGATTGATTATTAATTGATTTTTTTACCATAGTGAACTGGTCTTAGAGTTTAGGTTTCTTTATTAGAAGATAATTTCAGAAGGGCAGCACAAAAATTTGTCTTGTGATAAGATAAGCAGATGTCAAGGTCAGGAAGGGATTGTTTGCTGAGAGTTGAAGACAGGCTTCCTGTTTCCAATGGTGTCTGAGGAAATTTCCATGAACTCCGATGCCAGTAGAGTGAAACTGAGTGAAATTGGCAGGTCAGCAACGTTATGCCAACATCACAATCGGTAGTAATTTACTTTGTCTCTCCTTTGCTGCCCACACTTTATCCAAAAATTTAGTCCACTGCAAACAAAAAAGCAGAGGAGCCATTCTTCTACAGCAAAAACATCTATTTTTTGGGACCCAAACCCACATATCACATTCTAGATTCATTAGGTGAGTACAGCTTTCATTAGGTGGGGAAATTCTCTGTATGATAGCAGTAAATTTTAATTATGCTGCTATAATTTATCCATATAGTGAATCCCATAAAACTGACTGAATAAAGGCAGAGTCCTGGTAGCAGACAGAAGAGAAGATTTTAATTTTTCATGAAGTTCAGAGTATTTAATAAATGCTAGAAAGAAATTTTATTGACAACACACAAATGGCTGTTAGATACTGAAAATTTTAATAGAAATCATACTTTTTAATTGTATGTCTGGGAAAGAGATTTGAAAAACACTTAAGTGGTTATAACATGGGACAGTGGTGATCACATGCTTCATATTTTGACCAAACTCTTGTATCTGGATAGATTTTTACTTTTTTTTTTTTTTTTTTGCTTTTGCTTGAGGATAATTATAAAAGAAAATATCATGTTGGAACATAAAAGAACATTATATAAAGTGAAGTTAAAAGAGTTTATTTTTTATTGCTGTAGTTACAAAAGGCCACAAACTCAGAGACTTAAAGTCACACAGATTTATTATAGTTCTGGAAGTTATAAGTCTGAAATGGGTCTCTCTGGGCTGAAATCAAGGTGTAGCCAAGGTGTATTCTTTCTGGAGGCTCTATGAAAAGATCTGTTCTTCTCAGCGGGGAGCCTGCTTCCTCCTCTCTCTCTGTCTGCCTCTCTGCCTACTTGTGATCTCTCTGTCTCTGTCAGGTAAATAAATGAAATCTTTAAAAAAAAAAAAATCTGTTCTTACCTCTTGCCTCTTGCCTTTTCCATTTTCTAAAGACTGCCCTCATTCCCTGGCTCATGGCCCCCTTCTCCATCACCAAGGCCAATATACAGTTGAGTCCTTTTCATGTCATCATCCTTCTGATTCCTTCTCTCTCTCTCTCTCCCTTTCTTTGTTCTCTTTTCAGTTATATGAACCCTTGTAATTCATTGGGCCTACCCTGTTAATCGGGTATAATCTCCTCATCTCAAAGTCAACTAGCAACCTCACTTACACCTGCTACCTTAAATCCCTTTTGCCTTGTAACCCCAATATATTAAGGGGATCTGAAGATTTAGTCCTGGACATGTTTGGGTGCCTATTACTCAGTCTGTCACAGAGGGCAATATACTTAATACCAATTGTAAATTCAAGGGTGTCTAAATTAAGAATAAAAATAAAGTTTCAGACCTCCCTGGAAGGAACCTTCCACCATATCCCACATAATAAGTAGATGACAAAAACCTGACTGGGTGACAGGCACAGGGAACTTTAATCAGATTAAAACAACCAACAAGCCCCTCGACTTAGAAACTCTAGTGGTAACCCTCTCCTGTCTCCTCCCTCTTCAGGAACTGTGTACCATCACCCAAAAAACTTTGCTTAGCTGCTCAAAAATGAAAACAAAGACAAAAAAAAAAAAAGAGAGAAAAGAATAAAGTTCCATAAATTGAAAATTTCAGGGGAAAATGTTCTTTCTATAGGTAAACAACAGTATACAACCTGTATTGATTATTAATTTTACTTCTTTCATAACCTTTATAATTTAACTATGTTAGCTAAATTTTCTGGATCAATAGGAAGCAATGGTGTTGATGAAAAAAGGGTCAAGAAACAGAAAAAAATAAAAATAAAAACAACAGCAACAGTGTAAAAATTCAATGAGGATACATCCAGTTTTCAGTTCTGCACATATGAAACTTGGAAGTTTCCCCTGAGGGCTAACAAGTAAAAAGCTGAGAAGTCTGATAAATCAAGACCTCTTCTAGGATCTATAAAAGAGGCAAGGACACAGGGCAAACTACTGCCCCCAAGACTGGAAGGTCAGGGGAATACAGGGAGGTACAGAGACCCAGGGACAGACACCAGCATGGGAACCAGTGCCAGGGTAAGGAAACCAGAACTGTAATTGGCAAATTGCTGAAGGCTCAGTGTGGATGACTTTGAGAGTTCAAAGTTCTAGGGGGGGGTCCTACAAAATTTACCTCGAGAGTCTCAGTTTGTATCAGAGCAAAATCCTAGGTGATTGTCAGAGGTGGGGTGATGTGGGTTTGGGAGATATAGCTGAAGGTAGTCAAAGTACATACTTCAACGTATAAGATAAATAAATTCTGGAGGTCTAGCTATAGCATGGCCACTATAGTTAGCAATATTGTATTGTGTATTTAAAAGTTGCTAAGAAAGTTTAAAAATTCTTATCACAGGAAAAAAATTGTAAGTATGAGGTGATTTTAACGAAACTTATTGTGGCAATCATTTCACCAATGTGGACGTATCAAATCACTGTGTTATACACCTTAGATGAATAGGATGCCATATGTTGATTATGTCTCAATAAAAATAGAAAAATTGTTAAAATTCATTAAAATGACTGGGTGTATCATATATGGAAAATAATATATATATAAATTACATATATATATACATATATATGGTATCTTGAAACAAAGTTATTCATAAAAATATGAGATCCTCTCATTACCATATTTATAAAATGATATAGGAAAATAGTATTTCTTGAAGTGTCATTATAATAAAATAATTGTCAATAACCTAAAAAGTTTTTTTTTTTTAATTAATTTTTTTTTTATAAACATATATTTTTTCCCCAGGGGTACAGGTCTGTGAATCACCAGGTTTACACACTTCACAGCACTCACCAAAGCACATACCCTCCCCAATGTCCATAATCCCACCCCCTTCTCTCAAACCCCCTCCCCCCAGCAACCCTCAGTTTGTTTTGTGGGATTAAGAGTCACTTATGGTTTGTCTCCCTCCCAATCCCATCTTGTTTCATTGATTCTTCTCCTACCCACTTAAGCCCCCATGTTGCATCACCACTTCCTCATATCAGGGAGATCATATGATAGTTGTCTTTCTCTGCTTGACTTATTTCGCTAAGCATGATACGCTCTAGTTCCATCCATGTTGTCGCAAATGGCAAGATTTCATTTCTTTTGATGGCTGCATAGTATTCCATTGTGTATATATACCACATCTTCTTGATCCATTCATCTGTTGATGGACATCTAGGTTCTTTCCATAGTTTGGCTATTGTGGACATTGCTGCTATAAACATTCGGGTGCATGTGCCCCTTTGGATCCCTACGTTTGTATCCTTAGGGTAAATACCCAATAGTGCAATTGCTGGGTCATAGGGCAGTTCTATTTTCAACATTTTGAGGAACCTCCATGCTGTTTTCCAGAGTGGCTGCACCAGCTTGCATTCCCACCAACAGTGTAGGAGGGTTCCCCTTTCTCCACATCCTCGCCAGCATCTGTCATTTCCTGACTTGTTGATTTTAGCCATTCTGACTGGTGTGAGGTGATATCTCATTGTGGTTTTGATTTGTATTTCCCTGATGCCGAGTGATATGGAGCACTTTTTCATGTGTTTGTTGGCCATCTGGATGTCTTCTTTGCAGAAATGTCTGTTCATGTCCTCTGCCCATTTCTTGATTGGATTATTTGTTCTTTGGGTGTTGAGTAAAAGTTTATCAATATCCAATAATTTAAAAAATTGATGACAAAGAATAATTTTTTTCTTCTCCCAGAGTCAAATGTAAATACTTTCACTTTTCAGAATTAAGTGCCCTGCCGGCTTTTTGCTCTAGAACTAAATTTAGTCTAGAAATAGTAGAAAAAGCTCCTTTGCTGCAAAACCAAGTCTATGAATATAAATTTTAGTTACACTCATACACATGCATTAATTAAGATACTGATGTCATATAGGCTTAGAAAACATTGTGTTCAGGATAATGTTAGCAGTGTTTAATTATAGTGAATGTAAATTTGATTTTGAAGAAAAAGGGGGGAATTAATTTTGCAACAATCCTAATTGTGAATTTTACTTTCATTATGATTATTTTTAAAATTAAAAAATGTTTAGGGGAGTCTGGGTGGCTCAGCCAGGTAAGCACCCAGCTCTCCACTTTAGCTCAGGTCATGATCTCAGGTTCCTGAGATTGAGCCCCAAGTAGGGCTCTGCATTGGGCATGGAGCCTGCTTAAGATTCTCTCTTTCCGTTTCCTCCTTCCCCTTCCCCCATTGTCTCTTTCTCTCAAAAAAAAAAAAATTTTTTTTTTAAATTTTAAAATAATTATATTTTAAAATTTGATAAACATATTTTATGGACATTTTCTATAGTAAGAAGCGGAAATGATACTTTTAATAATTGAAACAGTGATATAAATTAAAAGCATGAGCTTTTCAAGAAGTCAAAAGTCACAAATAGTGTTTAAAATAGTGGAAGTACAAGACTCTCATATTTATTAATTCTAAAGCTGCCACTGACTATAGAAAATGACTGTCTTAGGTTATTTATAAGAATGATATGAACAATTTATTCTTCAGAAATGCTCTGTAATAAGATAATTGCCATAGTCAAATAGAGGCCAGTGTCCTTGCAGCTTTTAATAGGGTACTTTGTCCTTCTTAGTTGCACCAGAGGAGCTGCAAATGTGTCTAAAAATAGTGGCAGTTTAATGTATATATTTTCGCTCTAGTCCAGGTTTAAAATTGGCTGTAATCAGTGGAGTAATGGCTTCTAAATGTTGACAGGTGTTATTCTTAGAACTTAATGAAATAGACAAGATAATTCATTTGTTCTGATTTCTACAAGAAAAGACTTGGCTTGGAGCTTTCTAACCTCTTTTTGTAAATTTTCTTTTTTTTTTTTCCTTTTTCTTTCTGAGAGGATTGATAGTTCAATCCTTTAAGATATTGATCAGAAAATATGCTTGGTAGAGTGTGAAGCAGGCAGAAGAAAAGGCAATAGGAAAAATGGTCCTAAGAGAGGTGAATAATTAGCACAATTTACAAGAGTTAAAGTTGCCATAGGAGTGCAAAGAGGAGAAAAGTTCAGTGACAGAATTAAATAGGGTATTGAGAACCAATAAAACACACATATGTAAGTGCCAAAAAGGCAAAGGATTTTTTTTTCCTGTTGTTTGCTTTTTTTTTTTTTTTTAAGTGTTGTATCTTCAGTGACTACAACTCTGATGTCAGACAAGTCACTTTGGAATTCTTTGTGTATGTTTGTAAAGTAATTTTCTGCTTAAATGGATTTAAAAAAAATATCAGTCATTTTAGAATGGAGAGTAAGACCTCCCTTTGTCTCAGGAGGCAAAAGTAAAAGTCAATAAAAAAATAAAGAGTGCCACATTTTAACTTTCAAAAATACACTTCTTTTTTTCCTTCTCATTTAACATCTCTAAAATCAGGATGCATCTTGGAATCAGTCATAGGTCATATATGAACTATCAGTGTGTAAAAAATTGTTGGCGGAATTCTTAGATAAAAGGGCATTTTGTAAGTAGTGAGGTCATGAAGTGGTGAAGTAGGGTCCTCTGGTAATGTGTAATATTTCTTTGGTTTGCTATTTATTAATTTTTTTTTACTTCTTTTCTGTAGCTGCTGAGGCAGTTGCCTGGTGATTTATTTCAATTTGAGTCTTCTGAGTTTGAAGGTGAACTCATTAGCCCAGTAAGTGCTTATCCATCTCACTCAGCGTGTGGTACTCACAGCATCAGATGACTAAAGCCTCTGACTCGGCAGTCCAGTGCATTGGAACTAGTCATTTCTGGAAAATCATGTTTA
This sequence comes from Mustela erminea, assembly GCF_009829155.1. Lineage (NCBI taxonomy): Eukaryota > Metazoa > Chordata > Mammalia > Carnivora > Mustelidae > Mustela > Mustela erminea. The sequence goes on from NC_045634.1 coordinate 17,897,667, forward strand.
AGAATGCTTAAATTGTGTTGCCAAATTTAAAAATCATCAGCTACTTCATCAATTTCAATATGGTGGAATTAAGTTTATCTAAAGGTCACCTTTATGTCTTAATGTGCCCTTTATAGGTTTCTCTTTTATTTTAAGCTTACTGAGATTCCAAATATGCCTTACTTCTAAAGTGGTAAGGGAGGATGCCTGATTCCAAGAATCAGATGAGAAAAGAGCACTGGAAATCTGAAGGCTAAGGAGAGGATGGAGGGTTAAAGGGTCATACAGACACTTTAGGATGTGCATTTGACAAACATTTTCTAAGAGATTTTATTTCAGACTTAGTTTTAAATATTTTCCCTTTGAGGTGTAAATACTACACCTTTTATAGAAAATGTATGCATTTATAATACAATTTAATTAAATAACATGCAGTTGGCAGTCAGTCGATAGCCTTTACTATTCTGTTTTAGGAGAGCTGCCCATTCTGCTAGTTTGGAAATCACATTTCATTTTCCTTTAAGGTGATAGAAAATTATCAGAACTCGGAGGGTAATCTGATCCCTTTCCTAAAGCAGTTACAATTCATTTAAATACTCAATTTGAATTTTAATTGCACACAGTCAGCTTCATGTGTTTATTTTTCCAAAAATACATTATGCTTCCTCCATGATAGATACCTCCAAAGGTGGTTTTTTTTTTTTTTTTAATCTGAATTTGAATACTTGTTCTGGGTTATTGTTAGGGAGAAGCTCATATTTTATAATTTACTTCCATTTAACAATGATATGACCTCCTATTAAGATAAATAATGTGCATTTCCATTATTACCGTCTTTTTCATGGTCTGATTTTCCACCTGTAATTTAAAGAATTGGTTGTGGGTAGAGAGACAATGGATAGTTTGCTTGAGCCAAGGGAGAGTGTTTGCCTCTCCAACTACTTTGAAAGATGAGAGAAAAAGCACACTTATTTCTGTCCTGTTCCAACTTGAAGGGTGGAATAAACATGAAAATGAATGGAGAGAGGAAAAAATGTATAATGTGCAGTCAGAGGTAGTTCAGACAAGAGAAAACTAATATCTACTGAACTTTTGCAACATTATACTGTGTGCTATAGATGTTTTTGTACTCTCTATACTAAGTACTTTATTATTTAATCTTCAAAACAACTTTAGCATCTAACTTTATATGTTAGATACTAATATCATGCCTACTTTAGAGTTTAGACAATTGGAAGAGAGAGTTTAAGTAACTTTCCCAAACTCATGTAACTACTGTGGCAGTGAAAGGGAGGAGCATATTATATGGTACTATATTTCTTTAAAAGCAAAGTTACAGAACAGTAAGAAGATGAACACATTATTACTTTTATATTAAGTATCACTCTGCTTTCATACAAGTCTTGCTCACGATCTTCTACAGGATGAATTCTTAAGCAATGATGATGATGGCAATGCAAGCATATCTTGTACACTTCTTACCCTATAGATGTTAGATTTTCAACAAAGACACATACAAAAACAGGCAAGTTTATTAACTGAACAGCACAATGATTATTTCCTGTTCATTGAGTGGAAGTGTGGGTCATCATAAAGGTCTTAATTCTCATGGTCTTTACATTGAGTTGGCTGAGGAAGGGAGGATGAGGAGGAATTGTCTTGCTGTCTGAGGGGGGCAGAGGGGAAAGAGATAGAGGAGTTAGAAAGGGAGGCAGGAGAGGCAGGCACACTTGGTGCAAGTTTACAGACATGCATCACAAATTCTGTCTGACGTTTTTGCTTTATCCTTTCTCTGAACGTGTTTCTACATGGTCCCAGTATATATTTCACCACTTGCTTTAGTATCACTGCCTGGATTTTAGTAGGGTTCATGTTGCAACAGAAGCAGTCTTGAATAATTGGATTGTCTCCTGCCTTCTGCTACATGATCTCATGTTAATTCGTTTTCTATCAGTTTCTTGTGTATCTTCTTTCTTATCATCTGGCACTGGTTTGGAAGCACTCATCTCCAACAAGTTGTCTTCTACTAATTCTTCTGGTTTGGTGTCTATGAGCTCTTGAACTTTTCTTGATCCATATCTTCACACCCACCTTTTTGGCCATAGTCACAATTTCTGTCTTCATTTCCTTGATTGGCTCTGTTGTAAATCCGGTCATGAATTCAGTGAAGTCATACATGACATCTGGACATACTTTTCTCTAGCAGGAATTTATTGTTTCAGGGTTGGTAGTTTTCACAGCTTTTTCTATAAAAATGGTGCCATCTTCAGTGGTGTCAATATCCCAGACTTTTATGATGTTCTTTCAGTCGGGGTCTCTTGCATTGTGTTGACAATCCTTTCCACAGAGTACCATGTGTAATGAATCTTAAATGTCCTTATGATCCCCTATCTAGAGACTGAATTAGAGATGTGTTTGGGAGCAAGTAGACCACTTTGATGCCTGCAGTGTTGAATTCATGAGGTTTTGGGAGGTGAAGGTCATTGTCCAATATCTAAAGAACTTTAAAAGACAGCCCCTTACTGGCAAGGTACTTCCATGCTTCAAGGGCAAAGCATAAATGGAACAAACCCAGAAAATGAGTTCTCATTGCCGAGGATTTCTTTTCTTTTCTTTTTTTTTTTTATTAAAGATTTTATTTATCTATTTGACAGACAGAGATCATAAGTAGTCAGAGAGGCAGGCAGATGGGGATGGGGAGCAGACTCCCTGCTGAGCTGAGAGCCCAATGCGGGGCTCGATCCCAGGACCCTGAGATCATGACCTGAGCCAAAAGCAGAGGCTTTAACCCACTGAGCCACCTAGGCACCCCTAGGATTTCTTATTGTACAACAGAAAGACTGACAGCTGGTATTTCTTTTCTCTTCAAGGCTAGGGGTTCATAACTTCATAAATAAGGTCATAAACCCAACTACCTTTGCACAAAACAGTGGTGCTATCCTGTCCCTCCTGTCTTGAATCCTGGTACTTACTTTTCTTCTCTTTTGTGAGAGCACTTCTGTTGACATTAAAACCTGTTCAAGTAGATATCTTTTCTTCGTAATCATTTTTAAATGGTTTCTAGAAACTCTGATGTCCCTTGGTTGGCAAAAGTTGCTTCTCCCATTTTCTTCACTTTCTTTTAAAAAATATTTATTTATTTGTTTGAGAGAGAGAGAGAGTACATGTCTGTGGGTTGGGTAGGGATGATGAGAGAGGGAGTGAGAGAATCATTAATCATATTCTCCACAGAATGGGGATCCCCGTGTAAGGCTTGATTCCATGACCCTGAGATCATGACCTGAGCCAAAATCAAGAGTCAGATGCATAATCAACTGAGTCACCCAGGCATCCCTATCTTGACATTTTTCAAAGCCAAACCTCTTTTTGTTGTTGTTGTTAGTTGCCAAAACTCTTTTTAAAATGATCAAACCATCCTTTGCTGACATTAAATTCTCAGCTTTAGATCATTCAACTTCATTTTGCTTAAAGTTGTCATATAATGACTTCACTTTTTCTGAAAATATATCAGAATCTATAGGTTTGTTTTTTTTATAGGTATGTCTTCTCTATAGCAGTACTGTACCCACATAAAAGCTATAGTCTCAATATGAGATAAAAGGTATTTTGCAAAAAGTGGAAGGTTTTCATGCCTGCCAGTATAGTTGCAGCAATGTCTTCATGAGTTTCCTTTTCTTTTTTTTTTTAATAATGGTTCTTATTATGTATTCATTTATCTTGAAATAGCAGACAGCCACAGCCATAGACCTCTGCCTGCAGTACATATCAAGAAATTAAACTTTTCTGTAATGTCATGACTTTGTTTCATGGCAATACTTCCAGCATAACTAGCTTCATATGGAAACCCCTAGTGTTATTCAAGGTGTATGGTATTACACTAAACATGATGAAAAATACATGAGAACTGTAAGAGATCACTTTTTCTGTGAAATACATTTTGCCAGAGAGATAAACAAGGAGATGATTAGTCTCTCAAACATTTTAAATGGATAGCTGCAACATTTGAGTTATTGAAATAGCAACAGGATGTAGTTATCAAAATATGACATATATTATTATGTAACAGTACAATAAATTGTTCTTACTTATAAGTTTTTCTTGAATGTCAAAGACTGTGGAAGAAGAATAGAAATTGGAATAAACTGTATTTACATCCACTAATAAGGACCTCTCTTCTTCCATCAAGCTGCCAATGTACAAGACTGGGCCAATCTAGTTAGTAGTTGAGCTAGGTTTTATTTTTTCTGTTTCTATAAGTCATCCTCAATGCACGCCACATTTTAAATTTTTCCTCAGTCTCCCATTCATTCCTTGTGGTTAGTGTGGGTTCTGGAGGGCCACAGGGGTCTTCTCCAGGCTCATGTCCTGCTTTCAGCCCTCAGCACCTCTGCAGCCTCATCCTATTTGGGGATCCCCTCTATGCTCAAGCTCCCTGTACCAGTAGGAAACCATCTGATACTCTTTGCTGGGCTTGTCCTGGGTGAAAGAAAACCGAGTCTTAGTTGTAAGCAGAGCTTTCAAGAATGGCTCTCAGGGGTGTGGCTTTCTCAGTGTTTCTGTCTTTTTCCACCATCTCCTCTTTCTCTCCTGACTGCCAAGCTCTGCCTTGTATCAGCTGGAGGAATTCCGAAAGAGATGGCTTTCTGTTTTTTCCCTAGTTGTTAGAAGTTCCTCTTCTTATACTAGTACAAAATTATGGTCTCTAGATGATTTCTGGCGCTCCACTCGGGGAAAGACAAATTTTGCTTTTACATTTCCACAGAAAGAACAGATATTTTCTTAGGTTCGACAGAGAGAAGATTTCTTAATTATACTCTGGTATCTTAAGACATTTGTTTGTACGGGAAAAGAGATTGAGGAACTCAAGGTAGCATGTGACTAGGGGCCCAGAGGCAACCAATTGCCTCCTGAAAGCCAGTGCTACTGCAGGTTGTTTTTGCTGGTTACCTTGCCCTTGTCTTAATCTTTCTTGTTAACAGAGGACATTAAGAACGAGAGCTTGAAAATAGGAGCATGCTTCCTCTTTAATGAGCCTTCCAATTATTCAGAGTTGTCATACTAGACTACATTTAGCCTTTAAGCACTCCCTAAAATTGTAGCTGTTTTTTGTCTTATCTGTTGTTGGGGTTTGTTTTTTTTTTATTTTTTTAATTTTTATTTTTTTATGGCAGCTGCTCCTTCTGGTGTTCTGTCAAAGGTGAAACAATTTGTGTGTCCCCTTTCTCCTAGAAGGGACTTGTCACTTTTTGTAATTTAGTTCACTTTGTTACCTTGTGACCTCCACTTGCTGAGGGACTCAAGAAAACTTGGGATTCTGATGACTTTTTTTTTTTTTCCTTTTTAGGTTGAGAGTGACATTTCCTCGATCTTTTTTTATATCCTAAGCAGAAGGAAAATCTCATGGAGATTTGTAATGTTGGAGACAGCTTTTAAAAGGTAAATAAATTCAGTAATTTCAGACCATAATAAGTGCTCTAAAAGAGAACATGTAATTATGATTTGGGTTGACTGATGGCGTGGCAAAGTCTGTGATACAGAAGCAAAGTCTGTGATATAGAAGAGTGGATAGGAGGTGAGGCTACTAGACTGAAACTTGAATTTAAAGTTGTCTAATGCAGTTAATGCTAGGAAGTCTTTATTAAATGGTATGGTGGTTCCTAGTTAGAAAGAAGATGTAATCCACAATATAGGAATTCTCTTTTCTCCTCACTCAAAATAAATAGCTTTCCTAATTAATTAGAACCCAGTTATTACTATTAATGGTAAAACATGCAAAAACTATCAAACATCAATTGTCAAAAATAAGCAGGATCTGAGGCACCTGGTTGGTTCAGTGGGTTAAAGCCTCTGCTTTTGGCTCAGGTCATGATCTCAGGGTCCTGGGATGGAACCCCGCACCGGGCTCTCTGCTCAGCAGGGAGCCTGCTTCTTCCTCTCTCTCTCTCAGCCTGCCTCTCTGCCTACTTGTGATCTCTGTCAAATAAATAAATAAAATCTTAAAAAAAAAAGCAGAATCTAATTGTACACCAATATATATTTTCTAAACATTTTCTAAAAATAAGACCTCAAGACTATCTTGCAGCCATAAAGATGAACATTTATATTTATTACATAACAGTATTTTCTATGAATAAGTTCTAGCTTCATTACAAGTGTACTAATAATATAATTTTGGAATTGAGTCAAGATTTCATTATATTTAAGATGTTTAAGATGAAAAGAAAAGCTTTCCTCTTCACAATCCTTATGTAGTAAGAAGTTGGGTTAGTTAAGTAAGCTCTTAAAAAAAGAATAAAAAGGAAAAGAAAATGTTTTCTGAAATACAATGACTCCTAAATTAATTAAATCAGATATAAATATTTTCACCAAGATTTTGAAGGCTATAAGTGCACAAGAATGGAAAATTTGATTATGATGGAGATACGTTAGGGATGGGAAGGGAAATATTTTGGTATTGCAGGACATTTGAAGAAGGCACTGTGTGGTTGAGAGATAGGGTTATATGTTCAGAGAATACAAAGTAATATTAAGCAGTCATATTCTTATGTCTCAGTAAGTATATTAGAAGTCATGTTAAATACTAAATTTATTTTTTTTTTAAATTATTTATTTATTTATTTATTTATTTGACAGACAGAGATCACAAGCAGGCAGAGAAGCAGGCAGAGAGAGAGGAGGAAGCAGGTTCCCTGCTGAGCAGAGAGCCCGATGTGGGGCTCAATCCCAGAACCGTGGGATCATGACCTGAGCCGAAGGCAGAGGCTTAACCCACTGAGCCACCCAGGCACCCCTAAATACTAAATTTAAATACTAAAGTTAAATACTAAATAGCTTTTTCAACTCAAGCTTGATTTTTTCAAATGGCACTAGTTTAGAACAATTTTCTCTATATATCTCAGAATTATTTTATGTAATTCTTATGTTGAAAGGAAAAATAAAAGAGATAAAGTATTTGTGAGGAAGACAAGAAGACAATATAAATAAAATAACTCTTCCATGACCATAACAGAATACCATACTATGAACAAAATCTTGCTAGTTTTACAACTTTGAGACCATAACAACAGTATTTGTATGATGTGCAGAGATTATAAAATGTTTTTATATTTGCTGTCTCTCTGAACCTCACACAACTGTTTGAGATTGCAATGGCCAGTGGATGAAATAGACTGTGGAAGAAAATATGACTAACTTGCAACAATGTAGCTAGGAAGTAGCAGAGCTGGGACTCAAAAACAGTTCTGATTTTAGATCTCAGAGACTCATCACTATACTACCTTACTTCTCATGTCCCTGAAATGCGCTGAATTTATTTAAAAACATATGTAATATTATTACATAAATACCCTGAAGACTCCATAATAACAAGGTTTTAACCTGCATTTTAACAATGTTAGGATGGAAGGAATTTTGGTGACTTGGGATTTTACTTCTGCGTCTTTTACTTATGCTATAAAATACCTCTAATATCAGATGACTTCTATTACTCCACCTAAATTTTTGAGAGAGAGAATGACTCTTCAGAGCACTCCTGGATATAGTACAATTTTAAAGTTTTAAGCAATAAGCATTTGTCTGTAGTCCCAGGTTAACACATAGTAGAGTTAGAAGTTTAGTAAAGCATCAGAAAAATTTTCTTGGAAGCAAGACTATTTGGTGTTCATACTGTCACTGACAAAAGGCAATGCATTTGTTACACTCTTTTTTTTTAAAATTTCAGTGTAACAGAATTCATTGCTTATGCACTACACCCAGTGCTCCATGCAATACGTACGTGCCCTCCATAATACCCACCACCTGGTTCCCCCAACTTCCCACCCCCACCCCTTCAAAACCCTCATTGTTTTTCAGAGTCCATAGTCTCTCATGGTTCATCTCCCCTTCCAATTTCCCTCAACTCCCTTCTCCTCTCCATCTCCCCTTGTCCTCCATGCTATTTGTTATGCTCCACAAATAAGTGAAACCATATGATAATTGAATCTCTCTGCTTGACTTATTTCACTCAGCATAATCTCTTTCAGTCCCATCCATGCTGATACAAAAGTTGGGTATTCATCCTTTCTGATGGAGGCATAATACTCCGTAAGTGTATATGGACCACATCTTTTGTATCCATTTGTCTGTTGAAGGGCATCTTGGTTCTTTCCACAGTTTGGTGACTGTGCCATTGCTGCTATAAACATTGGGGTACAGATGGCCCTTCTTTTAAGAAAGGAGTAGTTTGGGGATGCCCAGGTGGCTCAATCAGTTAAGTGTCCGGCTCTTGGTTTTGGCTCAGGTCATGATCTCAGAATCCTGAGCTGAAGCTCCCCCCATCAGGCCCCCTGCTCAGTGGGAAGTCTGATTTTCTCCCTTTCTCTCTCTCCCCCTTCTTCTGCTCACACACACACTCTCTCTCTAAAGTGGATAATGAAGTCTTTAAAAAAAGAGTAATTTATAGATAGGCATATTAACATTTATTGATAGAATGAATACTGGAGTTTTCAAAGAAATTCAGCTGGAATTATCGCATAATTCCACAGAACAGTCATGTTATTCTGCAGCAGAGTTTTAGTGCCACAACAACCTTGCCAAAATGCATTTCAAAGTCACAAGATTTGAAGGTGAAAAAGAATTTATGAACACATTAAAAAGTCTTTTGAAATCAAAAGACTAGCACCATTGTATCAATAAGAGACCTTGATTATGAGAAATATTAATAAAATTTTGACCATTTACACAGAGAAGCAATTTATTTAAAGTATATTTGGTACATATACAGAAAGATTGGCTAATTAAGCTTAGGAACCAAGAAAAGCTTTAGGGTGCATCCACTAGGATTTGTGCCACTGGACATTCCTCAGTGTTGCTCAACAGTGCTACAGGATTTTGGAGTGGAGATGTTGACTATAATAGGATTCTTTATGCCACCATAATTGGTCAGAGCAGTTTCAATTGCCCTTATAAAAATTCAGTCTTGGGCAGATACACTCAGTTGACTGAGCCTAGTTCATTTGTCTTTGACTCTAGGACATGAGAAGAGGGTTATCTGTTGCCCAGATTAGATCACTTCTAAGTAAACACCTTATCTACATTTGTGAGCAAAGATTTACAGGTTTAGCCTACTTCCAAGATCCTGAACTCATGCTGCGGTGTTTGTTTAATAATAGCTAAAATCTTTTCACTTATTTATTCACCTGGAAAAGAAACCTATGATCTGAATAAATTTTATTAATGTTCTTTTGGCACTAAAATGTACTATAAAAAGTGATATCATTCTTCCACATAAACATTCTAGTTGAGAACATCGTAAAAAGTTGTTGGGTGGGGCGCCTGGTGGCTCAGTGGGTTAAAGCCTCTGCCTTAGGCTCAGGTCATGATTCCAGGGTCCTGGGATGGAGCCCCACACTGGGCTCTCTGCTTGGTGGGGAGCCTGCTTCCCCCTCTCTCTCTGCCTGTCTCTCTGCCTACTTGTGATCTCTGTCTGTCAAATAAATAAATAAATAAATCTTAAAAAAGAAAAAAGAAAAAAGAAAAAAGTTGTTGGGTAACCAGAGAGAGAAAGAGAGAGAGAAGTCTTACAATTATTTCCCAACTCCACTTTCTAATCTCTTGATTCTTTATATTGTCCAATATTTCTTTTAACTTATTATTTTTTTTTTTTACAAGTGGGTAGGACTTGATAGAATTTTCTGCATTGATTGGAGTGTTGGAAAAAGAGACAAGGAGGGTCATAGGAAACCTAAGTCAATAATAAAAAATAAAATAAAATTCAACTTATTTTAGGCTTTCTCAACTAAAGAGCTTGCTCTAGTCATGGAAAGACAAACAAACAGAAAAACAAATCCCAAAGAATTTTGGCCTAAGATGTTAAGGCACTTTCTATCTAGCAATTGTTTGCAGTTGGAAGAATGTCAATTTAAAAAGATGAAACCTTTTAGTCTCTAGTGTCAAGATTCTATAATAAACTGATATGCTTGCAATAAGGTGTTACTTGAAATTCATTCACAAATGACTTGCACAATGTACATTTACACAAATGTAAATTATTTAATATATCCTTATTTTCTGAAGTATTAAAAAATCAACACATACACACATACACACATTTCCTAAAAGACAATATTTATGATTTCTCCTCCTCACATTTACTGTGTCTGGAAGAACAGCATTTTTCAAAAATGAAAAGTTCAAGAGACACACTTAATGAAGGGGACGATAGCTCAATTAAATACAACACAGAAAAATGACTGCTTAATATAAATAAATGAAACCAGATTCCATTTGCACTTCAGACACTGGTATGAAGCATTATTTTCTGAATTGATTTTATTGAAAACTGCCAGGAGCAATTTCTCAATGAAGTATTATATTCTGACAGTATTTACTTCTCACTATATTTTCACCAAATCTTAATGGTATCAGACGTGGATCTCCTGACCTAAGAACATTTTTCTTAAGTAATCAAATATTAATATCTCTTTAAGTTACAATTTTCTAAACAATATTTAGTTACCTAAAAAGTAAAATGAGGTTAAAGTATAGTTAAGCCTTGTAAAGAGTCTGTAGAGTACCTTGGTTAGGAAAAAAGTGAACACTATTGCCTTCCTCGGTTTTAGGCAAATTGAGTGAAATTACGAGTCAATAAACAATGTACTCAATACATAAGTCTTATTCTTGAAACAAATTGAGTATTCTCTTGAGTATTTAAAAGGCTCTTTCAAGAATAACCTTCCAAAATAATACCCCTTCTTTTCTTTTATTGCTTAAGATGGGTCCTATTAGAATTTCTCCAGGTAGACACGTTCCTAGCATTTTGCACAAAAGACACCAGAACATCCTGGGGAATAAAGTAAAAAGCACGATTAAGTTGGGAGACAAAGGCTCATTAAAGAACTCATTTGAAGAAATGGCATCTCTACTCTATTACACACAAACTGCTTCTAGGCACTAAATAAGCTCCCTCTGTGTGAAAAAAAGTAAATCAGTCATGTTGATTTTGTGAACATTTATCTTTAGTTCTTTAGTGCAATTAGAGAAACTAAGAAGGCTGCCCTACTTAGGATGAAAGGCATGAAAAATGTCTCCTCTTCTCCTTTTTCATAAATTAGAATGTATTTAAGTGAAGTAGGACAAACAATCTCTTACCATGTTTTGTAGTAGTTATCTTCAGCTCTCCTTCCAAAGGAAAATTTGAGTGGTGTAAAATTTTTAATGCCACATGTGAATTCTCAGAATGTTAAACCTGTTAGTCTTTATATTAATACTACCTAAAAAGTGATCATTTTCAATATCTTACCTATTTATCAAATTAATCCTATCTTAGGGATATGGAGACATGGTGAACAAAACATGCAGGGCCTTGATAAAATGAGGAAAATAACTATTGAGGAATTTATTTACTCTGATGAGCAAAGCATATAAGTGTATGGGCAAATGACCACATTTGTTTGGTGATGTTTAATTATGGAGCCAAATATTTAGCCATGAATTTTCAGTGGTAATGATGCTCCTTTTAAATGGGAAATAAAGTAATGTAGCCAGTCATGGTTCTATGACAAGATCACAAGACAGATTCTATGTTCAGGGATAGTAATACCATTTGGAAAAAAAAATATTGTACTTTATTTTAGATTGCAAAGATAAGTTCAATTAAAATGGAAACCTAGGGGCGCCTGGGTGGCTCAGTGGGTTAAAGCCTCTGCGTTTAGCTCAGGTCGTGATCTCAGGGTCCTGGGATAGAGCCCCGTGTGGGGCTCTCTGCTCAGCAGGGAGCCTGCTTCCCCCTCCTCTCTCTCTTTCTCTCTCTGCCTGCCCCTCTGCCTACTTGTGGTCTCTGTCAAATAAATAAATAAACATTAAAAAAAAAAAATGGAAACCTAACTCAATGTCCCACCTACTCTTAGACTTGATATTTGGCTTCAAGTGAGAAACATAACAAACAAATTAGGATTGTGGTAGCACATGAAAATATGTAATGACATAAACAGTGTATTTTGTTTCTGCCAGGTAGCATTAAGTCACTACACAACAATACAGCAGAGAATTGTGTTGACAGACAGTAATGGAAAGTATCCAAATTCGGTTCTGTGTTTTTATTGCAAAAAATTTACTTTAAACAGTGAATTACTATTCCAGTGAATTATTTCCCTTGAGATTTCTCCTTTGGTGCTAAGTGTTTGAGGAAATCAACTTTTCAGAAATGAAGCCCCAAACTCACCCAGTGCTAAGATTTTGGGTCACTCTCTTAAAACAGAATGTAGGACTTTAACACTTGGAAAGAGCTATAAATTCATGGATTTGTTCTAATTTTCAGATTATGATACTGTAAATTGGCAATTCAGGGGATATTTTGCTCTTGAATTTAAATCTTTGTTAGGTGTGGTTTTGAGTTCTGTTATATTTATGTTACCATATAGAAGTTCTCCAAAATTCTTATTGAATTTTTTGAAAGTATTAGCTATGGCTTACCACCAAATGCAAAGACAAAAACAAAAACAAAACCCAGAATATTTAATCCAGGCCTGAGTCCTATGGAAAGCAAATCTAAAACAAACTGGAAAAACAGTGATCTTATTAAATAGCTGAAATGCCTGACCAATTCTATTATGATCTTTTAGGACCTACATTATAACATTAATGAAGCATATATGAAAAGGGATAGATTAAATATTTCAAATTAAAGGCATTATGTTAAAAATTAAGAGGTAAGATTTTCAAAATATGTTGGTCATTATCAAAAACATAACTGAAGGGGTGCCTGGGTGGTTCAGTGGGTTAAAGCCTCTGCCTTCAGCTCAGGTCATGGTCTTAGGGTCTTAAGGGTCTCAGGGTCTGTGCTCATTCGGGAACCTGCTTTCCCCTCTCCCTCTGCCTGTCTCTCTGCCTACTTGTGATCTCTGTCTGTGAAATAAGTAAATAAAATCTTAAAAAAAATATAACTGGGGGCGCCTGGGTGGCTCAGTGGGTTGGGCCGCTGCCTTCAGCTCGGGTCATGGTCCCAGGGTCCTGGGATCGAGCCCCGCATCGGGCTCTCTGCTCAGCCACGAGCCTGCTTCCTCCTCTCTCTCTGCCTGCTTGTGATCTCTCTCTGTCGAATAAATAAATAAAATCTTTAAAAAAAAATAATAACTGAAGTCCATAAAGTGCCACATTAAAACAGGATTGCTTTCAGTGTCTGACACAAAGTAAATGCCACTGATAACTGTCAAATGGTTTTTTGCATTTGATGTTGTATTTGATGATGATGTATTTGATGTTGCTATAAAATACTAAGTATGTACAGTAGAGTCTAGAATTCCAACCCACAAAAGATTGGGGGGAAAAAAGCTCTAGTCTGGTGAATCGAAAAGGTGGAATATTTGGCAGAAAAATCAAAGCTCCTCAGAGAGCTCAACAAATATTTAAGGAGCATATGTCATGAATCTAGGATTTGATTATGAATGATAGAGATTAAAAAGGGGTAAATGGTGTGGCTCTTACTGTGGTTCTATTTGTAGCTGAGCCAGTTTCCATGAACACAGTTACCTTCCAGATGGAATCCTCTGGGACTGACCAATAATGAAATCGTCACTGGCATTATGGAAAGAGCAGAGACATAAATAGCAGATCGTCTGAATGTGACTCTGTTTCTTAGGTTGATTCATCATTCGGAACTCCTCTTTCTTAACTGTGGAATGTGGACAATAATGTCATACTGCAGTGTTATTTAAAATTAGGCAATAAATTATGAACAAATGGTCTGTACCTATAGTAATCACCCCCAAACCACTGTGGATGGAGTTTTGAATAAGTAAGGAACTTCAGAAGATTTTGGAGGTAATGGAAAACGGCGGACACCACTGACTGCTGCAGAATGAAATGAAATGTAAAGAACCATATGATATCCTTCCATACATTTGATGCTATATATAAACATTAGTCTTCAAAAAAAACAAAAACAAAAACAGGATACTTAAAAAGTAATTTTTACCATGATCCTACTGTTAGAGATAGTTACTTTTCATCCATCCCCAGAAGGTAGTCACTTCTTGTCTCCTTCACTGCAGGAGATGTTGTTACAAATCCCTAAAAGGAGGCTAATAAGGAATAAAAGCCACTCATTTTATTCTTTATCACTAAAAACAAAAGATTACTAAGAAGAGATGTGTGGAAATGAAGGACTGTGTGCAGAATGGGGCAAGGGGCACATTGGTTGTACGAAACTAAGTATATCATCTATTCCTGCAGAACAAATAATTCCAATACTCACACTTACTACCTCACACTTCTTGTGGGTCAGGAATCTAGGAACAAGCTTAACTAGGTGATCTGCTTCATGGTCTTTCACAAAACTACAATCAAGGTGTTAGCGCAGGGTCTGAAGTCACGTCAGAAGGCACAGCGGAAGAAGGACCCTCTTCCAAACTCATTCAGGTGTTATTGATACCATTCAGTTTCCCATGTGTGCTGTGGCCCCAAGAGCCTCATCTTCTCCCTGACTGTTGTCAGGGAGACCAGTTCTGGTAAACCAGCCTCTCACACAGCTTGTGTCGTGAAACCATGCAAGGAAAGAAGGCAATGGTGAGAGTCCAGAGAAATCTAAGTCACTGTCTTTTGTAAGCTTGAGTTTCCAAAATAAATTTCAGTTGGTCATATTGCATAATTATTTTTCCTATATTCCTGGATAAGGTTTTCTAGTATTTGCTGAGAATATTGCTTTTATATTAATAAGCTATATGGGTCTGTAGTGTTCATGTTTAAGGATCTGTGTCTGGCTTTGGAATCAGCATAATGCAAGATGAGTGGGGATGTGTTCCCTTCGATTTCTGTTTTTCAGAAGACTTAGTGAAGAATTAGTGATAGTTCTTAAACTTTTGGTAGTATCCACCAGTGGAGCCATTTGGTTTTGGGATTATCTTTGTGAGAAAGTTTTTGGCTAATAATTCAGTCTCCTTGCTTGTTATTGGTCTATTCAGATTTTCTATTTATTCTTTTTTATTTTTTAAAAGATTATTTATTTGTTTATTTGACAGAGATCACAAGCAGATAGACAGAGAGAGAGGAGGAAGCAGGTTCCCTGCAAAGCAGAGAGCCCGATGCAGGGCTCAATCCCAGGACCCTGAGATCATGACCTGAGCCGAAGGCAGAGGCTTAACCCACTGAGCCACCCAGGCACCCCCAGATTTTCTATTTATTCTTGAGTCATTTTCAGTAGTTTGTGTCTTTTAAGAAATTTATCCACTTTACCTGGGTTTTCCAATTTGTTGACCTACAGTTATTATCCTTTGTATTTCCATAATATTAGAACGAATACCTCCTTTTTTCATTTCTAGTTTCAGTATTTTGAGTCTTCTACCTTTTTTCTTCCTATGTCTAGCTAAATTTATTGATTTTGTTAATCTTTTAAAAAACCTACTTATGTTTTTATTTATTTTTTTTCTACTTTATATTTCATTTTTTCCATTCTAATCTTTATTGTTTCCTTACTTCTTTGTATTTACTTTCACATCTCCATTTCTTTCTTTTTTTTTAAGATTTTATTTATTTGTTTGAGAGAGAGAGAGAGAACATGAGTGGAGAAAGGTCAGCGGGAGAAGCAGACTTCCTGCCAAGTAGGGAGCCCGATGTAGGACTTGATCCTGAGACTCCAGGATTGCAACCTGCGCTGAAGGCAGTCGCTTAACCAACTGAGCTACCCAGAAGCCTTCACATCTCCAGTTTCTTAAGGTAGAAGATTATATTATTGGTTTGATATCATCTTTTTAATACAGGTGTTTACATTTATCAATTTTTCTTTATGCAGTGCATGCCATAAATTTTGTTTTTCTCTTTATTTCTATTCATTTCAAAGTATTTCCTAATTTCTCTGTGATTTGTTCTTTGACCTATTGATTAAATCAAACTGTTCTACTCCTACTGTCTGTTAAGGTACTTTTTTTCACCCTGAGTGATGGCTGTTAGTTTTCTAAGGTACCACGGATTGGGAAGTAGGGGATGAGAATATGGTAATTTAAAGTGTCACAAAATTTTCTGTTCTTACTAAGATTTGGGCATTTACTTAAATATCTGTGGATTGGTGCAGGCTTTTGGTTCATTTCGCAGAGTTTTGAAAAAGTTGATTCTGACAATCATTGCCAGTTTCTCTTTGCTTTTGTGAAGGAGAGAATTTTTAGAGGTTCTTACTCTGTCATTCCTGATCACATCTCAGTAAGTTTATTTTAAGTAAACTTACCTTCTACGTCTAATGTGCATCATTATTTTATATTGCCATGCTTTTATGCATTTTATTTGGTTATTCATTCTTGAAAGAGGGCAATTTTATTCTTACCTACTAAAATAAAATACAGGAATATTAAAAAGTAAGCTGCCTTACTTTTTTTCTTGGTGTTTTTAACATTGTAAGGTAAAATGTTAAGCTGGCTGTCTGGATGAATTCATTTTAAATTATCATTTCAGTCGATTTCCTGACTCAGTGGTTGTGAGTTATAGGTTGTAGGACTGGGTGGTATTGAGCGTTTTACAACCTCATGAAGGGAATACTGTTTTTTTTTTTAATGCCTATTTTATAAAAATAACTATATTTCCAGATGAAGAAATAGTAGGAAGAGAAACCTAGAAACCTTGTTTTACATGTGTGAAAATCTCTGTATTATGTAGCTTAATAGAATGCAGCATAATTCTAGTATTTGTTTTTGTATTTAATCTTTTGAAATATGTTGTTTCTGGTTGAGATATTATGAAGAATATCTTCTTTAAAAAGATACTTAAGTACAGGAAGAAATATTTTAATAGACTTTTTTTTGAAATTTAAAAAATTTTTTAAAATTTCTTTTCAGTGTACCAGAATTCATTGTTTATGCACCACACCCAGTGCTCCATGCAATCCGTGCCCTCCATAATACCCACCACCTGGCTCACCCAACCTCCCACCCCTGCCCCCAAAACCCTCAGGTTGTTTTTCAGAGTCCATAGTCTCTCATGGTTCATCTCCCCTTCCAATTTCCCTCAACTCCCTTCTCTCCATCTCCTCATGTCCTCCATGTTATTTGTTATGCTCCACAAATAAGTGAAACCATATGATAATTGACTCTCTCTGCTTGACTTATTAAATAGACTTTTTAATTCACTTTGCTTATTCTTATTTGATACTAGAACAAAACCATACATGGGGCACCTGAGTGGCTCAGTCAGTTAAGCATCTGTCTTCGGCTCAGTTCATGACCCCAGGGTCCTGGGCTTGAGCCCCACATGGTGCAACCTGCTCAGTGTGGAGACTGCTTCTCCCTCTTCTCTCTCTAAAATAAATAAATAAAATCTTTAAAAAAACCCACAAAATTATACATGTGTAGTTTCTTAAATGCTAATTGTAATGTGAACAGGCAAACACGTCAATATATTTTTGGTGTTCCTTTACATTAAAATATACTGGGTTATCCTGAATTGTGAATGGTAATTTTTACCCAAGTATGATCTGTGACATCCTGCACTGGACATTTAGCAAGTATTGGTTCACAGAGTTATGTATCTTCTAAATATTGGTTTATTTCATTACATAATATATTTTTTAAAGCCCCCCAAAATAACTACCCATCTCATCAGAAGAATCTTTAAATATTGGGAAGCTCTCAAACTAAAGTTGATTTATACAAGTGACAGTTGCACTTTGTTTTCAAGAAAATGTGTGCCAGATATGCAATTTGAATGACCATAATAATTTTGTTATAGTGTTTTTTTTCAAGTAAAAATGTTTTTCTATGAGAAAAAGTGGCTGTGTCCGCTTGTAACTTAAAGTATCCTGCAAGTATTTTCTGGAAGCAATCATCATACAAACAATGTATGTAGAAGTGTTTAATATATATTTCCCATTTTATCACACAGAATAATAAAAAATGTGTGCTTCAGTGTTGAGATTAACAAAATCATTAATATTTTATTGATAAATATCACACAGATATCCTTAAGTGAAATTGGCATTTTTTTTAAATTTTTTATTTTTTATAAACATATATTTTTATCCCCAGGGGTACAGGTCTGTGAATCACCAGGTTTACACACTTCACAGCACTCACCAAAGCACATACCCCCCCCCAATGTCCATAATCCCACCCCCTTCTCCCAAACCCCCTCCCCCCAGCAACCCTCAGTTTGTTTTGTGAGATTAAGAGTCACTTATGGTTTGTCTCCCTCCCAATCCCATCTTGTTTCATTGATTCTTCTCCTACCCACTTAAGCCCCCATGTTGCATCACCACTTCCTCATATCAGGGAGATCATATGATAGTTGTCTTTCTCTGCTTGACTTATTTCGCTAAGCATGATACGCTCTAGTTCCATCCATGTTGTCGCAAATGGCAAGATTTCATTTCTTTTGATGGCTGCATAGTATTCCATTGTGTATATATACCACATCTTCTTGATCCATTCATCTGTTGATGGACATCTAGGTTCTTTCCATAGTTTGGCTATTGTGGACATTGCTGCTATAAACATTCGGGTGCACGTGCCCCTTTGGACCACTACGTTTGTATCTTTAGGGTAAATACCCAGTAGTGCAATTGCTGGGTCATAGGGCAGTTCTATTTTCAACATTTTGAGGAACCTCCATGCTGTTTTCCAGAGTGGCTACACCAGCTTGCATTCCCACCAACAGTGTAGGAGGGTTCCCCTTTCTCCGCATCCTAGCCAGCACCTGTCATTTCCTGACTTGTTGATTTTAGCCATTCTGACTGGTGTGAGGTGTACTCATGAAAGAAATTGAGGAAGACACAAAGAAATGGAAAAATGTTCCATGCTCCTGGATTGGAAGAATAAATATTGTGAAAATGTCTATGCTACCTAAAGCAATCTACACATTTAATGCAATTCCAATCAAAGTACCATCTATCTTTTTCAAAGAAATGGAACAAATAATTCTAAAATTTATATGGAACCAGAAAAGACCTCGAATAGCCAAAGGGATATTAAAAAAGAAAGCCAACGTTTGTGGCATCACAATTCCGGACTTCAAGCTCTATTACAAAGCTGTCATCATCAAGACAGCATGGTACTGGCACAAAAACAGACACATAGATCAATGGAACAGAATAGAGAGCCCAGAAATAGACCCTCAACTCTACAGTCAACTAATCTTCGACAAAGCAGGAAAGAATGTCCAATGGAAAAAAGACAGCCTCTTCAATAAATGGTGCTGGGAAAACTGGACAGCCACATGCAGAAAAATGAAATTGGACCATTTCCTTACACCACACACAAAAATAGACTCAAAATGGATGAAGGACCTCAATGTGCGAAAGGAATCCATCAAAATCCTTGAGGAGAACACAGGCAGCAACCTCTTCGACCTCAGCCGCAGCAACATCTTCCTAGGAACAACGCCAAAGGCAAGGGAAGCAAGGGCAAAAATGAACTATTGGGATTTCATCAAGATCAAAAGCTTTTGCACAGCAAAGGAAACAGTTAACAAAATAAAATCAAAAAACAACTGACAGACTGGAAGAAGATATTTGCAAACGACATATCAGATAAAGGACTAGTGTCCAGAATCTATAAAGAACTTAGCAAACTCAACACCCAAAGAACAAATAATCCAATCGAGAAATGGGCAGAGGACATGAACAGACATTTCTGCAAAGAAGACATCCAGATGGCCAACAGACACATGAAAAAGTGCTCCATATCACTCGGCATCAAGGAAATACAAATCAAAACCACAATGAAATTGGCATTTTTTCATTTTATTTCGTTTATTAGTTTTGGGGAGTATGTGAAGGTAAAGAATACAACAGTTTGTTGCTACAAGCTTGATTTGTAAGAAGGCTTCAGCAGTTTTATCCACTATTTCTTTGCATCATCAGTGCAAATTTCAATACATTGGAAAGGACAAATACAGGCCTATCTTGGAGATACTGTGAGGTTGGTTCCAGACCCACAATAAAGTGAATAATGCAATAAAGTGAGTCAAATGATTTTTTTTTGTTTCTTAGTGTACATAAAATTTTTTTATTCTACACTATAGTTTATTAAGATGCCATTATTAAAAAGTACATTATTGCTAAAAAATGCTAACCATCAACTGAGCTTTAAGTGAGTCATAATTTTCTTGCTGGGGGAGGTTCTTGTCTCAAAGTTGACTGAAGAGGATGGTGGTTGCTGGAGGTTGAGGTGGTTGTGGTAATTTCTTAAGATAAGACAACAATGAAGTTTACCCCATAATTTGACCCTTTCTTTCTTAAACAATTTATCTGTATCTTAGGATGCAGTTTGATAGCATTTTACCCACAGTAGAACTTTTTTCAAAGTTGGACTCAATCTTCACAAACCCTAATGCTGCTTTATCAAGTAAGCTTATGTAATATTCTAAATCCTTTGCTGAAATTTTAAGTCTTTCTAGCATCTTCACCAGAAGTAGATTCCATCTCAAAAAATCACTTTCTCTGTTTCTCCATAAGAGTCAAATCCTTACCCATTCAAGTTTTTTTTTTTTTAAGATTTTATTTATTTATTTGAGAGAGAGAGTGCACAAACCATGGGGATGGGCCAAGCGAGTGGGAGAAGCAGACTCCCTGCTAAGCAGGGGGACGGATGTGGGGCTCGATCCCACAACCCTGGGATCATGACCTGAGCTGAAGGTAGACACTTAGCTGACTGAGCTACCCATGTGTCCCTATCCATTCAAGTTTTATCACGAGTTTGCAGCAATTCACATATCTTCAGGCTCCACTTATAATTTGAGTTCTCTTGCTCTGTCTACCACATCTGCAGTTACTACCTCTGCGGAAGTCTTGAACCCCTCAAAGTCATCCATGAGGTGTGGAATCAACTTTTTCCCAATTCCTGTTAATGTGGATATTTTGACTTCTTCCCATGAATCAAAAACATTCTTAATGGCATCTGGAATGTTGAGTTCTTCCTAGAAAGTTTTTAATTTACTTTGCCCAGATCCATCAGAAGAATCACTATGTAATGCCAGCTATAGCCTTATTAAGTCTATTTCTTAAATAATAAGACTTAAAATACAAAATTGTTCCTTGATCTATGGACTTCAGAATGAATGTTGCGTTAGCAGGCATGAAAACAACACTTATCTCATTGTACATCTCCTTCAGAGCTCTTGAGTAACCAGAGGGATTGTCAATGGACAGTAATATTTTCAAAGGAAACTTCTTTTTTCTGAGCAGCATTTCTCAATAGTGGGCTTAAAATATTGAGTAAGTCTTGTTATAAAAACAAGTGTGTCATCATTTAGGCTTTGTCTTTCCATTTGTAAAGCACACAGATAATGCATAATTGTTAGCCCTAGAATTTTTGGAGTTCTGGATTAGGCTTTGGTTTAAGAGAATTCTGTGGCTAATTTTCTATTCATACCACTCAGCCTTTCTCCATATCAGCAAGAAGGCTGCTTTACTTTTTTACCATTCATGTGTTTATTGGGATAATGTTTTTATTTCTTCAAGAACTTTTCCTCTGTAGTCACAACTTGGGCTAACTGATGCAAGAACAGTCAGCTTTCAGCCAGTTTTGGCTTTCAACATTCCTTCCTCACTAAGCTTAATTATTTCTAGCTTTTCATAAAGTGATAGATGTGAGATGTTTTTTCTTTTCCTTGAACACGTAGAGGCCATTGTAGGCTTATTCACTGGCTAAACGTCAATATCGTTGTGTCTTAGGGAATAGGGAGGGTCAGGAAAGGAGGAGAGATTGGGAACTGCTGGTTGGTGGAGCAGTCAGAACACACACAACATGCATCAAAATTTGCTGTCTTATGTGGGTTCACTCATGACATTCCCAAGCAATTACCACAGTAACATCAAAGATCACAGATCACAGATCACCATGAAAATATAATAATAAAAAAGCTTGAAATGCTTTGAGAATTATCAAAATGTTATGTATAGACATGAAGTGAGCAACTGCTGTTGGAAAAATGACACTGATAGATTTGCTAGATGCAGGCTTGCCGCAAACTTTCAATGTGTAAAAAAGCAATATCTGCAAAGTACAATAAAGCAAAATGCAATAAAATGAGGCATGTCTATTTTTTTGCTATTATTACAAAAAAAGTTTTGAGATCATAGATCCTCTGAACATGTCTCAGGTTGGCTTTTCATTTTGTTGATTGTTTCCCTTTCTGTGCGGAAGCTTTTTAGTTGGATGCAGTCCCTCTTGTCTACTTTTGCTTTTGTTGCCTGTACTTTTTGTGTTATATCCAAGAAACCATTGCCAAGACCAGTGACAAGAGGCTTTTCCTGTATGTTTTCTTCTAGGAGATTTATGGTATCAGGTCTTAGATTTAAGTCTGTAATCCATTTTTATTTAATTTTTGTGTATAGTATAAGGTAAAGGTTCAATTGGGAAAAGAAACTGAATAGATATTTCTTCAAAGAGATAAAAATAGTTAACAGGGTTATGAAAATGTGATCAATGTCACTAATCACCATGAAATCAAAATAAAACTACAATGAGACATCACCTACACTTACAAGAATGGCTATTTTTTTTTTAAGATTTTATTTATTTATTTGAGAGAGACAGAGATAGTGACAGAGAGCACAAGTGGGGAGGAGAGGGAGAAGCAGGGAGCTCGACATGGGACTCAATCTCAGGACCCTGGGATCATGACCTGAACTGAAGGCAGACTCTTAACCAACTAAGCTACCCAGGCACCCTAAGAATGGCTATTATTTAAAGAAGACAAAATGTTGGTAAAGATGTAGGGAAAAGAGAATCCTTGTGTACTGTTGGTGAGAATGTAAACTGGTGCTACCACTATGGAAAGCAGTATGGAGGCTCCTAAAAAAATTAAAAATACAACTACCGTACAATTCAGCAACTCCACTTCTGCTTGAATCAAAAGGAACTGAGATAGGAATCTTAAAGAGATCTCTGCACTGCCACATTCATTTCAGCATTATTTATGATAGCCAAGATACGGAAATAATCTAAATGTCCACCAACAGACAAATAGATAAATAAAATATGGTATATACATAGAATGAAGTATTATTCAGCCTTAAAAGAGAAAGAAACCCTGCCATTGTGACAACATGGATGAACCTGAAGGTATTAAGCTAAGTGAAATGAGCTAGACACAGGACAGATAATACATGATACTACTTATATAAGAAATATAAAATAGGGGGTGCCTGGGTGGCTCAGTGGGTTAAAGCCTCTGCCTACATACAGCTCAGATCATGATCTCAGGGTCCTGGGATTGAGCCCCGCATTGGGCTCTCTGCTCAGCAGGGAGCCTGCTTCCTCCTCTCTCTCTGCCTGCCTCTCTGCCTACTTGTGATTTCTGTCTGTCAAATAAATAAATAAAACTTTAAAATAAAAAAAGAAATATAAAATAGTCAAACTCATAGAATCAGAGGGTAGGATAGCAATTGCCAGGATCTGAGGAGACAGTAAAATGGAGAGGTATTATTTAAAGGGTACAAAGTTTTAGCTGTACAAGGTAAATAAGTAGAGTTCTACTGTACATTCTAATGCTTATAATTAGCAATAGTGTGTTGTCTGATGAAAAACTGCCCTCTTAGATTTTAAGTTAAGTGTTCTTATCACAAGAAATAATAAAGGAAACAGGAGGAATCTTTTGGAAGTAAGAAATATGTTTATGACATCTAGTTGTATACATTAAAATTGATAGTCTTTTGTATGTCAATCATTCCCTCAATAAGTTGGCCTAAAAAATATGTCTCAGTTGGGGCGCCTGGGTGGCTCAGTGGGTTAAGCCTCTGCCTTCGGCTCAGGTCATGATCCCAGGGTCCTGGGATCAAGCCCCACATCGGGCTCTCTGCTGAGCAGGGAGCCTGCTTCCGTTCCTCTCTCTCTGCCTTCCTCTCTGCCTGCTTGTGATCTCTGTCTGTCGAATAAATAAATAAAATCTTTAAAAAAAAAAATGTCTCAGGGAATGGAAAATGATTACTTAAATGAGAGAACAGTAGAAGAATCTGCCTTCTCTAATATATTAGATCAAGTACTTATAGGTAGAATACTATATCTAGATGGTACATTGGTCATATTTGGGTCAGCTCATTTTATTCCTACTTTTATAATTACAGAGCAGTCGAATTAAACATATATTACTGAAAGACAGTCATTGAAATGACTAAAAAAGGAAATACAAATATTTCTCTTAGAAGAAATTCAAAAGGATCCACCTGAATAAAGATTAATATTTAAAGTCTCTGAGCATCAGAGAGAAGATATCAAAATTGGTTTAATCTGTGTTCTAACAGGCAGGATTTTTTTTTTAAGATTTTATTTATTTATTGGACACAGAGAGAGATCACAAGTAGGCAGAGATAACAGGCAGGATTTTGTGTGTGTATATAAAGAGTTGGCTTCAGGACAAGTGATACTGTAAAATCCCTAATCACTTCTGGTCAGAGCCATTTCACAAGGGACTGAAGAGGGTAAAGTAACACTACTTGAAAAACTAATGATGTATCAAATGTCGGCTAATTGAACATTAAAAAAAAAAAAAAAGAAGGAAGAAGAAGAAGCCAAAGGGAAAAGTACAAGTTAGAGCAAGTGTCTCCTAGTAAAAGACACAAAGAACAAGTAGAAACAAAATAACACTGAATAGATGGTGTTATACCAACCAACATTTATAAATACCAAAATTTATTTGGTAAATTAATAACTTAATACTTTAGGACAGCTCAAGGAATTTTGCCATGCTGGTAAAGCCACAACTCTATACTTATTCTGTCAATTAGTCCCTATTGACCTCAAAGTACCTACCAGGTTCAAACATCTTATGAAGGGTTTATCATTCCGCAATGCTGTCATAAATTCAGGTTGATGACAAGGACATTAAAGGTCAACTTGTTCAACCCCCGGATTTTATAGATAAAGAAAATGAGGTCCTTGGAGATTAAGTAGCTCAACGTATTTCAAATCAGGACTAGAACTCAGGTATCTTTATTATTTGATACAGAAGCTTTAGTTGTGTATCATCCAAGACTCCCCAAGTGGAAAGTATTTCTAATCTATTTAAACAGAATTTTTTAAATGGTGAAAATTTTACAAAATGACATTTTTACTGCACCTGACTCAACGATGTCAAAAGCTGATGGACTGTGAGAATATTAAGTTAATTAACAGGGAAGACTTTGGATTATGTTGAATGACTTACACTGTCATAACATAAATAAGTTTGTATTTTTTGAACTGAAATCAAGAGTATTTACTCTTTTTTTTTTTTTGACCAGTCTTTTAATCCAATAAAAATAAATATACTTCTATTTCCAGAGTTGGATTCTGGAGCTATTCTACTAGGGTTTGAAAACTGATTCTACCACATACCAGATATGTAGTCTCGGGTAAGGCATTTAATTAATTAGTATCTCACCTACCACGTCTCTAAAATGGGACTAATGATAGGTTGTGAAGGATAAATGAGTTAATATATGTTAAAGATTTAGTAGAGTGTCTAGTACATAATTATCACTATAAAATTAACAGCTATTTTTAAATTGTAAGCATTGCTATTATTATATTTCATGCATTTTCTTTGAGAGAAAATAACATGCTTTTAAGGTGCCCCTTAAGTTCCATATCATTTAATCCAGGCTAGGATGATCCAAATATGCACAAATTAGTATTCCAACGGGTCTCTTTCAGAATGTTCTATAATTTCTCTGTGAATCTATTTCAGAAATCAAAACATGATAAATACCCACTGGGAAGAATATGATAGGAATGTATGACACATATGAATGGAGTGGAAATTTATTTTATTTTATTTTATTGGTATGGCATATTGTTATCCATTTTGTAAGTTTTTACACTCAGTATTCAACTTAAGGGTTGGTCTTTATGAAACCAAGTAGGTCTGTGCTCTGTAAACTAATATTTGTATTTAAAGATATAGTTAATGTACAAATGTTGACAAGACTAGAAAATTTTCAGTTGTTTAAATTTAAGCTATATATTGACAATATTTACATAAAGACCTCTAATCTATAGCAAAAATTCTAGATTACTATGCTAGCTTGTTACTTTTTCAATATATTCATGCTACCTATAAATTTTATTTTTTAGTAATATAATTATTTGAACAGACATCTTATTTTCCCCAGTCCAGAAAACCTCAGTGAATTATCCAGAGAATTATAAAATTAGAAGAAATATCTCTTATTGTAATAAACCAAGAAAAATAAAAGACATATCATAGTCTGTTTTTTTTCCCCCTCAGATACAATTTAGACCATAGAGTCCTAGAGAATAGTACCAAATATTCTACTAGGGAAAAATTAATACCTCACAAATATTTAAGAATCCAGATGCAATAATTAAAAATTATATGTTAGAACAATAACGACATAAGTAGCTCTATAATGTACATAAGAAGTGGAACACTTCTAGGTATTGCCACAAACAACATTTTAGCACAAAGGAAAAAAATTGGATTTACAAATGTGTCATATTCATGTTTCTCATGGTCCCTTAGCTTCAACAATAGCTCAACCAACCTATCTTTGAACTGTTCTGCTTTCAAGATGATTGAATCTTTGATTCATAACTTTGGAACCTTTTACATTTTCCAAGAGTAGTTCCAAGATGGAGAATTTGGATACATTTACTTAATGTTTAGCTTTGATAGAAAATGGCATAATGCAGAACATAGTCCAAGTTTACTACAAAGAGGCTTTTATTTCTTTAGGTGATGAAACTGCAGTTGACTCTTGAATATCATAGGTGTGAACTGCATGGGTTTACTTATTATATTCAGATTTTATAAAATAAATATATTAGAAAACTTTTTGAAGATTTGTGACAATTTGAGAGCTTGTTTGGAGGTTCTAGCAGGGAAGCGCAGCTACTCGTATACCCTTGACTTAAGAACGGTCCTCTCCTCTATGGGAGAAGGTGGTCCTCTTCGACCGAATGCGCAGCTTCCGGAGGACGCACATGGAGCGGTGAGGGAGGAAGGGGACACCCGCGTAGCCAGCCAGATCAGCCGAATCAACCCTGGCGATGAATGGGGTGACAGATGTCGCAGCCAGGTCGCCCTCACATTCAAAGATTGTGACAATTTGAAAAAAAAAAAAAAAAAAACCTCACAGATGAACTGTGTGTCCTTGAAATATTGAAGACATTATGGAAAAGTGAGATATGTCATGAATGTATAAAATACATGTAGATATTAGTCTATTTTATCATTTACTAACACAAAATATGTATAAATCTATTCTAAAAAGTTAAAATTTGTAGGGTACCCGGGTGACTCAGTCGGTTAAGCTTCTGTCTTCTGCTCAGGTCATGGTCTCAAGGTCCTGGATTGAGTCCCACATTGGACTCCCTGCTCAGTGGAGAGTTTGCTTCTAGTTTTCCCTCTGACACTTCCCTCTGTTCCTGTTTTCTCTCTCTCTCTCTCTCTCTCTTTTTTAAAGATTTTATTTATTTATTTGACAGAGAGAAATTACAAGTACACTGAGAGGCAGGCAGAGAGAGAGAAGGAAGCAGGCTCCCTGCTGAGCAGAGAGCCTGATGCAGGACTCGATCCCAGGACCCTGAGCCAAAGGCAGCGGCTTAACCCACTGAGCCACTCAGGCGCCCTTCTCTCTCTTTCTAACACACTCGCTTTCTCTCTCTAAATAAATAAAATCTTAAAAAAAAATTAAAATTTGTCAAAACTTATACACACTAACACATACCATTTTTAGCCTAGAGAAAGGTAAAAAGGAAAAAACAAAAGATGCAGTGTTAAATCATAACTACATAAAACTAACTGTAGTAATACCGTATTACTGTAATAACTTCATATCCACTCCCTGTTGCTATTGCAGTGAGCTTAAGTGTTGGAAGATTTGGTCTAAAATGCCATGTGATTCTAGTTATCTTCACACGAGCAGTTTGTCTCTGGTAAATTGCGCATCAAAATAGAAGGGATCTCTTGTGGTTCTCATGTATTTTTCATCATGTTTAGCACAATATCATAAACCTTGAGTAACACCCCGGGGTTCATGTGAAGTCCTACTGCTGGTGCTGCAGGAACTCCAAAGAAGCAGCAGAGAAGAGTCATGACATTTCGAGAAAAAAATGGAATTGTTTGGTAGACCATAAATTGAGGTCAGGGGTTATGATTGCACACCATTTCAAGATAAATAAATCCAGCACAAGGACAATTGTAAAAAAAAAAAAATCACAAAGCTAGTGCTTAAACTACACCAGTAGACATGACTATGTTGTACATTTAAAAAAATGTTTTAAAGATTTATTTATTTAGAGAGCATGTGTGCACGCACAAGTGGGGGAAAGACGGAGTGGAAGAGAGAAACTCAAGTGCACTCTGATTTGAGTTTTAAAAGATATTATTTTTTTATTTGGCAGAGACGGGTGGGGGGAGAGAGCATGAGCAGGAGGGAGCAGCAGAGGGGGAGAAGCAGGCTCCCCGACAAGCAGGGAGCCTGATGTTGGGCTCTATGTGGGGCTCCATCCCAGGACCTATGGATCATGATCTGAGTCAAAGGCAGATGCTTAACCAACTGAGCCATGCAGGTACCCCAACAGTATTACACTTTTTGCAACATATCTTTTATCTTATACTGAAAATGCAGCTTTTATGTGAGTGCAGTATTTCTATAAGAAAGAAATACCTATAGACCCTAATGTAATTCAAGAAAAAGTCAAATCATTACATGGCAACTTAAAGTGAAAGTAAGTTGAATGATCTAAAGCTGGAGAATCTGATGCCAGTAAAGGATGGTTTGATAATTTTAGAAAAGAGTTTGGCATAAAAAAATGTCAAGATAATAGAAGAAGCAACTTTTGCCCACCAAGAGACAGCATATGAGTTCCCAGACACCTTTAAGAAAATTATTGATGAGAAAGGATATCTGCCAAACAGGTTTTTCATGCAGAAGAAAGTGTCCTATTCTGAAAAAAAAAAAAAAAAAAAAGCCACAAATGTCATTTATTAGTAAGGAAGAAAAGCAAACACCAGGATGTAAGGCATGAAGAAACAGGCTAACTCTACTCTTTTGTGCAAATATCGTTGGGTTTATGATCAGGATTGCCTTTATTTATGAGACTCTTAACTGCTGAGCCTTGAAGGAAAAGGATAACCCCCAGATATCAGTCTTTTTATTGTACAAGAATCCCCCCCCCCTTTTTTTTTCTGGATTGGTTGCATTGATGCTTTGTCCCTGAAGTCGGGAAGTAAATCAGCAGTTAGTGACTGGCTCTTAAAGTTCTCTGGATATTGGACAATGCCCTTGGTCTCCGACTGCACCATGAGTTCAACAGTGAAGCCATCAAAATGGTCTACTTGCCCCCAGATGCAATGTATCTAATTCAGGATCTGGATCAGTGGGTCAAAAGGATCTTTAAAACTCTTTATAGTGGTACTCTATGGAAAGGAGTGTAAATACTATGGAAGAGAACTTCCTTTAGGAGAGCATCATGTAAGTCTGGAAGAGTAACACCATTGAAGATTCCATCATTGTTAAAAAAAAAAAAAGCTGTCAAAATGACTAAACATGAACAGTAAATTCCTGCTGGACAAAACTGTCCAGATGTTGTGCATGACTTCAAATGATTTACAGCAGAGCCAAAAAAGGGAATGATGAAAGAGATTGTGGATATAGCAAAGAGGTGGGCATGAAGGGTTTTGAGAGATGGATCTTGCAGAACTTAAGAGTTAATAGACACTATGTTAGAGGAGTTAACAGATGACTTGATGGAGATGAGTGCTTCCAAAGGAGACAATGAGGAAGAAAGTGTAGAATAAGCAGGGTCAGAAAATAAATGGATAAGAGATATTCTGGTAGAAGGGTTCCAATTATTCAAGATGACTCCTGACTTCTTTAACAACGTGGGCCCTTATAATATGGATACTGAAATTAAAGCTAATGGTGGAAGAGCAAAAAAGATCAGACAGAAATTAGGATGCATTTCCATAAAGTTACACTGAGCCTTCCTGCCTCTCTTGCCTGCCCTTCCACCCTTCCACCTTTTCTGCCTCTGCCACTTGAGACAGCAAGACCAGTCCTTCCTCTTCCTCAGCCTACTCAATGTGAAGACTATAGGGATGAAGACCTCTATGAAGATCCACTTCTATTTAAGGAATGATGAATTATCATCATACTGTGTAGTTAATAAACTTAACTGTTGTGTGGTGTGTATGTGTCTTCTGAAAATCTAATAATTATGGCAAAAACGACATGAATTGTTTTTGTATTACTATCATCTTCATTGTTGCCTAAGAATTCATTGTGTAGAACATCATGAGCAAGACCTGTATGCAAGTGCATAGCCTGTCCTTACATAGGCATAAGGTGAGTGATATTTCATATAAAATTAATGATGTGTTAGTTTTTTGCTGTTTTATAACTTTGCTTCCAAATAAAATACATTACCATACTATATGCCTCTTTCTCTTGTAATTGGAGGAACTGGATATCACTCTATCATCACAAGTAAGGGATTCTTTTATTAAAATGTAATAATGGGGCATCTGAGTGGCTCAGTCCATTGAATGTCTGTCTTTGGTCATGATCTCAGGGTCCTCAGATCAAGCCGTGAGTTGGGCTCCTGCTCAGTGAGATTCTTCCCTCTTCTCCCTCACCTTCTTCTTTTCCCCAACTCGTGCTTTCACTCTCTCAAATAAATAAATAGATAGATAAGTAGATAAATCTTTTAAAAAGGGAACATTGTTTCCAATATTGTACTACAAATATGACTGTAATACTCTATTCCATAAAAATTTTATAACAATTTATGCATTAGTGTATATAGGATAGGCTTCTGTGAGGCAATCAAATTGCTTACAATAAGCTACCACAATGATGCCCAAGTGACTCAGTCAATTAAGCATCTGCCTTCAGCTCAGGTCATGATCCCAGGGTCCTGGGATTGAGTCCGCACCCTACTCCCTGCTCAGTGGGGAGTCTGCTTCTCCCTCGTCTGACTCTCCCTCTCTCTGACAAATAAATAAATAAATAAAATGTTTAAAAAAAAAAGGTACCATGAACCAAGCATATTGCTGTTTCTTCATTATCAACACATAAATAATTATATCTATACATAAATATGAATTTCTCTTTCCCTTTATTTTTTCATTTTTGATATCTAGTGTTAGTAATGTGTGTAACATCTACAGTGTTTTGTATTTTATAAGACAATATTCATGTAGATACTGACAGACTTACCTTGTAACAGACAAGATGAACTTAGGGTATTGATAAATATAGTACAGTGTTGCAGATGTACTTTCATGGTTATCTGAATAACATTTTCTTTTCTCTGGCTTATTTTGTTGTAAGAATATGGTATGTAATCATATAACACACAAAATATTATTAGGTGATTGTATTTTTGATGAAGCTTCCAGTCAACAGTAGGCTTCTAGTAGTTAAGTTTTGGGGGAGTCAAAAGCTCTACTTGAACATTTGACTGTGTGGACAGTGGGTACCCCAACCCCTGTGTTTGTTTAAGGGTCAACTATACTATAGCAATGACTGTCTAGTAAAGGTGATAGGAGTCATAGCAGATTCATAATCCTTGATACAGCCTTCCTATTGAATTCTCTAGAAACTGACCATGAAACCATGAAGCTGAGGTCCATTTTACAAATGGCAAAACCTTCCAATTCTAAGACACTGCAGTGACAATAACAGACTGCTATCCTGCTCTCCTTATCAGAAAGACTCATAAAAATAACTATTTCTAGTTACAGGCATTCAGTTTATCATGTATTTGTATGTCAGAAGACATTTTAGGTAAAAAAGCTATAAGAGCAATTTTAATTTTTAATAAAGGAAAATCAGCAGAAGGGATCTGCTCTAAATCCATACCGATTTGGGGACATCTAAAAGTAACAAAGTAATAAAAAAATTTCACTTTCTAGTCACTGTTCTCTTGATAAACCAATAATTAATATTTAGCAGAAAATTAAGTTTAGGATTATAGAAAGAAGGCAATTGTCTAGACAGCTAGTTACTTTATTTTTTAAAACTATGAGTTAATAAAAGGATTCCTCCTGCACTTTCCATTTCTTTTTACTCAAGAAATTTCTCTCCTGACTCCCATATAAGTTGCTTATTTAAAAGGATTTTTTTCTTAATGTTCTGTAAAGACTCCAAATGTCACACCTTTGTAGAATAAAAGTAATAGTTAAGAAGGTATCAGAAAGCCTGGATTATATAACACTTCTCTGAATTTTTTGGGTAACTTTGGACAATCCTTTAAACTTTTTGGGCTTTAGTATTTGTCATTTATAAAGTAAGAAACTGATAAATTAGATAAATCATTTTTAAAATGCAATATTTGTGCTTTTAACATAATATAAACTTTAAATTTCAAGGATAAAGTTCAACTCTTCTATTCAATTCAAATTCTTTAATTTTTCTGAAGAATAAATTTGTCTGAGTGTGTAGGATTCTTAGTGAAGAGAATGAGTATAAAACCTTTAAATTTTGTTTCAGATTTTTTATTATTTTATCATGTTACATCATGTTCCAACAGGCTAGACCCCTTTCCTAAGGGTAAAGTTCAGCTCTCAGACAAATTTATGATTTCTGTCAATGATTTCCATAATTTAGACTCATGGGGAGTTGAGGGGAAGTTGTTAATAACAGGTTTGTATTTTGTTCTCAACTTCAGAGATGACTGGTCAGGAATACCCAAGTCAGGTGTTTGTTTCCATATGGATTGAAGGGACTTTTCTTAATCAGTCTCCTGATTAACCAACATCTTATTTGGATGGTTATAGAATGTCAGTAAAAAGGTTAGGTCTGAGAGGGACATTTTCAGCCCAGTTAGAAATGCTTGACCTTGTGGAGATGGACCATAAAGTCAATACTCCATATTCTTTTCTTTAAGCTATTTCTTTGAAATGGAAAACCTGAAGGCCTACATGCCAAACAGCTATGGAGAATGAAAGAAGGATGTTTGAAACCTACCCTACCCATATGCAGCACACCACTATTTCAGAGCCAAATATCTATGGAAAGGAGAGGTGGGCTTTTAGTTTCTAATGCATCATTTCAGCATGCACAATAGAATTAGTGTGTTTTCCTGAGGAAGCGTTCCCTAGTCCTTTCAGTCTAAGTTTATCTCAATATAAAATATAAATAGAAAGTCAATAGGAACACAACTTTTTGAAACTAATTTGAATTACACCTCCTTTCCTTAAGATACTAGCTTTACAATGCAAAAATTTGGTAAAAAAAGAAGCTAAGCTAGTTTTTCTGAATTATTTGAAAAAAGAATGAGTCTGTGTCACTGTTTCTGAAAGGATTATGACATTGCTTTCAGTATTTTGCCAAAATGTTCTACCTAAAATGTTCTACCTAACCTTGCATATCCAGGTACTGGATACCTTAACTCATTATCTATGAGGTAAATTTGAGCTAGGGGAGATTTCAGATGATTTATATACTAATCAGAATTCTCTTGAAAGCAAATAAAAAAATAATAGAAAATGTGTGGTAGGGTTGTATAATAAAATCTTCAATATAAAGATCCTGAGCCTTCTTTCGATGTGCACTAAATAACAGAGCTAGTAAATTAGTGGTTGAAATGTTTCTGTCAATAAAATTGATGTTATTTCATTACTACTTGTAGGAGGCTCACCTCTTTTTACAAATCAGAATAAGCAGTTAATTTGAACTTGTCAATGCAGCAGAGTCTGTTGTAGTTCATTGATTCCTCTGATGATAGTAAAAGATGATTATATTTTTCATGGGTAGACATTTTGTATTTTAATAGTGTTATATATTTGTTATATATATGTTATATATTATATAGTGTTATATATATGTTATATATTTAATAATTTTATAGAAAAACACAAAAACCACCTTTGTTAAGTTTTGTAGAAAGAAAACATATGTACAATATTTTTACAGTTCAATTTTATAATAGATATTTCTTGAAAACTTCAAAATACCAATGTGAAACCATTATTTAAAAGTTGTTGGCAAAGGCATAATCAGTTGAGGACATTTATCTAGATCTTACAAAGTTTTTTTTTTAACCTTGAAGTCATCACAAAATATAGCATGGCTTCAGAATCTGATGATTTTCTACTGAGTGTACTGCTGTGAGGGATAGAAAAGGCACTCGTTCTGAATATTATCTTGGCTGCCTCACTGAGAAGTTGCAATATTTGCTTGTCAAACAGCTTGAAGAGGTAGACAATGCTATTAGGAGTGGTATGGAAATGAAAGGTATAGAGATTACTCTTACCTGCTGCTTTGTTATTTGGTAAAGTCACAGCAGTAATGGCTTTCCTATCCTTTCATTCTTAATGAATTGCCATAATAAAATCTGCAGATTACTTTTTAAAAAATCACTGTATAATCACAGCAGTGGAAGAAAATTCATTTCAGAAACACAACATCCAGTCATCTCTGTGGAAGACATTTGTAAAATGATCTGAGAAATGAAGAACTCTCCCTATAGTAGACAAATGAATTTTATACATTCCTCATCTAACAATTCTTTTAGTGCTTCCTACTTCCCTGTATAAATGCAACTTCCTATAAATTTTTTTGATGTCCTGTTCAATTGAGTAGTTTATTTCTACTTTTTTGCATGTTTTGTAT
The DNA here is from genome assembly GCF_009829155.1 of Mustela erminea. NCBI lineage: Eukaryota > Metazoa > Chordata > Mammalia > Carnivora > Mustelidae > Mustela > Mustela erminea. The sequence goes on from NC_045634.1 coordinate 17,932,162, forward strand.
TTCCTCATAAAATAAAGATATTAAAATTGGAATTTTAATGGTTTCACAGGCAAATAATACAGTAACCTCTTATTTGGTTTATGACTTAATAGGGCAACTGTGCAAAATCTCGTGAATGTAATTAGGCTGGGAAGCAATTCTGCTTTTCTTTCTAGTTATTCATTGATATCATCTCAATGTCTTATAACTGCACTTTTTAGCCAATTAAAAAGTCACAGGATTAGACTTCAGAACAGATATATGTAGGACTCCTTTGGGCTAACTAAGTTCAAGGAGAGGGAGAGAGAAAATAAACGTAATTTAAAATTTTTTCAGTATTACAGTTCCATTGTATCAGAGGAATTCCACTGTGCCAGGTTTGGGGTGAGGTTTGGGGTGAGGGTGTAAAAATAGAATTGGCTGACATGTCATTCAGAGCAATGACATATATGATGTGAGGCTCAATAATGCAACACCAAGAAAATTTGGAGATACTAATCGGCTAATTTTAATCTCTATGTTAATATTTCTCTAGGCCTGAGGTCTATCTCTCTCCACAATGAAATCATCCCAAAATGATGCCAACATAATTAATAGTTTCTGCAGAGCTAGTTTATTCCCCCATCTTGCAGTAAGGGCAGGAGTGGAGAAGAATACAAAAATACCTTCCCTTTCCTCACTCAACCCAGCATAACACCTACTACACCTTCATATTCTAAAGGGGAAAACAATAGTAAGTTTTAGCAACAGAAAAGAAAATGAAACATGAGAGTATATAAAAACACATAAATATGGAAGTGAAATTCAAGTGACATTTTCATTTTGTTTGATGACAGTGTGAATAATGTCTTGTCTCCCTCTAACGACTAAACTTGTTTTCTAAAATTGTAGAGATATAATATTTTCTTATTCATGTCCTTGTAAGAGCTACCTGCATTACTGCAGATTATATCTTCCCAATCATAATGCTTCTTTTTCTGGATATGTGTTGTTGAAGGAGAAAGGATATTTAGGAACTGGAAATTGAGGTCCAGTTCCTCTTAGAATAACATTCTGAAGAACACCTACTCAGGTCATCCACAGAGGGAGGCATATTCTCCTCCCAGGTCCCAAACAAAAATATCCATGTTTTGCTTTCAAGTATCTCCTTCAATTTCATCCAATTTATTTAAAGTAAGTAGATCATCAATATTGAACTGTATCCTGGAGCCAATGAGACATATATGACACAAAGGTATTTTCTGAACCAGGGTGAAGGCTGACCAAAGAGGAGGTGATCTGAAGTGAAATGCAGCATCAGGGAACCCATCTCTCCAACTTATATTGGAGAGAGTAGCTATTTGACTACTGAAGGAGGGAGAGTAGCTAGTTGACTCTTGAAATATGTGGTTCCTTCCATGTTCTCTTTTCTTGGGGGACTGGCTACACTCAGTTGAGCTGAGCTTACCCTTCAGTTCAAGACCCCATAAAGTAAGCAGATCAGGCTAAACCATTTCTTTGCTCTCATTGTTGTAGCTTCTGTGCCTCCCAAAGTATATGCTGATTCAGGTTCCCATAGTCACCTTGTGCTCAGATTTGGTGCAGGAAACAATAGGATTCTCATTTTTCTTAGGTCTAGTCTGGGTTTCTGTCAGCTTCATCATGAATCCCTGGGATGACGAGGCAGGCTCATCTGCAATTTTCTCTGTTATTTGTGTTACTGCTCCATTGTGTAGAGTTTGAGGTCATAGGGTACACCCTGTAGATAACCATAATTATGTATATTAGCATGGAAAGGGCATTGAAATTGAAGGTAATTCCTTTACTTGAGGATTGTTTTGCATTAGTGTGTTTGGCATAGTTGGTTATGGGTAACTTTTCTGCTGATGTAAATGAACTTATGCTAGAAATAATGGGATATAGGTTTTTAAAAATCAGCCTTTTAATCACGCAGAAACAGTATCAGTCTAGGAGTTGTTTATCTAGTGAGTAATGAAATTAAGTACATAATAGTGTAATTAATTCTAATATAGTTATTTGTTTACTTGCAAATGCCAATATATAACTGACTATAATAAATTGTGGTGCTCTGGTAGCTCAATAATTGTTAAACTAGAAAATTCCAAGAATAAGGTATGAGTTTGCATATGTATATATACTTGCAACTTGCATTAAATTGGTATGAGGACAGATGTTGTAGTACAATAATGTAGTTATTGATTTTTAAATGGTTTTAATATTATAGATCCATTGTGAAAGAAGTTAGGGATCCCAAGCTGCAAATATATCCCTAATCCATTCAATTTAATACATGTATATAATGATTTTAAGAAACAATTTGACAAACCATTTCTAATAGTTAAGTTTTCAAAAGATTGACTGAGTTTATGACCAAACATACTCTAATTTGTCTATTAGCATTCTAAAAATCTTTAAGTTTTTTTTTTTTATTCATTACCATTTCTGGTACTGTTTATATTTGCTTTTGTTTCAATAGTTATCAAGTGACAGTTTTAAAATAAATTTATTTAGCTCAGACTGAAAAACATTATAAATTAATCAACAGTTTCAAAGCTTTCCCCACCTTGTTTGATTTTTCTAATTTTTGAGTCTTTAAAACTTTTATATATACTTTGCATTACTTTTATTACTACAGTATTCTAAGTATACTAATCTTCTTTTTATCCTAACTAGATTGTCAGCAAAGTGAGTCAGTATTAGGACATTTATAGGGTCAACTTAGCATTTATATATCTCAAAAACAAAACCAAGAAGTTGTGGGTATATGGTAAGGAAAGGAAATGAGAGTGTTATTCAAGACAATTAAGCAAACAGAAGTTAGTAGAATTAAGAACAAAATTTATGTAGGGGGAACCTGAGTGGCTCAGTGGGTTAAGCCTCTGCCTTCAGCTCATGTCATGATCTCAGGGTCCTGGGATCGAGTCCCGCATCGGGCTCTCTGCTCAGCGGGGAGCCTGCTTCCTCCTCTCTCTCTCTCTGCCTGCCTCTCTGCCTACTTGTGATTTCTCTCTATCAAAAAATATATAAATAAAATCTTAAAAAAAAAAAAGAGAACAAAATTTATGTTGAACTGTGGACATCCAATGTAAAAAGGGACACATGATCATTTGTTTTGCTCTTTCCAAATAATAAAGTGGTACTTACTCATTGAAAAGGTAGAAAACATTACTTTGATGCTGATTTCGGAATTATTCTGAAATAAATAAATATTCAGAAATATTTATTGCACAAGATTTTAAAATTTTCTGTAGAAACATCTCTCTCATATATTGACAATCTGTAACAGCTAAGAATGAATTGTTAAAGCATATTTATATATTATATGTATTTCTGAGGTTAATTAACTTAGGAATCATCCTTTGTTTCTTCTTATCTTTCATACTTAATAGCACTTAATTCACAAAATACCATTCCAAATATTTCTCAAACCACTGTTCTATATCTTATCTCCTGTATTTACATAGAATACCCTCTTAAGTATTCCCTTTCTGAACTATTCTCTCTGGTACATTCTTCCCACTGCAACCAAAGTGAATTTTCTTAATATACTAATGTGAAAATAGTTTCTCTTATACTCATTTATTACCTACCGTGCTTAACAAAAATCTGAATTCATTAATCTAATGTATAAAATACTATCTATATTTATTATAATCTAACATATAAAATACTATACAACATTTAAGTTGGATGGCTTCACTTCTCACAGTTTTGAGTATAGATGCAATCTAATTTACTAAACGTCTTAGTTCTTCTTGCCTCCTCATATTCCTGATTCCTATATTTGAATCTTTTCCATTGTATCTTTTCTCCTTACATCTTCCCAGTCTCCTAAAATAATCCACTATCTCTCATCAAGAGTTCCTTGCAGGTAACTATGCTTGTTAAAGGTAGGTTAGAAGTCCCATCTATGTGCTTTCCTATTTTACTTATCCCTAACACTGCACTCATTTCATTTAATCACAATTGCCACATTAGTTCCTGTTCCCTCTTCTATACAATAAACTCCAGATGAAATGCTGAATGTTTCCACTGATGTTTATTGGAACTAGGAAAGTCTTGGACTCAAGAGTCAGAATCTGTAGGTTCATAAGCTGCTTCATGCTCTGAGGAGCTGTTAAGTGTTGTATGACTGCAGTCAAGTTACTTACTTTCATGACGATTCAGTATTATCATCTGTTGAATGGAAATAATGTTTACTTCTTAAGCGTCTTGTAAAGTTAACATAAATTTATATAAATTGTTTATAACAGTGTTTAGTACATAGTAAATTCAATGCTTATAAATACTAGGTGTTTTATTATATTCTCAGTGCCTAGCACCAAGTACACAGTATGTATTTATTATATGATTGTTGGGTGAGCAATTATTCCCATTGTAAAGTATCCTGATTCTGATTTGATAGAGTTTGCAAGTCCTGAGAAGCTAAACAGATGAATTAATATGCCATTTAGACCTCCCGCCTGGAATAGATGGTCTCATTCCAGTCTTTTAAAGAGCTGTAGAGCAGAAAATTAAAAATTTATATAAATGCTAAAAACTAAGTAGTAAGTCTATTTAAAATACAGTTTCAACAAAATCAATAAAATATAAAATACGTGTAGTAGAATTTGCCAATAAATTGATAATTATACATTAAGATACAGTTGGTTTGTTTAGTCATTGACATAAATGTTCTTTCCATGATGCTGGGAATGGTGAATAGTCATACTATGTACTTTTTTGTTCTAGGCGATTTTAGAATTGCAGTAGGGAAAAATTTATGCAGTTTATACTTGGAATTAACATCTTAAGTTAAAAGCATTTTCAAATTTGGGAACTTTTCAGCTATTATTCTTTGAGATATTCCTCTGCCCCCTCCCTCTCTTCTGGATCTCTCATTATGCATATGTTAACATGCTTGGTGGTGTTCTATACATCTCCAAGGTTCTCTTCATTTTCATTCATTCTTTTTCTTTCTGTATTTCAGATAGGGTATTCTTGATTGACTAGTGTTCAAGTTTGCAATTGTTTTCTTCTACACACGCAAATCTACTGAGGAGTCCTGGGGAATTTTTTATTTATTTTATTTTTCAACTCAGAAATGTCTATTTAGTTCTTTTTTTTTCTTCAAGTTTTTATTTAGATTCTAATTAGTTAAACATACAGTGTAATATTAGTGTCAGGTGTAGAATTTAGTTTCGACACTTACTTAAAACACTTGCTCATCAGGACAAATGCCTTTCTGAATCCCCATCACCTATTTAACCCACACCCACCCACCTCCCCTGTGGTAACCATCAGTTTGTTCTCTATAGTTAGCAGTCTGTTTCCTGGTTTACCTCTCTTTTCCCCCTACGTTTGTTTGTTTGTTTCTTAAATTCTGAATATTAGTGAAAAAGCATGATATTTGTTTGTCTTTGACTTATTTCGCTTAGCATAGTACTCTTTATTTCCATTCATGTCATTACAAATGGCAAAATTTTCATTTTTTATGGCTGAGAAATATTCTAATGTTCATATATACATATATACATATATACATATATATATGTATACACACACACACACACACACACACACACACCACTTCTTCTTTATCCATTCATCAATTGTTGGACATTTGGGCTCTTTCCATAATTTAGCCATTGTTGATAATACTGCTGTGAACATCAGGGGGCATGTAACCCTTTAAATTAGTATTTTTATATTCTTTAATTAAATACTTAGTACTGTAATAGTTGGGTTATAGGGTAGGTCTATTTTTAATGTTTTGAGGAACCTCCATACTGTTTTCCAGAGTGGCTGCACCATTTTGCATTCCCATGAAGAATTGTTAAAAGTGTTCTTTTTTCACACATTTGTCAATACCTGTTGTTTCTTGTGTTGTTAAGTTTAGCCATTCTGATAGGTGTGAGGCAATATCTCACTGTGGTTTTGATTTGAATTTCCCTGATGATGAGTGATACTGAGCATCTTTTCATGATTTTGTTAGTTATCTGCAGGCGTTCTTTGGAAAAATGGCTATTTGTGTCTTCTGCCCATTTTAAAACTGGATTATTTGTTTTTGGGGTGTTTAGTTTTATAAGTTCTTTTCATATTTTGGGTACTAGCCCTTTATCAGATATATCATTTGCAAATATCTTCTGCCATTCTGTAGGTTACTTTTTAGTTTTGTTGGTTGTTTCCTTCACTATTTAGTTATTTTATAATTTTTTGGTGATGTTTTGGCATATGTTCTTTTTGTTCCTTCAACAATTTACAAGAGCTGATTTAAAGTTTTGTCTAGTCAGTCTAACATCTGGGCTTCCTTAGGCAGTTTCTGTTGACTGTGTTCTTTCCTGTGTGTGACCATTTTTGTGTGTGTGTCTCGTCATTTTGTTGAAACTGAACATTTTATAATACCAGAGTTGTGGAAATCAAATTCTCCACTTTGCCCAGGATGTTATTATTTGTTGTTTTGTTTCTGTTTGTTGAATGACATTCTTGCAGTAATTCTTCAAAGTCTATATTCTCTGTCATTTACAACTACTGAAGTCATGGCTTATTTAGTTTACTGGTCAGAAATGATTGATTTTTCCCTAAATTAATATTTCCTTGAAGAAATAAGTCCCCACTCTTTTCAGAGGGGCTCAGTGTGTGTTGAAGCATGCTTTCAACATTCAAGTACTTTGAAACTATTTCTTAGCCTTCACTTCCTGCTTGTTCAGGGTCACCAGTTCAGTCATAGGTGAGAAATTTGGGCCTACTCAGGTCTTTCTGAGCCAGCACACACCCCTGCACTTGCATGGGACTTTCTCAATTTCCAAGAAAATGCTGGAGCTCTTCAAGACAACTATGGAATCTCATTCCTCAGATCTTCCCTTTAGATGAGGCTCTTGTTTGCCTCAACTGTTATCACTGCCTTAAGCAGCTGTGATGTTAAGCAATTGTTATCAACCAGTGTCTTGGGAATAGGCTTTCCTAGTTAATATAATTTGTCAGATAATAAGAAGCTTTCTTAAGTTTTGCAGGGAGCCACCAGACAGATTAAATATATGGGGATGGGCTTTTTGAAGAACTTTAAACTTCTAGTGGCTTCTAGTCTGCTTGTTTTCACTATTCTCTTAGCTGTAGATCTGCTGGTTTACAAAGTTTTATGGAGCTAGGTGGAGAGGGATAGGGATAGAGCAAGGCAGAATGCCCCAGGGCTCTTGCTCTTCTTACTACTGGACTCATTGTCTTGAATAAATTCTCCTATGATTGTCAGAGGTTTTTGGTTCATTTCTGGAGTTTTGATAAACTTGATTTTGGCAATTTTTGCTAGCGTTCTCATTGTTTTAATGGAATAGGATATTTGGGAGGTCATAAGGACTCACATTCTAAAAATTGTCCCCTTCTAATTGTGTTTCGTAACTTTTTTTTTTTTCTACTGGGACATGGCACAGGTGCTGAACCTATAAATTTTGGAAGTAGGCATTTGGTTATTTACTGAAGGTCATCTTCTCTACTCCTGGATAGTCTTTCCCTTAAACACTATCCTCAAATAGCTCAGCTACCATCGGTGTTCTGAGGTCCTTAGAGACGTGTGCAGATGTTTTAATTTGAGCTGTATTTTTTCCCCCTAAGATACCAAAATAAAGCCCTAGGATCATATTGGCTCTTGAGTGGCCTTGTTTAATTTCATCTGGAGTCCTCTGGTGCTGATACAGTAGATCTTTTGAAAATATGGGTAGATGTGTTTAGCTTTTCTAACAAAATCATTCTTGCTGAATTCTTTTATGGTTACAAAGATTTAAAAGATATTACATATTGCATAGCAGTAGACATACTCTTGGGTACGTTGTGTTAAACACATTTAAGAAAGCTGATGGGTTTACCCAGGATTTCTCCAATGTTTTCTTTTTTTTTTTTTTTTTTAAAGATTTTATTTATTTATTTGACAGAGAGAAATCACAAGTAGATGGAGAGGCAGGCAGAGAGAGAGAGAGGGAAGCAGGTTCTCTGCTGAGCAGAGAGCCCGATGCGGGACTCGATCCCAGGACTCTGAGATCATGACCTGAGCCGAAGGCAGCGGCTTAACCCACTGAGCCACCCAGGCGCCCTCTCCAATGTTTTCTATTGCAACCTTGCAAATTTAAGTTCTCTTAACTACAATATTATCATCATAGTTCAATAATGAATGGGCAACGGATCTTTTCAGTGGAATGGACTCTTTCAGAGCAGTAATTGTCATTGGAATGTAGGCATGTGAGAGTCATTTGTATTTAAGAATGGAAAAGTATCAGGGGAGGAGTCAAGATGGCGGAGAAGTAGCAGGCTGAGACTACTTCAGCTAGCAGGAGATCAGCTAGATAGCTTACCTAAAGATTGCAAACACCTACAAATCCAACGGCAGATTGAAGAGAAGAAGAACAACAATTCTAGAAACAGAAAATCAACCGCTTTCTGAAAGGTAGGATTGGTGGAGAAGTGAATCCAAAGCGATGGGTAGATAGACCTTGGGGGGAGGGGCTGGCTCCTGGCAAGCGGCGGAGCAATGGGGCACAAAATCAGGACTTTTAAACATCTGTTCCGCTGAGGGACATAGTTCCATAGGCTAAACCGGGGTGAAGCCCACGCGGGGTCAGCATGGCCTCAGTTCCCGCAGGGTCACAGAAGGATCGGGGGTGTCTGAGTGTCGCAGAGCTTACAGGTATTAGAACGGGGAAGCCGGCTACAGAGACAGAGCCGAGAGTAAGCTCACAGCTCAGTGTTACCTTGAACCGGTCACAGGCTCGGTGAGCTCGGAGGGTGGCTGGAGGTCAGGCAGACGGGAGTTACTGGGCGCTGTTCTCTGAGGGCGCACTGAGGAGTGGGTCCCCGGGCTCTCAGCTCCTCCAAGCTGGAGACCAGGAGGCTGCCATTTGTATTCCTGTCCTCCGGAACTCTACGGAAAGCGCTCAGGGAACAAAAGATCCTGAAAGCAAACCCAAGCGGATTACTCAGCCCGGCCCCTGGTAAGGGCAGTGCAATTCCGCCTGGGGCAAAGACATTTGATAATCACTACAACAGGCCCCTCCCCCAGAAGATCAACAAGAAATCCAGCCAAGACCAAGTTCACCTATCAAGGAGTGCAGTTTCAATACCAAGGAGACCAGCAGAATTCTAGAGGAGGAGAAAGCAAAGCATGGAACTCATGGCTTTCTCCCCATGATTCTTTAGTCTTGCAGTTAATTTAATTCTTTTTTCTTTTTCAAATTTTTTTCTCTTCTGCTAAAATTTTTTAACCTTTACCCTTTTCTTTTTTAATGTTTTTTTAACTACTTTATCTAATATATATATATATATATATATATATATATATATATTTCTTTTTTATACTTTTTCTTTGTTCATTTTCTTTTTTTAATTGTTTCTTTTCTTTTCTTTTCTTTTCTTTTCTTTCTGAAACTCTTTTTATCCCCCTTCTCCCCCCTCATGATTTTGGATCTCTTCTGATTTGGTTAGGGCATATTTTCCTGGGGTTGTTGACACCCTTTTAGTATTTTACTTGCTCCTTCATATACTCTTATCTGGGCAAAATGACAAGGTGGAAAAATTCACCACAAAAAAAAGAACAAGAGGCAGTACCGAAGTCTAGGGACCTAATCAATATAGACATTGGTAATATGTCAGACCTAGAGTTCGGAATGACGATTCTCAAGTTCTAGCCGGGCTCGAAAAAGGCATGGAAGATATTAGAGAAACCCTCTTGGGAGATATAAAAGAGAAATAAGAGAAATAAAAGAACTAAAATCTGACCAAATTGAAATAAAAATAGCTATTAATGAAGTGCAATCAAAAAATGGAGGCTCTCTGATAGGAATTGCATTAAATGTGTAGATTGCTTTAGGTAGCATAGACATTTTCACAATATTTATTCTTCCAATCCAGGAGCATGGAACATTTTTCCATTTCTTTGTGTCTTCCTCAATTTCTTTCATGAGTACTTTATATAGTTTTCTGAGTATAGATTCTGTGCCTCTTTGGTTAGGTTTATTCCTAGGTATCTTATGGTTTTGGGTGCAGTTGTAAATGGGATTGACTCCTTAATTTCTCTTTCTTCTGTCTTGCTGTTGGTGTAGAGAAATGCAACTGATTCTGTGCATTGATTTTCTATCCTGACACTTTACTGAATTCCTGTATAAGTTCTAGCAGTTTTGGAGTGGAGTCTTTTGGGTTTTCCACATATAGTATCATATCATCTGCGAAGAGTGATAATTTGACTTCTTCTTTGCCGATTTGGATGCCTTTAATTTCCTTTTGTTGTCTGATTGCTGAGGCTAGGACCTCTAGTACTATGTTGAATAGCAGTGGTGATAATGGACATCCCTGCCGTGTTCCTGACCTTAGCGGAAAAGCTTTCAGTTTTTCTCCATTGAGAATGATATTTGCGGTGGGTTTTTCATAAATGGCTTTGATGATATTGAGGTATGTGCCCTATATCCCTACACTTTGAAGAGTTTTGATCAGGAAGGGATGCTGTACTTTGTCAAATGCTTTTTCAGCATCTATTGAGAGTATCATATGGTTCTTGTTCTTTCTTTTATTGATGTGTTGTATCACATTGACTGATTTGCGGATGTTGAACCAACCGTGCAGCCCTGGAATTCCTATCAAAGTACCATCCATCTTTTTCAAAGAAATGGAACAAATAATCTAAAATTTATATGGAACCAGAAAAGACCTCAAATAGCCAAAGGGATATTGAAAAAGAAAGCCAACGTTGGTGGCATCACAATTCCGGACTTCAAGCTCTATTACAAAGCTGTCGTCATCAAGACAGCATGGTACTGGCACAAAAACAGACACATAGATCAATGGAACAGAATAGAGAGCCCAGAAATAGACCCTCAACTCTATGGTCAACTAATCTTCGACAAAGCAGGAAAGAATGTCCAATGGAAAAAAGATAGCCTCTTCAATAAATGGTGGTGGGAAAATTGGACAGCCACATGCAGAAAAATGAAATTGGACCATTTCCTTACACCACACACAAAAATAGACTCAAAATGGATGAAGGACCTCAATGTACGAAAGGAATCCATCAAAATCCTTGAGGAGAACACAGGCAGCAACCTCTTCGACCTCAGCCGCAGCAATATCTTCCTAGGAACAACGCCAAAGGCAAGGGAAGCAAGGGCAAAAATGAACTATTGGGATTTCATCAAGATCAAAAGCTTTTGCACAGCAAAGGAAACAGTTAACAAAATCAAAAGACAACTGACAGAATGGGAGAAGATATTTGCAAACGACATATCAGATAAAGGACTAGTGTCCAAAATCTATAAAGAACTTAGCAAACTCAACACCCAAAGAATAAATAATCCAATCAAGAAATGGGCAGAGGACATGAACAGACATTTCTGCAAAGAAGACATCCAGATGGCCAACAGACACATGAAAAAGTGCTCTATATCACTCGGTCAGAATGGCTAAAATTAACAAGTCAGGAAATGACAGATGCTGGTGAGGATGCGGAGAAAGAAAGGCGAACCCTCCTACACTTTTGGTGGGAATGCAAGCTGGTGCAACCACTCTGGAAAATAGCATGGAGGTTCCTCAAAAAGTTGAAAATAGAACTACCCTATGACCCAGCAATTGCACTACTGGGTATTTACCCTAAAGATACAAACATAGTGATCCGAAGGGGCACGTGCACCCGAATGTTTATAGAAGCAATGTCCACAATAGCCAAACTATGGAAAGAACCTAGACGTCCATCAATAGATTAATGGATGAAGAAGAGGTGGTATATATACACAATGGAATACTATGCAGCCATCAAAAGAAATGAAATCTTGGATGGAACTAGAGGGTATCATGCTTAGCGAAATAAGTCAAGTGGAGAAAGACAGCTCTCTTATGATCTCCCTGATATGAGGAAGTGCTGATGCAACATGGGGTTTAAGGGGGTAGGAGAAGAATAAATGAAACAAGATGGGATTGGGAGGGAGACAAACCATAAGTGACTTTTAATCTCACAAAACAAACTGAGGGTTGATGCGGGGAGGGGGGTTGGGAGAAGGGGGGTGGGGTTATGGACATTGGGGAGGGTATGTGCTATGGTGAGTGCTGTGAAGTATGTAAACCTGGAGATTCACAGACCTGTACCCCTGGGGATAAAAATATATGTTTATAAAAAAATAAAAAAAAATTTAAAAAATGGAAAAGTATGATTTAGTAGTTCAGTGACTGTTTAAAGCAGGTAAAGCATCACCATGAAACAGATGAATCATCTCAAATGAATAAAGCATCACCTCTCAGTTGGTTTCATAATCTTTTTTAGCTTATCTTTTTGTAGAGTGAACTAATGGGAAGAAATAGACTTGTTTTACTATGCTATCTTTTTTTTTTTTTAAGATTTTATATATTGATTTGAGAGAAAGAGCGTGAAAACACAAAGGGATCATGAGAGGGAGGAGCAGGTTCCCCTGTGAGTAGACAGCTGACATGGGACTCGATCCCAAGACCCTGAGATCATGACCTGAGCCAAATGCAGAGATTTATCCAACAGAGCCATCCAGGTGCCCCAACTATGCCATCTTTTTGCATGTTCAGTTAAAACACAAAAAGAAGCTAGACCAACCCAAATGTTAGTGGGCAATTCTCAAAGTTCCCTTAACCAGAAGAAACTCTTGTGATAAAAGTTTCTGCATCAAGGCTGAGTCACTCATTCAATCCTTTCTCAGTTACTTTCTTGGCAAGAGAAATATGTTTTTGCATGCAAAAACTGGTGTTCTATTTAATTATCTCTGCAGATACATCAATACAATTTTAATTAAGTTCTTCGTGTATCTTGGAAGTAATCTGTTCAGATGATTCTTGGAACTTATAGGTAACAAAGATACCTCCAGGCAATGTTTCAAGATTCTTTTTCCTTCTTTCTTCTTCTCTTCAGTCAAACAGAACACTATAGTGCTTTTGATGATGCACAGTGATTCTATTTTATACAAAAGTGCATATATTAATCTTATGCCTACATAGCTTTAACAACGCTGTCTATATTAAGAACTCCTTTTTTGTTTTTGTAATAAAATAATACCAATTTTAAAAATTCAACATTGGAATTATTCAAATTCATGCTCTTGATCATATTTGTTTCTGTAATATGTGTGCAAATCTACTAGTATTTTACGCATGATTTGAAAACAATGAACATAGTAAAATGACTGGAAAATAACTCAGAATCACGATTTTGCCATTTTAAGATAGTATTATAATACACCGAGTTAACTCCTTATATATTCATAATATCAAGATAAATAGTATGTTAAAAAACTAGAAACTATGCAGCACAATTTAAATACGAGGTAATATGAGTAACTTTAGTACTAAACTCAGTGTTCTTACTAAAACCTATAGATTCTTATGCAGAAAATGGTATAACCTGGAGCAGATAGCTATAATAAGAATAGCTTTGCTTAGAAAATAAAGTAAGACCTACGTTTTTATTCTTGAGATAAGCTGAAGAAGGTAAGTACAGCATTATGCTAAGAATAGGTAAAGTCCCAAATGTATGACTTCTGGAAAAATGAATTTTTCAAAATAGTCATTAAGGTAATCAAATTTTCATTAAAAAATTTTGTTAGTATCTTTGTTAATATACATATTAATTGCATATATTCTTGGCTGTTCATTTTCAAAGAAAAGAATTGTTGCTAATATCACTGCTTTTAGGGAGAAAAGGAGAATCTGTTTTAGTCCATTGAAATATCCTAGAAAAAATAAAAGCTTTTATAAGTATCAGTACAGCATGAAAGTTAAACTAACGTCAAAGAAATGGTCACTTCAGTAACAAACTAAGTGACAATTTAAGCGCATTTATTTCACAAGATGGTCAGTGTCTTTCTTATAAACTACCATATCTTTACTACTAACATCATATCATTCTTACAAGGTCTCAGCTGAATATGTATTTCTATATCTTAGATTTAATTTGCTTTCCAAAAAGCTATAACTAACCTAATCTTTTTGCCTGTCCTGACCTCATCTTTTCAAAATTATCCCCCATTGATAAAAGGGTCTGATTTTACTTTTTATAAAATCTAGAGACTTAGATTGATTAGAAAATTTAAATACATGTTGTAAGATGGCCATTCCTTTCTTTCTTTCATTTTTTTCCACTGGCAAATACAACTTTTTTCTTTCTTTCTTTCTTTCTTTTTTTTTTCTTTCTTTCTTTTTTTTTTTTTTTTTTTTTGCTTAGCATATAATGTATATTTGTTTCAGGGGTACAGGTCTGTGATTCATCAGTCTTACACAACTCACAGCACTCACCAAAGCACGTACCCTCCCCAGTGTCCATTACCCAGCCACCCAAGCCCACCCACCACCCTCCCTTCCAGCAACCCTTAGTCTGTTCCCTGAGATTAAGAGTCTTTTATAGTTTGTTGCCATTCCCTTCTTGATCTATCACTGTGATTAAACATGCCCAGAAGGTGAGGAAAAAAAAAAAAACAACAACAAAGATGATTGTCCTATGTGCGAGAATTCTTTATTCTTGTGCTAGTCTAGTTCACTTCACCCAAACAAAATGTATCATCAATGCAACTTTGCCTTAGCCAGGTACCAAGCACACCCATAGTCTCTATATTATGGTGAGAGTGGAGCTATTTGTGTGCAGATCGGGGTTGGGGCGGGGGAGGAAGGGAATTGAAATAGAAAGCAATAGTGGTTATAGTTGAATTTAATATAGCTTAGTTTTAGAAAGTGTACAAACATATGATCATGTGAAAATATTACCTGGATCTTTCCAGGAATTTCAAATAGGCCTGTTCAAGACATACATAAAGCAACTGCATGCTAAATCTTCTGTCCACTGCAGAATTAAAATGAATAGCTTTAAAAACAAAGCTACTTCATATTGAAATCCCCCATGCCAACATGGTAAAAGTCAGAATTTTTCGTAGGACTTCTGTAGGTAGAGTTCAAGATCATTTGAGATTCCATTTGCAACTACTTTAATCTACTTGTTATATTATTAGTAGTTATGCCTTAATGTCAATAATATTAGTGCTGTTAATACCATTACTATAATAGTACAATACTATAACAACATTGTTAATATTATTGTTTAGAGTATGCTAATAATATTAATATTATTAGTGTCATTCTCACACAGGAATTTGTTGCAAAAGAATAGTTCTGGAACAAACTATGCTACCAAACTGCAAGTATTTTCTCCTGCAAATCAGGATTAATAGGGATTTTTATTTTATATATCTCAAATATCCTGACTGTAGGAGTTCAGAGAGGTGTTTTCCAGACCATCCTCAGTACTATATGGGCTGCAGTATCATCTCAAAAAAAATTTTATATATATATAAATATATATATATATATATATATGACAATGTGTTTAAATGAGCATGCTTACATATACTACAGCCTGAAATCCCCTCTAAGAAAAGTGAAATGGTTGTATGGAAAGTGTTATAGCATACTAGAAAAACAGCAGACACTGGAACCAGGGAAGAATTAATTCAGATTCCATTGTGAATTAAAAATTTTCACTATACTAGCTCTAAGTAGTTGCTCTTGGCAAAATAAAGAAAATAATGCCACCTTATAGCTTTATTGAGAGGGAGGACTAAAAAGATAATGCTTGTAAAGACTTAGGTCAATGTCACAGAACAGAAGATAATAAATGTAGCTTCCCTTTGCTGTTCTCACATTAACAGATAAAACTAGTCAACATTATCTTTCTAATACAGAAATAATTTAAATGTATGGTAACTGAAGATTTTATTTCACTCAGTCTTTAATGATTTCTTATTCTTTCATTAACTTGAAAAAAAAGCAATAATACAAAACACTATGCTGTTTTAAACTAAAGTAAACAAAACTGCAGATATCAAAAGGGAAAGATTTTTCTGATGTACTGTGAATTAAGTTGTTACCCAGGCAGTGGTGAATTTGCATTCAGAAAATAACGTTTTGAAAAACACAAAGCTAATCCTTAGGAGAGAAAATCAGTGATATATTGTAGACATAGCTATGCAGTTATCATTCATATGAGACAGGAAACCATGTGGAAGAAGTAAGGTAAACACTAGCTCAATAGCCAAATCTTGGAAATAAAATGTGCTAATGGAAATGACACCTATGGGAGTTAATGAAACACTAGAACACCTTTATTGTGGAAAACTCTAGAAAAGAAATAGAAGTGAATATCACACGTGTAATGTCAAAATGTAATTTTCAAAGTAGTCAGCAAATCACATACTTGAATTTTGTCCTCAAATTTTGACAAAAACACTAATCAGAAAATTCTCAGAAAAAAAATTCACACAGTCCTTATCAGTATGTAGACTATTCTTCTGAAAAAAGGAGATCCCAGATAAGCCCGACTGAAACATTTTAGCAGATTTTTTTTTAACTTCAATAATAAATACTGATTGAGAATGATTTTTATGGTGGACTTTTGAAAGTTGCCCAAGACATATCCTCAAACACCATGTGTTTCCCCAAAAAAGTATTGAGGGGAACATTTACTGATATCTTACAAACTTTCTTGTTTGTCTATGTGTAGATCAAGAAAAATGACAGGTTTGTTTAGGATATTATTTGGAACCACTGCAGAATTTTAAATTTCATTGTTTTAATCAAAAAATGTTTTCTGCCTAAACATTACCACTTTCTTAGACTTCTTAACTTTTCCCTTATTTCAATTATCAGTAGTAGGAGGGAACTGACATTTTTTCACATTTTTTAATTAAAAAAAATTATTTTAGAGAGAACACACCCAGGAGCTGGGGGGAGGGGCAGAGAAAGAGGGAGACAGACTTTTAAGCAGTGCACGGAGCATGATGGCAGGCCTTGATCTCACAACCCTGGGATCATGACCTGAGCCAAGATCAAGAGTTGGATGCTTACCCAACTGAGCCTACCAGGTGCTCTGACATTTGTTTTTTAAAGTTTTGTTTATTTATTTATTTATTTGACAGAGAGATAGCACAAGTAGGCAGAGTGGCAAGCAGAGGAAAAGGGAGAAGCTGGCTCTCTGTGGAGTGGGGAGCCCAATGCAGGACTTGACCCCGGACTCTGAGATCATGACCTGAGCTAAAGGCAGATGCTTAACCGACTGAGCCACCCAGGTGCCCCATTTTTTTTTTTTTTAAACACAAGGGCACATGTTTTATACGAAGAGCAAATGTTTTTAGTTAACCAATTTTTCCACAAATGTTAGTGCATATGGAACAAAGAGAAAATGCATGGCCCAAGTAAGATCCATGCATAGGTGATTTTTGGGTTAATATTGTAGCCAAGGGTCTGTATAATACATAAGATTTAAATTTGAACTTTACCTCAGTTCTACATGACTGGATATCCTGGGCCTTTAAGTTTTCTTTGAAGGAGGTAAAATCATATATAATATACCACTATTTACTTTTGGTTTAATGGCAACATACTGATAGAATTCAGTGGAATAAGGATCAGCACATTTGCAAATTTAGAATCTAAGTATTTATTTGTCCTTGTCGACGTTCCCTAAGACACCAACAAATTATATACAGTTGTTATTGTGTTTTGCTTTCAAACGCATTAGAGCACCCTTTTATTATGTTTTTCTCAAATTGTTTAAAGAAAGCATGTTATCCCCAATTTGAAATAGAACATTGTTACTGAATGTAAAGGGGGCTATGATTTAACCTGCAGTATCCCTCCAATATGCTAGCTCCTCCACTTTGGCAATCTAAACATAGACTCTTTTTCTTTAGACATATGATTCTGAGATGGCCATACCCTTTATTTTTATTTTCCATTTTATTTTATTATATATTTAATTTAATTTAATTATTTAATTTATTTTTGGAGATGAAAATTGACACTTGGGCATACCCTTTACAGATAAGCTTTCTGCTAAGGCAACTGTTGCCTCATTTCAATGTCTTCATTATTGCATATAGTGGATGTATTCCTGCTGTCACTGTGCTTGTTTCAATTTTATCGATTGCTATAGTTTTTCATTGTATCTTGCTCCTAATAACTGGTTTGTTTTCATCCTGTTGTTCATATTTTTTCTTCAAAATCTGTATTTTTCTTTTCCTTTTTCATTGGTCTCTATCCATTCTCATCTATAATTCTTGGAGTTTCCTGGTCTTCTTCCCACTGTTTTGAATAATAATGAATTGCAAAACAGTTTACCAAGTTAAAATTGATTAGAAAGTAATTTCTCCATTTCTTTTATACTCTTAAGACAGTAGGATACTAATTAAAATAATCTTGATATAATTTGCAGTTGGCTTTGCTGCCAGAATATTAAAATTATCAAATACTCAGAATTCAGTATACAACTGTGAAGATTTCTATAGCAGTCTATATGGCATATATTTGTATTGATTATAATAATATAGGATATCTCTAAGGGGTACAATTAATTATGGTACTCCTATATCTGTTCCGAGATGGATCATCCAGTTTGAAGTTACAAAGATGACGACTATGAATATCTCTGATTTCCAAAGATTCAGAGTTTGCCGAGGGTTCAGTAAGCTAAGGTCAAACGTAGTTCCCCTTTTTTCTTCATTCCAGTTGGGCTTTTGCTTCCATTACTCAGTCAGAAGTGCTCCTAGCAGCAGCAGAATCATCAGTGACCTTCATATTGTTAAATCCAGTGTTGTATGCAGTCTTCCTGACTTAGCAGAAACATTTGGCAGAGTTGGTTATTCCCAACTTCAAGTGAAAGTGCCCCAGATCTCAGTTCATGAGTCTCTCATCCCCACCTCCCCCTTCCCCCTCCCAAGACCTCTCTTGTTTCGCTATTTACATGTACCCCCTTGCTGATTTTTTTTTAAAGATTTTATTTATTTATTTGACAGAGAGAGATCACAAGTAGGCAGAGAGGCAGGCAGAGAGAGAGAGAGGAAGAAGCAGGCTCCCCACTGAGCAGAGAGCCTGATGCAGGACTTGATCCTGGGACTCCAGGATCTTAACCTGAGCCAAAGGCAGTCACTTAACCAACTGAGCCACCTAGGTGCCCCTAACACTGGCATTCTTTTTGACTTTTGGAAACACAAGGCTGTGGAGACCTTACATTCTGGAATATTTGCCTCTTAAAAATTTTCATGGTTTGCTCCTTTGCTTCTTCCCATTTCTATTCCAACGTGTGCCTCGCTGAGATCCTCTCTGATCACCTGATACAAACTACAATGCCCTGACACTCCTTCTTCCCTAAACAGTTTATACAGGACTCATTACCCTCTGATATTCTCTGAGTTGTATTTTTTATTGTCTGTTTCTCCTCCTTAGGAGGTAAACTCCGATTGGTAAGTGTTTTATCTGTTTTGTTTACTGCTTTTACCTCTAAAGCAGTGGCTGGCATATAGAAGAAGACTTCATAAATATTTGTAGAAATATCATAGCATAATAAAATAAAGTAGAAGACATCGGCAGGGTCTTCTGATAACATGAAAGGTGAACACTGAATCCCCACATTGGCTGAACTAGTCTGGGAATAGAAGGATGTCTGAGCTCACTCTTGGAGAAATGACAGGCTTAAAGGCTCAGAGGGTAGACAGTGAAATAATGACAAGACATAATGACCGTGAAAGAGATCGAGAGGGGGAGTGAAGCAGTCAAAGGAACATGCATGGCATCCTGAACTACTAATAATCTGGGCATTCCTTGCATGCAGTAGAAATAAAAGAATGACGCAAGCAAACATTTTAAGCCAAGGGATAACCTCATCACATCTGATGTTCCAAGCAGTCAGAATTGCTGTGATGTGGAAGCTGAGCCAGAGAAGAGGCCACTCTAATACTTAGGAGAAGAAGTGATCATGTTTTTAAATATTTTATTTCTATACAAATTCACATTTTAAAAGTATTCTAAAATGGGGCACCTGGGTGGCTCAGTCACTTAACCATCTGTCTTCAGCTCAGGTCATGATCTCAGGGTCCTGGGATGGGCTCCCTGCTCAGCTGGGGTCTGCTTCTCCCTCTCCCTCTGTGCGCTCTCTCTCAAGTAAATAAAATCTTTTAAAAAAATAAAAGTTTTTAAAAATAGACCTATAGTACTTTTATTAAGAAAATAGAGTGCTTTAGACTTAAACAATGCATACATTTAGGTTTAAAAAGTTCCTAGAAATAAGGAAAATATGTAAATGGTGCTATATAACTAAATACCTTGGTGGAATAATACTAAAATATATTTTCTTTGAAATCAGGTATTCTCATTAGCCAGCAGTTCCGTGAAAGTCAAGGCTTACAGCATTTCTTGTGGGCTGAGTTTCCTCATGTCACGTTCGCTTTCCTTGGCTTGCTTGCTGACTGATGTGTATGCGTGTAAGTTTGCGTGTGAGACAAGAGGGTCAGACAAAGGGAAAGCAAGTAAGAGGGGATATTTGCTTGAAATTAAAGCGATTTCCCTCCTGTGCTTATTTCATTGGCTCTGATGCTGGTAACCCTTTGGTGTTTAAAAAAAAAATGAACTCACCATTCTGTGCTATCAGGGTGGAGTCCATAAGGTGTTGTCCTGGATTCCCATGGTAACTTAAAGGGAAACTTTTAACCCAGACCTTGGATGTCCTGCAAATAATTAAGAAGAACAACTTCAAATTCCTTGCATTTAATTTAGATTTAGAATCCATTTAGAAGATACCTACCTTGACCTCCAAATGGAAAAGTACATATACAAGGGGAAAAACAATGGCATCTGCGTCATACACCTGAAGAGAACCTGGGAGAAACTTCTGCTGGGAACTTGCATATTGTGGTCATTGAAAACCCAGCTGAGGTCAGGGTCCTCTGCTTCAACAACACTTGCCAGTGAGCTGTGCTGCAGTTTGTTGCTGCATGGTGGTCACTCCTAGTTCTGGAACCTTCAGTAACAAGATCCAGGCAGCCTCCTGGGAGGCAAGACTTCCTGGGGTTACTGATCCCAGAGCTGACCACCAGCCTCTCACTCAGACATTGTATGTTAACCTGCCTGTCATTGCTGTGCGTAATACAGATTCTCCTCTGTGCAGCAAGGAGTGAGCTCACTCACTCAGTGGCCCCAGAAGTTCTGCACATGCGCACTCCAGCTCTTCCCCAGCATTCAGAGGTCACACCTACTTCCACGAATTAAAAAGGAAGAGCCAGCTCCTGCTGAAAAGGCTGTGATCAAGGAAAAATTTTAGGGTGGATGGATTGAGCCAGTTCTTGAGGTTATTGCAAATCAGCCTGAAGGTGCTGATTGCCTGAAGGTGGGCTGTTCCTCTGTGCCTCTGCGCCAGTGCCCTGCCCAGCACTGTCTGCAGTTCCCACTGCTCGCACCCTGGAGGGGGAGGAATGGCTGCGGACAGTCTTAAAGCTGTTCTTCCACAGCCTCTTCAACAAAGAATGGAAATGAAGTTGGCGGAAAATAAACATTCTAACACACGCGCGCGCGCGCGCGCGCGCGCGCGCGCGCGCACACACACACACACACACACACACACTCTCTCTCTCCAGTAATATAACCCCCCTAGCAATTTTTGGTAGTCTATATGAATTGCTACAGCAATCTCTCTTTCCCAAACTCCCTGTTTATCAGGCCACTTCTTTGTGAACTATTTTTTAGTTGTTAAATCATTTGGATTAGAAAATCGTCTCACTCAACATTGGGGTTTAGAATTTTAGTCATAGGCTTTATTAATACATGAAGCGGTTGCCTGTATTTATTTGTTTTATTGTTTGTTAGTTAGGTTTTGGCTCATCTGTCTCCCTTTTTAGAATAAAAGCTGCTTTCAGTCTTTGTCTTACTCTTGTATGTAGAGCTCCTCCTACAAGTGCCTGGTGAGTGAGTAAGTTTTGGCTGACTGAATTATTATTTTGATGTTGGAAAATTGCCTTTGAAAATATACTTTGTTTTAAAACAAAGCTATGAGCTTATTATTTGGGCCTCAAAGTGTTGAAAAGTCGTAATAACTGTCAGAAAAGAGATTCCTCAAGGAAAATGGATTAAGACAGTGCTTTCTCCTTATGTGTGGAAGCTAGGAAGCATTTTCAGGATTTCAACTACTGTATTTGACAAACTCTGTGAATAATCTTCACCCATTAAGCAAACCTGGTAACCACTGTAGCCCAGTGGGCTCATCTATAAAATAAAAGGATTGAATCAGATGATCGTTCTGCTCTAAAATTCTACGCTTGTAGGATCAGATGGACAATGATCTGAGTTTGCAATCATATATATATGTTCTAGTTCAAATTTTCTTTTGAGGTCTATGCCTTTGGACCAAGTGTTTACATTTTGGGGGTCTTTAATCTCCACATATAAACTGTGAGAGGGTTTCAATAAATGATTCACTTCAAATATCTCTAAAATTCTGTTAACATTTATACTTCATGAGTTCTAACAGTGTTTAAGCTGTGAAAATGAATTAGTTGTACTGTCTTGTGTTTTACGTTTTGTGGTATGGAAAAGTTGGGGAGATAGAGAAAAAGAAACATTTTTGTAATGCACATCTTCTCAACATCATTGGAAATGTGGTTCATAATTCCAGAAAAATGGTAGTTTATGAGGTAAGAGGGTGGTTTGAGAATAGTTTTGATTCGGAAGCCCTAAGATGTTGGAAACCAGACCAATACTCTTAAACTTGGGTTCTTTGTCTCTGTTCCAGATAGTCTGGCTTTCATTTTGCCACAATTAACAAAAGCACTTGTATTGATTTTTTTTCAAGACTTGTATTGATTTTTATTTGTCATATAAATTGCAAGAGTCAAGACTTGAGAAATTTTGCTCTGAAAGTCAGGAATTTAATCCAGTATAAAACTCCATTGATAAACAATTTAGAAAAGGTGACAGACACTAGGATTACTTTATTATAAGCCCCCAATAGTTAATTTGATCTTGATTAATGTTATAGTAGAACCAAAACCTACAGATCTTTATTAGAGAACCTTTGGAATTATGAGAACCTATGGATCACAAACACTTTTGAAAATTCAAAGCTCTAGGTTATCATTGTTGAGATACAAAAATAAGTTTAGGAGGTATTTCCTTCCCAGTTATAACAAATTATTTGCCCATAGTATTTAAGACAAATTTATACTTACATCTTATCATTCTAAAGTTGAGTTTCTGGTTAAGTTCTATTTGCCAAAAAGGGCAATGGACCTTTCTCTTATATTCAAATATTTTAGTAATGACTATGAGAGTATAAACTGGAATGTGTGAAAGTTTATTATCAGAAACTGCATTTTAAAATAATGTTTTTTTGTAGAAAACTGTTTGTTTACATACTTTTGTATATAGTACCCGTTATAGAAATTGCTTATAATCAAAAATTGAGGTAACTTAACTCACTATCATTTTGCTCTCCTAGCTCTGATAATCTAGTATAGGACTGTACAGAGTCCCTAAAATTAGGAATATAAATAAAGGCATCTCTCTTTATAAAAAAAAAAAACTATTATAGAAATAAGAAAAATGCCCTTGATTAAGTTTAAAATACAATGCAGAATTTTTATTATCTCTAACACACAATTTTAAGAACAGATTTTTACATCATAAGAGTGCAATGAATATAGATACAAAAGGTTGGAAGAAAATGTTGAAAATCTGAAAAGAACAATATTTAAATCTGATTATGGGCTCAAGACATGTTTTTCTTGGTTATGGTCTTCATAATTCTTTTTTTCTAATAATTTGAATAGTATTTTTTCAGTTTTTTAAAAAATTTAATTTTATTTTTTCAGTGTTCCAAAATTCATTGTTTATTTTTATTTTTTTGAAATATTTTAAAATTTATTAGAATTAGAATTTCCTATTACTTCTCATTTTACCAGTGCTAAATAGTATTTCCTTACATTGTAACCTTAGGCAATGGATCATTTATTATTAGATGTCCATATAGCGTAATGCCAGAATACTTTGGTAGTTAAAATATTGATCCAAATACTGAAATCTAGATATATGTGGTTGATATGTTGTTATCAGTAATTTAACTGAACTATATTCTATCATTTAATTTTACAAGTTGTATGTTTGTAATGCTTTTCTCAGGTCAACATGTTAAGTCCCAAAAAATCTTCTGTGTGGAATGTAAAGAATAAAGTGCTTTTGGGGGGAAAAAAAAAAGGTATAATGATTGCAGTAAAATCATAGGTGTTATTTGCTTTCATTGTCATCACCATAGACTATTAGAAAAATTACCAGCTTTGGCTGCCTTCCTTTGCCCGGAGGATTCTTCTAGGCTATACCTCTCACCTTCAAATTTACAAACTTATTTTTCATTCCTTGCTCCTCCTTTTCAGTCCCTTTATTTCACTGGTGTTCTATTCTCTTTAACTCTTTTAGATTGCCTTGAATATTGGATTCCCTGCCTGGCTTTGATTTCTTCATAGGATGCTATTTCTCAGATCAGTCCTTTGCACAAATGCTCTGTGGCTGATAAGTGACATCTACATCTGCCCCAGATTTTCTGGACACTTCATCCCTGTTGATGGCATTTATTTTTCTTGGAGGGAGCACCAAGCATTATTATGAATTATGCTTCCCACCAATGATAAATTTAACCTTGAGTAAAGGTCAAGAGAAAGAAAAGACATAGGTGTTAAGCATATATTTTAAAGAAATGGTGAATTTTGTGTATTATTTTGTCCTTCAATAAATCTATCAGGAAAAGAAGGCAAAGTCAGAATATTTTTCATTGTTGGTGACATTGTAAGCCACTACTTGCTAGAGCTTGTGTTATTTTCTTCATTTTATAACCATCTGGAGAGTCAAGGTTTAATCAAAGGAACAGAATCCTATGAGTAATACGTATAGAAGCTACTTTAAGAATAAAGCTGTTGTTTTGTGTTTGGTATTGGAGTTTAAAATCAACATGGCAGGCAGTCAGGAGGAGATGATATTAAATAGGGTAGAGAATGCTGGGACCCATGAGGACAAACTAAAACTTTGTCTTTTTCTGCTTCTAGGTCTACAGATTTGATGACGAGCTGCTCTTCTAGGAGAACATGATGTTCTTCAGCACAGGGCTTCTGAGTACCTGGTCCAGTAAGAGTCCTACAGGAGTGGGAGGAGCCACAGGAGCTGTGGACTGACTGGTGCCTCACACCACCTTGGTGAGTCAGCAGATAAGTGACAGTATGTGTAAACTGCACCAGTGCTGGGTGATCTAAACTCATCTTTCAAACATGAAGAATATAGCTACTGCTTTCCTTCTGCCTACTGGTCTTGTATAAATTATCTCTGGTGGCATACATGAATTCGGAACTGTGCAGGGAGACAGTGCTGGGAAACAGAATTAGAGTTTAGTTAAGTCAATAATACACATCCACCCAACTGCAAATAGAGTTTGTCAGATAATTTGACATGGCCACAGACTGTGTACGATTGTTTTTATTGTGCTCCACATTCTCACCAAGACTTGGTATTGTCCAACTTTGGTTTTATATTTTTGCTGTTCTCTTCATCATAAAATTATATTTCATTATTCATTTTGGTTTAAATCTGCATTTCTCTGGTTAGTGAGAATTTGAACATATATTCTTGAGCTTACTGACCGCTTGTGTTTCTTCTGTGAGAATGCCCATTCCTATCTCTTGCCTTATCTTTTAATGGATGATCTTCTGTTTATTGATATGGTGAAGAAATTTATGTATTCTTGTTATTAATTCTTTGTTGATATTTAATTTGCAAGTATCTTTTCCTAATTTGTGGTTTGTCTCTTCATTTTTAAAAGGTATTTTTCCTTTAATGAATGCATTTCTTTCTCAATTTTACAGTGGTGAATTTTGGAGTTCTTAATGTGATCATTATTTTCTGTGTTTTGTTTAGAAAATCCTTCCCTATACCAAGGATATAAAAACATTCTAAAAGTTTCACACATTTGTTTCACACTTTCTTGTTTAAATGCATATTGTGAGGGCACTTGGGTGGTTTAGTGGGTAAGCATCTGACTCGGTTTCGGCTCAGCTCATGATTTTGGGGTCCTGAGGACCACCCCTAAGTAAGGCTACTCTGGAGGAGGAGCCTCCTTAAGATTCTCTTTCTCCCTCTTCCTAAGCCCATCCTCTAACCCCACTTCTGTGCATGCACACTCCCTCTCTCTCAAAATAATAAAAATTAAAAAAAAATAAAAATAAATGTGTGTTGTGAGATAGAGTTCAATTACCATTGCCATTGTTTGTTCTGTATGGATAGCTAGTTGTCTCAACATTATTTTTTGAAAAGTTGGGCGCCTGGGTGGCTCAGTGGGTTAAGCCGCTGCCTTCGGCTCAGGTCATGATCTCAGGGTCCTGGGATTGAGTCCCACATCGGGCTCTCTGCTTAGCGGGGAGCCTGCTTCCTCCTCTCTCTCTCTCTCTCTGCCTGCCTCTCTGCCTACTTGTGATCTCTCTCTGTCAAATAAATAAAATCTTTAAAAAAAAAAAAAAAAAAAAAGAAAAGTCCTTCCCTTCTTATCTACAAATGTTATATGTTTCCATATAGGTTAGATCTCTTTGGGGATCTCTGTAAATTACTTTTAGCTTTATGGTAAGACTTGATAACACTGCTTTTGGGTTACTTTATTAGTGGCTGTAG
The DNA here is from genome assembly GCF_009829155.1 of Mustela erminea. Lineage (NCBI taxonomy): Eukaryota > Metazoa > Chordata > Mammalia > Carnivora > Mustelidae > Mustela > Mustela erminea. Next base: position 17,958,619 of record NC_045634.1, read on the forward strand.
GGTCTCCCAAATGAATTTTTGAGTTATAACATCAACTAAGTAAATAATGGTGTTGGATTTTTTTTTATTGTAATTGCAGTACATGTATAAGTTAATTTGAGTTGAACAAACATATTTATTACATTGTCTTATTTTCACACATGAAATATCTCTCCAGTTATAATTTACTTTAATATCTTAAAGCAAAGTTTTATAATCTGTTGTTGGAAAGTTCTTGTACAGTTTCCTTAGGGTTACTTCTAAGTAGCAAATATATATCTTTTTTAAAAATAAGACTTTATCAAATAATTAAAGAATCAATTTATTAAGTATTCTTACAAATCCATTCACTTGCTGATGGGCATTTGGGTTTGTTCTACCTCTTGCTTATTATGAATAAGGCTACAATAAACATGAGTGTACAAATATCCCTTTCAGAACCAATTACTAATTTTTTAGATACGCACCTAGAAATGGAGTTGCTAGATCATATGGTAGTTCCATTTTTTAAATTTCAAGAACCTCCATAGTATTTTTCCTAACAGTGGTACCATATTACACGCCTATCAAGAGTAGTTTTAAATTCTCCACTTCTTACCAATACTTGTTAATTTATGGGTTTTTGACAGTAACCATCCTAATGATTGTTAGATGATCTCTGATTGTGGTTTTAACTTGCATTTTCCTGATGATAAGTGATACTGAACATCTTATCGTATGGCTTTGTGGTCATTTTGATATCTTCTTTGGAAAAATGTCTGTTCAAGTCCTTTGCCTGTTTTTAAATGTGTAATTTGTGGATTTTTGTTGTTGAGTTATGTTTTTCAGATACTCTGAATATAAGACACTTTATTCAGTGATATGATTGCAAATATTTTCTGTAGTTTCACAGGTTAGTTTTCACTCCTGTTTATTATGTCTTTTGCTGTGTAGAAGCTTTTAGGTTTGATCTATTTATGTATGTATAAATAAATTTCCATTTATGTATATTTATTTTATCTCCTGTGTTTTTAGTGTCATATGCAAGAAATTATTGCCAAAATCAGTGTCACACAGGTTTTTCTCTATGTTTTCTTCTAGAAACTTTATAGTTTCAGGTCTTGCGTTAAAGTCTATAATTTATTTTGAGTTAACTTTTATATAGGGTTTAAGAGTCCAACTTCAGTTTTTTGCATGTTGGGATCACCATTTGTAGAATAGACCATCCTTTTTCCCTTGTGTAATCTGGCACCCTTCTCAAAGATCATTTGACCATATATGTGAGAATTTATTTCTAGGCTTTCTATTCTGTTCAGTTGATCTATATATATCAACTATGTTCAGTTATATATATATATATATATATATATATATGTATATATATGTATATAAAATGTCAGTATCATACTGTTTTGAATAATGTGGCCTTGTAGAACATTTTAAGATCAGGATGTGTGAGGTTTCCAGTTTTGTTTGTCTTTTTTAAGGACATTGTTTGTTTGTTTGTTTAGGGGTGGCTATTCAGGGTCTTTTGTGGTTCTACATGAATTTTAGAATTTTTTTTCAGTTTCTAGAAAAAGGTACCTTAGGGTTTTGATAGGAGTTGCATTGAATATGTAGATAATTTTGGGAAGTGTAGATATTTTAATAATATTAAGTATTATGATTCATGAACATGGAATATCTTTTGTTTATTTAATTTTTTCAGTGATGTTTTATAGTTTTCAATGTACAGGTCTTTCATCTCCTTGGTTAAGTTCATTCCTAAATATTATATTCCTTTTGTTACTACTGCAAGTAGAATTTTGTTAAAAAAATTTCCTTTGTACATTGTTTGTTGTTAGTGCACAGAAATACAATTGATTTTTGTATGAATTTTTTTCATTAGTTCTAACAGTATGTGTGGTGTATGTGTGTGTGTAATCTTTAGTATATTCTACATTATAGAAGATCATGTCATTCTTGAACACAAATAATTTTACTTCTTCCTTTCTTATTTCAATCCCTCTATTCCTTTTATTGTCTAATTTCTTGGTCTAGGACTTCCATTACTATGTTGAATAGAAGTGGTAATTTATTTAAGAAATTAAATTCCACTTGTTCATGGTGATCAGTCCTTTTAGTGTGTTGTTGAAATGAGTTTGCTAGTATTTTGTTGAAGATTTTTGTGTCAATGGGGTGCCTGGGTGGCTCAGTTGTTAAGTGTCTGCCTTTAGCTCTGGTCATGATCCCAGGGTCCTGGGATTTAGACTGGTGTCAGGCTTCTTGCTCAGGAGGGAGCCTGCTTCTCCCTCTCCCTCTGCCTACCACTCTCCCTCCTTGCACTCTCTCTGTCAAATAAATAAAATCTTTCAAAAAAAAATACTTTTGTTTCAATATTCATCAAATATACTGTAGTTATCTTTTTTCTTGTAGTATCTTTGTCTGATTTTGGTACCAGGGTAATGCTGGCCTAATAAAATGATTTTTAAAGTATTATATTTTCTTTAAGTATTGAAAGGATAGATATTAATTCTCTTTAAAATGTTTGGCGGAGTTCTTCAATGAAGTCATTGTGTCCTGAGCTTTTCAATACTTTTTTCTCTCACTTTAAATTTATATGGACATCCATAACTGAAGAAAAAAAAAAAAGTGCCTCTGTAGAGCATACCAAAACACCTGAGAGATTCATCAGTCTATGCATTTACAAGTGAGGGGATGGGACTGTGGAAAAGATGGCAGAGCTAGAGGCAGCAGCAGCAGTGGTGGCAGAGAAGGCAAAAGTCAGTCTAGCAGGGAGTCACCACAAATTTCCTGGAAGGTAAAAGATAGAGGTAATGAGTGGGGTCTGTCTGGCCATATGTGTTGCAGCTGGAGGGACCCATTGTTCTTTTTGAGGAGAGACCATAGTGACTTGGGGGAAATAAAGGAGAGGAAGTAAACAGATAAAGAAAATTAAAGAAAAGTATCTCCTGCTGTCTTCCCTGGGAGGCAAGATGAACCAGAGAAGACTTGTGTTACAGGTTTACCTTTTGGAAAACAAAAGGAAGCTTCCTAACTACCAACTTGTTGAACTATAAGAATTAAGGTAAACAAAACCTTGTCTTAATAAAAATGCTACTGCAGGACGCCTGGGTGGCTCAGAGGGTTAAGCCTCTGCCTTCGGCTCAGGTCATGGTCTCAGGGTCCTGGGATCGAGTCCCACATCGGGCTCTCTGCTCAGCAGGGAGCCTGCTTCCTCCTCTCTCTCTCTCTGCCTGCCTCTCTACCTGCTTGTGATCTCTGTCAAATAAATAAATAAAATATTAAAAAAAAAAAAGAAACATTTAAAAAAAAATGCTACTGCAAATGTAGTGGCAAGGGACTTTCCATCAAATACCATGAACATCCATAATAATATGATTTCACAAAAATAAAATTGATTTTCAGCAACTGAACCCAAAGACATGGAATATTGCAATCTAACTTGTGAAGAATTTAAAATAATTGTTATGAAAAAGTTCAAGATACAAGAAAACTCAGAAAGGCAATACACTGACCCCAGGAATAAAATTAATGAAAAGGAGAATGCTTTATCAAAAAGACTAAAAATCTAAGAAAGAATAAAACAGATTCTAGAACTGAAAAACTCAATACATGAGATGAAGAAATTTTTAGAATTCATTGGAAGTAGAGCAAATCATATGGAAGAAAGATTAGTAAACTCAAGGATAAAAACTTAGAAATAATGCAAGTGAAAGAAGGGAGAACTAAGATTTTGAAAAAATTAAGGAACACTAGGAGAACTGTCCAATTCCATTAGAGAAACCATCATATGGACCACATCTTCCTTATCCATTCGTTCTTTGAAGGGCATCTTGGTTCTTTCCACAGTTTGGCGACCATGGCCATTGCTGCTATAAACATTGGGGTACAAATGGCCCTTCTTTTCACTACATCTGTATCTTTGGGGTTAATACCCAGTAGTGCAATTGCAGGTTCATAGGGAAGTTCTATTTTTAATTTCTGGTGGATATTATAGAGGGCACGAATTGCATGGAGCACTGGGTGTGGTGCAAAAATAATGAATACTGTTATGCTGAAAATAAATAAAAAATAAATTAAAAAAAGAAAGAAACAGAAAAAAAGAAGAAAAGCCAACATAGGGATAATGAGTATCTCAGAAGAAATGAGAGGGAGAAGGGAGCAGAGATCGTATTTAAAGATATAAAAGCTGAGAAACTCCCAAACCTGCAGAAGATATGTAAGCCCATGAAGCTAATTGAATAACTTATTATCTTAAAACAGAAAGACATTCTTTAAAACCTATTATGTTAAAACTGTCAAAAGTCAATGATACATAATTTTAAAGTCATCCTGGGAAAAAAGACAGTAGGAGAAAAGGAAAAAAGTATGCTCATTAGGCTATTAGCAGATTTCTCAGGCAAAATGCTACAGTCCAGAAGAGAGTGGAATGACATATTCAAAATATTAAAAGATAAAAACTGCCAGCCAAGAATACTTTATTTGCTAACATTATCTTTCAGATATGAAGATAATAAAGGTTTTCCTAGACAAAACAACAACAACAACAAAACAAGCTGAGAAGTTCACCACTACTAGACCTTCCTTTCAACAAATTTTGAAACATTCAACAAATGTCGAAAGGAGCTCTGTAAGCTGAAATGAGGAGACAAAAGTACACAAAACTTTGAGTAAGGTGATAAATCGTCAGAATTAGAATACTGTAAGTCATTTTTAGACTAACATATTAAACCCTTAACTATAAATAAAGGAAAAAAGCATTAAAAATAACTACAACTGGGTTATAAAATCACATAAAAAAGATAATTTGTGATATCAAAAATATAAAAAGAGAAGAGTAAAAGAATAGGATCTTTATAGGTTAATGAAGATTAAATTTCTGTCATAGAAAAAAGACTGTTTTATCTCTAAGATGTTTTCTGTAAAGTTCAGGGTAACCATAAAGCAAAAACCTAGAACAGAGACATGAGACATTAAAAAAAGAGAGAGAGAGAGAGGAGCAAATCGCCATGAGAAACCACCAACATACACAGGTAGACAGAAATAGAAGGAAAATGACAATGGAGAGATGAAATAACCAAAAGGCAAAAGATAAAGTAGCAGTAGTAAATCCTTGCATATTAATAATCACCATGAATGTAAATGGATTGAACTCACCAATCAAGTCACGGAGTGGCTGGATGGATTTAAAATAAAGAAGACCCAAATATATGCTGCCTAAAGGAGACTCATTTCAGCTCTAAAGACTCACATAGGTTCAAAGTGAAAGGATGGAAAATGAATTTCCAAATGAACAGAAATGGAAAGAAGACAAGAAAAGCCATACTTACATTCCACAAAATAGATGTCAAGCCAATAAGTATAAAAAGAGACAAAGAAGATCATGATGTAAGGATAAAAGGAGTCAATACATCAAGAAGCTATAACAATTAATATAAACATATAGACTCTCAACACCCAAACGCCAAAATATATTAAGAAATTAATAGCAGATCTTAAGGGAGAAGTAGACAACAATACAATAATTGTAAGAGATTTCAGGACCCTACTATCAGTAATGAATAGATTGTTCAGACAGAAAATTAACAAGGAAACTTTGGAATTGATCTACACTTTAGAAAGCGGGCACAAGCACTTCTAAACAACCATTGGGTCAAAGAAAAAATCGTAAGGGAAATAAAATATTTTCTCAGAACTAATGAAAATGAAAACACAATGTAGTAGATATTGTGATACAACAAAAGCAGTTCTGAAAGGAAAGTTTATGGCAATAAATGCATATATTAAGAAATTAGAATGATCTCAAATAAATAGCTGACTACATTTCAAGGAACCAGAGGAAGCAGAGTAAATTAAGCCCAAAGTTAGCAAAAAGAAGGAAATAATAAGGATCAAAATAGAAATAAATAAAATTGAGACCAGAAAAAAAATATAGAAAGAGTTGATGAAACTAAGAGCGGTTCTTTGAAAAAAAAAGCAAAATTGATAAACCTTTAGCTAGACAAAGAAAGAGAAGATTCAAGTAAATAACATTACCAATGATGGAAGAGACATTATAACTGACACTGTAGAAATACATAGAACCATAAGAGATTACTATGAATGATTATATGCCAACAAATTATATAACTTAAAAGAAAGGGATATATTTCTAGAAACATACAACCTACAAAGACTGAACCAGGAAGAAAGAGAAAATCTAAACAGACCAGTAACGACTGAATCCATGATCAGTAAAATATTGAATCAGCGATTTAAAAAAAAAAAAAAATGTTTAAGTAGTTTCTCCAGGGTTATACATTAGCAAGCTGGAGGCATGAAGAATTAGGTATTTGAAGTTAAAGGAGGACTCTCATTGTATTTGGACACAGACAGTGCTGGGACCAGATAGTTTTACTGAAGAATTCTATCAAATACATTTAAAGAAGAATTAATGTCTGTCCTAAAACTCTTCCAAAATATTGAAGAGGAGGGAATACTCACAAACTCATTCTGTGAGTCAGAATTACTTTGTTCCAAAACCAGATAGGGACACCACAAGAAAACTATTATCCACCAATATCCCTGATGAATATAGATGCAAGATTTCTCAGAAAATATTAGCAGGCTGAATTCAAGAATGCATTAAGAGGATTATACACCATGACCAAGTGAGATTTATCCTTGGGATATAGAGAAGGTTCAACATACACAAATCAATAAATTTAGTACATCACATCAATAAAATGAAAGTTCAAAATCACCTGATCATCTCTGGTGCCTGGGTGGCTCAGTCAGTTAAACATCTGCCTTTGGCTCAGGTCATGATCTCAGGGTCCTGGATCAAGCCCCAGGTCAGGCTCCCTGGTCAAGGGGAGCCTGCTTCTTCCTCTCCCTCTTCCATTCCCCCCTGCTTGTTTTCCCACTCTCTCTCTCTCAAATAAATAAATAAAATATTTATTTAAAAAAATGACATGAGCATCTTAATAGTTGCAGAAAAAGCATTTGACAAAATACAACACCTCTTCATGATAAAGACCCTTAACAGGTAGAGAGGGAACACACCTCAACATAATAAAGTACATATATAACAAAGTCATAGCTAACATACTTAATGGAGAGAAATTGGAAGTGTTTTCTATAGAGTCAGGAATAAGGCAAGAAATGCCCACTCTCACTATTCTTACTCAATTTAGTGTTGAAAGTCTTAGAAAAATTTGGCAAGATAAAAAAAAAAAATAAAGACCTCCAAATCAGAAAGAAGTAAAGTTGTCACTATTTGCCAATGATATGATCCAACAAATAGAAAATACATAAAGAATCAGTTAAAAAACTGTTGCAGTTTATCAACAATTTCAGTAAAGTGTCAAGATATTAAATAAACATACAGAAATTGATTACATTCCTTTACACCAACGATGAAGCATCTAAAAAAGGAAGAAAGCCATCCCACTCACAAGAGTATCAAAAACAATAAAATACTTTGAATAAATTTAACCAAGGAAGTGAAATACAATGAAAACTACAAAACTTTGCTGAAATAAATTGAATACACAGATGGAAAAACATCCCTTTTACGGATTATAAGAATTACTATTATTAAGATGGCCATATTACTCAAAGCCATCTATAGATTTTGTGCAATCACCATCAAAATACCACAGACATTTTTCACAGAACTAGAAGAAATCCTAAGATTTGTGTGGAACCACCTAAGGCCCCAAATAGTCAAAGCATTTCTGAGGAAAAAGAACAAAGCTAGAGGTATCATGCTTTCAGATTTCAAACTATACCATAAACTATAGTACTTTACACAGCATGATGCTAGCTCAAAAACAGACACACTGATCATTGGAATAGAAGGGAGAGCCTAGAATTAAACCCAGTCATATACAGTCAACTGTTTGACAAGTGAATCAAGAACATCCAATGGGGAAAGCATAGTCTCTTCAACAAATGATGCTGGGAAAACTGGAGAAACACATGCAGAACATGAAATTGGACCCTTACCTCACACCACTCACAAAAATTAACTTGAAACGGATCCAAGACTTAGACATAAGATCTGATACCACAAAACTAGAAAATATAAGGAAGAATTTCACTGATAATGATTTCAGCAATAATTTTCTGGGCATGATACCAAAAGCACAAGCAACAATAGAAATTCATCAAATGGACCTATAGCAAATTTAAAACTTCTGCAGAGAAAAATAAGTAACACATTAAAAAGATAATCTGTAGAATGGGAGAAAATTTTTGCAAACCGTGTATTAGCTAAGGGGCTAATATCCCCAATATATAAAGAAGTTTTTAAACTCAGTAACAAAAACAATAATTCAGTTAAGAATTGAGCAGAAGAACTAAACAGACATTGCTCCAAAGAGGACATCAAAATATCCAACAGACACGTGGAAAGATGCTCAACATTACTAATCATAATGGAAATGCAGGTTAAAACCACAATGAGACATCACCTCACACCTGTTAGAATAGCTGTCATTACAAGACGAGACACAGCAGGTACTGGTGAGGATGTGGTATAAAGGGAATCTTTATACATTGTTGGTGGGAATGTAAATTGGTATAGTTACTGTAGAAAACAATAGGGAGTGACCTCAAAAATTAAAAATAGATTTACTATGTGATCCAGAAATTCCACTTCTGGGTATATACTCAAAGGAAAAGGAACATGATTTTGATGAGATTTCTGAACTCCCATGTTTACCGAAGCATTATTCACAATAGCCAAAATATGGAAATAATTCAAATGCCCATCAATGGATGAATGAATGAAAAGGATATGGAATGTATACCCAATGGAATATAATCAGCCATGAGAAAGAGATCCTCTTATTTATAATAATGTAAGGACCTATGCTAAGTGAGATAAGTCAGACAGAGAAAGACAAGTACTATATGATATCACTTATATGTGCAATCTGAAAAAATTAAGCCTGTAAAAAACAGAAAAAAATGGTGGTTACCAGGAGATTATGGGACGGGGAGGGTGAGGGTGAAAGTGATGGTGCTTAAGGGTACAAACCTAACAAGTAGTAAAGAAACCATAGAGATCTAATGCATAGTACAGTGACTATAGAAAATAACAATTATACTGTAATTATATGGTAAATATCACAACATCAACCATATTACAATATGTAAATGTATCAAAGTGACACTCTATGCACTTTAAACTTACACAATATTACGTACCAAGTTTACTCAATAAAAAAGAAAAAACCATTGGGTTACCAAAGTGTATAAATCTGTTGAAGTCTATTTGGCTTATCATCTGTCCTGATGAACTGCTTCTTAGTTATATTAACATTTACTTGATTAATATAGTTACCCTAAAAGTGAGATAACACTATCTTCATTTTGAAAATGGGAGAAAGAATCTCATAACGTTTAAGTAGTTTCTCCAGGGTTATACATTAGCAAGCTGGAGGCATGAAGAATTAGGTATTTGAAGTTAAAGGAGGACTCTCATTGTATTTGGAGACTGTGCCTCTCCTGAAGGAGAAGCTGTGATACCATATATGGAGTGAGTTGCTACTTCCTGGTCAGGACTGAACCTTCTGTTGGCATAGATTGAATGTGTGGAATTAATTTAACAAATAATTTTGAAGAGTTTCTTTGTAACAGACTGTGCCGAGAGTTAGAAATACAGCAGTAGCTGTGAATGACAAAAACCTGCCTGATGCTTGAGATCTGGCCCACTTAGCACCAGATCTGGGGATTGTGATTAGCTTTCAAATCAGAATGAAAATAACACTTTCACATTGCACTTCCTTTTAAAAATCATCTTAGCAATTTTTTGGTCATTATATAGAACACAGTATTCTATAACTTTATTCTGATTATAAAAACAACACATGATGTTTGAAGAACTAAAGGCAAAAGCAAAGAAATATGACCAAACAATATAACTATCTAATCTTAATTTTTCTAGGCTCACATTTCCCTCCCCCCCAAAGTAACATAATTCTGAGCTTGTGTTTTGCTGTCTGCTTTTTCCATTTTGTATTATATTTGAATAAATATAAAATTATTAAATTTCTACTGTGGAAAAACTTGAAATATCCACAAGTATAAAGAAGAAAGACCCATTACAATGTTCCCATCCAGAGTTTAGCACTATAAATGTCTTATATATTTTTCAGTACTATTTATATACTTAGAGTATTTTAAAATTTGCTGTATATAAAAGTTAATGTCCTTATTTTCTCATTTAAGCTTATACCATTTTTTTATTCTGCTATGCATTTCCCTAATTGAGGCTGGCACAATTTATAAAGCTGCTTGTATATATCTTCATAGTTCTCTTTTTTTAAATGACAAATTTGTTGGTACTACAATATTTTCAGGTGAATGAATCTGAGTTTTTAGTGCATAGGTACGCAATGTCTAGTGACTTTCAGAATATTCTTAAAATCCCTTAAGTACTGTCTTGAGAGATTTGCAGCCCTTTATTTTGCTAATATTGGGTTGTAAAATCTTTTAGAAATATCATAATATTTTAGGCAAATTGATATCTTTTTCTCATACTAAATGTCATGTTTCTATTTGTAGTCTGCTTAAATCTTTTCTCATATCTAAAGTAGCTATTAGAATTCTTCACCTGGATGAGGCTTTAAAGAAGTATTCTTTCCCACCCACCAGGGGTGGACCCCTGGTGATGGAAGCAAAGGGAACCTGACAACCACTGGATTCATGTCCAATCAGGTTGACAGGACAGATAGACCATGAGCCCTACACAGTTTCAAATTCCTGCTCTATGTCCTACCAGATGTGTAACCTCAGCTCTCTGTGCATTAGTTTACTCATAGGACCTTCCAGTTAATACACTTTTCAGCTCCAGAATTTGTTCCATTCTTTTTTAATATTTTTTCTTTATTCACATTGTCTACTTTTTGAGACATTGTTCTCCTGGTTTCTTCAGGTTTTTTTTTTTTTTTTTTCTCATGGTGTCCTTTGGCTCTTTGAGCATCTTCATAGGTCATTAGGAAATAATTTAAAATTTATGTTGAGGGAAAAATGATAATACATGTGCAGCACTTAGAGTAATAGTTGGCCTAGTCATAGTAAGTGCTCAACAGATATCAGCTTATTGTTATGGAAGACCAGCTCTGAACCAGCTTCACTCAACTTTGGTAATGGAAAAATTTTCACGTTAATCCCTGAGGAATCTACTTCCAGAATGCCAGTCACTTAGTTCACCATTGTTATGCTGGTTTTATGTTTATCTTTCACTGATACATACGAAATGAATCAAGAGGGTATAAAACCCATTTCAGAAACCACTAAAAACTATTCTCACTTTGGTGAGGCAAGGCTAATCTTTGTATAATGCCCTGGTAAAGGGAATTGCTAATGGTGCAAGATGAAAAAGATGGGACAACAACAAGAAACTAGAATCACTTAAAAAGTCGTAATCGATGGAGAAGAGAATCCTCATTCAGTAAATTCTCTGGAATGAGATAAATATCATAACATCGGCCATCTTATAGTATATAGATGTATCAAAGTGACAAAAAACCCCACTCAGAACCACTTAAATCCTTACCTTGAAATTATAAATTTATTTAAATTTCTTAATGATCAAAGAATTATATTTTTAAGTCTGCAAAAACTGTAAGAAAGTTACAGCAAATTTTTATCAAAATTTTCAAATGCATACTTTCTACCATCTAAAGTTATAAAAAAATGTAAGCAAAAATTTAACATCGAAAAATGATTGCTACAAATGTGACATACGATTAATGTCATTATTATAAGCATAAGATCCTGGAAATAAATAAGCAAACCATTTCTCTATGATCAGCCAGTTCTCAAAGAGAACACACTCTAAATGGAGAAGAGAAAGTTGAGAGGGAGATGAATTAGCTTCTAGATCTTGGGTCTGCACATAGTCTAATTTAAGCTTCACAAAAACCACAAGCAGTACAAATATGTTTCCATCTAATTGGTAAAGAGACTGAAACTAAGAGAGCTTTAGTACCTTGTCCAAATCTACACCTTGGTAATAATAGTGAAGCCACAGTTCTTACCTATAAATATATGTCAAATTCAATCTCACTGAGAATTTTATTAAAATAAAATAATAGTACGATACTTCTGTTTATTAAAAAGTGTCAAAAATATCAGAGCAATATAGAATAAAATTTATTTATTATTTATTTGACAGAGAGAGACACTGACAGCAAGAGAGGGAGCACAAGCAGGCTTCCTGCTGAGCAGGGAGCCTGATGAGGGGTTTGATTCCAGGACCCCAGTATCATGGCCTGAGCCAAAGGCAGATACTTAACCAACTGAGCCACCCAAGTGCCTGATACTTTTGTTTATTAAAAAGTGTTAACTTAGGGGCACCTGGGTGGCTAAGTGGGTTAAAGCCTGTGCCTTCAGCTCAGGTCATGATCCCAGGATCCTTAGATCAAGCCCCACATTGGTCTCTCAGCTCAGCCGCAATCCTGCTTCTCCACACCCACCACCCCCCTGCCTGCCTTTCTGCCTACTTGTGATCTGTCAAATAAATAAATAAAATCTTAAAAAAATGTGTCAACTTAAAAAATATCAAAGCTTGCATAAATATTATAATGCCATTTATGAATTAAAAAAGAGATACAAATATGAATAAACATGGTATATACCTTTGATGAGTTCTTTTTACATTATTAAATTAATCATGAAGTTGGCAGCATAGAAAATTTTTTGATATGCTAAGTTAAAAATAATATTATATAGAATTCATCATATAACCTCATCTAGCTTCAAAAAGAGTAATAAACAAAAATATTATAAAATAAATTATGCACAGATGGTGATTCTATATTTTATTTCCCCAATTTCTTCTATTATGCATTTTTTTCCAAAGTGGAACTTTAAGTGTCAATTAAAAAAAAAACATATAAAAGCTTGGCAAGAATCTCTTAGGTTAAAAAAAATCTGTTAGTATTAATTTTTTTCCATTCCTTCTTTACCAAGGCAACATGCTCTCTTTTCCAACGTGAAATGTAATAAAGGCCACATGGGTTATTTTCATATTCCCTGCCAGCTGGCACAATGGGAATATAGATCCATATTTACACAAGGGAATTGGGGACAAGTGGTGACAGAGACTGCTTTATACCAGAGACTGTTTGCTGCTGCTACTCATCATGATTGTTAAAATTACTTCTACAGTGTGGGGTACCTGGGTGGCTCCGTGGGTTAAGCCTCTGCCTTCGGCTCAGGTCATGATCTCAGGGTCCTGGGGTCCAGCCCCGCATTGGGCTCTCTGCTCGGCAGGGGGCCTGCTTCCTCCTCTCTCTCTGCCTGCCTCTCTGCCCACTGGTGATCTCTGTCTGTCAAATAAATAAAATAAGAAGAAAATTACTTCTACAATGTAAATTTTAGCAACTCGGAATCCTTTGATACATATTCACTGGCCAGTGAGTATAAATGATATATTAATAATAAGATCCTCAGTATTACTGATTTCCTCACACCTATCCTAAGTGTAAACTTGACACCTACCCTCAGTCTTCAAATGATTCTGAGCATATCAAGAGGTGCCCAGTGACATGTGTGACCCAATTAAAGTGCTCTTGGAAAATATATGAGAATTAAATATTTATCTATAGATTAATATAGAATACTGGTAGATTATTCTTTCCTGGGTCATAAATATGACTGCCTCATCCTTTTCATTCCTTACTTGTCAAATCAGCTAACCAATAAGGAAAATATAAGTTCTTTCTAGACAGTTTGATGATTTATAATTATCTTCTCTGTTTTTGCTAGCTACTTTTTCTGCAAGGAATTTGTCATTTTTAAAGGATGTTTACATCTACAGTGTCATATTATCATATTGCCAGTTGTCTCCTTTTATGAATGCTGTCCCATGACAATAACATACTTGTTTTAAAAAAAATAAGTATGCCCTTCTCGACACATAGTTGGCCATTGAATTTTGATTATTTAAGTTTAGAACACAAAAGTGAAATTTGCAGCTAAGAGAAATCTGAAGATTTATATACAGAAAAATTTGAAACTCATTTTATTGAAAAAATGTTTTAAATTATAATCAATTCTACCTATTGAGTATGTGAAAGTGTGTGCCAGTCTAAAGGAAAAAAACACTATTATTTTAAAAGAACAGGTAAAAATAGTGCCTTAATATTTAAAAAAAATTTGACACTCAAATTATAGCCTACCCACTAAAAATGTGACTACTTATAGGAAGTTTTTTTTTTTTGAGATTTATTTATTTATTTGACAGATGGAAAGAGATCACAAGTAGGCAGAGCAGCAGACAGAGAGAGAGAGGAGGGGGAAGCAGGCTCCCCGCTGTGCAGAGAGCCCGATGTGGGACTCGATCCCAGGACCCTGAGATCATGACCTGAGCTGAAGGCAGAGGCTTAATCCACTGAACACCTCTATAGGAAGTTTTTGATGATATTATAATTATTGCTCTGTGATACCAGGAAATTCGTGGAACAGTATTTTTTAAGGGAACCATAAAAAATTCAAAGATTTTTATACAAAACTCTGAAGCTGGCTTTGCAAAATTGTAGAATTGTTCTATTCCATGATTATTATTAAACATATCAAGTCACCACTAATCTCACCTCTTCCTCACAATCACTTGCTTCTAGAATTAAAATGTATTTTATCATTCTGCTCAAGTTTGCTTTCCCAGCACAGACACCCATTCTGCTATTTTTGACTCAAACCTCTGATGCTTACTCACGTACAAGCAGTGACGACTACATCATGACTCGCTGACATCAATTACTGAATTTTTTTTGTCTTCAGGAATTATAAATATGAAAATAATGTGCATCATATATTATATGTAGTATAGACCCACAATTTAAACTCCAATCTGTATTATTCCAAAACCCATTATATTTTTTCTCCACCATATTGACTCTTTAAAAATGGCAGTCTACGTAATAAAGACTGTCATATTATAGTGTAGGGCTCCTTTAGACATGCTTAGCTATTTTTGTCCCTTGTGACAATAAAAACTACTTGGAAATGTGTTATTTCTTGTATCTTACAGTCTCAGGGACATGTTCTTTCTCAAGGCAAACTTAGTTATTTTTGTAGCTTATATTTAGTAGACTACAAAGGTGTTCTTCACTCAGTGCTGTATTATCTTCAAAAGTACCTTTGATTGCAGATTTCTGTCAAGATACAGGATTTAATTAAAAAAAAATACAGAGCTGCTATTTGTAAGAAAATCAGCTCAGAACATTGAAGCTATTTGTTTTTAAAAACTTTCCTAAATTCGAGTTTCCAATTTAAAAGAAGTCCCACTCTTGTTACTATGTATTTTGTTCATAGATTATAAATGATGGATTGCTACTATAAAAAAGTTCTAGACTTAATATAATAAATTAATAATTGCAATAAATTAATACTTGCTATTCTTTAATATTTATGTGGTTATCTGCTATAAAAAGTAAGCTGAAGTACCTATATTGTCTTAAAATAAAGTTTAGATAATGGAAGAAAAGTGTGGACTTTTCAAAATGACATATTTCTTTTAAACAGGAAAAAGAATATGAATGAAAATTTAAAAGGAATTATGGTGGGAGAAATATCACTGTAACTATAGCAATAATTTAAGTCTCAAAGTCTTTCTGATTCAATAAGTGAGGAGATCAGCCTTCATTTTTAATGAATATTCTAGAGTGAAATTCAGGAACATTGGACGAGACTGCATATATTCCAGATGATAAATATTTTAAAATGTGTCACAAGGCTTCAGGTGGTTGTAACTGTTACTGAATTAAGTCTATAGTACCATTTTTTAAAGGATAAAGTGTGACTATTTTTTTTCAGTTAAGAATGTGTGATTGTGGCAACTGAAATGGACCCCGGTTAACTTAAGTGGAAATATAGTCCACATTCAGGAGTGGAGGGGAAAGAATGGCAATGGAAAATGGGAAACAAGATAAGGAGCCACACCCCAGTCATATGCTGATATGGAATGTACAGGCTGGTTTTTATGACTCTATAGAGCCAAGTTACATGTTGCTCTGGCAGAACCCATGGGTGGCCCACTGGCTCATCAAATAGTTCATCACTGAACAGCTAGACTCCAATGCCTGATTCACTGCACAGGACCACAGTGGATTATCTAGTTTATTTGATGTAGGCCTGCTTCTTAGTTGGAACACAGTAAAGTCTTGTTGCTATTCTCAATTTAATGTGTTCCCTTAATGTGCGAGCCCAGTCCCCAAAAAAGACAAATAGGGAGATACATGAACAGATAGCCCCTTTACTCTGATATGATCACATATATCTGAAAAGATTTCCCTACCTCATATTAAAATTTTCTCCTTCCAAACTCTATTATTTCATTAAGCCTTAATGGAAAATAGAGATACCCTAGTTAAACAGTGAAAAAATCCATGAGCTGAGTCATCCAAACTCCATTATGATAGAATTTGAAAGTGGTTTTTTTTAGATGCAATAACTTGGTTTATAGCATTATATAAACCTATTTTTGTGAATGACTGAATCTGAGTTTATAGTTTCCTTTATCTTGGCCTACCAGATTCCTTTTCCCTGTGCCTATGGTTGCCCTGGATTTTGTAGCCATGCACAAAGAAAACACATTACGAAAGTTTATATTTCCTTGTATGGAGATATGATTAAATGCTACAGAATTCACATTACCCATGTCCTCTGGCAGAGCGTTGAGCTGGGTATAGTTCTATTCCCAATGAGGTTCTAAGCTCTTAAAAGTCCTGCCTTTAGAGAGGTATAAGAGTAGGAATAAACATCTACTTCTGAGCAAGGTGGTAGAAAGCAAAGAACATGTCTATCAGTATACTTCATGGTTCTAAGAATAGAGCAATAGTCCTATGTTATGCATTAGTATGGATCAATAATTCCTAATACCAAAACATTTTTCTCTATATCATTATCTAGTTGCAATCTCAGTTTTCACTCCACTGGAAACATTATTGTGTTTCTTGGTGGAAATTGTTCTCTTGAATACCAAAATATCTAAACAATATGATTCAGTGTCATGGGGACTGGAAGCTTCTATTTTGCTACTGGATCATTAACTGTTCTTTCATTGAGTTCTAGACTATGGGAGAAACACTATCTGGTATTTGGACAGAAGCAGCAAATTCAAATTGGTATAGGTTTCTTTCAAAATTGAAAGAATTTACTAGGGCACCTGGTGGCACCTGGTTAAGCTGCTGCCTTCGGCTCAGGTCATGATCTCAGGGTCCTGGAATCTAGTCCTGCATCAGGCTCTCTGCTTAGCAGGGAGCCTGCTTCTCTCTCTTCTCTCTCTCGCTGTCTACTGGTGATTTCTGTCAAATAAATAAATAAAATCTTTAAAAAAAAAAAGAATTTACTAAACACAGTACTTCTTAAGAGTACAAGGTGCAGCAATTTCCCTCTCACTTTGAAGTGGATATCCTGAGGATATTCTCAGCTGATACTTGACTGATAAGGCAGATTCTTCTCTTTTTGGAAAATGTGTATTTACATATGTGTGTGTGTGTGTGTGTGTGTGTGTGTACACACATTGTATATATACATTGTACATATGTACCACATTTAATGCATTCATTAATGGGCACTTCACTAGTTTCTGTCTTGGTGGTTTTCATTGATGCTGCAATGAAAATAGGTGCAAATATCTCTGTGAGGTAGTTATTTCATTTTCTTGGATGTATATCTAGAAGTGGGACTTCTGGATCATATGGCATTGCTATTTTGAATTTATTGAGTAAATTCCATGCTGTTTTCCATGGTGGTTACAACAATTTACATCCCCACCAACTGTACATAAGGGATTCCTTTTCTCGACATTCAAGCCAACATTTATTATCTCTTGTCTTTTTGATTATGGCCTTTCTAAGAGGTGTGAAGTGATGTCCCTTTTCATGTGTATTATTTTTTAAGATTTTATTTATTTATTTATTTATTTATATTTATTTATAGAGCACAAGAGCAGGGGGAGGGGCAGAGAGAGAGGGAGAGAGAGAATCTCAAGCAGACTCTGTGCTGAGCATAGAACCTGACACAGAGCTGATCTCACAACCCTGAGATCATGACCTGAGCTGAAATCAGGAATCCCATGCTTATCGGACTGAACCATCTTGGCATCCTCTCATTGTGGTTTTGATCTGCGTTTCCCTGATGATTGGTGATGATGAACATCTTTTCATACACCAGCTGATCATTTGTATGTCTTCTTTGGAAAAAAAATGTCAATTCTAGTTCTCTGCCCATTTTTAAATCAGGTTATTTATATTTTGTTATTGAGTTGCATGAGTTTGTCATATGTTTGGTATTAACCCTTTTCAGATATATGATTTGCAATTATTTTTCCTAGTCTGTAGGTTTTCATTTTCATTTTGTTGATTTATTTTTATTTTATTTTATTATTATTATTATTATTTTTTGCTATGCAGAAGATTTTTAGTTTGATGTAGTCCTACTTGTTTATTTTGTTTTTGTTGCTTGTGTTTTTGGTTTTGTATACACAAAATTATTGCCAAGGCCAGTATCAAAGAGCTTTTCCCCTGCATTTTCTTTTTTTAAAGCTTTTATTTATTTATTTGAGAGAGGCAGAGAGAGTGAGCGAGAGAGAGCACAGCAAGGGGAGTGGCAGAGGGAGAAGAAGAAACAGCAGATTCCCCACTGAGCAGGGAGCCTGAGGTGGGACTTGATTCCAGGACCCTGGGATCATGACCCAAGCCAAAGGCAAATGCTTAACTAACTGAGCCACCCAGGTGCCCTTCCCTACATTTTTTTCTGAGAGTTTTATTGTTTCAGGGCTTACATCTAAGTCTTCAATTCATTTTGTGTTAATTTTTGTGATTTGTCCAATTTCTTTATTTTGCAAATGAATATTCATTTTCCTAGCAACATTTATTAAAATGTTCCCCTTTGAGTATTCTTAGCACCCTTTTTGAAAATTAGTTGACCACACCGGATAGCTTTATTTCTGGGTTGTCAATTCTCTTCCATTCGTCTATGGTCAATTTTATGCCAGTACTGTAATGTTTGTATTATTAGAGCTTTGTAATATAGGTCAAACTTTGGAAGTGTGGTGCCTCCAGTTTGTTTTTCTTCCTTAAGATTGTTTTGGCAGTTCAGGGTCTTTTGAAGTTCCCTATGAATTTTAGGATTGTTCGTTCTATTTCTGTGTGAAATGTCATTGGAATTTTGATTGGGATTCCATTGAATCTGTAGACTGTGGGAGGCCACAATAAGGATTGAGACGAGGACCAAACCAGGCCATGACTTGTGCCTCCTTTGAAGTCTGAATAACCTAAGGAAAGGTTTAGGACGGGAAAAGGTGAGTAGCACTGAGAAAGGGTCTGTGCTATGTGTTGTGCGCTCACCTACGTGACTTCCCACATGCTTGCTAAACAAATGAGAACAATTCGGTTGGGGTCAAAAGCTCGGTGCTGGTCCTTGCTGCCCTAATACTGCTCATAAATTACTTTCAGGTTTGCTTTATCCATACAGAACAATTGTACTAGCATCAGCCGTTTGGCGTCACAAGGTCTGCTTATAGTTAAATGTGAAACTTATTATGGGAACTCGTGGCTGTTTAACTAGACATAGGTGTATTGCTTCCCCTATCACTATATATATGGCCTTAATGCTTTGAATAAACTTGGCACTGTTGGACATCCTCCTCAGTGCTCCTCCTGCCCCCATCTCTTTGTCTCTTAACTTCTTTTCTTCATCCTCTTACCCTCACATCCCTGGTCGATTTGTCGTGCTGGCCTTGACAATAGATGGCTTTAAATATTACGGACATTTTAACAATGCTATTTCTTTGGTCCATGGTGTGTTACTTGAGCTCTGTACTTTGAAACCAGTTTTGTTTTGTTTTTGTTTTTGTTTTTTGAAACCAGTTTAATGAATCTTTTACTAAGGAGCTCCTAAAGGACTGCCCTGGCCAGGGAACCTCAATTCTTCAGTCTCTCAGAGACAACAGCTGGAGTTATAAGCCTATAAGGAAGGGAACTTCCTTACAGAGTTTGTCATATGTCACTTTGTCAAAGGAGACCAGGTTATTGAGCTTATTCTGAACTTTACCTTTGGACAATTTTTCTTTGTGGCATTGGATCTTTGTCTTTTTTGGTTGACTTTCCAGCACCTTTCTTTTTCTTGTCGTCCTTGGCTGGCATTGCAAAGCTGGGAGACCAGCGACTACTTCTATAGCTGGCTAAGATATTAGACAAAGAACCAACCTTTGAGATTTTGTAGTATCAAAATTCATACTCTTTTTTCATCTCATTTTACGTATTTGATTATATAAAATCCTCTTTTATGTTTCATTTTATTTATTTGAATCTTCTTTCTCTTTTTCTGAATGTAGCTAAAGGTTTGTCAGTATTACTTATCTTTTCAAAAATCAGGTTTTAGTTTCATTGATATTTTCAGTTGGTTTTATGATCTTTATTTCATTTATTTATGTTCTGATCATTGTTATTTCCTTACTTCTGCTAAATTGAACTTAGTTTGTCATTATTTATCTAGTTCTTTGAGGTATAAAGTTATGTTTTCTATTTCAGATCTTTTTCTTAATATAGACATTTATCTTTGAAATTCCCTCTTAAGCTACTTTTGCTGCATTCCGTAAGTTTTGGCATATCGTATTCCACTTTTGTTTTTTCAAGACGTTTTTCCTTTTCATCTCTTCTTTGACTTGTTGGTTGTTCCAGAATGTATTATTTAATTTCCATGTATTTGTGAATTTTTCAATATTCATACTGTTTCATAACTAGTTTCATGCTGCTGTGGTCAGTAAAAGTAAACTTGTTCATAAGTTTGCAATGACTTGTTTTGTGACATAACATGTGATCTGTTCTGGAGAATGTTTCATATACACTTGAGAGAAACGTGTATTCTGATGCTGTTGCATGGAATTTCTGTATATGTCTGTTAGGTCCATTTGTCTTAATTATAATTCAAGTCAAATGTTGCCTTACTGATTTTCTGTCTGGATTACTTTGTTGAAAGTGCTATATTGCCACCCTCCAATGTTATTGTGCTGTTGTCTATTTCCCCCTTCGGATCTCTGTCTATGCTTTTAATATATTTAGGTTCTCTAAAGTTGTGTGCATGTATATTTGTGATTGTATATCCTCTTGATAAATTGAGCTCTTTATCATTGTATAATGAACTTCTTTGTCTCATTATAGCTTTGTGTTAACGTCTTGTTTTTTCTTATATAAGCATAGCTACCTCTATTCTCTTTTAGTTTTTCCTTGCATGGAATATCTTTTTCTATCCCTTTACTTTCAGTATTCATGTCTCTTTAAAGCTGAAATGAGTCTTCTGTAGGCAGCATATAGATGGATCTTTTTTTTGTATCCAACAAACTACTTAATGATTTTAGGTGGAGAATTTAGTCTATGTACACTTAAGTAATTATTCATAGCTAAGGACTTCCTAATACTATCCTCATAATTGGTTTTAGCTGTTTTATTTCACAAGGCCTGCCTTCTACTTCCTATTCTTTCTTCTGCTTGATGCATCTGTTGTTGATGGTCTCTGTTATATTTTTCATTTCATTCATTGTATCATTCAGCTCCAGAATTTCAGGCTCTTTTATATACTTTCTGTGTCTCTGTTAAACTTCAGATTTTGTTATATATTATTTTTCTAATTTAATTGCATTGTCTTCGTGTATTTTCCTGTAGCTTACCGAGCTTCCTTAAGACAATTACTTTGAATTCTTTATCAGGGAAATTATAGATTTTTTTTTTCTTTGCATGTTTTTGAGTTCAGTTACCAGGAAATTATGGTCCTGCAAATACTCATTAACTTTCTGTCACAGTTCACTCCAACTGCTATGGAGAGCTTACCCAGGGAACTGGCCACAGAGTGGGATGTATTGCCTGTGGGTCATTTGAGGGATCTACAGGTGAGGATTCCTAGTAGCTTGTGTGTGGGCTTCTTGATGAAGTCTGCAATATAGTAAATAAGACCTATGTCTCTTTAATTCCACTTTCCCATCTGCTCCAGATTCCTCAATCTTGCAGCCCACCTCAGTCATCTAGGTCAGGGAAAGAAAGAAGTGGATCCATGACAGAATTCTGCAGAGCTGGGGAAGGCTGATGCTTATTCACACACTCTTGGGTTCCCTGGTGGAAAGAATAACTGGCCAAAATAATCTCTTTAGACACTGAGCTATGCCATGTTGGGGAGGTTATCTCTAGACAGATGGACCATTATAAAATAAAAATAATATATCATATCATTTTGTCTGCTTCAAACTCTTTATTTGACTTTAAATAAAGATCTTTAAATGACTTATAATAAACCAAAAGGTCTACCTACTGCTTTAGCATTATTTCATACAGTATCCTCCTTTTATCTTTCCACTTGCCTTTTAAGAAATTGGATTCCCTCTCACCCCAAGGCTTTGCACAGGATTATCTCTCTGCTTAGAATATTCTTCTGACACATGGTCACTTGGTTTTCTCTCATTCATCCTTCAATTCTGAGCTCAAACGTATTTTTCTCCCTCATTGGATCATAGATTGTTTTATAGCATAAGTATTGTTTTCTTTATAACACTATTATAGCAACAGTTATAATTTTACATTTGCTTGCAAGACTTTTTTCTCTTTTTATATGTCATTAAACTATATCCTCCATGTGGGCTGGAATTTTGTCTGCTTTACTCATAATTATATCCACAGCACTTAATGCTGTGCTAAGTGGCATTTCTAATTTCAAATTTTTTCTTATCTTGGAAGCAATTACAATATTCACTTTGTCAGATACCAGAGCTCAAAATTTAGTCAATAGTTCCCTTTGGGATGGTATTATAAATTCTTTTTTTAATTAGAGGATATCCATGAACTATAAAATGACTTCCCAAAGAGTTCTGCTGAGCATTAGTTCAACCATTAGCTCAAACTAAGTTTGAAAAAAAAATCACATAATATAGCACATCTTAGAGAATTTTACAGTGCTCATCCATGAGGAAATTTCCTACATACATCATTGAGAAAGACTATTTAACTTCATTTGTTCTACTGCAGAATACTACCTGCTAACGCAAATATGAATATTATAGGATTGATATTTGATGTACATTCTGGGAAAGGTGTTAATGGGAATTAAGTCAAAATATATATGGAGAAAGGTGATTACCAAGAGATTAATTGGGAAGATTTTTGAGTCAGGTGAGGAGATCTGGATTTAAGTCTCACCAATGATATCTACTTTTCATGTGACCTCAAGCAAATTGCCACCTTCATGGACTACTTCTGTCCACTATTATATTATTCTTAAAGATCTCTTCATGAATTCAGGAGCTGTGGAAACTACTGAAATTACTTGAGATTTTCCTTTCGTCATGGACAAATATGTCACACATGACCCTTAAATATAGGGAGTGGGAGTTTGTTGAAGAAAAATATTGTCTTGTTGCAGAATGATAATAAGGGCAATAAGCCTGTGGGAAAGTAATTTTTCCCTAGTTTGGATTCAATAAAAAAGTCTATTTTGGCCTTATATAAATCTATGTCCCAGAACTATACTGAACCTACATGAATTGATTATAAAATCAAAACTGTTACTATATATCTCTACCTGTTCTTTTATTCTTTCTGCTTAATTTATAGAATTTATTTATTTATTTATTTATTTTTTAAAAGATTTTATTTATTTATTTGACAGAGAGAGCTCACAAGTAGACGGAGAGGCAGGCAGAGAGAGAGAGAGAGAAAATGAGAGGGAGAGAGGGAAGCAGGCCCCCTGCTGAGCAGAGAGCCCGATGCGGGACTCGATCCCAGGACCCTGAGATCATGACCTGAGCTGAAGGCAGCGGCTTAACCCACTGAGCCACCCAGGCGCCCTAATTTATAGAATTTAAATAGTGAATATTACTTAAAGATCTTTCTAAAGCAGTTACTCAAATCCTGCAAATCCTGCATACTTCTTCTTCCTTCCCTATTTTTTACTATATTCTTTCATTTTCTTTTTTTTCTGAGAACTAATGAGCTTATTTTTATATCCTTGTAGAATTTTCCCTTGATCGAAAATACTCTTCTAATTCTTAATCTCTCTCATTATTTCAATGCCACACTTAAAAGTCTCATTTTAACATTTGCATGTAATGAGGTGGAAAAGGAGTAGAACAAATGCATTTTACATGTCATTTCTCAGTTACTACAGAAATAACCATCGGAATTTAAACATCAAAATAATCCTGTGCCGTATACATCACCTTAAAGGCTATCCAAAGGATGTCATTAAAAATTTTTTTCTTGGGGCGCCTGGGTGGCTCAGTGGGTTAAGCCTCTGCCTTCAGCTCAGGTCATGATCTCAGGGTCCTGGGATTGAGCCCTGCATCAGGCTCTCCGCTTGGCGGGGAGGCTGCTTCCTCCTCTCTCTCTGCCTGCCTCTCTGCCTACTTGTGATCTCTGTCTCTGTCAAATAAATAAATAAAATATTTTAAAAAATTTTTGTTCTTTTACATATAATGTTATGGTCTGAATGTTTGTGTCCCTCAAATTCATAAATTGAAACCCTAAACCACAGATTATGGTCATAAGAGGTGGCACCTTTAGGAAGTGCTAGGGCATGAGAGTGAAACCCTCAATAATGGGATTAGTCGCTTACAGAAAATGCTCCAGAGAGATCTTTTATCCCTTCTGCCCTGTGAGGATACAACTAAAAGTCATACCTGGAACAGGACCTTCATCTGATCATGCTGGCACTCTGATCTTAAACTTCCAGCCATCCGAACTGTGAGCAATATATCCCTGTTGTTTATGAACTACTCAGTGTGCGTGTGTGTGTGTTGGATTTCTTTCCAGTGGTAGGAGTGCTAGATCCAAGGGAGGAACAGGAATTCCAAATTAAAAGGTATGGCAGAAACCCTTTAATTTGTCAAAGTCTGGAAGAATGAGAGCTACAGATAAAGGCAGACTTTGGCGAAATTGGGAGCCAACCAGAGAGATAGTGTTTGCCATCATAGAACAGTATTTAAGAACAACAGCACTGAGAAAGAAAGGTACAACAGCTATACTTATGGATCTGGTGCCATAATGACATTACTCTTTGACACAAAACAGCAGATTTTGGAGAGAAACAGAGTTACACCTAGAATGGAGGTTAAACTCTTGATGGAATAAAAACTTAAATGTAATATATGCCCCTCTTCCCCAGCATACCTGATAACTACAAGTAAACACAGATAACTATACATTTACATTTTAGCAAACTGGGAGGATTTTTTAAAGTCAGATAGCAAAATCAGGAAATCATAACTAAAATTGTGTATGCATTTAACTATGTAAAGTTAAATATTTAAGTACTATACAAATATAAATAAATATCTATTTAGATAAGAGAGAAATAGAAAGTCAGCAAATATATACAACCTAGATAAAAATGTAATAAAATTCCTCATATATAAATTCATTAAAGATTTTAAAAAGATGAATAACAAGAAAATGGGTAAAAGGTATGGCAAGGTCACTCATAAAATAAATACAGATAAGAAAGTGAAACTGCTCAACTGCTTTAATAATCAAATAACTTGCTCATTTCAATACTTTTCTCTGATACATAGGTACATCAAATCCTATGATGTCATGAGTGTTACAAAGTATAGCAGTATTAACAAGAAAAGATTAAAATAGACATCCTAACAACATTTTACTTTCAATTGATTTTTGAGATACAAAATATATGGATAAAAAAGAAGTTTGGAAGCATACACAGCAACATGTTTCTTGATGAATTTAGAGTATATAACTCCAGATGGGATGATTATGGCTGGTTTCTATTTTTATTTATTTAATATTTCTAAGTTTTAAAAAATAGTGTATATAAACCAATGTACTATACAGATTTATAAATTTGAATAAAACTAATGTATACTCTTAGATGGTTTTAATAAGAAATATAAATCAGAGCAGACATATGAGCCTAAATTTCCTTAATAAAAGTCATTTGAGATATATCATAAAAAATGATACAGAGACTAGATAGCTTTCCAAATTTATCTTGTTCAAAGATTAAAAATAAACCACCCAAATGGTAATTGGCAAGCAACGGGATAAATACATTTCAGTATGCTCACATGATTGAATATTATATAGCAACCAAATTGAATGAATAAAGCTATATTAAAGAATACAGATAAATATTTTCATTATATTATTGATGGAAAAAAGTAAATTACAGAGATCTCTAAAAAACATGATACTTTTTGTAAAGAGAAAACAATTTAAAACTAAGCAGGTTTTAGAAATATAATAACATGATTTAAAAAACTGTGGTATAGGGCGCCTGGGTGGCTCAGTGGGTTAAGCCTCTGCCTTCGGCTCAGGTCATGATCTCAGGGTCCTGGTGTCGAGTCCCCGCATCAGGCTCTCTGCTTGGCAGGGAGCCTGCTTCCCTATCTCTCTCTCTCTGCCTGCCTCTCCATATACTTGTAATTTCTCTCTGTCAAATTAATAAATAAAAATCTTAAAAAAAAATAAAATGTTTTCAAGAATATTCACTTTACTAGTAATATTTCAGCAATAGGACAATGAATAGAATATGTAATAAAGTGCCATTAGACTCCGAAAAATAAAGGACATGTGTTTAGTTATCAGCATGAATTACTGTCAGAAAAATACATTGAATATGCTGAAATATACCTATATAGAGAGAGCACAACAGAGAAACATTTATAGAAATACATATGTGTGGTTTTTCTAATCATTTAAGATACTCTTAGTGTCCTGATCTATCATTTACATAAGGTTGAAATATAAGGTTCAAACAGGCAGACACTATTATGACCAGGTATATATTTATGTCTTAAAAGGGTAAATAAATACATGGCAATATTGAACATCAAATTCATGATAGAGGGAGCAATGCAATCTGGGAGTGATATGCAGGCCTCCAGAATGATAGTAACATTTTATTTCTTAAATTATATAGTGGTACACATAGTATACAAGTTATACCAGTCTCTATCTTTTGTATTTTTACATATTCTAGGATGCTTTTTTTTTAAAGATTTTTATTTGTTAATTTGACAGAGAGAAATTACAAGTAGATGGAGAGGCAGGCAGAGAGAGAGAGATAGGGAAGCAGGCTCCCTGCTGAGCAGAGAGCCCGACGTGGGACTCGATCCCAGGACCCTGAGATCGTGACCTGAGGCGAAGGCAGCGGCTTAACCCACTGAGCCACCCAGGCGCCCCTTGAAAACATTTTCTTAATATTGTATATGTCTAACATATAGGTCTTTAACATAGATATCTGAGTACAAGTCCTAAATGGTAATATAAACACAACTTCAGCTACAGAGCACTCTTTTTTCTACCAAGGGTTATTAAATTTATACCTAAATGATTACTTTGTAAGAGTTCCTATTGTTCTGGGTTTTGTCAATACTTTCTATGATCAGAATTTTTAGCTTTTAACAATCTAATAATGTTAAATTGTATCTCCATATGTTTTTTTTTTTTAAGATTTCATTTATTTATTTGATGGAGAAGGAGATCACAAGTAGGCAGTGAGACAGGGAGAGAGAGAGGGGGAAGCAGCCTCCCTGCTGAGCAAAGAGCCTGATGCAGGGCTCGATCCCAGGTCCCTGAGATCATGACCTGAGCTGAAGACAGAGGCTTAACCCACTGAGCCACCCAGGTGTCCCACCTCCATATGGTTTTAATGAACGTTTAGTGATTAAACAAAAATTTACGTATTTTTACACTGAAAAATATATTTTCCTCTAAACTCTGTTTTAGCTGCATTCTACAAGTTATGTTATGTATTCATCCAGCTTAAAAATATATTTAATTTCTTTTTTTTTATTTATTTATTTTTATTTTTTTTTTAAAGATTTTATTTATTTATTTGTCAGAGAGAGAGCGAGCGAGAGCGAGCACAGGCAGACAGAGTGGCAGGCAGAGTCAGAGGGAGAAGCAGGCTCCCTGCGGAGCAAGGAGCCCGATGTGGGACTCGATCCCAGGACGCTGGGATCATGACCCGAGCCGAAGGCAGCTGCTCAACCAACTGAGCCACCCAGGCGTCCCAATATATTTAATTTCTATTATGATTTATTTTTAACACATGACTTATTTATTTTTAATTATGTTATGTTAATCACCATGCAGTATGTCATTAGTTTTTGATGTAGTGTTCCAAGATTCATTGTTTATATATAACACCCAATACTCCATGCAATACGTGCCCTCCTGATACCACCACCAGGCTCACCCAATCCCCTGATGCCCTTCCCTCCAAAACCCTCAGTTTGTTTCTAAGAGTCCACAGTCTCTCATGGTTCATCTCCCCCTCCAAATCCCCCCTTCACACTTTTCCCTTCCTTCTCCTAATGTCCCCCATGTTATTCCTTATGTTCTACAACTGAGTGAAAATATATGATAATTGACTTTCTCTGCTTGACTTATTTCACTCAGCATAATCTCCTCCAGTCCCACCCATGTTGATACAAAAGTTGGGTATTTATCCTTTCTGATAACTGAGTAATATTCCATTGTATATATGGACCATATCTTATCCATTCACCTATTGAAGGACATCTTGGCTAGTTCCACAGTTTGGCTATTGTGGATATTGCTGCTATGAACATTGGGGTACATGTGGCCCTTTTTTTTACTCTGTATCTTTGGAATAAATACCCAATAATGCAATTGCAGGGTCATAGGGTAGCTCTATTTTTAATTTTTTGAGGAATCTCCGTACTGTTTTCCAAAGTGGCAGCACATACTTCCGTTCTCACCAACAGTGTAAAAGGGTGCCACTTTCTCCACACCCTCTCCAACATTTGTTGTTTCTTGCCTTGTTAATTTTTGCCATTCTAACTGGTGTAAGTTTGCATCTCAGTGTGATTTTGTTTTGAATTTCCCAGATGGCTAATGATGATGATCATTTTTTCAACACATGACTTATTTAGAAGTACATGGCTTACTTTCATTTTGTTAGAACAATATCCTCTGTTTTATTTATTTATTTATTTATTTTACTATATTATGTTAGTCACCATACAGCATGGTTTACTTTCAAATAATTTGTTGAAGATCTAGTTATCTTTCTATTATTGACTTCTTGTTTACTTCCACTGTGGTCACATAAAATACTTTGTATGATTTTAGTTTCATTTTTTTTAAAGAATTTATTTATTTATTTGACAGACAGAGATCACAAGTAGGCAGAGAGGCAGGCAGAGAGAGAAGGGAAAGCAGGCCCCCTGCTGAGCAGAGAGCCCGTTGTGGGGCTCGATCCCAGGACCCTGGGATCTCGACCTGAGCCAAAGGCAGAGGCTTTAACCCACTGAGCCACCCAGGCGCCCTTTAGTTTCATTTTTTTTAAGATTTTATTTATTTATTTGACAGAAAGAGAGATCACAAGTAGGCAGAGAGGCAGGCAAAGAGAGAGGGGGAAGGAGGCTCCCTGCTGAGCAGAGAGCCCGATGTGGGGCTCCATCCCAGGACCCTGGGATCATGACCTGAGCCCAAGGCAGAGGTTTAACCTGCTGAGCCACCCAGGTGCCCCTGATTTTAGTTTTTTGAAATTTGTTGAAACTTTCTTTATGGCATGGCTTATTATCTGTACTGGTGAAGGGTTAATCTGCTAAATGGTCTATTTTGTCACATGTTTGGTGCACACACTTAATAAAGAATGTGCATTGTGTAAATGTGGGGCATAGGGTTCTATGTATGTAGAATGTTTGGCCAAGTTGGTTGATTGTATTTTTTAAATCTCTTATACTCTTAAAGCTCTCTACTTGTTTTATTGGTTACTGACAGTGATGTATTAAAATACACAGCTATGGCACTGAACTTACCTATTTCTTCTTTTAGTTCTATAAATATTTGTTATATATTATTTGAGGCCCTGATGCTAGGTACATATAATGTTAGCACAGATGGTCAATTTTCAATGGTTTGACTTACAATTTTTCAACCTTATACATGTGTGAAAATGATACACATTCACTAGAATCTACTTCAAATTTTTTAGTTTTCCTGTACTAGTGATACATCACACAATGCTCCCACTTGATGCCGGCCAGTGGCAGAAGCTGAAGCTCCGAGTCAGTTGCACGAACATAAGGGTAAACCGCTGATACACTTAGAACTGGTCTGTCTCTGTATATCCGTTCTGGTTTTCACTTTCAGTACAGTATTTAGTAAATTGCATGAGCTATGCAATACTTTTGTATACAATAGGCTTTACATTGTTAGATAATTTTGCCCAGCTATAGGCTAATGATAAATGTCCTGACTACATTTAAGGTAGGCTAGGTTAAGCTATGATGTTTGGTATATTAGATGTATTAAATGCATTTAAATTTACTATATTTCAACTCAAGATGGGTTTATAGGGATGTAACCCCATTACAAGTTGAGGAAGATCTGTATTACTAGGTTTTTCTCTGGCATTCACTCTTTTTGATTAAAAAAAAAAAAGACACTCCTTATTTCCAGTAGTACTTGTTGCCTTAAATTCCTATGTGCCTAACAAAACAGCTATGTAATATTCTTTTCCCATGATATCATCATTTTCCATAGTTTTCTTTTTAGCTTTTCTCTGGCCATATTTATAAAGTGTGTCTCTTGTAAGCTATATATATGTTGGTCTTTGATTATTTTTTTTTGTCTCATTTTTTTGAGTCTAGACTGACAATCTTTTATTTTGACATTTGTTTCATTTACATTTAATACAGTTGCTGTTAGTGTGTTGAAGCCTAAAAATTCACGATTTTATTTTCTTTTTGTCATATCTGCTCTTTTTTTCCCCTGTATTTATCCTTTTAAAAGTTTTTATTTAAATCCCAGTTAGTTAACATACAGTGTATTATTAATTTCTGGTGTACAACATAGTGATTCAACAGTTCCATACAGCACTCAATGACGCCCACGACAAGTGCACTCCTTAATCCCCATCACCTATTTGACCTATCCCCTACCCCACCCCATCCCTTCTGGTAACTGTCAGTTATTGTTTCTCTCTCTCTCTTTTTCCCCCCAAGCCTGTTTATTTTGTTTCTTCAATTCCACATATATGCAAAATCATAAGTTATCTTTCTCTGATTGACTTACTTCACTTAGCAGAATACTTTTCCTTTTTTATCCTTTATTCCTTTTGAAGTGATCAAATATGGTTTTACAATTTTACCTTAACTTTTATGTAACTTTTAAGTTATAGATATTAAAAAATGTTCTTAGGGACTACCCTACAGATTTTGATGTGGCTACTCATTTTAGTACAGTCTACTTGAATTAGTACTTTTACCACTGACTGAAATAAGCAAACATCCCGTAGCAAAGTGAAAGCATCCTCTTTCACCCTTGGCAGTGTTACTGTTTTTGACAGTTAATTTTCATTTGCATATGTTATAAACTAATATCTGTGGAGGCATTAATATTATTTTTAGTTTATTCTGTCTTTAATTGTTTATATTTGCTCATTTTTAAAAATCTTGACTAGTTCTCTTCCTTGCTGCACTTGCACACTTGCATTTGGGGTCCTTTGTCTTCAGTCTGAATGACTTCCTTTTAGTCTTTCCTAGAGCACATCTGCTAGCAGCACATAGGTATATCTTGTTTTTAAATGGTTCAAAGTAAATGATTCAAATATTGAAGATTTTCCTTCACCACTTAAAAATATTATTCTCTTTTTTTTTCTGATGAAAACTCAATCGTGAGGTTTATTATTCCTTCTCTGAAGAAAACATGTCTATTATCTCTGACTGCTTTTATGGTTGCTTTTGTCTTTTTCACAGTGATGCACAGAAGTGTAGTTGTTTATGTTTCGGTTTAAAAAATTTTCTAGGGGTGTGATAAGCTTCTAGAATCTGTAAGTTCATGTATTTGATCAGATTTTAAAAATATGGATCCACTATTTTTTAAAAATATTACTTCTGTCCCATTTGCTTCTCTCCTCGGATTCAGTTGCATTTTTGGTAAGACTTTTTTTTTTTTAAATTAATTTTTTATTTTTTATAAACATATATTTTTATCCCCAGGGGTACAGGTCTGTGAATCACCAGGTTTACACACTTCACAGCACTCACCAAAGCACATACCCTCCCCAATGTCCATAACCCCACCCCCTTCTCCCAAACCCCCTCCCCCCAGCAACCCTCAGTTTGTTTTGTGAGATTAAGAGTCACTTATGGTTTGTCTCCCTCCCAATCCCATCTTGTTTCATTTATTCTTCTCCTACCCACTTAAGCCCCCATGTTGCATCATTTTGATAGCATTCCACATCTCTTTCACTCTGTCACTTGTTTCTTTTATTTTATAATTACTTTTTAACTATATCTCAATTTGATTATTTTCTACTGACCTTTCTTAGTATACTACTTTTCTACTGTGTTTTTAACACTTCTAGGGAGTACTTATTTCAGGTCTTTTATTTTTTGCTTGTAAAATGCCATTTTGATTTTTTTTTTTTTTTTTTTTATAGATTCCAGTTCTCTGTTGATATTCTTTTTTTTTTTTTTTAAAGATTTTATTTATTTATTTGACAGACAGAGATCACAAGTAGGCAGAAAGGCAGGCAGAGAGAGAGGAGGAAGCAGGCTCCCCACTGAGCAGAGAGCCCGATGTGGGGCTTGATCCCAGGACCCTGAGATCATGACCTGAGCCGAAGGCAGAGGCTTTAATCCACTGAGCCACCCAGGCACCCCTCTCTGTTGATATTCTTTAGGTCTTCATCTATGTTGCATCTTTTTCCCTTTTATCTTAAATATGCCAAACATATATATTTAAAATTTCTCATCTGTTAATTTCAATATATGAAAACCTTTGGGTCTTTAAAAAATAATCTGCTTTTTTCCCTTGGTTTCCAGTCATTTTGAATTTTAGCAAGACTCATCCATTTTTTTCACTTATACATTTTATGTTATTGATACATTTTTATTTTATTCACAGATATTGCCAGTTAGAAATTTTAGAATCTTTGCATACCATTATATTCCCACTTAAGAATGTGAGTTTTGTTTGTTTGTTTGTTTGTTTGTTTTTATGGTGGGCAGATAGATCACCATTATTCACCATGATCCTGTCAAAGGTTGGTTTCGGTATCATGAGAATTCCATTAAAATTTTGCCCTTACTCTTAAGTGTGGGTGATAATTTGAGGACATGGCCCTGTCTTCAGGGTCATGGTCCTTCTTGTAACTTACATAAAAGCTCAGTATGTTTGCAAGATATCTGCATTTACCTAAGGCTTGAAATCCAGGCTTCTTAATTTTCAGATCATGTCCCTGTTGTAAGCAATGCTCACCTCTCTAGCCTCCAGGTGTATTTTTCCATTTGTTTTCTTTCTTTTTTTTAGAAGATTGTATTTATTTTTTTGACAGAGAGAGAGATCACAAGTAGGCAGAACAGCAGGCAAAGAGAGAGCGGGAAGCAGGCTCCCACCGAGCAGCGAGCCTGATGCAGAGCTCAATCCCAGACCGAGATCATGACCTGAGCAAAAGGCAGAGGCTTAACCCATTGAACCACTCAGGCGCCCCTTCCATTTTGTTTCTTAAGAGTTTCACCCTGTAAATATACAGCTTACAAGTCAATCAACACTTTGAAGAGCTTTCTGTCCTTCAAGTCTGGCAGCCTGCTCTCCTAGTCTTTTGACCCTTGTCTCTGCAGCCCGGTAAGACGGACACTTTGGGGGGTGCTTCCCTTAAGCAGAAAGTTGGAAAATGATCTCAGGAACAACACAGAGGTGAAGGTGTCAGTCTCTTTTCATGCTTCCCTTATCTCAAGGATTATACCTTCAAATTCTACTTGGTTTGGTTGCTGTCCAGTGATTTCAATCCTTGTTGTGTTGTTTTTAAAACATTTTCCCCCAGCTTTATATTTCAATGCATGGGTTAGTCCAGTATGAGCTGTTTCTTCTTGTTCCAATTGCACTTCTATAAATTTCAGTTTTTCCAGTTATACCAAAAATGTTTTAGTTTTTACCGTTTAGAATCCCATCCAGATTTCTGCATTGTAATTTGTTTTAGATCTTATCTTTTAAACTATAGGAGTTTCTCTACTTTTTCCCTCCCCAAACAGATCCTCCAGGAAGTCTAGAACACTAGAACATTAATCTTACAGAATGTCTCAAGAGTCTAGAAGTGTCGGTTTGTTTTCTCTTGACATCTTTCAACATTCCATAACCCTAGTATTACTTATACATTATAATTTTTAAAGTCTTGTGCATATTTAATTGTTTTGACAAGAGGAGTTCATAGCTGACGCTGTATAGTTCCTTTTGTCCCATACCAACTGATGCTATTTGAATGCCTGCTTAGTTAAAGTAGCACTGCCAAATCCCTCATTTGTAAAACTACATTCTTCTCTTTGCTACTCTCTTTGCAGGATTTGAGTTGATGTTTCATAACCTCTGATTTAAAATTTTTCTAAGTAAATTAAAAAAAAAAACTTTAGCCATATCATATGTGCAAGTAAGTGCAGAAGTTATGCTTGTACAGAAAGGATTTTTTAAATATATGAACATGCCTATTTAACCACCATCAAAATCAAGTCATAGAACATTACCAGCACTTCAGAAACATTCTACCTGTCTTCCAGTTATTAATCCTAAACAGTACCATATTCAAATTTCTAGCACTATTGATTATCTATGCCTGTTTTGAGTTTTTTACAAATGGGGTAAAACTGTCTTGCTTCTTTCACTCAATGTCTTGTTTGTGAAATTCATCTAAATTGTTGTTTTAAGCAATAGTCATGCTTTTTTCATTTTTATAGAGTATTTCATAGTGTGAATAATGCAATTTATATATTTTGTTCTTTAGAGACTTTTGGGTTGTTCCTCTTTTTTTTTTTGCCAATAATAAATAACACTTCTATGAAATTCTTGTATATATATCTTCTCTTGACTTGTGTTTGCACTTCATTCAACCATACATTTAGGAAGAAAACTCCTTGTTCATTGGCTGTGTGTGTGTTTAGATTAGTAGGTATTGGAAAATAATTTTTCAAGTTGGTTTAAATAATAAGTACATACTCTTAGTAACAAGGATAAAACTTCCAGCTGTTCCACATCTTTTTAAATTTTGGATGCTACAATGCAGTTTTATTTCTGGAACTTCCCACCAAATGAAAAAGTAGAAAAATCATAATCACTGTGACAACCAAAGGTTGTCCCACACATTTCTATTCTTACTTTGGACAAAGTAACATCTCTGTTGATAACTACTAGAGTATGCTTATGTTGGAAGGTCAAATAAAGCTAGGTGGGTACCTAGGCAATTTGCCCAAACTTTAAGGCAGCAGTGTAGGGCTCTTTACATAGTATAGCTTTTATTGCTATTTGATTGTACTCATCAGATTGTATGTTAGTATTTGTCTAAGTCTGTCTCCACATTTGACTCTGAACTTCTTGAGTGGGCTTTATTTGCCACTGTGGCTGGTACAAAGTGACATTCAATAAATATTTGAGGATTGAAAGAATTTCTGGATGCATAATGCTTTAATTAATCAGAACTCTGGCATGGCAGGGAAAGAGAGAGATTAAGAGTAGGATTCCTGATGGGAAAATAAGGAGGTTAAAAATTTTGCTCTCAGGAGGATGGATAAAAGTTTGCGAAGTGAGAAAAGCCAGCCTCGGATATCAAAATTGAGTTCAGAGGCCTTGAGTAGCCAGATTGTTCTGTCTTGAATAAAATGTTCTGTCTGAATGGAAAAGACCCCATTTCACTTTGCTTAAAGCCTTTGTGACCATTACCAAGATTAACGTGTTTTCAAAAAGAGTACTTGTTGGTTTCCACATTACCTATTTTGAACAATAACACAATCTAACTATAAAGTGAAGTAATCTTATGGATTTTGAGGGTTGATTATTCTTCTCAGCACCCTTATACGATAAGCAATAATTTCCATCTTATAGGTGAGGAAAATCACTTATTGAACTAGCATATTTTTGTGGATTTTTTTGAAATTGTGTTTGCATTTTTTTAAGAGAAGAATGTCATCCACTTGGTCATGTGACAACGTAATTTACACCATACCCGCATGAAATTTATGTTTCTTTGCTCCCCCTTTTACCTGTGAATTAACCAGTCACTAAGGTTACTTGAACCATACAGAGCCCTAAATCAGTTTTACTAAATTGTTTGACCTCTACTCTGGTGGTGAAGAAAACAGCAGTATATCTACTACTGATGTGAAAAGCATCTTGGTATATCAGCGTTTGTGATAGCAATTTTAGAAAAACAAAATAGCAAGTCATTTGGAAATAACCATGTGCTAAAATATAGAATCTTTATTTATTACTATATAGGCAGCCACAGTTTTGATTTAAGTCTGTTTTGATCAATTATGCTGCACTTCTTTCTCAAATAAAGAAATCTGTGTTATAGATTAAGACTTCAAGCTTCCCTCTTTAATTTTGATATTTGCAAATGGTGTTAGTCTCATTTTTTATACCCGATGGTCCTTTTGCACAAAATCTTCCTTGTAGTATTTTAATTGTATTTAGCATTCCAAACTTACTTTTCTTTTTATTCAAATGTTTCTATATTAATAACTATATAGCCATGGGAGATATATGATTTTTGAGATTTATATATCATTGTTATCTTGTTATACTAGCTGAGTACTTGGATTTAGTTATTTTACTGCAACAGAATATTGGAATTTTTGAGATCATTGTATTTGGAACACAATTATGTACCAACAAGATGTTGATTCAAATCTTTGGTCAAATACCATATATATTATATTAAAAGTAAGATAATTTGTATTTGGAAACTACCTAAACAGGAAAAGTCAAATTTAGGATCTCACTGATAGGGAGATTCCACACAGTTGTATTCCACCTGTCATATGCTGGTTGGGTTTTACAAAGATTTGACTACATTAGAGACAGTTTTGAGATCAGGAAAAAAAAGAAAAAAAAAAGTCCTGGTACCATAATATGTGGAGTTCCAAGAATGTCAGAGAAAAATAATATTGTCTCTACGTAATTATTTGGAATGAATATTGGATTTTGAAGTTATTATATCCAGATATAATGCTGTGTGGTGACAGGCTTCTAAGGACTCTCCTGGACAATTATTTAGTGGACTGTATAAATGTACTATATATTTGTGACATAACAGTCAAGAAAAAGTCAACAACTAATATAGTGACTCATTTACCTTCAATGCTATATTATAAACATTTTGAAAATGCATATAACTATTTTATAGCGTTTTTTTTAGTATTTTAGTTTTAATCATAGCATAGATAGAGTTTAATATGTTGGTCTCTTCAAGTAACATGTAATTACCATCATAATATTGTTTGTATTTTTTAATTTAAATTCAATTAGCCAACATATAGTATATCATTAGTTTCAGATTTTGTGTTCTATAATTGAGCAGTTTTACTGTTTATATTTTAAATCAACCTTGTAATGATCCTGTCAACTCTTTCTCTGATCTTTCTTCTCCAAGAAAGTGTATAAACTTCTCAAGTAGGAGCTCTGTTTTAATTTTCTTCTGTGTTACTCAAAGTCCTTTGCACAATTTGTATTATCCTCATTAATGCGAATGGAAGAAGAGAGATGGTAATGAGAATCCAGCAGACCATCATTGTATGAACTGTGTGGAACACAGCATGATAAATGCTGGAGATAGAGAAAAGTTGGCCCTGATATTTTGAAATTTGCAATTTAATGGCAAAGAGGTATAAACCATATTACAAAGAAAAAAATCAATATGCTAAAAAGAAGCCCAATTAAAATGATATAGGCATAGTGGATGGTACTGCTAAAATCAGGAAAAACAGAGGAAGAAGTAGAGAAGATTTCAGGAAAGAGGTGGTATGTGAGTTGAATCTGTAATAGGAATTAATAGGATTTCCAACAGAAGATATGAGAAAATGGGCTATCCAGGTGGGCAGAAGAAAACTTTACTTTTTTATTTTCTTAGATTACTTTTATTACAATTTCTGAAACAAAATAAAAATTATGAAGTAGTGAGATTCTGTGGGTTCATGACATTGTTTTAGATGGACAGTCATATTTCTGGATAGGAGTTTATTGGAATACTCTCAGCAAAAAAGCAATTAGGATTTTGAAGCACACTGTACATAAAAAAAACATGAAGATACATTATTACTCTATAATTAATACTATTTATTTCCCATAATTTAAAATCATCTATGAGTTAGAACGTCAGAAAAGTAATTAAGCATGAAAAATTTGCTTTTTATTGACATGGTAAAAACTAAATGGAAAATTTTTCTTAATATTCCATCTAGCTATAGTTTTTATTACTTTCAGAACACATTAACTATGTATTTAATCTGCATTTTGCTTTGTCCTTTAGAGAGTTTCATAAGTTTTAAGTTTTCCTTCCATTATTATTTCCCCATTTGTTGTTTAGAAATAATTTACACATGAACTACCTACTGCATAATTCTGGTGTGTATATATATATGTATATTTATAAGTATAGTTAGACTTATATGTAAAATTAAAAGTTTCATATTTGCTTTATGGCATTATAATGAGACTCATTAATAATTACTCTAGGAACAAATTACTGGAATAAGAAATCATGCCTTGAGCAAAGAAATGCATAGGAAAAGAAGGAGAAAATACTATTTGTTTGTTAATATCAGTAAGGAAATGCCATATTGTAAAAAAAAAAAACTAACAAATTATAAAAGTAGATATTTGAATAATTCATATACAGTGTATCTTAAAC
Organism: Mustela erminea; assembly: GCF_009829155.1. Taxonomy (NCBI): domain Eukaryota; kingdom Metazoa; phylum Chordata; class Mammalia; order Carnivora; family Mustelidae; genus Mustela; species Mustela erminea. Next base: position 17,997,238 of record NC_045634.1, read on the forward strand.
ACTGACAAATGACTCAGCTGAAAATTCCTAAATAATTAAAAGCAATCTTCCTCAAACTTTAAATAAAAATATTTACATATGCCTATAAATTTAAGATTGCTGGTACCTACAACTTACCTATATTTAATTATCTATTTGTGCTTTTTCTTTCTTTTTTTTGGCCTGAAAACAATCATCTCAAATTGATTGGATTTACATCATCCCTAACTTTGATAGTAGATGATTTGTGAATCTTTTTAATTCTACATTTTGTCAGTAATTTGATGAGATAGAATGTGCTGTCATTTGCAATTAAGCGAATGTGCAAAAACTTTATTATCACTGTCATATTTATAAAATCTCATTGTGGAAATATTTAATAGTTATATTATCTCTCTCCAATTATATATATTGTCATTGCACTGATTGTGTTGGCTCTAAACTATCACCCATTTAAAAAACTTTTTGAAAATAATATTACCAAATATAAGAATATTATCAATGGTGGAAAGAAAAATACATGTAAAGAGTATAAGTTTATAAATTAATATTTCTCTATAAATGTATTTGTGCTTGTATTCTGTAGCCATTTATTTATATGTTCACTGAACAGAAATATTGGGTCCCTATTCTATATATGGAAAAGACTTGCGATCAGCAATAGAATAAATGAGTTGTAGGCCCTCCCTGGGAGTTTGCAATCTCTTGCCTCAGATAAACATGTACATAAATATTTATGGTAAAAATGTGGTCAGTATTATTATTATTTTTTTGTGGTCAATATTTTTACAAAGATGCAACTAAAGCACTAAACATACAGAGAAGGAACATTCAAAATGTATGCTATTAAGAAAATACTATTGCAAGAGTGGTTTGTGGGGGTGAAATACATGTTGTTTCTCCACTGTGTTATCAGAGGTCCAAATGTTGAGGGGAATCCTCAAGTTTCTTTAATCCAATACAGGGTAATGAATGGGTTGTTTTCATTGCATCATGGTCACTGTCAGAGAGTTTTTTGTTTTTTTGTTTTTAACATATAACATATTATTTGTTTCAGGAGTACAGGTCTGTGAATCATCAGGCTCACACAAATCACAGCATTCACCATAGCACATATCCTCCCCAATGTCCATCACCCGGCCACCCCATCCCGTCCACCTCCCCAGCAGTCCTATTAATGTCAGAGAGTTTTTATAGTCTTATTGTTGAGAACCCCCAGGCTGATCCTATCTCTCATGCAGAAATTAAGCCCACTTTATCTGAAAATCATAATGGACTCCATGATCTCAAACAAAGCCAACTGATCCTGCATTTGATTCATCAGGGGATAAGGGATTTCTTTTGGAGATGGAGCTCCAAATAGTACATTTGTCTTTTCTCTCCCATACTCCATCTGTTGCTTATCCTCCTGCTTTACATACAAACTCTGCCTGCCCTGGAAGCTGGCCAAGTTTTACCAACAGGGACATTGTTCAAGTAAAAAAAAAACTCAATTCCAGCAGGCACTTTGCCTTTACTGCAGACTTATGCAACTTAATAAATTCATTTTCAAGCCACTTTGTAGGACAGGGACAAATGTACATCTTTCCTACTTTACCTAACCACATACATCTATGTATGTATTTGTGAATGCATGTGCATGTATGTGTGTATGTGATTCCATAATCTTTTTTCTCAACTGACTTATTCAAGAATATAAGTTCACTCACCTCAGAGATCTTGGTAAATGGTATTTCAAGTGACATTAGAAGATTCTGCAATGCAGGGTGCTTGTTAATAAATTGTTTCATTTCTGCCCCATGTACTCTTTCCTATTTGCCTTAATGTCAATTTCAATATTCTCTATTGAGAATAAAATTGATGTAAAATGTAAGATTTGTGATTTAAATTTTGTAATCTAATTGCTGAATTGGAAGGTACTTGGTATTTATAATGTGCCTAATTTAAAAATAACTAGAACATATTTTTTGTGTCAGATGAATTCTTCTTCTTTTTTTAATAATTTTTTATTTTTTATGAACATATATTTTTATCCCCAGGGGTACAGGTCTGTGAATCACCAGGTTTAAACACTTCACAGCACTCACCAAAACACATACCTTTGGTGAGTGCTGTGAAGTGTGTAAACCTGGTGATTCTTAATGAAAATGTATATACTTAGAGTACTTAACCCTTCATTTGTGAAGATCATATTGTTACGCTGGAAGATAACCCAGAAAGAGTGAAAGGAAGCAAGATAATTTTTGGAAAATGTGCAGGTTCAGTGCCTGTGGGAAACCAGAAATCGCAATCACTACATAGCACGAAGGGTGATCAGCAGGTCTTGGGGAGTTGCTAAGCAGTTAAAGGCGATGTTTCTCAGGACAGCCTTGGGCTAGTAATAACAAGATTGGGTACTGTGATAATGCAATTTGTTCAGCTGATAGAAATGATACAGAGTTATCTGTGGTTAATCTATAGGCCTAGGCATTTGGGACAGTGAAGGATCATGGAGGGCACAAAACACATATATGGAATGGCTTCCAATTACGTGCAGAGAAAATTCAAGTTGATGGCTCTAAAGGAAGGCTCATTGAGAGGGTAAATGTTCTTACAAAGAATCCTATAGTTGTTTAAAAAGAAAACAGGAATGGGAAAAGAATACAGAAGGAAATGCAGTACAGAGTAAAGGGAGAAATATAATTAAATATAATTTAAAATAACAATCAGGAGGAACTCTGCAGATGGACCTGTGCACATTAAAATGATTCAGAAATTGTCTTTATGCTCAAGAATTTGTAAGTTAATGAATAATACACACACATGTAGGAGTATCTTGGTCTGTTTGTGCTGCTATGACAAAAATATCATTGACTAAGTGGTTTCAGCTACAGAAATTTATTGTGTGTGTGTGTGTGTGTGTGTGTAGGGGAGGGGAGATTTTTTTTAAAAGGGTTATATAAAGCATGTGACATTTTGCTACATCTTGAAAAATGATAGGTATTTGGAGAGGGAATGTAGGCATAAAGGGGTAAATAATGAAACTGGTTCCCCAGAACTGATCAAAGAGGACAAGGTATGAGGATGATCAATGTAGAGATTGCAGGCAAGGAGTAGGATTCAGTACATCTTGCTTTCCTGGGTTTAGGTCTGATGCCATATCGAGTCTCAAGTGGGAGTAAGTGTGCATATTAGTCATTTAAACGCTTTCTGCTATGAATAACAAGGGAATAATGTTAAGAGCCAGGCAGACCATTACAATTTTGGTGATTTACAAAACAACACACTTTATAGCAAGTACATATCCTTGGGGGACAGGAACATACCTTTGAAAGGACCTAAAATTCTGGTTGCTTATAATATTTCTTTGAGTTATTTTTCATAGACTAGATACCCAAGATGGTAATTAATATTTATTTATTTATTTTTGTTAATCATTTTTATTAACATATAATATATCATTTGCCCCAGGGGTACAGGTCTGTGAATTGTCATGCTCACATACTTCACAGCACTCACCATATCACATACCCTCCCCAATGTCCATAACACAACCACACTCTGAATAACCCCCTCCATCCCCTCAGCAACCTCCAGTTTGTATTCTGAGATTAAGAGTCCCTTATGGTTTGCCTCCCTCCCGATCCCATCTTGTTTCATTTTTTCCTTCCCTAGCCCCCAAATCCCCCACTCTGCCTCACAAATTCCTCATATCAGGGAGATCATATGATAACTGTCTTTCTCTGATTGACTTATTTCACTCAGCATAATACCCTCTAGTGCCAGCCACATCATTGCAAGTGGCAATATTTCATTTCTTTTGATGGCTGCATAGTATTCCATTACACACACACACACACACACACACACACACACACACCACATCTTCTATATCCATTCATCTGTTGATGGACATCTAGGTTCTTTCCATAGTTTGGCTATTGTGGACATTGTTGCTATAAACATTCGAGTGCACGTGGCCCTTCAGATCACTACATTTGTATCTTTAGGGTAAATACCCAGTAGTGCGATTGCTGGGTCACAGGGTAATTCTATTTTCAACTTTCAGAAGAACCTCCATGCTGTTTTCCAGAGTGGCTGCACCAGCTTGCATTCCCACCAACAGTATAGGAGGGTTCCCCTTTCTACGCATCCTTGCCAACACCTGTCATTTCCTAACTTGTTAATTTTAGCCATTCTGACTGGTGTGAGGTGGTATCTCTTTGTGGTTTTGATTTGTTTTTCCCTGATGCCGAGTGATGTGGAGCACTTTTTCATGTGTCTGTTGGCCATCTGGATGTCTTCTTTGCAGAAATGTCTGTTCATGTCCTCTGCCCATTTCTTGATTGGATTATTTGTTCTTTGTGTGTTGAGTTTGATAAGTTCTTTATAGATTTCAAATATTAGCCCTTTATCTGATATGTCATTTGTGAATGTCTTCTCTCATTCTGTCAGTTGTCCTTTAGTTTTGTTAACTGTTTCTTTTGTTGTGCAAAAGCTTTTATTCTTGATGAAGTCCCAGTAGTTCATTTTTACCCTTGCTTCCCTTACCTTTGGCAATGTTTCTAGGTAAAAGTTGCTGTGGCTGAGGTCAAAGAGGTTGCTGCCTGTGTTCTCTTCAAGGATTCTGATGGATTCCTGTCTCACATTGAGGTTTTTCATCCATTCTGAGTCTATTTTTATATACAGTGTAAGGAAATGGTCCAGTTTCATTCTTTTGCATGAGGCTGTCCAATTTTCCCAATACCATTTGTTGAAGAGACTTTTTTCTCCATTGGACATTCTTTCCTGCTTTGTTGAAGAATAGTTGACCATAGAGTTTAGGGTCCATTTCTGGGCTTTCTATTTTGTTCCACAAATCTATGTGTCTATTTTTGTGCCAGTACCATACTGTCTTATTGATGACAGCTTTGTAATAGAGCTTGAAGTCTGGAATTGTGATGTCACCAACTTTGGCTTTCTTTTTCAACATTCCTCTGGCTATTTGGGGTCTTTTCTGGTTCCATATGAATTTTAGGGTTATTTGTTCAATTTCTTTGAAAAAAAATTGATGGTATTTAGATAGGGATTGCATTAAATGTGTAGATTGCTTTAGGTAGCATAGACATTTGGACAATATTTGTTTTTCCAATCCATGAGTTTAGAACATTTTTCCATTTCCTTTTGTCTTCCTCAATTTCTTTCATGAGCACTTTATAGTTTTCTGAGTACAGATTCTTTGCCTCTTTGGTTAGGTTTATTCCTCGGTATTTTGTGGTCTTGGGTGCAATTGTAAATGAGGTCAACATCTTAATGCCTCTTTCTTCTGTCTTGTTGGTGTATAGAAATGCAACTGATTTCTGTGCATTGATTTTATATCCTGACACCTTATTGAATTCTTGTATGAGTTCTAGAAGATTTGGAGTGGAGTCTTTTGGGCTTTCCACATAAAGTATCATATCATCTGCAAAGAGTGATGGTGTGATTTCTTCTTTGAGTATTCAAATGCCTTTAATTTATTTTTGTTGCCTGATTGCTGAGGCTAGGACTTCTAGTACTATGTTGAATAGCAGTGGTAATAGTGGAGATCCCTGCCATGTTCCTGTTCTTAGTGGAAAAGCACTGTTTTTTCCCATTGAGAATGATATTGACTGTAGGTTTTTCATAGTGGCTTTAATGATATTGAGGAATGTACCCTCTATCCCTACACTTTGAAGAGTTTTGATCAAGAAGGGATGCTGTACTTTGTCAAATGCTTTTGAGGCATCTATTGAGAGTGTCATATGGTTCTTGTTCTTTCTTTTATTAATGTATTGTATCGCATTGATTGATTTGCAGATGTTGAACCAACCTTGCAGCCCTGGAATAAATCCCACTTGGTCATGGTGAATATTCCTTTTAATTGTCTGTTGGATCCTATTGCCTAGTATTTTAGTGAGAATTTTCCCATATGTGTTCATCAAGGATATTTATCTGTTATTCTCTTTTTTGATGGGGTCTTTGTCTGGTTTGGGGATCAAGGTAATGCTGGCCTCATAAAATTGGTGTGGAAGTTTTCTTTCCATTTCAATTTTTTTGGAAAAGTTACAGGAGGATAGGAATTAATTCTTCTTTAAATGCTTGGTAGAATTCCCCTGGGAAGCCATCTGGCCCTGGGCTCTTGTTCGTTGGGAGATTTTTGATGACTGCTTCAATCTCCTTACTGGTTATGGGTCTGTTCAGGTTTTCTCTTTCTCCCTGGTTCAGTTGTGGTAGTTTATATGTCTCTAGGAATGCATCCATTTCTTCCAGATGATCAAATTTGCTGGTGTATAGTTGCTCATAATATGTTCTTATAATCGTTTGTATTTCTTTGGTGTTGGTTGTATTCTCTCTTCTATCATTCATGATTTTATTTATTTGGGTCCTTTCTCTTTTCTTTTTGATAAGTCTGGCTAGGGGTTTATCATCTTATTAATTCTTTCAAAGAACTAGCTCCTAGTTTCATTGATCTGTTCTACTCTTCTTTGGGTTTCCATTTCTTTGTTTTCTGCTCTGATCTTTATGATTTCCCTTCTCTTGCTGGGTTTAGGCTTTCTTTGTTGTTCTTTTTCCTGCTCTGTTAGGTGTAGGGTTAGGCAATGTACTTGAGCCCTTTCTTGTTTTTTGAGAAAGACTTGTGTGGCTATGTACTTTCCTCTCAGGACCACCTTTGCTGTGTCCCACAGATTTTCAACAGTTGTGTTTTCATTTTCATTTGTTTCCATGAATTTTTTTCAATTCTTCTTTAATTTCCTGGGGACCCGTTCATTCTTTAGTAGGATGGGCTTTAGCCTCCATGTATTTGAGTTCTTTCCACCTTTCCTCTTGTGATTGAATTCTAGCTTCAGAGCATTGTGATCTGAAAATATGCAGGAAATGATCCCAATCTTTTGGTACCAGTTGAGATATGATTTGAGACCCAGGATGTGATCTATTCTGGAGAATGTTCCATGTGCACTAGAGAAGAATGTATATTCTGTTGCTTTGGGATGAAATGTTCTGAATATATCTGTGATGTCCATCTGGTCCAGTGTGTCATTTAAGGTCTTTATTTCCTTGTTGATCTTTTACTTGAATGATCTGCCCATTTCAGTGAAGTGGGTGTTAAAGTCCCCTACTATAATTGTATTATTATCAATGTGTTTCTTTTATTTTGTTATTAATTGGTTTATATAGTTGGCTGCTCCCATGTTGGGGCATAGATATTGAAAATTGTTAGATCTTCTTGCTGGACAGAAACTTCAAATATGATATAGTGTTCTTCCTCATCTCTTATTATAGTCTTTGGCTTAAAATCTAATTTATCTGATACAAGGATTGCCACCCCAACTTTCTTTTGATATCCATTAACTTGGTAAATTGTTTTCCACCCCTTCACTTTACATTTGGAGTTGGATCTAAAATGATTTCCTTGCAGACAGCATATTGATGGGTTTTGTTTTTTTATCCAACCTAATACCTTGTGTCTTTTGACTGGGGCATTTATACCAGTTACATTCAGGGTAACTATTGAAAAATATAAATTTAGTGCCATTGTATGGCCTGTAAGGTGACTGTTACTGTATATTGTCTCTGTTCTTTTCGGTCAACTATTTTTAGGCTCTCTCTTTGCTTTGAGGACCCCTTTCAATATTTCCTGTAGGGCTGGTTTGATGTTTACAAATTCTTTTAATTTTTGTTTGTCCTGGAGGCTTTTTATATCTCCTTCTATTTTCCAATGATAGCCTAGCTGGTTAGAATATTCTTCACTGCATATTTTTCTCATTTATTGTTCTGAATAGATCATGCCAGTTCTTTCTGGCCTGCCAGTTTTCTGTGGATAAGTCTGCTGCCATTTTAGTATTTCTAACATTGTATGTTATAGACTTCTTGTCCTGAACTGCTTTCAGGATTTTCTCTTTGTCATTAAGACTAGTTTTACTATTAGATGATGGGGTGTGCACCTATTTTTATTGATTTTGAGGGGGGTTCTCTGCACCTCCTGGATTTTGAGGCTTGTTCCCTTTGCCATATTAGGTAAATTCTCTACTATAATTTACTCCAATATACTTTCTGCTCCCCTCTCTCTTTCTTCTTCTTCAGGAATCCCAATTATTCTAATATTATTTCATCTTATGGATCACTTAACTCTTGAACTCTCCCCTCATAGTCCAGTAGTTGTCTCTCTTTTGCTCAGCTTCTTTATTCCCCATCATTTGGTCTTCTATATCACTAATTCTTTCTTTTGCCTCATTTATCCTAGCAATAAGAGCCTCCATTCTTGATTACACCTCATTAATTTGTTTTTTGATTTCAGCTTGGTTAGATTTTAGTTCTTTTATTTCTCCAGAAAGGGATTTTATTTCTCCAGACAGTGTTTCTCTAATATTCTCAATGCCTTTTTCAAACCCAGATAATACCTTGAGAATTGTCATTCAGAACTCTAGATCTGACATATTACCAATGTGTGTATTGATTAGATCCCTAGCCAGTGGTACTGCCTCTTGTTTTGTTTTGTTTTTATGATGAGTTTTTCCACCTTTTCATTATCCAGATAAGAATATATGAATAAAGAATAAAATGCTAAAATGGTGGCAAAAACTCCAGAAAAATGTACGCCAACCAAATCAAAAGAGATCCCAAAGTGGGGGGGGGGGGCAACAAAGTGGGTAAAAAGAAATTAAAAAAAATATATATATATATGTGTGTGTATGTGTGTGTATCTGTATGTGTATATATACATGTATATGTGTATATATGTATGTATATATATACACACACACACACACCTTATATATATATGGTGATCTTGTGCTACATATGTATGCGTGTGTGTGTGTGCATATATATATATATATATATATATATATTTAGACTGGTGAATAAGACAGAGCCACCCACTTGATTTTTGGTGTATTTTTTGTCTCTTAGAAGAAACTACCTCCCAAAATTTTGAAAAAAGAAAAGCTTTTACACACACACACACACACACACACACACACAATAAGGGTAAAACAATGAATGGTTGGAATATGATTTAAAGATGAAAATTAAAAAATTCTAAAAAATGAATTGATGAGGTAAGTTGGTTGGAAAAATACAGAAAAGAAAAAGGGGGGGGGCAAGAATGTACTCATGCTGGAGACTAGAACAAAGCCCTGTGCTAGATTTAGGGTATATTTTAGGGTATATTTTGATCCATTAGAAGAAATTGTATCCCACAATTTTTTAGAAAGAAAAACCTATATCTATACAAAAAATAAGGTTAAATACAATGAAGGATAAAATATGACTTAATAATGAAGGTTTAAAAAGATGTTGTTTAGAAAGGTATTGTTAAGATAAACTAGTTAAGAAAACGTTAGAAGAGGAAAGAGGAAAAGTTAAAGGAATTAGAATAAGAAAAAGAAATAAAATTTAAAATAACTTTGCAAGATTAAAGGTTCATTGATTCCATGCTTTGTATTCCTCTCCTCTGGAATTCTGCCATTCTCCTTGATCATTGAGCTTGGTCTTGGCTGGATATTCTTGCTGATCTTCTGGGGGGAAACCCTGTTGCCATGATTCTCAAATGTCTTTGACTGAAGCGAAATTACATCATCCTTGCTGAAGGCCAGGTTAAAAAATCTACTCTTGGGAGTTTTTGTTCCCTGAACACTTTCCATAGAGCTATAAAGAACAGTAAGAAAAATGGGGGCCTCCCAATCTCCAGTCTGGAGGAGCCAAGAACTTGGGGCTCCACTCCTCAGTGCACCCTTAGAGAAAAGGGGTCAATCTCTCCCGTCTTCTGGGTCTCCAGCCGCGCTCTAGGCTCACCTGCCTGAGACTGAGCATTTATGTCTTTGGTGCACAGCCCCATTTGGAGTCTCTGAACCTAGCAGGTTCCTACCTCCAGAGGAGGAAGGTGAGTCCCTCTGGATCTGCCACTTGTGGGGTCCCTACTCAAAGAGCAGTGGTCCGACTGTGCCATGGATCATAGTTTAAGGTAACTCCAAGCTGAGAGCTCACTCCTTGGCTCTGTCTCTGTAGTCAGCTTCCCAGCTCTGATACCTGAGATCTCTGCCACACTGAGACATCCCTGTCTTTCTTTGACCCCACGGGACCTGAGACCACACTGTCCCTGTGATGGCTCCACCCCCACTTAGCCTGTGGAGCAATGTCCCTCAGTGGAACAAACTTCTAAAAGTTCTGATTTTGTGCTCTACTGCTCCACCGCTTGCCAGGAGCCGATGCCTCCCCCGGTGGTTTATCTTCAAGTCACCTCATATTCACTTCTCTACATATCTTACCTTTCAGAAAGTGGTCAATTTTCTGTTCCTGGAATTGATGCTCTTCTTCTCTTAGATCTCCTGTTGAGTTTGTAGGCGTTCAGAATGTTTTGATAACTATACAGTTGAACTCCTATGATCTGATTTCATTGTAGTCCACTATTCCTCTGCCATCTCACCTCTCTCTAGTATTTATTTATCTTGATTTTTTTTCTATCAGTTTTGATCAAATGATTAGGAAAAGAAACCTAAGTTAGAAATTTTTTTTAAAAATTTTATTTAGTTATTGACAGAGATCACAAGTAGACAGGGAGGCAGGAAAGAGCCAGGGGGAAGCAGGGTCCCTGCTGAGAAGAGAACCTGATGTGGGGCTCAATCCAAGGACCCTGAGATCACGACCTGAGCCAAAGGCTAAGGCTTAACCCACTGAGCCACCCAGGCACCCCTAAGATAGAAATTCTTATTTTCTAAGTATCTATTTAACATCCAATTATGAGAAAGTACACTAATTGTCAATATAAAATTAGCCTCTCTCTGGGTATTGTAATAAATAACCAATACATTCTCAAGAGTATACAAAAACATTTAAGATTGCCCTAAAATTTTTGAGTTTTGCCAAACTCTTAGTTAAAGCAAATGAGCCAAGACTTGAAAAAGAAGAAGAAAAAGAAGAATAAATCAGTTTTAAATTCCATGTTCTCCTTATTTGGTTCAAAAAGATCTGAATAAAACTGTTCAAGCTTGAGTTGTAGTATAAAATCGACTTTGGTATCTGATACCATCACCAATGAACTATGATCTTATGTTAGTGATTTGTCTAACCATGAGAATGAAGGTGTATTAGTTACCTATTGATATGTAACAAATTACTTCCAATTTTAGTAGTACTTATTTTTTTATAATTTCTGTGACTGAGGAATCTGCATATGGTTTCTCAGATTCTCTCACAAGGCTTAAATCAAATTAGTGACCATGGCTGCAGTCATTTCAAGACCCAACTGGTGGAGGATTATTTTCAAGATGATTCCCCTGGGCAGTGCTTCACTGGCTCAGTCAGTAGAGCATGCAACTCTTCATCCTCAGGGTTGTGAGATCAAGTGCCACATTGGGTATAGAGACTACTTAAAAATAAAATCTTAAAAAAAAAATGAGTTACATGATTTTTGCTGGACCTCAGGTGATACATTTGTGAGGTCACTCACATGGTTTTGGTAGACATCAGGTCTTTTCTGGCCTTTAGCTGGGAGTGTTCCTCAGTTTATTTCTTGCCATACAGGCTTCTGCATAGGACAGCTAAAAATATGGCAGCTTCTTTCATTCTGAACAAGCAGTTAAGTAAGTAGGAGAGACCTAAACGTGTGACAGGATCCATCAAAATCCTTGAGGAGAATACAGGAAGCAACCTCTTCAACTTTGGCTGCAGCAACTTCTTCCTTGACATGTCACCAAAGGCAAGGGAAGCAAGGGAGAAAATGAATTATTGGTACTTCATCAAGATAAAAACCTTTTGCACAGCAAAGGAATCAGTCAACAAAACCTAAAGACAGCCAAAAGAATGGGAGAAAATATTTGGAAATGACCTATCAGAAAAAGGGGTAGTATCCAAAATCTGTAAAGAACTTCAAACTCAACACCCAAGGAACAAATAGTCTAACCAAGAAATGGACAGAAGACATGAACAGATATTTCTCTAAAGAAGACATTCAGATGACCAAGAGATGCATGAGAAGATGCTCAACATCATTTGGCATCAGGGAAATACAAATCAAAACCACAATGGGATACCACCTCATACCAGTCAGAATGGCTAAAATTAACAAATCAGGACACAACAGGTGTTGGTAAGAATGTGGCGAAAGGGGAACCCTCCTACGCTGTTGGTTGAGATGCAAGCTCGTGCAGCCACTCTTGAAAACAGCACGGAGGTTCCTCAGAAAGTTGAAAATAGAACTACCCGATGACTCAGCAAGTGCACTACTGGGTATTTATCCAAAAGATACAAATGTAGTAAGGGGTACATACACCCCAATGTCTATAGCAGCAATGTCCACAATAGCCAAACTGGAAAAAGCTCAGATGTCCATTGACAGATGAATGAATAAAAAAGGTATGATATATATGTATATATATAATCACACCTTCCATATTTTATATATATGAATATTTTCATATGTATGAATATAAAAATATGTTATATATATGAATATTATGCAGCCATCAAGAAATGAAATCTTGATTTACAAGGACATGGAAGGAAATAGAGGGTATTATGCTAAGTGAAATAAGTCAGTCAGAGAAAGACAATTATCATATGATCTTTGAGAAACAGGGTATGGTATTTGAGAAACAGGGCAGAAGATCATAGGGGAAGAGAGGGAAAAAAATGAAACAAGAAGAAACAAGAGATGGAGACAAACATAAGAGACTCTTAATCTCAGGAAACAAACTGAGGGTTGCTGGAGAGGAGGGGGGTGAGATGGAGGGGTGGCTGGGTGATGGACATTGGTGAGGGTATGTGCTATGGTGAGTGCTGTGAATTGTGTAAGACTGATGAGTCACAGACCTCAACCCCTGAAACAAATAATACATGATATGTTAATAATAGTAGTATAATAAACAAAAAATTTTAAAAGGAGAGTAAGGGAGATAACCCAAGACAGATTTTGGAAATAATGTCCCATCATTTTTGCTCTTTTCTATTCATTAGATGTGAGTCCCTAGGTTCAGCCTACACTCAAGGGAGAGTGAAGAAGTGAGATCATTGATTGAGAAGCTACCTATTATAGTCTGGATTTGCTTTTTAATTTCTTTAAAAAAAATCACACCCTCCAAAATCCCATTAAATGGTCATGTAGCTCATAGAATAATCTGTTTTATTTACCCTAAAGTTTTTAGTTTTCTGTATTTATTTTAATGAACATACAGCTATTTCTTATTTATAAAAAACAAGGACACTTAAAATACAAGGTATTTAGTATATGGGAGGTCTGTGCTCATTAAATGTATGAAAGGTAACACAAAATTTCCTCAAAACCCCTTTATTTCTTATGAAATTTATGACAGTAGGAAAAAATAGTGCTATACCTTAAAAGCCTGTTTGAAACAGCAAATAGCCAAAGTCAAAGCAGCCCAGCTCTTCAGAGAGTATATTTTCAGGGAATATATTGGAGTTGCAATTTTATGTTAAATAAAATTGACTTGTTCATAGTTTATCCTATTTGGATGACCCTATCAATATTTTTACATTGAAAATGCTAGATTATATAAGATACACATTTAATTCTGTTTTTATCTACATTTGAAGAATAATTAAGATACTTAAAATCAGACAATCATAAATTTTGAGGAGGTTCTCTGTTGAATGGTTTTGTATTTGTTCCCATGAGTAGACATCTATAGTAGTGTGCAGAATTAGTAAAGGAAGGAATTCTATGATCTGTTTTCAATATTTCTAAACCACTAATGGAAATTGCACATTTATTGTGATAGAGCATATGGACTATTAGTTTCTTTACTTTACCCACAGTCATCTATTTAAATATGAAAATTATGACAGGACCAGAGGAGATTATGCAGAGTGAAATAAGTCAAACAGAGAAAAACAATTATCATATGGTTTCACTTACTTGTGGAGCATAAGGAATAACATGGAGGACATTAGGAGAAGGAAAGGAATAGTGAACTGGGGGGAATCAGAGGGGGAGAAGGAGCATGAGAGACTGTAGACTCTGAGAAACAAACTAAGGGTTTTAGAGGGGAGGTATTGTATAGCACTGGGTGTGGTGCATAAACAATGAATCTTGAGACACTGAAAAAATAAAATAAAATGAAATAAAAACAAATATGAAAATTATCACAGATAAGAGGCTATTTTTATCATATATTTGTGTGTGTATATATATATATATATATATATATATATATATATATATATTCATTAATAGAAGTGGCCAAATAAATTGTTAATAAACTCAGTTTGACAAATGACATACTTAAATACTGGGAGTTTCAAAACATTGTGAAAAACAACCAGCTCAACCTTTAAATTTTACAAAGGAAGAAAATTTGACCTAGAAATAAAACTGACTTCTTGCAATACAGAACTACTTAGTTGTAAATTTGCTTCTATGACTATAACTTCTGATTATTTTCCCTCTCTTTAGACTGTAGCTTGACTTCATAGCTTCAACTAAATGGGGGTCAACTTTTCAAACAGAAAGAAAGAAAATAATATTCTTTATTTTTAAAAAAATTTTATTTATTTGAGGGAGAGAGAGTGAGCATGAGGGTTAGAGAGGGAGAAGGAGAAGCAGACTCCCCACTGAATGGGAGCCCAACACAGAGTGCTATCCTAGGACCCTAGGATCATGACCTGAACCAAAGACAGACACTAACCAACTAATCCACCCGGGTGCCCCAGAAATATCCTTTAACCGGGGCAAACAGAAAGACAAGAACTTGTTCTCCCTGAGACATCTCTACTTTTTGTGCCAGGACCTTCTCTCAAGAGTCTGCAGAGCTATGAAGGAAAATGTTAATTAACAAAGCAAATAGGAATTAGCTAATGGACCAGCACTCTGGCTACCTTTCCTTAGGCAGAGTTTCTGGAAGGTATGTTGTAGATTTTCTATCTGAGCAGAATACTTCATAGTGGTACATAATGACCATCTTGACATTGCACTTCCATTTAAATCATCATTAATGTGGTATGATATATATAGAAAAATTCACCAACTTTAGGTATGGTTAGATGAATTGTGACAAATGTAGAAACTTACCATCACCCCAAAATTCGCTGTGTCCCTTTGAGGTCAATCCTTTACTCCCTATTCCTATAATGGTTGATGGCTTTGCTTTGCTTTGGCTTTAATTTTTTTAGAATTTGGTATAAATGGAATTATACTGTGCAATGTATTTTTTGTCTGGCTTCTTTTACTGATGTTATACTTTAGAGGTTCTTCTGTGTTGTGGGTATTAGTCATTCTTCTCTTTTTATAAGTGGATAGTATTACATTACATGAATGTGCCAATACTTGTTTACCCATGTGTGCATGCATAAACAACTTGTGGTTTGTCTAGACCATTTTCCATTTACACAGTTACCTGCATTAGGAAATCTATGTCTTCATTTTTCTTGGGTAAATGTCTGGAAGTGGGATTGATAAGTCATATGGTAAGTATCTATTTAATTTTATAAGAAAATTTACATTTGGAAATTGCCATTCCAAAATGATAGTGCCACTTTGAATTCTTACCAGCTATGTGGGAGAACTCTAATGATTTCACATCTTTACCAACACTTCGGTTGATTAGTCTTTTTACTTTTAAACATTTAATGCAGTACATTCTTTTTTTTTTTTAATTTTTATAAACATATGTTTTTATCCCCAGGGGTACAGGTCTGTGAATCACCAGGTTTACACACTTCGCAGCACTCACCAAAGCACATACCTTCCCCAGTGTCCATAATCCAGTACATTCTTAATGCCAGGGAAGATCATTTTTGTTCCAGGAGTGTAACTCTTGGGGTGCTCTAAATACTCCATCAATGTCTCCTCTCTCCAGGTGATGCCTTTGTTCCTGCTGGAATCTATATAAGAAAATCAGGAAGCCTGACCTATTTTCTACCCAAATAAACCATAGAAATTCAATCCAGTCTTGTGTTAGCCTCACTTTTCTACAGTATAGCACTGGGCAGACATCTGGACAAAAATCTTCTTGCCCTTTTCGACATCACCCATTTTTTTTTTAAGTTTTTATTTAAATTCCAGTTAGTTAACATAGAGTGTTATATTAGTTTCAGGTGTAGAATTTAGTGATTCAGCTCTTCCATATAACACCCAGGGCTCATTACAAGTGTACTTCTTAATCCCCATCACCTTTAACCACCCTCTGGTAACCACCAATTTGTTCTCTATAGTTAAGAGTCTGATTCTTAGTCTGCCTCTCTTTTTTCCCCTATGTTCATTTGTTTTGTTTCAAATACCATATGGGTTCACTCATGTATGGAAATTAAGAAACAAAACATCATCCATTTTTAAATTGCTCTTTGTCGAGCCTGAAATGAAAGTGCTCACTCATAAGCTGCTAAATTTTTGTTTTCTTCTTTTAAATTTTTCTGTTTTCTTTATAGAAGATTTATATAGAAGTTTCAGTTTTTCTATATGTATGTATTTGTATATATATATTATGTCAGTGGGAGATAGGATCCACAGAATAGTGAGACAGAGGATGTATGGGACACAGGTACATTAATAGGAAGTAAAGGGAATTAACATCTGGTGAAAACTCTTACTTTAACATAAAAATACACACACACACACACACACACACACACATATCCATTTTGAGCTAATGTTTTGCTTCTCCATTCTGTTTCTCTATTTGTCTACCCTTTTGCCAATATTTCACTGGCTTGTTTATTGTAATTTATAATAAATTTTGAAATTATAGAATAATTTCATATTTGTTCTTAATTTTCAAATACATTTTGGCTATTTTTTATTTTTTGTAAATTAATGTAATTTTTTCAATTTATTAAAAAACAAAACAAAACCAAAAATCCTCCCTTGACATTTGAACTTGGGTTGAGTTGAATGTATGGATTCATTTAGGGAAAATTGATGTCTTACTATTGTCTCCTAGTTTATAAGCAAGTTATGTATCTCCATTTATATAGACTTTATTTAGTTTCTCATGTTTTCTAATTTTAAGTGTATAGATCTTATACAGATTTTGTTACATATTAAGTATTTCATATTTTTATGTGATTGGAAATAGTAGTTCTAATTTGAGTCGCCAATTCTGTACTATCAGTGTAAAAAAATATAGTTTATTTTGAATATTGGTCTTGTGCTCTGCTTTCCTGCTAACTTAGTAGTTCAAATAGATTTTTAGCAAATTCCTTATGGTGCAGTACTAAGAACATAATGTCCTCTTCCATAAAGACAAGTAGACATCTTTCTAGTCTTTATGCTTTTTATTTGTTCCTCTTTATTGCATCGATGAGGGCCTCCAGTATGACCTGCTTTCTTCTAGCTTTCTTGCTTTTACATTTCATATGTGTTTTCCCAATATATCTCTTGCATGTGTAATTCCATCTTGGCATGTGTTTTTTGGAGGATTCAAACTAATACATAATCCAGTCTAGAATGAGAAGTCATAGATTTTGGATTACACTTCACAGAGGAAGATATACAAATGGCCAAATTAGTACATGACAAATAGCTCTATATTATTAGTTATGAAGGAAATATAAATTAAATCATGGTTATATGTTACCTCATACCACTGGAAGGACTAAAATTAGAAATTTTGACAACACTATATGTTGCTGAAGATATATTACAAATAGAACTTCACAGATTACATGTAGAAGGGTATGACAACTTTGGAAAAGAGTTTGGAATTTTTTTAACACAATTAATCATGCACTTACCATACATCTATGCTTTGAATTATCAATTCCACTCATCCGTATTTACCCTATAAAAGTGAAAATTTACAACCACATAAAACTTTTATAAAAATATCCATAGTGGGGTGCCTGGGTGGCTCAGTGGGTTAAAGCCTATTCCTTCACCTCAGGTCGGGATCCCAGGGTCCTGGGATCGAGCCCCGCATCGGGCTCTGCTCAGTAGGGAGCCTGCTTCCCCCTCTCTCTCTGCCTGCCTCTCTGCCTATGTGATCTCTGTCAGATAAATAAATAAAATCTTTAAAAAAAAGAATATCTATGGTACCTTCATTCATAATAGCAAAAATTAGGTAATAATTCAATGGTAATCAACAGAAGAATGGGTAAAAAATATTTGTATAAATATATATACTTATATGTATTATATATATTTGGAATATAGAAAATTTCAAGTATCAAAAACTATGCAATACAGGAAAAAATTGCTAATATGTCTCATTTTTCTCCCCACATCGTAAAACTATGATCTGTGCTTTTATATTGTGGAGGATTTGTGATGTGTTGTATTAGTTTAGAACTGCAATTTCAAACATTTGTCACATTCCTAATTTTCTTCTATCTTATGATTTCATATAAATGTGTTTTCTTGCATATGTACTTGAATTTATTATGAGTAAACAAACTTGAAAAATTACATCACTACTAAATTATTGAAAGTGCTGAGAACAAAGTTATTCTATATTCAGTAAATTTTTTAAAAAGCATCATTACAACTTATCTAAAAACCATTCCTGGAGATAATTCTGATTATTATGCTCATAAGTAATGATTTCATCATTTAAAATGAAATACTATTAAAGTTTTAAATGGCATATTAAAGCAGTATATCATCTACTATGGTTCTATAATTCTTAATAAATGCTACAGGATTAAAATGCAGTTACAATCAAGTTTGTACCTAGAACAGCATTCTATCTAACATTTCAATAACACAGTGTTCCCTTTATAACGTCATAGCTGTAGGGACAGTTTATCTATAATGTTTTGTGTAATAAGAATACAGTTATAGCATTTTTGCAATTTATTTATGTGACAGATTTTTACAATAATGTATTATTCTAAGTGTTTTTCGTAAATGGGAAAGAGCAGGTGATTAAGGTTAAAAAGAGATTATGTTCAGGAGCTAGAAATCCAGAGCACTTTCTCCTTCCCTACAAAATCAGCTTCTTGTTCTATCATTTCCTTAATTACATATGCCTGTGTATGTGTCTGTGTTCTGTTATGATTTATAGTAAGAGAAATGACATGAAGGAAAAAGAAAATGGGTGAAAATCTTGAGCTTCCAGGACTTTCATGTAGATTAATTTTGCATTTCATAATTGAAGATTATGCAGTTTGACTTCCAGAAATGAGTAAGTGAAAGAAAGGAGGCAAGAATAAGGACAATACTTTAGATAAGTTTGAGCTTGGAGGGGCAGTGGGTTGGAGAAAACAGGTTTTTTTTTTAAATTTTTATGAGGGAAGAATAGATATGAATCGAAATGAGAAACAGCCACTAAAGACGAATAGATTGATGATAGAGGGCACAAAGGAATCATCCACATGAGTGATTTTTCTGAAAAGTCAGTGGGAGATGGGACCCAAAGGACAGTGAGACAGAGACATGTGCGGGACACATTAATTCCTACATTAATAGGAAGAGAAGGGAATTACCATCTGATGAAAGTTCTTATTTTAATATAAAGTAAAAATAAAGCCATCAACTGAGTTAACTGGTTGATAGGAGAGTTGGAGTTTTGGGGTTTGGAAAAGAATTTATTAACAACATTTTAGAAGAGATGCCTACTGGACCCAGAGGTGTTACGTACGGCTTCAGTGAGCCCATGGGTGGTGTACTGCTGGGTAAACTGAAACATAATGAAATGGCACTTCATTGACCATGTTTCTATAATTCTTAGAGGAAAATAAATGATATAGCATTAAATACAGTTATAAACTGACATGTAATCTTTTATGAAGTTTTCCACGAGTTGGAGTTTTATGTTTAACCAGTAGATTTGGTCAGTTTGTAAAACAACCATTAATCAAAAGAAGCCAGCTTTTTTTGAAATTTAGTTTTTTCATGTGTAAAAGGAATTAAAATTTCTTGTTCAGATTCTGAGTGGGCACATAGTAAAAATGGAACTTAGAAATTTATTTTCCAGCCCACTGATTCAGTTACACTGATGAGGGAAAAAACAATTCTGTCTGGTAAAACTACTTTAAACGTGGCAATAAGTCAATCCAAGAACAACTTAAAAGATTTCTTTATTTCTTTTGCTGACAGATTCAGCTATTGGCATCAGAATATTTCCAAGCAACAAAAACTATTTTGTACATTCCATCATGTCAGTCTTGCTCACAAATTTTAAAATGTTTCAAAGTACAAATTCTTACATAAAGTTTTTAATGAAGAACATATTTGATGTAAGCTAGATCCTTCAAAGTGATCTTGTTTTAATTTCCCATTTCAGTTTTATTTCCTTTTACCCTACATCAAAAATACAACTCCCTTCTCCCCCAATTCTACCACTAGTCATTTAACAAACCCATTCCATGACTTAGCAAACATGTATGTTCTATCTGGTATACTTTTTTCTAAAAACCTTGCCTCTGTAAAGCTTTTAACCCCTCTAGTTCCAACTCAAGAACTAGAATTAAAAAAAAAGTTTCTTGCCAAGAAACTTTTCTAATTATTTCTACAACTTATTCTCTTTAAGATGAGCATGCATATCTATGTATACATACATATGTATATAACATATACACACCAATAATTAATATATAATATAGATGCTATGATATGATATATAATAAAATATAATATAGTATAGCATAAAATCAGCATTCCATGCACTTTTGTGAAATCCATCTCCTACCTGCTTTGGTGATTTGAATGTGATTTTCTATATTTTATAAAACTTTGTCAATAGTGATTAGACTGGTAGTTGGCACTTCCACTGCAGTTGACTCATTTGGGTACTAGCATCTGACTGAAAGTAGACTAATTCTATAACCTTTCCCTGTAATGTTCACCTGATGCCTTTCTTCCGGATTGCAAAATAGATCTGTGAAGCATGATCACACTGATACTACACATCATTGCATTCCATGTGATAATTATTTCCTCCAAGTTCATTTTGGCTTGTTTTTTATGATGATAAAATATTACTTTAAAAAGCCAGAAAGAGAAACTAGTTAAATTTTGAAAACAGAATGCTCCAAATCTCTCTCTGTGTGTGTGTGTGTGTGTGTGTGTGTGCGTGCACAGGTGTGTGTGTGTGTTATAAAGAATGTTTGCATTCCAACACTAAAGTCTCATAGGCTAACTTGTTGAATTCTGCCTCAGATTAATCTTATAGCCTCTGGAGCAAGACCAGCTGGTTTTCAATTCAACTCTGTGTTTATCTTTAGTAAGTTCCTTAACCTCTCTCTACCCCATATTTATTCATCTGTAAAATGGGGATTGTAATTGTATCTGCTCCCGACAAGGTTGCTTTGGAGATAAAAGGAGAATATAGGTAAAAAGCTCCATAAAGAGACAATAAGACGTCAGTAGATTTTAGCTATTATTTCTACAGAAGAACCTCTCAATCTACCTTTACATAATAACTCACTGTGAATGTGCTCTGTAAAACATGTTGACTCATGTCCAATTCACTCTATACACTTATTTTCTGATATACCTATATATTTCTGCTCTCACAAAATGTGTCTTTTCTTCCCAAGGGCCAGTTCTGTTTGTTCTCAATCATATTCCTTCTAAGTGAACATCTTAGTATAATTTTGTAATTTAATAGATACCTTAAAATATGACTATGAAATGCTAATTACATAAAAAATATTTCAAAAATCAGATTTTAGGGGCACCTGGGTGGCTCGGTGGGTAAAGTCTCTGCCTTCAGCTCAGGTTATGATCTCAAGGTCCTGAGATCAAGCCTCGCATTGGGCTCTCTGCTCAGTGGAGCCTGCTTCCCCCTCTCTCTCTGCCTGCCTCTCTGCCTACTTGTGATCTCTCTGTCAAATAAATAAATAAAATCTTTTAAAAATCTTTAAAAAAATAAGAAATCAGATTTTGGCCAAATAACTATGAACTTTTGGAGGAAAGGATAAAAATTTAGAACAGTTTATACTCGAAGTAGTCCTGTGAATATCTTTAATTTCTCAACCAGAACTAGAGACCATAGGTTATAATTTCGATGGTGTATGAAAAAAAGAAAACATAATACTAAAAAGACCTTCCTCTTTACATAAAATGTTATGTAAGTTCAAATTTATGTATTTATGGTTCAAATGAAATGTTTATAGTATATAGGCATGTGGATGTTTATACATGTATGTAATATATATATTATATATGTTACCTTTCATAACTTTATAGTTTGTAAAGTTTTCTTATTAAGCCATCAATTATAGGTCTTTTTTTTTTTAAAGATTTTATTTATTTGACAGACAGAGATCACAAGTAGGCAGAGAGGCAGGCAGAGAGGAGGAGGAAGCAGGTTCCCTGCTGAGCAGAGAGCCTGATGTGGGACTCGATCCCAGGACCCTGGGATCATGACCTGAGCCTAAGGCAGAGGCTTTAACCCACTGAGCCACCCAGGCGCCCCTCAATTATAGGTCTTGATAGTACCAGATAGATAAATTTCTACTGTATTTGCTTCTGGTTGGTATCAGATTCATTTAGAATAGTTGTACTTTTTATTTCTCACTGATCTCCTCGGATTGAGCAATCTAATATAGTATCTGCTTAACTTTAAGATTAGAAAAAATAGATTATTACCTAATAATTTCATTTGTTTAATAGATTACAGTCAAGCACAACTGAAATGACTTTTGCAAAATTAAAATCAGGATCCTTGATGAGGAAAATGTGGGCATGATTATTTTTATACGTAGATTCTACTTAAGGGCTTTGTAGACACTCTGGGGTCAGTCTTGTTTTAACTACTTTGTCATACCTTTCACTGTCTCAGTCTCTCGAGTTCCAATTAAAATATAGTTGTCCTAACTCTGCAATCAACCCTCATCCCTGGCAGATATTCATAAATCCATTAATCCCTTCAGGATTTACTAATTATCTGAACTCTCTAGAGTCTATAGACTAACGAGTCTATACCACTTGTTCCTACACTTTAGAGAGCCTTGAAATATCTTTTTTTTTTTTAAAGATTTTATTTATCTATTTGACAGATCACAAGTAGGCAGAAAGAGAGTAGGAAGCAGGCTCCCTGATGAGCAGAGAGCCTGACTCGGGGCTTCATCCCAGGACCCTGAGATCATGACCTGAGCCAAAGGCAGAGGCTTTAACCCACTGAGCCACGCAGGTGTCCCGGGAGCCTCCAAATATCTTGAGCAGCTTGTGGAAAATAGAGATTCACCAGTGCTTGGCCTCAAATTCTCTGCATCAGAACCTCCATTGTGTTTTCCAGTTTGATTCAGATTACATGCCAAATTTTTAGCAGAATTGTGACACCATGTATTATGTAATACTGTGTTGATGTAAATGAAAAATTTCTACCCCTTATTTTCTGTAATCTTTCCTCTTTAGTTGGTAAAAGTCATTTTTAAAATAAGCAGTCAGAGGGCGCCTGGGTGGCTCAGTGGGTTGAGCCTCTGCCTTCGGCTCAGGTCATGATCTCAGGGTCCTGGGATCGAGCCCCACATTGGGCTCTCTGCTCAGCGGGGAGCCTGCTTCCCTCTCTCTCTCTCTGCCTGCCTCTCTGCCTACTTGTGACCTCTGTCTATCAAATACATAAACAAAATATATTTTAAAAAATAAATAAAAATAAGCAGTCAGGGTTGCATCTTTTTCCATAAATCTTTTCTCTTTAATAATTGGAAAGGAGGAAAAAATGGAATTATATAATATTTGTACCATGTACATGAAGCATGTCTTATCCATAGGTGCTACAGATCACAGGGGCACTGGGTGCTGCATGCTGTTTGGTTGTAAAGGTTACTGAACTCCAGTATCAAGAGATAATGAGTATAGACTCCAAATTTCATTTTCATAGTAATTTTAAAAGGATGGTTAGTAGTCTTCATGTCATTGCCATTGGGTTGCATTCTATTTAAGAAAAACCCCTATCTAAATGCACATTCAGCTGTCATCAGGGGAAAAAAGTTGGAGGAAAGGAAATATTAATGCACAAATCTATATACACAGACCCTAAGGTCTCTGACTAGCTTTTTGAAATCTTATTTGGCACAAGTGATTACAGGGGACATTTCTGACACCAGAAGGCAAGAGAGGGTCTTGGATAGTTCAGAGTTTGAATTCTAATAATTTTATTGGGTTTAAAGAACTGCTCTAGAAGGTCATAGAGGATAAAGGGTTAGCATTCCTTTAATTAAATTGTCAGGTATGAATAAATTGGGGATAGTAGTAAGGTATTCCAATACCTCTTGCATCAGTTCTTATACTGGTAGCATTTTCTTAATTATTAGAACACTATTTTTTTTTTTTTACATTTGTAAGGCATGCTTCCTTTCATTATTCTCTATTAAAAATTTGTCTTCATTTTTCTCATCATTATATTTTAAATCAGGGATTCCCAAGCTTGGTGCTATTGATATTTGGAGCTGGACAATTCCATGTTGTTGGCACTGTTCTGTGCTGCAGAGGATCTTAACACCAACTTTAGCTTCTACCAACTGACACCAGTAGCAACCTCCATGATTGTGACACTGAAACATGTCTCTAGATATTCTGGAGTATTCTCTGGGGGACATGAAAGTTGTGGTGGTAAAATAGTCTTTGGTCGAGAAAGACTGCTGTAAATAAACTGTGGCCTAATTTTTCTAATTAAAAATAAAATCCCATTAACAATTATAATTGACATATAATCAATCCTATAAATATAAAGAATAGTTTTGACAGTATTCATTATTCTTAATTTCTCTTGGTACCAACAATTAATTTCTAACTCTCCTTTCTTAGAGGTTCACAGATTAGCTCTCCTCTCCTGTAAAATATGTGTTGTCTAATATTATTTCTATTTTCCACAATGTGAGAAATTTATTCAGGACCCTGGCCAAAAGAAGATTAGGAAGGTCAGCAGTCTTAATGTGTGAAGTAGTCTGTGAATATGCATGAGTATGTATGTGTTTCTGTGTCTGTGTCTATGTGAGCATAAGACCGTAGATATTTTTACTGGACTTTAGGAAAAACTAAATTAGACTCTGTTTGTAACACAGGGAGAACCTCAATCTTTTGACAAACTGTGAATAGCAGGACAGAGAATCAGTTAGCTATGTAAAGTAAATTGCTGAGACTGGAAATGATACCAATAAGTACCGGTGGTTTTGTGGCTGCCGGGTACAATCAATAGTGGTAGATATTCTTCTTCTGAATAGTTATTTGGCAAAATAATAAATGTTTTATTTATCTCATTGTGCTGGATCCTACATGAAGAAAGAGTTCTGTAGAGAATAATGTGATCAATTTCCACTTTTCATTTCTGCTATTGACCTTTGATTATTAAAAAGTTAAGTTAGCTACCAGCAAGAAAGTGTATTTTAAGAAAAAGAAAGTAGTCACTTACTTGTGGAATATAAAGAATAACATGGAGGACTTTCGGAGAAGGAAAGGAAAAGTAAAGGGAGAAATTGGATGGGGAGACAAACCATGAAAGACTATGAACACTGAGAAACAAACTGTGGGTTTTGGAAGGGAGTGGATTGGGGGTGGGTGAGCCTGGTGGTGGGTATTAAGGAGGGCACGTATTGCATGGAGCACTGGGTGTTATACGCAAACAATGGATCTTAGAAAGCTACATCAACAATTAATGATGTATTGTATGGTGACTAAAATAACACAATAATTTTTTTTTCTTTTTTTTTCTTTTAACTAATTAATTATTTATTTATTTTAAATTTTTTATTTTTTATACACATATGTTGTCCATCAACAATAATTTTTTTTTTTTTTTAAAGTCGGATTGAGGGCGCCTGGGTGGCTCAGTGGGTTAAGCTGCTGCCTTCGGCTCAGGTCATGATCTCAGGGTCCTGGGATCAAGTCCCACATCGGGCTCTCTGCTCAGCAGGGAGCCTGCTTCCTCCTCTCTCTCTCTGCCTGCCTCTCTGCCTACTTGTGATCTCTCTCTGTCAAATAAATAAATAAAAAAATCTTAAAAAAAAAGTCAGATTGATATAAAATAAAACTTCCATGTGCATTTCCATTCAAAATGCATCATGTTTTGCATATCTTAGACCTATAATGAATCCTGTAGATTATACAAATTTTGATATACCATTGTTGGAAATTTTTCTTTGACTGCTACAACTGCATGTCTGAGTTCAGTATGAGTTTAGAATGCTTCTCATATTCATTAAAGGAATATTTTTCACTTTGCCCCCAAATCACAGGACACATTCACCTACACGATGAACACTACATATAGGTATTCTGTTTTAAAATCCTCAGAATTGGGGCACCTGTGTGGCACAGTGAGTTAAGCCTCTGCCTTCAGCTCAGGTCATGATCTCAGGGTCCTGGGATCAAGCCCCACATCAGACTCCCGGGGAGCCTGCTTCCCCCTCTCTCTCTGCCTGCCTCTGTGCCTACTTGTGATCTCTCTGTTGAATAAATAAATAAAATCTTTAAAACCCTCAAAATCTTTTCGTATGTGTTATCTAATATATAAACACCAGTTTTTTTTTTAAGTTTGTCCTGAGTTAAGATACTTACTAAGATTCACTGAGACAATGAATTTAGAAATTAAATACAATGTCTTCTACATTAAAAATAATAAACCTTATAATTTCTAAAATTGCCCTTAGTTGTAAGTGATTTAACTGAGATCTAGATGAATCCTAACTAACAGAAAGAAGAAATTTCTTTAGAGAGGAAATCTACAATGTTAGATAAGGAGCAAAAAACACACTGACATATCTTGGTAAAAAAAGTAATTTTGTTAGCAACAATTTTTCATATTGATATAAGAATGCAGTTCCTGAAGCAGAACTCAGTGCCTGGGTATAGAAAATTGGTGTAGGAGTTGTAAGAGTTATAGATAGTTGGATTCTCTAAACTAAAGTTATCTTCAAGTGTGGGATTTCTAGTTGCATCTTTACTATACAGTTAGGCACGTTGCTGCCTTATATAAAGTGGTAGACAAATCCATAAAACTTACTTCCTCTGCTCTTGAGAGTGAACAGAACACTTCAATAGCAAAAGCAAATTGGTTTTGAGAGCAAAGCAAAGAAAGAAATCTCTCTGGGTCTCAGTTTCAGCACTTGCAATAGGAATCCATTTGATTTTCGTGTTAATAAACAAGAGACACATAACTTAAAGAGAAGTTCAATTCTGACTTAAGCAACTTCAAAGAAATAGGACAAATTTTTAAACATCTTTTTCAAAATGCTGTAGAGACCTCAGTAATTTATTAGAACTATTTTTGGTTTGTTTTAGAAGAGATGGTTATACTTTCTGGAACTATATGAATGGGAATATGATTTAGGTTTCTCATGTGACCTACGATAAATTAGGGCATCCACATACCCAAGCTACAGCAAAGTCCTAAATAGGCATGCATTTAGATTATCCACCCCAAGGAATCATGGCAAAGTGCATCTTATTTACTTCACAAGTTTATCACTCCTTGGAAAGCTCTTCATAGGTATCCTAAGTGTGGCACCTTGAGTATGCAGTGGGTGGAGAAGTTCATATATTGAATAGTGCGCACTGCTTGTCAGGTTTCTTTGAGTAAATGCAGTGACTTTCCTGAATTCGTGAGTGTTGCTTAAATGTGGGGGAGGGATTCTTCATTAATTGTTTTTAACAAAAGCGCCAGTAGCCTTTGGAATGAACCTGTTGCACTGGTGGATAAAAATGCGTTGAGCTGTATTTATTTGCCAGCTCGGGGTCAGGTCTAGAGTACACTATTTTACTTGAAGTTTTCTCTCCTGTTGTTTTAAATACAACTTTTGGTGTTAGAATCTGACTCTGTAGGGTTTTCCTGAAGCATTTCATGGACAGTTTCATGCATGATGTCAGATCACTGATTTCATAATGACTAAATTATAGAGGAAATACTAATTGTTGCAAGTATATATTTAGTATATTGTGACATCCTACAAAGCAGAACTGGGAAATTTCTCACTTTTAATATACTTTGGTGACTTATTTTGAAGTTAAAAATCACGTAAGTCTGAATGCATCTTGTGTCATTCTGATAAGGAATTATTTGACATTTTGGGAAATGACCTTTATGTAATCACCATCGAAATATATAAGGACTTTTTAATGGGAAAAAAAAAGAAAAAGAAACTAAATGGCTTTTTATTTAATCTGTTGGGTTTTTCTTTCTCTAATAAGCCATTAAATGAGCTACAAATTTCAGCAGATAAAGTTTAACACAGTTTGCTCATTGCATTTGTCTTCAGATATTGCTTGGAATTACACGAATAGGGTAATCAGCCACTCAAAGCTCTTGCCTACTATCTAATATAATGTGAAAAATGCAGATATCACATTATACATATGAAAAATGATTTCAAAGTTAAATTCAATTTTATTTCTCTTGGAAGCTAGTGGTTTAAAGAAGTATGATATTAGAGATGAAATATAGTATTGCAGCATAAATTGAGGTATGAAAAATAATCAAAAGCAAAAACCAAATCTAGGCAGAGGGAAGATAGTTGGTCAGGGAAATGTAGTAATGACATTTGTAAATGGCCTTCTTTCCTCTGCAACATATGCAGTCATTACAGTATTAATCATTTATTAACTTACAAATTCATGTTTCTCATCTATCAATTAGAAAATGAATATTTTTATTATTTATCTAATTAAGATTAAATTTATCATAAAATGTTTATCAGTGTAATTGGTTATGACCAGAGTGCTCACTACTCAGCAATGTTTCACAAGGACATATTGGCAATAACTAAATGCACTGGTTTCTCATAATACTGTCCAAGTTGGCAGATGTTTTAGAAAGTGCTCTACAGTGGGCAATTTTTGTTTCAAATGTTGTGTGGAATTATAGGTGGCAGGGATCAAGTGAACTGGGAGTGGGAGAGTGATGGGAGCTTCCAGGTGATTTACTTGAGGGCAGAAGTAGTAATTATTCAATAATTAGGTGCCATAAATAAAGGTAAGTAAATTAAAAGGCATGGCCATTTAATAACTGAGAATAAAATAATGGAGAAAATCTAAGTTCAGTATTTATATATATATATACACACACACACAAACACACATATATATGTTATTTTATATATATTTTTATATATTATTTTGTATAGTATATAGTATTTTGTATATATATAAATATATATTTATATAGTATTTTATATCTATACATACATATATATGTGTATATATATAATGTCATACATTATATGTGTATATGTACACATGCATATACATGCACAAAAATTTGTTGCATTGATACATAAATTCTACATATATATTCATTCAACACATTTTTTTGGCTCTCTAGTAACCCTCATGTTCCAGACACTCTTTTAGGAGCCAGGGATAAAGCAAGGAACAAAAAAGCCAAAATACCTGTTCTCACTGCCCTTATGGAGCTTGCATTCTAGTAAGGACACAGCAAAGACAATATAAATAAGCAAAATATAATGTATATTAGCAAGGAACTAATACAATGGAGGAAATAAAGTGGAGGAAATGGATAAGGAATGTTGGGAATAAGGTTAAACTTGATGTGGTGTATTAGTTTTTGACTGTTGTTATAACAAATGCTACAAATTCAGTAGCTTCATAGCCTATAATAGAGATTTATTATCTTACAGTTCTGTAATGTCATTCAGGGCCATACAGACTCTGTGTGAAATGGGTCTCACTGGGCTAAAAGCAAAGAATTGGCTGGTGGCATCCCCATCTTGCCTTATTTGTCTTCTATAGGTCATTCATATTTCTTGGTTCATGCCCTCTTCCCCTCTCTTCAAAATTAGCTACAGTGTATTTCTTTGTGCCTTTCTTCTGTAGTAAACTTCTTCCTCCAACTCTCTTCTTCCTTACTTTTGCATTTTTAAGTACCTTTGTGATTTTAGTGGTCCCACCAGAATAACCCAGGAGCATCTCCTTATTTTAGAGTCAACTGATTGAGAACCCTGATTCTCCTTTGCTAGGTAATCTAACATAATCACAACTTATTGGCATTAGCATATGGACATGTTTGAAGGGCCATTTTTCTGCCTACCACAAAGGATATCCAAGAAAAACTTCATTCAATATCAGTAAAGATCTAAATGAAATTTAAAAGCACCCCCCCAAAGGATTAACACGCTAAGCAAAGAAAAAGTGCAAAGGTCAGGGGGTAAGCTAACGTCTGGTATGTTACAGGAAAAGGGAACAGGGGAGTGTGGCAGGAGTAGAGGGTTCAAGATGGGAAGATGAGTAGTACGAGAAGAATTCGAAGAATTAATGGCAAGTTTGGAGGTAAAATTGTTGCTTTATAGGTCATAGCCAAAAAATAAAAATAAAAACAAAAACAAAAATGATCAACCGACCAAACCAAACAAAACAAAACCCTCTATACTGAGATTAAAAAAAAAAAAATACCTACAGTATTTTAAGCAAAAAAGTAAATACTGATACGTTAAAAAGATTACTTTAGCAACATGTCTATAGAATCAAAAGCAGATCAGTCAACAGGTTATAACAAGAATTTTTCCAGAAGATGATGGTGTCCTACTACAAAGTGGTAGTGGTTGGGGGGTAGATGGATTCTGGCTATAAGTGAAAAGCAAAGCCAGCAGGGTTTCCTGGAGGTTTGTAGCTGGAATGTAAGAAAAGTGGTCATAGAAGTCTCCAAGGTATTTTTGCCTTTAGCAAGGTATTTTTGCGTTTAGCATTTAGAAAAACTCAG
This sequence comes from Mustela erminea, assembly GCF_009829155.1. Lineage (NCBI taxonomy): Eukaryota > Metazoa > Chordata > Mammalia > Carnivora > Mustelidae > Mustela > Mustela erminea. Next base: position 18,027,741 of record NC_045634.1, read on the forward strand.
TGATCTTTTATTGAAATGGGTATGATCACAAGAAAAATTTTTTGTTTGTTTTTCATTAGGTTTTATGCAGGAGGTAATATTGATGGCCTGGGATTTGTAGTATTTAGAATGGTTGTTAGAGATCCAATTTAAGATAACTAGTAGAGAGTTGAATATATGAGTTTAGAGTTTAGGGAACATATAAACAGTTATCAGTGACAGATTGTATATGGTTTTCAGAATGATGAAATTTGTTAAGGTACCAGCCACAGTTTTAGATAAAAAATAAAAAAGATTCAACACCTAAACTTTGGGATACTCCAAAGATCAGGGGAAGGAATAAGAATCAATGAAGAATACTGAGACAAAAAAGAGAGGTGAGAGAAGAATCAGATGAGTGATAGCCTAGTACAGAAAATAATTTCAGAAGAGCGAGAACCACTGTGTTGTACTTCTTTACATTGAGAAAGCAGAAGGCCGAGAAAAACCATTAGATTTAGTGATGTCAGGGGATTTTATTGAGAAGAGCAGTGTCAGTGGGAGATAAAATTTTGTGTTGAAATGAATAGAAAATGAAGGGATAAAAATCAGGCATGAGTAAAATTAATGCTTTGTACACATTTTGCTGTAAAAAAATAAATTGAAGAAGGGGTGCCTCGGAGGCTCAGTCAGTTCAACTGCCTTTGGCTCAGGTCATGATCCCAGTTAAACAACTGCCTTCAGCTCAGGTCATGATCCTTGGGTCCTGGGATGGAGTCCCACATGTACCTCCCTGCTCCGTGGGGAGTCTGCTCCTCCCTCTCCCTCTGTGTGCTCATTCTCTTTCTCACTCTCTTTCAAATAAATAAATAAATAAATAAATAAATAAATCTTTAAAAAGAAGAAAAATTGAAGAGTAACAAGAAGAGGAATAAAATATAGTATTTCCAAGATAAGAGAAATAATTTCATATTTATTGTAAGAGTGAATCTCTAGAGATGAAAAGTTAAGGAAGGTAGAAAAGGGAGAATTTCTGGTATAGTCCTCATCTAGATGTGAGGAGGATGAAGTCTGGTGCTCAAAAGACAAGTTGGCCTTGGGTAGAAGAACCGGTAATTTATAAGAAAGAAGGCAACATATAGGTGTACAGATGGAGAAACTATAAGTGGTGATGATATCTTTTGGAGGTTTTCTTCTTCTGGCTTAATGTTTTCAGTGAAAGAAGAAATAACACCAGCTCATATAGATAATGGGTTTAGTATTGTGTGTTTGAAATAAAAGAGAGTGGAGGAATAAGTGAATTAAGGAACTATAGCATGACCTTCTATCACCATTATGGAACCTATTTGAAGTTAGTAACAGGAGATTTTTTTTTTTTTTTAAAGATTTATTTTTTTTTTAAAGATTTATTTTTTTTTAAAGATTTTATTTATTTATTTATTTGACAGAGAGAAATCACAAGTAGATAGAGAGGCAGGCAGAGAGAGAGAGAGGGAAGCAGGTCCCGATGCGGGACCCGATCCCAGGACCCTGAGATCATGACCTGAGCCGAAGGCAGCGGCTTAAACCACTGAGCCACCCAGGCGCCCCAGTAATAGGAGATTTAATGAAAGACTAGTTATAATGGTTCTGTGATGTTTTCCCCAGCCACATTCAGCTACATGAGTACAGACAGATAGCATTTGAGAAACAGAATCTAACTAGGGTTGTGGTTTAACTAGTGATGTCTGACAATGTGACAAGGGACAAGGAAACTGAGGTACTAGCTTAGAAATTGTCCCATTGTGTTTAACCACGTGTAAGGAGAGTTTCAGGACATTATTAAGGATTAAGGACTAAAATTATGCTATTATCAATGGAGTAATCATCTTGGTAGAATATGAGAGTAGTTGATATATGATTACTAAAGGAAAAGAGATAAAAAGATGATGGTTTCAAGAGAGGGGAATATTTGAAATCATGCTTATAGAAAGTTCTGTTATTGGTAATAGTTAGGTCTTGAGTGTGGACATCAATGGAGGAGAGAACTGGAGAAGTCCCAGACTTCTGCTGACAGAGGCATAAATTTCTCTAGAATGGCAGGCATTTTTGGTGATTTGGCACTCTCTTAACCACTGCCAAAGGGTCTCTGAAGGGTGTGTACTTTCCTATGATACATGGATTTCCTCTTGACTTCTGATGGAGGCCCTTGGGCTTCTATAAGAGGGAACTCCCTCTAACCCCAAGGGCTCCCTTTACATTAAAGCTCTCTCTTTTCCTTCTCATTTGAACTCTGTCCAATTAGGTTTTCATGCTCTTTGCAGCACTAAACAACTTTTAATGCCTCTAGTGGCTGTCACATTGCTAAATCCAATGGGCAAGGCTCAGTCCATTGTTAATTGACCAATCTTCAGCATTTCAAGTGTTTTCTTCTCCTGGATTCATGAACACCATCTGTGACTCTTTTGCCCCCTATGTCACTGACTTTTCCTTCTAAGTCTCCTTTTCTATATGTTGTTTATCTCTCTGACCTCTAAATATTGAGAGGTGTTAGATGTCAGTTCTTAGACCTCTTTCCCTCTCAAATTAAATTCACTGAGTGAGCTCATGCAGGTTCACAGCTTCAAATGGAAGCCACAATCTCTTGTCCAAATCTTTCCCCTCACTCCAGATGCCTTTATTGGGTAATCTTTTGGATATCTCTATTTGATAGTATATGGGAAATTTCACACTTAATATATTTCTATTGTTGTTGTTGTTATTTTTAAAATAGGCTCATGCCCAGTATGGAGCCCAATGTGGGGCTCAATCTCACAACATTGAGATTAAGACTTGAGCTGAGATCAAGAGTCAGACACTTAACCAATGGAGCCAAGCCGGCACCCCATTGCACTTCTAAAACAAGTGTGATTTTTCTCTAAGGTCAGCTTTCCTTGTGACAATTCTTATCTATTTCCTTGTGACAATTAGAAGAATTCTAACTCTTCAGAGTCATCCTCCAGTTCTCTCTTTCACTCTGACCTCGCATTACCAAAGCGTATCTCGGATTTAGCCCACATTATGACCAATCAGGGCCAAGCCACAATCCTCAGTGCTTGAATAATTGTTATAGATTTCTGATCCTCTATCTCTACTATTTTAAAAACATAAGTCAGATTATTTCACTCCTTTGGGAAAAAAGAAGTTTTTACACCAGATACAGAAACCTAGATGGACCTTAGCTATTTCTCCGATCTCCCCTCCTGGCACGCTTCCTGATCATTCAGCTCCTAGTTTTGTGGCCTTCCTTAGTTTCTCTAACACATTAATTCAGGGCCCCTACACTTGCTATCCCCTTCATGGGAAACAGTTTCTCACATATGCATGGCTTGTGTTATAACTTTCATTAAGAGTGTCCTCAAAAATAATTTTATTAATTAGGACTTACTTACATACCAACCCTATGAAAAGAGGAGTCCCAATACATGAACCTCTTCCTATATTTCCTTTATTGTTATTTTTCTTCCTAGCAGTTATCACTCTATGACCTAGTTATATATTGTTTGTATATTTGTTTGTATAGCTCTCTGTACTGGAATATAATTTTAATGAGTGTAGACTTTATGTATTTGTTCATTGCTATTACTCCATCTTTTATAACAATACCTAGTACTTAGTTGTCACTCAAACTTTTTTATGAATGGATGTATCAAGCCAGGTGCAGTATACCAAGTTTGATGTAGACAGATCAGGACAATAAACTAAGTTGGTAGACTGCATCAGCTCCAAGGTGAACGCGTGGTTTCAAGATTTGCCATTTCAATATTAGCTGATGTTGTTCTACTGTTTGTTATACTGATTTGTAGTAAATCAGTTGTCCTATTGATTAGAGTAAGATTGTATAAAAAAAGGTTTGCAGGTATTGGCAGGCCTCGATTTTGAAGGGAAGGTGGATGGAAAAACTGGTAAGATTTTCTGGTTGGAGAATTTTTCTCTTATCATATCCCTCTGAAGAACATTTTTGAGGAGTGTTTGTTATTTAAAATCAAGCTTTTCGTGTGCTGGTTCATTGTGGATTTGATAGTGTAAAGATAAAGTATTTAGCATCTGGTGATTTTTCTCAGGTTGAGGAGAGATATTATGAAATTATTAGTGAACAGGACATCAAGTTTATTTGATAAATATGGTAGAAATCTTGTATATATTGAGTGTACATTTGAAGTTTTGGGTCATTTAAAAGTGAAAAACTGAGCCCGGTTGGGTGATTTCTCTTCAGCATCTGCTGGGAGAACAGGCATGAAGGAAGAGGCTCCTTGGGTTTATCTAGGGGTGGTATTTTAACTGGTAAGTACCAGGGACATAAGGAAGGGTAAAACACATTGAGGTTCAGGAGGCAACTTGGTTGTATAATAAACCATGGAATTGGAGATGAAATAAGGATATAAAAATGGAGAAAACTAATATATAGTTAGGATGTGAACTTGAATCTGCCTCCAAGACCCATGCTTTTTTTTTTTTTTTACCATAAATCATGATCTCAAAGAAAATATCTACTGATAGTATTGTGTTTTAATCCCTCATAAAAAATTTAAAAATGATTTTTATAGGCACATGTGGGTGGCAGTTAAGTGTTAGTTAATTCAGTTAAGTGTCCAACTCTTGATTTCCACTCAGGTCATGATGTCAGGTCTTGAGATCAAGATTCTGTCTCTCCCACTCCATCTGCCCCTCCCTGCCATGCTCGTGCACTCTTGCGCATGTGCACAAAAAGTATATATGTTTATAAATATGGAAAATTATTTAAAACAACACTCATTAAGTGCCTGATGTATCTATGTTCATCCCTAAGCTCTGGACATGCCAGATATTTTCTCAATCATTAATAAGCTTATTCTAATAGGAAACACTGACATATAAAGGAATTATTTAAAATGTTAAACACCATATAAAAATATGATAGAATGCAGAGAGAGGAGATTGCCCATAATACTCTCTCTCTGACCAGTCATCAGCATTATAAATACATAGTTCTATTAAAAGAATGCATGGCTTTAGTAAGGGTATGCATAAAAAAATCTTACAAATATTTATTATTCATTTATTGGATTCAAGAGAGATTAGGTGTAGCTTTAAAGCACTGACATTTAAAACCTGAAAAGCCCTGTAACCAATCTGAATGTCTGCTTATCCCTGCCCCTCAGATGTTTTATAAATGTGAAAATTTCTGACTGCCAGAAAGTGTAAAAGACTTCTACAGATAGTGGAAATATTTACCAGTCTCTCTTTTTTTGCCTTTACTGAAATCTGAAGAAAATAATACAGATGATTGCTTGAATTTTTATTTATGGTAGACATTATTCCCACTAAATATTTGAGTATACTCTGTGTTCATTTACCATTATTACAGATATCTCTGCTAGGGATTGAATGAAACAATGTATAAAATGGCCTTCCTAGAGAGCTGGGAAAAAAAAAAGCAGTGAATTCAAATAACCTGTCTGGCCACATAGTGTTGACATCTTATAAGTACTATTTTCTAGATTTCAGATTCTTTCTCAAATTTCTTTCATCCTTTGCTTAGTCTATACTCTTCTAGGGTGATTTTATACACTTGTACAAATTTAATTAGTTTATCTGCCAATGATTCCAAAATGTGTATATATAAAGTATAAAATAAGGGTAAATCTCAGAATGGAAGTCTAGGTTTTATATATACATAGTAGGGGATTGTTAGCAGAGAGACCATAAATAGAAAGTGATTGTTTTAGGGGCTCTTGGGTGGCTCAGTCAGTTGAGCATCTGCCTTCAGCTCAGGTCATGATCTTGGAGTTCTGGGATCAAGCCCTGCATCAGGCTTCCTGCATGACAGCCTGATTCTCCCTCTCCCTCTGCTGCTCCCTCTGCTTGTTCTCCCTTTCCCTCTTTCTGTCAAATAAATAATTAAAGTTTTTTCTTTTCTTTTCTTTCCTTTTCTTTTTTTTAAGATTTTATTTATTCATTTGACAGAAAGAGATCACAAGCAGGCAGAGCGGCAGGCAGAGAGAGAGAGAGGAGGAAGCAGACTCCCTGCTGAGCAGAGAGCCCGACACGGGACTCGATCCCAGGACCCTGAGATCATGACCTGAGCCGAAGGCATCGGCTTAACCCACTGAGCCACCCAGGTGCCCCTTCTTCTTCTTCTTTTTTTTTTTTTTTTTAATAAAGTGATTGTCTTAGTGGAGGCTGCTAAAACATATTACCATTTGTATTCTTCTTTGGAGAAGGGTCTGCTCATGTCTTCTGCCCATTTTTGGACTTATTTGTATTTTGGGTGTTGAGTTTGAGAAGTTCTTTATAGATCTTGGATATCAGCCCTTTGTCTGTAGAGTGATTTGCAAATATCTTCTCCCATTCCTTGGTTTGCCTCCTTGTTTTGTTGACTGTTTCCTTTGCTGTGCAAAAGCTTTTTATCTTGATGAAATCCCCAAAGTTCATTTTTGCTTTTGTTTCCCTTGCCTTAGGAGATATGTCTTGAAAGACATTGCTGTGGTCAATGTCAAAGAGGTCACCACCTAAGTTCTCCTCTAGGACTTTGATGGATTCCAGTCTCACACTGAAGTATTTCATCCATTTAGAGTTTATCTTTGTGTATCGTATAAGCGAATGGTCGAGATTCATTCTGCTGTATATAGCTGTCCAATTTTCCCAGCACCATTTATTGAAGAGACTGTCTTTTTTCCATTGGATATTTTTTCCTGCTTTGTTGAAGATTAGTTGGCCATAAAGTTGAGGGCTAAGACACATGAAAAAGTGTTCATCATCATTAGCCATCAGGGACATTCAAATCAAAACCCATTAAGATACCACTTTACACCATTTAGAATGGCGAAAATTGACAAGGTAAGAAACAACAAATGTTGGAGAGATTGTGGAGAAAGGGACCACTCTTACACTGTTGGTGGGAATGCAAGGTGGTATAGCCACTTTGGAAAACAGTGTGGAGGTTCCTCAAAAAGTTAAAAATAGAGCTACCCTATGACCCAGCAAATACACTACTGGGTATTTACCCCAAAGATACAGATGTAATAAAGAGAAGGGCCACATACACCCCTGTGTTCATAGCAGCAATGTCCACAATAACCAAACTGTGGAAAGAGCTGAGATTCCCTTCAATAGATGAATGGATAAAGAAGATGTGGTCCATATATACAACAGAATATTACTTAGGCCATCAGAAAGGATGAATACCCAACTTTTGCATCAATGTGGACAGAACTGGAGGAGATTATGCTTAGTGAAATAAGTCAAACAGAAAGGCACTTAACATATGGTTTCACTTATTTGTGGATCATAAGGAATAGCATGGAGGATATTAGGAGAAGGAAGAGAAAAATGAAAAGGGAGATATCAGAGTGGGAGAGGAACCATGAGAGACTATGGACTCCAGGAAACAAACTGAAGGTTTTAGAAGGGATGAAGGTTAGGGGATGGGAGCAAGGAGGGCTTAAAGCCATGCATCATTTCTAAGTCTTACTACTACCCCAAAAGTTATGTGTGTGTAGGGGATGTGTGGTATTATATTTTAGGTATTTCATCCCTGTAGTTTTCTTTACCACTTCCACTCCCAATCCATTTTATATAAGGAAGTCAGATTTGTGCTTATTGTTTTGAGTGAATTTGGGAAAAGATGGATTACAGAAGGCACCTGTGAATCTTCCTAATCCTACAGATGTGAGAGTATTGGGACATAGAAAAAATATCTTGATCATAAACACAAAGAGGAAGAGATTTCACTAAAACAAGAAAGAGTTTTTCCAGCCAAGTATGAAGGAAGATGGTGAGAGTGGAGAAGTTTTGGAGTCTCAGAATATACAGGAAACATGTCTCTAATTTTCAGCAGGGAAGCCAGAGGGCAAGCAACATTTCCAGAAAAGAAATAGTTATTAAGAGCTGTTTAGGCAAATGAGACCACTGGCAACCTCAAAGGAATATCTTAGTGCCCTAGGTATAGCTTGAGCTCAACAGAGAGCTTTCAGGTCTTCAAGATCACACTGATGAAAGGAAGGATAGAATCTATTGGGTAGATGAGTCTGGGACCACATGGCACCTATCTCAGAATTGCATAGAATTTTAAAATAGGGACACAGATTCTGAGGAAGTGATGGAAGTGCCCTTTCCCTAAAAGACTGAATAACATAAGATTGTGCCAGTGTAGTATGACAACTCTTGCTTAAGTTTTTTTCTGTTTCTTGCAATGACCAAGGAAAATTGTTGAAAATACCAGAGGTGTTTAGAGAATGTATTTAATTGAATTGAATTAAACAGTGGGAGTAATTTAGAGATCTAATCAGTTGATTCTCATCTAGCTTTAGCTCATCTCCCTCTAGCTAGTATGAATCTGCTTTCAAGGTGTTATATATTTTCTGAATCCTGATCTGAATCAAACTCTTCCTTACTTGGAAGCATGTTGGAGTTAGATGTTGCAAAGAACTGTAATTTTTCAGGATTTCTTTCTGTCATGAATTTAGGGAATAAAGTTTGTTTTGTACTTTAAGAAATGCAATTGCAGCAGCTGACACTCATTACAATGCATCCTAAAGCATAAGTTATGGTTTGCCTATTAATTTCCATCCTAATGTATTTTTATTGTTATATTTTTGCTTACAAAGATTTTACTGTCACTTTATTTAATTGAAATCAAATGATGTTATTTACCTTTTAGTGATGCAGAGAAAACTGCATTTGTAAGCTACTATTATTCAAATTGAATATTCTTACAGAATGCTAAAAGTCTTTAGTGCAGAACATTTTACATATAAATTTAAAATAAGTGCTAAAGTGTGACATCTACTCTACCAGCCCAATAATTGAAATGATATAGTAGTGGAGATTGTAACTGATTATGTGCAAGGCATTGTTGAAGTCATCAAATGACAGAAGATTCCAACAAATTAACCTCAAGGTAAAGAGAATGGTATCTCCTATCTAAAGACATTATCATTATTTTGTATAATATATTTAGTAAAATAAATGAGTAAATACTAACCTTACTATCCCATAATGGTCTGTATCTTTAGCAGCATTGTATGATTACTTTAAGATCTTGAAAAGAAATATTGTCATGAATATTTTGGAAAATAATTCAGAAACATGCCTATAAATTGTGCCCAATTCTAAAGAAGGTACTTTTCCATGACTGACTCTATGAGTTACTTCCGTCTGTAAAATGGATTTGGAATTATTTCCAATATAATAATAATGTCTTATGCAATTCTCAAATTGTGGAATATCTTGGGAGTTCGGCAAACATTCTCTGCCTTCTAGCTGGATGATTATGGTTTTCTTGCTATCTTTAAGTTCACGTGGTGACCCTGGTTTTGAAGTTACAAGGTTCCTATAAAGCCCAACAAAACTAAGGAAATAAATGGGATATAGGTTCTTTTCATTAACTTCTTTATTTCTTAAAACACTAGTTGAGATATCACCTCACACCAGTCAGAATGGCTAAAATCAACAAGTCAGGAAATGACAGATGCTGGCGAGGATGCGGAGAAAGGGGAACCCTCCTACACTGTTGGTGGGAATGCAAGCTGGTGCAGCCACTCTGGAAAACAGCATGGAGGTTCCTCAAAATGTTGAAAATAGAACTGCCCTATGACCCAGCAATTGCACTATTGGGTATTTACCCTAAGGATACAAATGTAGTGATCCAAAGGGGCACATGCACCCGAATGTTTATAGCAGCAATGTCCACAATAGCCAAACTATGGAAAGAACCTAGATGTCCATCAACAGATGAATGGATCAAGAAGATGTGGTATATATACACAATGGAATACTATGCAGCCATCAAAAGAAATGAAATCTTGCCATTTGCGACAACATGGATGGAACTAGAGCGTATCATGCTTAGCGAAATAAGTCAAGCAGAGAAAGACAACTATCATATGATCTCCCTGATATGAGGAAGTGGTGATGCAACATGGGGGCTTAAGTGGGTAGGAGAAGAATAAATGAAACAAGATGGGATTGGGAGGGAGACAAACCATAAGTGACTTTTAATCTCACAAAACAAACTGAGGGTTGCTGGGGGGAGGGGGCTTGGGAGAAGGGGGTGGGATTATGGACATTGGGGAGGGTATGTGCTTTGGTGAGTGCTGTGAAGTGTGTAAACCTGGTGATTCACAGACCTGTACCCCTGGGGATAGAGTATTATGCCTCCATCAGAAAGGATGAATACCCAACTTTTGTAGCAACACGGACGGGACTGGAAGAGATTATGCTGAGTGAAATAAGTCAAGCAGAGAGAGTCAATTATCATATGGTTTCACTTATTTGTGGAGCATAACAAATAGCATGGAGGACATGGGGACTTAGAGTGGAGAAGGGAGTTGGGGGAAATTGGAAGGGGAGGTGGACCATGAGAGACTATGGACTCTGAAAAACAATCTGAGGGTTTTGAAGGGACGGGGGGTGGGAGGTTGGGGTACCAGGTGGTGGGTATTATAGAGGGCACGGATTGCATGGAGCACGGGGTGTGGTGCAAAAATAATGAATACTGTTACGCTGGAAATAAAAAAAAAAAAAAAAGAAAGGCACTGGCATAGTCAGTGGTACTGTAATAGTGTGTGGACAGAAGGCAGCTACAGTTGTGAGCAAAGCATAAAATACAGTGTTGTAGAATCACTGTTTTGCACATTTGAAACTAATGTAACATTGTATGTTAACTATCCGTCAATAAAAAATTAAAAAAGGAAGTTAAAAAAAAAAAAACACTAGTTGAAAAAAAGACTAGTTGAATTTTGCTTTTAACTCTAGAACATTCTGTTAGACTCTAAAACAGCCACGAATGTCTCCCATCCCTGCATGTACATCCTTTTGCATTGCTTGTCCCATTTGAATCTGAGTCTGGCCAACCAACTTGATTTTGCCAGTGGGATGTTGGTAGATGTAATACAAGCAGAGGCCCCTTATCACTAACCTCTTGCTGCTAGAAGTCCTTCTCCCACTGTGTGATGAAAGTGAATGAGAAAATTGCTGTCCCAGAAATCCCGGTCAAGATGTAAAGCTACACTAGTCCATTCAGCCCCATTCACCTAGCCAAGACCAAAAGAATTGTCAGATGAATCCAAAGAATGTAAGAAATAATTTGTGTATGTTATTTTAAGCCATAATGTTTTGATATGGTATGTTATGCATCAATAGCTGATGGGATTATATTTCAAGAACACATGGATTGCTGTAACAATGGAGTACACATAGTTTATTCCCCTTGTGCAAGTCCTTTTGACTTTATGTTTTGACTCCTCATTATTTTAGATTCCTCAAGACTTCAACTCAGATAAATAGTTTAAAACCCTAATTCCTTTGTTCTCATCAGTTTTGTAGTTTCCAATCCTGACTTCTTAGTTTAGGTTGACATCTCACTTGCTTTGAGTAATTGCCTTAATTATGGGTTGAAAACTACTTTTCTTTGACATTCATCTTTCAGTAGTACACATCTCTGTTGGTGAATTAGTTGAAGCTTCCTTTCCCAGTTACAGCATTATGTTCCCCCATGTTGTAAGTCCTTTGCAGGTCTGCTAGGCTCCTGAACTTGAGTCCACATAGGTATACCCAGGCTCTTTTGGTCTGCTTCATTTTGGCTCTCTGCCCTTCTCTTTTGGAGCCTTGGTCACTGCCTTAAATTATTTGGGTCAGGCATCTGGCTTACAATGTAACTTGAGGAAACATGTGTTTGAGGGAAGTGTTACTGTTACTTGGACCTACATGAAGCCAGACTAAACAGTGGTCTTTGTGTTACAATTTCAAGTATGTTCAAAGTTATTACTTTTTTAAAAGATTTTATTTATTATTATTTAACAGAGAGAGACACAGCAAGAGAGGGAACACAAGCAGGGGGAGTGGGGAGAGGGAGAAGCAGGCTTCCTGCTGAGCAGGGAGCCTGATGAGGGGCTTGATCCCAGAACTCTGGGACCATGACCTGAGCCGAAGGCAGACACTCAACAACTGAGCCACCCAGGTGCCCCCAAAGTTATTACATTCTAAGTAGATTATCACTGTGCCCCAATTTTTATCATTAAATTTACTCCTTGAAACAAAATTTCTTTGGTTTTCAGCATTCACTAATTCTGATATCTGTTCTTCACCTTAGTGGTTGGGACTATGAGGAAAAGGTTTTGGGAAATTCTTGGATATGAGAAAGAAAAGAGTAAGCCAAAAATGAGAAAAGACAAGGTGAAAGACATAATTTACTCCTTTTGTGGTTTTATCTATATCTAACCTGTGTCTTAATGTATAAAAGATTTGTGTTCTTAGGAAGTAAAAGGACGATACCTGAATTTAAGTGTGCAGATTCTTACCTCATCATAAGAAAAAAATAAAATTCTTCAACATCAAAAAAACTAAGTCTTGGAATGATTTAATGAGGGAGATTATAAAGTCTATCTGTATTTATATGTATCTGCATTTATACATGCATGCATTATATATGTATGTATGTACAATCTTTTTTTTAACGTTCTTAGTTTATTAATCCTCTCATGAAAAATCTGCACAATCACCACAGATAAAGCCACTGCAGCATCTTTACTCCTTCTGTTGTCCAATCTCCAGCTCACTTTTTGCCAGCACCAACATTGGCTTTCGCAGTCCCCCTGACTTTCTTCATTCTGTTCTTGCGTTCTTTTCACTGTTTTCTTGAGGTCTTTTTCTTCTCATACAGACCATGTCTTGCAAGTCTATGTTTGGGTTCATTTTTCTTTGCATAATCCAAGGAATCATAAATCATGCCAAAGCCAGTTGTCTTGCCACCACCAAAATGGGTTCTGAATCCAAATACAAATATGACATCTGGTGTGGTCTTGTACATTTTGGTTAGTTTTTTCCGAATTTCTGTCTTAGGTACTGTTGTCTTTCCAGGATGAAGGACATCAATAACCATTTGTTTGCACTGAAGTAGTCGGTTGGTCATGAACTTCCTGGTCCAAATAGTTACTGTGTTGTTCTTGATGGCGGCCAAGCTTCAAGCCTGTATCTACAATCTTTAATGAACAAACATTATTTGTTCTTGGGGAATCATGACTTCAGGGAAGTCTGTTACCTATCTTGAGACATTCTCTATGAAAGATCCACCTCACCACATCTCCCAGAAGTTTAGCAGAAGACTAATAGAATATATTCAGACATTCATTAAAGCCATACCATAGTGGCTCAATATAGAGAATACTATACAGACAGACTTAAATATTGCTTTTGTTATTCCAAAGGTTTACCTTTACTTGTGTGATATCTACAGGTTTGTATGTGCTAATTTTATTTTTTGGACCTGTTAATTTTAGTGGTTCAATTTTTACTCAACAATTTTGACTGCATTGGTTTTTTTGTCTTTTGGAATATAGAAATGGAGATGTTTTTGTTAAAACAATTCTAGAATTCTTTATAGTCAAAGCCTTTAATATCAAATAACAATTAAATTTTTAGTTTGCCTTTTAACGTTTTCTGTATTTCCCAGATAGGTTTTTATTACTTTGGTAATTAGAAAAATTAAATATGATATTTTAGGACTTTAAGAACCAAAGTAAATGACTTCAAATAAAATCATCTAGTAAATCAAAGTGAAAACTTTGGGTACTTTAATTAAACTTAGAAATGTATGTGTATTTTTAAGTTAATGTTTTCAACATTTTTGTGGAAAAATAAAAGTTGTTTTAAATATATCTTAAATATAACATTACAGTAAAAAAATAGTGGTATTTATTGCTCTGTGTTAGAACTATGGGTGATACTGGTTTCTTTCACTATAATTTTCTGATATAAACTACAAAAATATGTATGTCAGAAGATTATAAGCTAATAAACTTTAAAAGTTTTGTGAAAACACTGTTTCACATCAAATTATTTTTTAATTTAAAGAAATAGTGTATGAGCTTCAAAGTCTCACTGACCCAACTTTAAAAAACTGTATTGTATTTTGTAAGGAAAAGGCAGTAATGGCCAACAAAAATGTAGAAGCTTTACATAAATTAAGATTCATAGTCTTCAATTATAAATGAAATAATTCTATTCACATATTATTACTATTGATAATGTCCTTATTGTTTAATGCTTAATTATTTTGAAAATATTAAAATAGGACCACTTTTTGCTTGCCAATCAGGCTAAATGTTATGGTATGTTTTTTATATATATTTATAGTGTGATATAAAACATTATTTGTTATAGGAAGGCAAAATATGAAATTCTCAGATGATTTATTAACTATATGATAAATACATTGTCATTATAGCATGTTGGGAGATTTGAGGATCTAATATGTTCATGACTAAGGGACACTAACGTCAACAAAATAAAATGTGTGTCATAAGACATTAGAAATCTTGTTCTCAGTAGTTTATCATCTACATGAAGAATTTAAGCGTAACTCATCTAGTTCATTACCAGTGTGTAGAATGCATGGGAGTCAGAACGCTTTTGAATGAGATAATATCTGAGGTAGACGTGAATGATGAGCAATTCTTTAATCACTCCTTGTTCATATTTCTATACAAAGGTTAATTTCTTAAATAAGGTCTTCTGCTTTAATAGATAGTAATTTCAATGAAAATTATTTTGAATCATTTGTTCTCTAAACTATAAAACTATAATTATAATTATAAGCACTATAAATGTAATTGAAAGCATTACAATGCAGTACAGCAGAGTCTGTAGTATTAACTGAAAATGATCTTTGACAGTGGGACTTTATAGAAGAAATGCTTCAGCTCCCCCTTCAGAGCCCTCCAATAGCTCCATCTGTTTCAAGTGATTCTACTCCTCCTGTCTTCAAGAAGAGTCAACCTGCCTGCAGTTAATGGTGAGTGAAATTGAAATGAAATTAAAATTCCATTGAGGTTACAGAATTAGGCACCTCACTTCTTTTCTCTCTCACTCTCTCTCTTTTTTTTTTTTTTAAACAAATGTCAATATGCATTGCTTTTGCTAGAACACTATTCACTAAGGTCCCTTCAGCATGGTGATCAGAATATTTTGGTACTTTCATTTTATTTCAGTATAGCCCACTTTCCATAATTTTATCACCAAAAGCAATCTGCATAAGCATAGAAACAATCATAACAGTTCTATATTACCCACATTAAATAATTAATAACATAAATTTGCTTCAAACTGGATTTCCTATCATGAAGTGTATTAAATACTGATAAAATTTGATTTTAACACAGGCATATTTGAGGCCTCTCTTGGTTGTGTATTTCCAGTTATTATTATTTCCAGAACAATATATTCAATCATTCATTTATTTGGTAAGACTCACCCCATGACCTATTATGGGTAAATGATCATGACAGACATTGAGAAAGCAGAGTAAGTAGAACTCAGTATGTAGTTCAAGAAGCAGGAAGGACAACCACTGGTTACAAAACATCATGACAAATATTCACAGATTTATGAAACAAGTGATGTGGAAGCACAGAAAAGAACAACTGATCATATTTAGGAAATCAGAGAGAATTTCATATTCTGTGTGTGTGTGGAGAGGTGATGTTTGAGGTGTGTGATGAGATATTCTCCATGTGAGCAAATGAAGTTGCTTTGGTGAAGGAAAAATGTAAATTATACCAGTAGTATGTAGTGATTAAGAACTTGTAGCTTGGAATGTGACAAATTTTATTAGAATTCCAGTTTTCTCATTGAGTGAATCTTTGTGATCTTGACAAGTTACTTAATTTCCCTGAAGATAAATAGAAATAAAAACAACATCCATCTCATAAGCTTTCTATGATGATCAAGAAACCTACTCATAATATGCCTAGCAATGTGGCTAGCTTTGATAAATAATAAGTGATAACCAATTACTAATTTTTATATAGGGTTGAAAGTCAGTAAGTATCATTTAGATATTGACACACGTAAAGAAATCAAAAGACAAATGTTTTTTTTTTAAGTTTTTATTTATTTATGTGACAGACAAAGATCACAAGTAGGCAGAGAGGCAAGCAGAGAGAGAGGAAGGGAAGCAGGCTCCCCGCTGAGCAGAGAGCTCGATGTGGGGCTCGATCCCAGGACCCTGAGATCATGACCTGAGCCAAAGGCAGAGGCTTTAACCCACTGAGCCACCCAAGCGCCCCAACAAATGTGTTTTTTTTTTTTAAGTTGAATACAACTTCTAGAAAAATTAAAAATTGAGTGACATGTCAGTAACCCATTAAATAAAATCCATAATAATATAATTCATATAACAAAAGTGATAAATTTAGTCACACATTTAAATGTTAGAACATTATGAAATTATGAAGAGAATGAAGCTCAGACATAGGAATCATAGCAGTCAATGCAAGTTACACTCTCCTACTAAAGACAGATATATTTAGATGGTGTCAGAAATTAAGATCCAATTTATGCTTTATAATCTATGTGAAAAGAACTCACTAGATTTCTAATGATAAAACACACGTCATTTGAACAGAAATAAAGAAGAACAATAATAGAAGATGAAATAAAATTCAAGGACAAAAGCATTAAAATAGAATATTTTTGTCTTGTATGCACATTTAACCAGTGATTATTGGTCACACCACTCATGAGTGGCCTTTTTATGTGGACTGAGTTTAGAAGCTCCACGGGAAAGCATCCTAAGAAAAACAGCTAGGTAAAAACCAAGCCACTGTTGATAACCTGGCCTTGGAAATAAGGGTCATTTATCTAGGAGTGTAATTGTAGAGATTGTCAGAGTGTTTTTTTCCTGAGTTCAGGGAGGGGAGAGTACCCCCACCTCTTGAGGGAGGAGTGGCAACATCTTAGATGAGCATATGGAGACAGAAGCGTTGCTCTGGCCATTCTGCGAGTCCACAGCCCATCCTAGTCTCATCAACTAGCAACAAATGTTCACATCCTTCAGACAAGCAAAATACACTCATTCCTTCCTCCCAGATTTCCCCAATGTGTCATTTCATTATGGCGCCAGGCTGTATCAGAATGAAATGTTACCACATAATTGATGTTTAAGAAGAGGTAAAGTTTATACATACTAAGTTTGCATACCTAGAAATCATGAGAATCCATTCAGAAATTCTTTGAGGTGATAAGAAAGTGCAGTAAAGTAACAAGTTAAAACATACAAAATTTATTAATACTCATTTCCAAGAAATAGCAAGTTTGAAAATAAGGTAAATCTTTATAATAGCATATAAAATTGGTGTTAAAGATAGGTTAATATTGCCTAAAATAGATTGTACTATTAACAATATAAGTGGGCCTGGATAATTACTTGCAAAATACAATGAAAAAAAAAGTTTAATATCTTTAATACATGCTAAACTCCTAAAAAAATAAGATGAACACATCAAAAGAAAGAAGAGCAAAGAACATTAATAGGCACTGAAAAAAGAAAAGGAAAAAAATAAATAAATGTTGGACCCACACTGCTATCAACCTCTTCTGTTCATTGCTGCTGCCCCCCCTTCCTTTTACAGCTATTAATTCCTAGGAAATATCTTGTACCACCAACTCAACTTTAGCATCTGCTTCCAGAGAACCCAAACTGTGACAAGGATATAAATGTATTTTGAGTATAGTTTTTGGAACGAGTTTTACATTCTTACACATTCTCTATATTCAAATAACTTTACAACTGGAAATTTATTCTGAAGAAATAATATGAAATGCACTTTTGAGCATAGGTTACATATGCAAGGGTGTTAGTATCTTATATTAAAAGTGAAAACTGATAATTGTTTAAATAACTTTCAATTTTCCATTAATTTAAATTAATTCATTTAAAAATGTGTTGGCTATCCATATTTATTTGAAAAGGAGATGATCCTATAGCTTTAAGTGAAGAAATTGGGTTATACAACAGTATTTTTTAAATGAATCCAATTATTTTAACATTTATATATTCATTTCTATTATTTAACATTTACAGTGTATAGAATATTTATATATTTGATAGAATTATTTGTGTGCTTAGATCTATATAATTATGTATGTTATATAGTTATAAAAGAATATATTGAGAATAATTTAAGAGAAAAAAGATTTGAGGGGTATAACATAACATATTTTGCTATTTATATCTGGTGTGGGTATGGGCAACTATTATTTTCTTTGTAATTTCCTATACTTCTGAAATTTTCTACAATTGTTATGAATTATTTTTGTTTATAAAAAATATATACAAACTTATAGGTAACCACCCTTTCATATTCATGTTGATCTACTTACTCTTGCTATATTTGTTCACCTGAATTTTCTTTGCCAGTCACAAATAGGGATATGTGTATATATAAAAATGAATGTCTGGGGAGCAGGGCAGTCCAAGATGGAAACATAGGAAGATCCTGAACTCAACTATCTTCAACAGACACACCAAATCTATAACCGTATATGGGACAATTCCCTCTGAAAAAGACCTGAAAACTGGCTGAACTGCTTCTTTACCAAAAACAACTTAAAAAGGCCACATTGACATGGGTAGAAGAGGTAGAGACATGGTCTCACCAAAAACCCCACCTGTGGCATAGTGACACACATCGAGAAGCATCTCATGAATACTAAGTTTTACCCTGAACCAAGGGGTTCATGTCCCACAATAGACATCCTAACTCTTAGAATCTGTACTAGAGATGAGCCTCATAATGTCCAACTTTGAAAAACAATGGGTCTAAAATTTAGGAGATCCAAAAGGCTATAGGGAGCTGAGACACTGCTCTTAAGGGTTTGCATACACTCACTTGAAGTGAGGCCCCACACAAAAGCAGCAGTTTGAAAAGCATTTAGATTATATGTAAAGATTCCTTTGTTAATTTTATTGACCAGAGGCCTATTGGGACTCTCTCAAGGGACAGAGGTGCTAGAAAGTGCCATTTTGTGTCTTTTCCCTACTTTGCTAGTGCAGGCAGGTACATGTAGATACTGCAGTTTCCTGTTCACCCACTAAAGCTGTCATGAATGCATGACCCTCTGCTCCCCACTGCCTTGCGAAAATCAGTGGGCATATGCAGTCTACACAATGGATGCTCCTTAATAACCTAGCTCTGTTGGATAGGGGACTTCTGGTCTTGGGTCTCATGGGACTGAAACAACTGAAGAAAGAGTTTGTGGCAGATTGTCACACCCAGGGCATGACACACAAGACTGAACACATCCCCAGTCTTCATTTAAAAGAAGCCTATCTACTTATCCAGGAGCCTTGGCCCAAGAGTCAGGATTCTGGTTTGCCATACACCTAGATGCTAAAGAGGCACTCTCAGGAAATGTGGGCCAGTGGACTACATCTTTTCACTTACCCTCATTCTTGCTGTGGCTTGCTGGTAACTCCCAGAAAGGAACATATACATTTGTCTAGAACTCTGATTTTTGCAACTGACACCAAGGGGATAACTCCAGATAATTTGCTCTAGAGGCCAGCAGGATTTATGACTGGGGTCCCACAGGACTATATATATTTTCATACTTTAAAGCTGTTGCCTGAGGTTTTGGCTTCCAGTCAGCCAAAAACTAGGTGCTGACTGAGACTCTCACACTTTGGAACACCAACAGGTCTTGGCACAACTTCAACAATTGGAACTTGTCAAGAATAAATCATGGGTGAGGTGCATAAACAATGAATTTTGGAACACACACACACAAATAATAAAATTAAATTAAAAAAAGAATAAATCATGATTTATTGACAATCACAAAGATTTGAGAGATAACCAAGAGCTAGGGCAAGATTGAACAATAAGGTTTATCTCCTACAAAAGTCCACTTCTTCAAGACTGGGAGAGGTACTTATTTCACTTAATACATAGAAACAAACACAGTAAAGCAGAAAGAGGAAATAGAGGAATATGTTCCAAATGCAAGAACAAGATAAAGCCTCAGGGAAAAAAGCTCTTAATAAAATGAAGATACATAATTTACCTGATACGAAGTTCAGAGTAATGATCCTAAAGATATTCACCAAACTTGGGAGAAAAATGGATAAACACAGGGAAAACTTCAGCAAAGAGACAGAAAAAATAGTAAAGTACCAACAGAAGTCACACAGCTGACGAATAGAATCAATGAACTGAAAAATATACTAGAGGGTTTCAGTAGCTGACTAGATGAGCAGAAGAAAAGATCAATGATCTAGTAGAGCATCAGAACTCACACAACAAGCCCCCCCCCCCAAAAAAAAGATTGAAAAATAGCAAGTTAGTTTAAGGGCACTATTTTCACATCAAGTTAAAATAACATTTGTATCATAGGAGGAGAAAGAGAGGAAGAGCCAGAAAAATTATTTGAAAAAATAATGGCTGAAAACTTCCCTTACCTGGGCAAGGAAACAGATGTTCAGTTTCAGGAAGCCCAGAGTTTCAAATAAGATAAACCTAAAGAGACCCACACAAAGGCACACTATGATTAAAATGCCAATAGTTAAAGAGAGATTTTTAAAAGGAGAAAGAGAAAAGCAATTTTTTTTTTATGTATAGGAGAACTCATATAAGGTTATGAGCAGATTTTTTTTAGCAGAAACCCTGTAGGTAAGAAGAGAGTGGTATGATTTATTTGAAGCACTGAAAGGAAAATACTTCAAACCAAGAATACTCTGTGTGGCAAGGTTATCATTCAGAATTGAAATAAAGATAAAAAGTTTTCCAGAAAAGTAAAAACTAAAGGTTTTAAAGGTTAAAATGTCCTTGTAAAAAATGTTAAAGAGACTTCTTTAAGCTGAAAGGTAGGGTACTGATTAGTAACAAGAAAACATAAGGAAGTGAAAATCTCAGTGGTGAAGGCAAATGTATAATAAAGGTAGTGGATAAATCATTTGTAGGGTTAGTAGGAAAGTTAGAAGATAAAAATAGTAAAACTAAATATAACCACAATAATTAAAGGAATATACAAAATAAAAAGATGTCAAATGTGACTCAAAAACATAAAACATAGGGAGTAGAAATATAGCTTTAGAATGAATTAGAACTGAAGTTACATTAACTTAAAATAGGCATATATGTATATATATATATATATATATATATATATATGCTATTATATGTGAGCCTCATGAAAACCACAAAGCAAAAACCTATAGTAGTAAATAGATACAAGATTATGATAAAGGAATCTAAGCACAATACTAAAGAGAGTCATCAAACCAAAAGAGAACTAAACAGAGAAAAATGACCAGAGAGGAACTACAAAATGGCCAAAAAACAATGAACAAAATGACAATAAATGCATGCCTATTAATGATTACTTTAAATGTAAGTGGAAAAAAATGTAAATGGAATAAACTCTCTAATCAAAAGATATAGAATGACTGAAGGGATGGAAAAAACAAGAGCATTTAAATGCTGCCTACAAGAGACACACTTCAGATGTAAGAACACACACAGACTGAAAGTGAAGAGATGAAAAAAAATTGGTCCACATGAGGTCAACACAAAATAAAGCTGTTGTACCTGTACTTATATCAAACAAAATGGGCTTTAATCAAAAGTGTCTCTAAAAACAACAACTAAAAAAGACATTGCATTATTGTAAAAGGGTCAATCCAACAAGAGAATATAGCATTTGTAAATATGCATTCAACATAAGAGTACCTAAATATACAAAAGCAAATATTGAAAGACCTAAAGGGAGAAATTGAAAGCAATAAATTAATAGTAAGGGGCGTTAATGCCTAACTTACATCAATGAATAGATCATTGAGACAGAAAATTGATAAATATTAGCCTCATCCAGCACATTTGATACACACAGAACATATTTATAATGTCCTTCTGAACAATTGTGCCAATGAAATAAACAAAGGAGAAATAAGAACAAATACATTGAGACAAATGAAAATAGAAATATAGCATCCCAAAATCTATGGGGCATAGGAAAAATAATTCTAAAAAAAGTTCATGTCAATATAGGCCTGCTTCAGGAAATGAGAAAAATTTCAGATTAAAAATCTAACCTTATACTTAAGGACAGTACGAAAAGAATAACAAATGGAGCCAAAGTTAGTAGAAAACAGGAAATAACAGAGATCAGAGTAGAAATAAATGAAAGATCAAGAACAAAGTAATGATCTCCATTAACACCACTTTTATTCATCATAGTATTAAACATCCTAGTGAGAGCAATTAGGCAAAAAAAAAAAAAAAAAGAAAGAATGGCATCAGAATTTGAAAGGAAGAAGTGAAATGTCACTATTTGTGAATGACATGATTTTATATATAAAAACCCTAAAAACTCTACTAAAAAGTTCTGAGAACTAATAATCAAATTCATTAAAGTTGTAGGGTACAAAAATCCACAAAATCAGGTGCATTTTTATATACTGAAAATAAACTGTCTGAAAACAAACAATTCTTTTTACAATTACATTAAAAAGACGGGGCGCCTGGGTGGCTCAGTGGGTTAAGCCGCTGCCTTCGGCTCAGGTCATGATCTCAGGGTCCTGGGATCGAGTCCCGCATCGGGCTCTCTGCTCAGCAGGGAGCCTGCTTCCTCCTCTCTCTCTCTCTGCCTGCCTCTCTGCCTACTTGTAATCTCTCTCTGTCAAATAAATAAATAAAATCTTTAAAAAAAAATTACATTAAAAAGAAAAAAAAAAGTAGGGGAAGTTTAAGGTTGTAAAAAGGTTGTAAAAGACCTGCACACTGTAAACTATCAGACATTGATAAAAGAAATTGAAGAAAACACAGATAAATGGAAGGATATTTTATGCTCACAGACTGGAAGAATTAATATTGTTAAAATGCCCATAATACTCAAAGTAATCTGTGGATTCAGTGACACCCCAATCAAAACCCAATGATATTTTCCACAGAAATAAAACAACCTTAAAATTTTTATTATGTGAAACTACAAAAGAGCCTCTTAGAGCAAAGTTGGAGACATCACTCTCTCTCATTTCAAACCATATTACAAAACTATACTAAACAAAATGGTATGGTATTGGCATAAAAGCAAGATATGTAGATTGATAGAATGGAATAGAGACTCCAGAAATAAACCCATATATATGTGGCTAATTGATTTATTAATATGTAATAAATAAACAATAGGGAAAGGGTAGTCTTCAAAAAAATACTATAGGGAAAATTGTGTAGCATGCAAAAGAATAAAAGTGGATCCCTATCTTATACCATAGACATTCTATACCATAGAATTAACTCTATGGATTGAAGACTTGAATATAAAACCTAAAACAGAGGCACCTGAATGGCTCAGTCAGTTAAGTGTCTGCCTTTGGCTTGGGTCCTGATCTCAGGGTCCTGGGACCAAGCCGTGCATCCAGCTCTCTGCTCAGCAAGGAGTCTGCTTCTCCCTCTGTGCTCTCTCTCTCTCACTCTCAAGTAAATAAATAAAAAAAACCTTTAAAAAATAGTCATGTTACTATGTTACTATTAACTTAAACACAACCCATAAAATTATAAAACTCCTAGAAAACATAGGAGGTAAAATTCTTGACATCATTTTTGTCAATGATTTTGCTGATCTGATGCCTAAAGCAAAGGCAACAAAAGCAAACATAAACAAATGGGATTATATCAAACTAATAAACTTCTGCATCCTAAAAGACACCATGAGCAAAATGAAAAGGCAACCTAGTAAATACAAGAAATATTTGCAAATCAAATAACCAGTAAGGGCTTAATATCCAAGATATATAAAGAACTCATACAATTCAATAGCCAAAAAACAAAACCCATCTGATCAGATGGGTGGAGGATCTGAATAGACATTTTTCCAAAGAAGACATCAAGGTGGTCAACAGATACCTGGAAAGATACTTAACATCAATAGTCATCAGGGAAATGATGCAAATCAAAACCTTAATGAGATATTATCTCACACATTTAAGGATAGCTATAATTAAAAACTAAAATGAAACAAAAAAACCAGAAATGAAAACTAAAGAACAACAACAAAAGCAAACAAGAATTCTTCAAAAATATAAAAATAGAATGATCATGTGAGTCAGCAGTTTACTTCTGGATATTTATGCAAAGAAAATAAGAACACTAATTACAAAAGGTATATGCACCCCTATGTTTATTGCAGCATTATTTATAATAGTCCATAAATGGAAACAACCTGTGTCCATCAATGAATGATTAGATAAAGAAGATGTAGTGTGTTTCTTTGTGGGGGGTGTGTGATGTGTGTCTACATATATATAATCGCATACTACTCAGCTATAAAAAGAGTGATATCATTTGCAACAATAAAGATGAAACTTGAGGGTATTATACTAAATTAAGGAAGTCAGACAGAGAAAAACATATCATATGACTTTATTTATATGTGAAAGTTTTATATATAAAAAAAGAACAAAACTCATATATACAGAAAACTCCAATGGTGGTTGCTAAAGGGAAGATGGTGGTTGCATATCCAAACTGGTGAGATGGTGAGGGGGTGTTAAAAGGTACAAATGTCTAGTTATAAAATATATAAATCATGGAATTTTGTGACTATAGTCAATAATATTGTAGTGCATATTTGAAAGTTGCCAAGAGAGTAAATCTTAAAATTTCTTAACATGAGAAAAAAATTTACTTGTTTTTTTATGGTGTTGTATTTTTTTTTTTTTTTTTTTTTTTTTTTGATTTGCATTTTCTTTTCTCTTTATTTTTTTTTTTTTATTTTTATTTCCAGCATAACAGTATTCATTATTTTTGCACCACACCCCGTGCTCCATGCAATCCGTGCCCTCTATAATACCCACCACCTGGTACCCCAACCTCCCATCCCCCGTCCCTTCAAAACCCTCAGATTGTTTTTCAGAGTCCATAGTCTCTCATGGTTCACCTCCCCTTCCAATTTCCCCCAACTCCCTTCTCCACTCTAAGTCCCCATGTCCTCCATGCTATTTGTTGTGCTCCACAAATAAGTGAAACCATATGATAGTTGACTCTCTCTGCTTGACTTATTTCACTCAGCATAATCTCTTCCAGTCCCGTCCATGTTGCTACAAAAGTTGGGTATTCATCCTTTCTGATGGAGGCATAATACTCTATCCCCAGGGGTAAAGGTCTGTGAATCACCAGGTTTACACACTTCACAGCACTCACCAAAGCACATACCCTCCCCAATGTCCATAATCCCACCCCCTTCTCCCAAACCCCCTCCCCCCAGCAACCCTCAGTTTGTTTTGTGAGATTAAAAGTCACTTATGGTTTGTCTCCCTCCCAATCCCATCTTGTTTCATTTATTCTTCTCCTACCCACTTAAGCCCCCATGTTGCATCACCACTTCCTCATATCAGGGAGATCATATGATAGTTGTCTTTCTCTGCTTGACTTATTTCGCTAAGCATGATACGCTCTAGTTCCATCCATGTTGTCGCAAATGGCAAGATTTCATTTCTTTTGATGGCTGCATAGTATTCCATTGTGTATATATACCACATCTTCTTGATCCATTCATCTGTTGATGGACATCTAGGTTCTTTCCATAGTTTGGCTATTGTGGACATTGCTGCTATAAACATTCGGGTGCATGTGCCCCTTTGGATCACTACGTTTGTATCCTTAGGGTAAATACCCAATAGTGCAATTGCTGGGTCATAGGGCAGTTCTATTTTCAACATTTTGAGGAACCTCCATGCTGTTTTCCAGAGTGGCTGCACCAGCTTGCATTCCCACCAACAGTGGAGGAGGGTTCCCCTTTCTCCGCATCCTCGCCAGCATCTGTCATTTCCTGACTTGTTGATTTTAGCCATTCTGACTGGTGTGAGGTGATATCTCATTGTGGTTTTGATTTGTATTTCCCTGATGCCGAGTGATATGGAACACTTTTTCATGTATCTGTTGGCCATCTGGATGTCTTCTTTGCAGAAATGTCTGTTCATGTCCTCTGCCCATTTCTTGATTGGATTATTTGTTCTTTGGGTGTTGAGTTTGCTAAGTTCTTTATAGATTCTGGACACTAGTCCTTTATCTGATATGTCGTATGCAAATATCTTCTCCCATTCTGTCAGTTGTCTTTTGATTTTGTTAACTGTTTCCTTTGCTGTGCAAAAGCTTTTGATCTTGATGAAATCCCAATAGTTCATTTTTGCCCTTGCTTCCCTTGCCTTTGGCGTTGTTCCTAGGAAGATATTGCTGCGGCTGAGGTCGAAGAGGTTGCTGCCTGTGTTCTCCTCAAGGATTTTGATGGATTCCTTTCGCACATTGAGGTCCTTCATCCATTTTGAGTCTATTTTTGTGTGTGGTGTAAGGAAATGGTCCAATTTCATTTTTCTGCATGTGGCTGTCCAATTTTCCCAGCACCATTTATTGAAGAGGCTGTCTTTTTGCCATTGGACATTCTTTCCTGCTTTGTCGAAGATTAGTTGACCATAGTGTTGAGGGTCTATTTCTGGGCTCTCTATTCTGTTCCATTGATCTATGTGTCTGTTTTTGTGCCAGTACCATGCTGTCTTGATGACGACAGCTTTGTAATAGAGCTTGAAGTCCGGAATTGTGATGCCACCAACGTTGGCTTTCTTTTTCAATATCCCTTTGGCTATTCGAGGTCTTTTCTGGTTCCATATAAATTTTAGCATTATTTGTTCCATTTCTTTGAAAAAGATGGATGGTACTTTGATAGGAATTGCATTAAATGTGTAGATTGCTTTAGGTAGCATAGACATTTTCACAATATTTATTCTTCCAATCCAGGAGCATGGAACATTTTTCCATTTCTTTGTGTCTTCCTCAATTTCTTTCATGAGTACTTTATAGTTTTCTGAGTATAGATTCTGTGTCTCTTTGGTTAGGTTTATTCCTAGGTATCTTATGGTTTTGGGTGCAATTGTAAACGGGATTGACTCCTTAATTTCTCTTTCTTCTGTCTTGCTGTTGGTGTAGAGAAATGCAACTGATTTCTGTGCATTGATTTTATATCCTGACACTTTACTGAATTCCTGTATAAGTTCTAGCAGTTTTGGAGTGGAGTCTTTTGGGTTTTCCACATATAGTATCATATCATCTGCGAAGAGTGATAATTTGACTTCTTCTTTGCCGATTTGGATGCCTTTAATTTCCTTTTGTTGTCTGATTGCTGAGGCTAGGACCTCTAGTACTATGTTGAATAGCAGTGGTGATAATGGACATCCCTGCCGTGTTCCTGACCTTAGCGGAAAAGCTTTCAGTTTTTCTCCATTGAGAATGATATTTGCGGTGGGTTTTTCATAGATGGCTTTGATGATATTGAGGTATGTGCCCTCTATCCCTACACTTTGAAGAGTTTTGATCAGGAAGGGATGCTGTACTTTATCAAATGCTTTTTCAGCATCTATTGAGAGTATCATATGGTTCTTGTTCTTTCTTTTATTGATGTGTTGTATCACATTGATTGATTTGCGGATGTTGAACCAACCTTGCAGCCCTGGAATAAATCCCACTTGGTCGTGGTGAATAATCTTTTTAATGTACTGTTGAATCCTATTGGCTAGTATTTTGTTGAGTATTTTCGCATCTGTGTTCATCAAGGATATCGGTCTATAGCTCTCTTTTTTGGTGGGATCCTTGTCTGGTTTTAGGATCAAGGTGATGCTGGCCTCATAAAATGAGTTTGGAAGTTTTCCTTCCATTTCTATTTTTTGGAACAGTTTCAGGAGAATAGGAATTAGTTCTTCTTTAAATGTTTGGTAGAATTCCCCCGGGAAGCCGTCTGGCCCTGGGCTTTTGTTTGTTTGGAGATTTTTAATGACTGTTTCAATCTCCTTACTGGTTATGGGTCTGTTCAGGCTTTCTATTTCTTCCTGGTTCAGTTGTGGTAGTTTATATGTTTCTAGGAATGCATCCATTTCTTCCAGATTGTCAAATTTATTGGCGTAGAGTTGCTCATAGTATGTTCTTATAATAGTTTGTATTTCTTTGGTGTTAGTTGTGATCTCTCCTCTTTCATTCATGATTTTATTTATTTGGGTCCTTTCTCTTTTCTTTTTGATGAGTCGGGCCAGGGGTTTATCAATTTTATTAATTCTTTCAAAGAACCAGCTCCTAGTTTCGTTGATTTGTTCTATTGTTTTTTGGTTTCTATTTCATTGATTTCTGCTCTGATCTTTATGATTTCTCTTCTCCTGCTGGGCTTAGGGTTTCTTTCTTGTTCTTTCTCCAGCTCCTTTAAGTGTAGGGTTAGGTTGTGTACCTGAGACCTTTCTTGTTTCTTGAGAAAGGCTTGTACCGCTATATATTTTCCTCTCAGGACTGCCTTTGTTGTGTCCCACAGATTTTGAACCGTTGTATTTTCATTATCATTTGTTTCCATGATTTTTTTCAATTCTTCTTTAATTTCCCGGTTGACCCATTCATTCTTTAGAAGGATGCTGTTTAGTCTCCATGTATTTGGGTTCTTTCCAAACTTCCTTTTGTGGTTGAGTTCTAGCTTTAGAGCATTGTGGTCTGAAAATATGCAGGGAATGATCCCAATCTTTTGATACCGGTTGAGTCCTGATTTAGGACCGAGGATGTGATCTATTCTGGAGAATGTTCCATGTGCACTAGAGAAGAATGTGTATTCTGTTGCTTTGGGATGAAATATTCTGAATATATCTGTGATGTCCATCTGGTCCAGTGTGTCGTTTAAGGCCTTTATTTCCTTGCTGATCTTTTGCTTGGATGATCTGTCCATTTCAGTGAGGGGAGTGTTAAAGTCCCCTACTATTATTGTATTATTGTTGATGTGTTTCTTTGATTTTGTTATTAATTGGTTTATATAGTTGGCTGCTCCCACGTTGGGGGCATAGATATTTAAAATTGTTAAATCTTCTTGTTGGACAGACCCTTTGAGTATGATATAGTGTCCTTCCTCATCTCTTATTATAGTCTTTGGCTTAAAATCTAATTGATCTGATATAAGGATTGCCACTCCTGCTTTCTTCTGATGTCCATTAGCATGGTAAATTCTTTTCCACCCCCTCACTTTAAATCTGGAGGTGTCTTCGGGCTTAAAATGAGTTTCTTGGAGGCAACATATAGATGGGTTTTGTTTTTTTATCCATTCTGATACCCTGTGTCTTTTGACAGGGGCATTTAGCCCATTAACATTCAGGGTAACTATTGAGAGATATGAATTTAGTGCCATTGTATTGCCTGTAAGGTGACTGTTACTGTATTATGGTGTTGAATGTTAAGTGAACTTACTGTGGTAACAATTTCACAGTTGATATAAATATCAAATCACTACCTGAAATTCATATAATGTTGTATCTCAATAGTACCTCAATTTAAAAAAAAGAGAAATAGTATTCAGGCAATCAGAAGAATAAAAAGAAGAATCTACCTGGGCAATAAAATCTTGTCTAATAAAATCCTTGGTAGAAAAAAAGAAAGGAAAATATGAATGTGTAGGGTTAAATGTATAGAGCTAATCTAAACAAAAAGGAGTTTCTGGTAAAAGATTTTTTAAATTGCTATTGGAAAGATGAGAATTTGGGGGATATATTTAATATATGGCACAAAGTGCTGTTGTTTTGATGAGTTATTACTATAATGTATCATCAAAGCCTCATCACTTTCATATAGTGCAATGTTTTTTTAACAAAAAAATTTGAACATTCATCAAACTAATACTATTATATGCTAAGTACCACAAAAAAAGGTTATATTAGTACTCTTTTTTTTTAAAGATTTAATTAATTTATTTATTTGACAGAGAAAGGCACAGTGGGAGAGGGAACACAAGGAGGGGGAGTGGGAGAGGGAGAAGCAGGCTTTCTGCTGAGCACGGAGCCCAATGTGGAGCTCGATCCCAGGATCCTGGGATCATGACCTGCGCTGAAGGCAGATGCCTAACGACTGAGCCACCCAGGTGCCATAAACTAAATACTTTTAAAGACTATCTAATTTTTATTTGGAAAACATATTAAAATATTAAAAAAGATAATTTGGGTTATTTATTAAGCATTACCAGATCTAAATTTCTGAAATCTTCAGGGAATTAGTATAACTACTCATATTCTTGTAAGATTTTTGTTTCAATCCAATTTTCTTAATTAAAAAAGCAAAAAAAAAAAAAGTACATTGAAATCATGTAACATTTGAGAATTTTTAAAATGTGTATTCCATTTTTGCTTTCATTTTGATTTTTAAACTCTTTTCTTCTGAAAACATAATAGGATTTTACATCATAATTTTTGTTTTCAGGTAACTATGAAAAAGAATGCAATCATGTCATATTCAGTGAATGATTTTGTGGCTATGTTTCATTTATCATCCTCACTGAACCAGGGTATGAATATGCATAATCTTGCTTTTTTTACTGAGCTTTTACATTGTAATTTCACAAGTAGATGAAAAATGCTGTATTTAGGCTGTTGGCTGGATTCCCAGTCATTTTTTTTTGATCTTTTGTTTTTCTGCAATTCAAGGGCATTATGGACTGATTTACTTTTTTTTTCTATGTATGCCCTGCCTTTTATAGTTAATTTAGAATGTGTCATTTCTAATGTCTTCAGTGAACAATAGAATCATGGTGTATAATCTCAATTCTTTTGCTTTGATTTTTCTAATCTACAAAATCCTTCATATATTACTATAGCAATAAGATTACTTGGTTTTTTTTGTTATTAGGAGCAAAGAAAAATTATGTATTGAGTTCCTTTTTGCTGTACACAATAACTAGTTTACGTGCATTTACTAATCCAATACAGCAGTGTTTCTTTCTTTTTTTTTTTTTTTTTTCTTTCCCTTTTGAGCATTAGCAAACTGAAAGCCACACAAATGGTAGATACTGGGTGAGGATCCAAACTTAGCTGGTGATGTTAGAGCCCTCAAGATCTTAACCTCTAACTTCTACCAAAGAATAAGATAATAATCACACATTGACTTTATCCCTAAATGCCTCTATTCCTTCAATGACATTAAAGAGTACTGAGTGTATACTATTTTTCAAACATTGTTTTAAGAAATTCAGGTGCAGAGTAAGTGCTACAGATAAGGAAGTTTCTTGGGGTGCCTGGGTGACTCAGTGGGTTAAAGCCTCTGCTTCTACTTGGGTCTCAATCTCAGGGTCCTGGGATTGAGCCCCGCATCGGGCGCTCTGCTCAGTGGGGAGCCTGCTTCCCCCTCTTTCTCTCTGCCTGCCTCTCTGCCTACTTGTGATCTCTGTCTGTCAAATAAATAAATAAATAAATAAATAAATATAAAGATAAAGAAGGTTCTTTCTCTTAGTTTGCTATTCTAATAGAAAAAGACAAATAACATGTGGCCAAATAAATAACATGGTTTGAGAAAGTGCTAAGTGCATCAAAGAACATAAAAGTGTCCAAGGATAGAGGTTGATGTGGGGGGGTATTATATGTTTGACTGAATAATCAGAGAAGGTTTTTCTGGAAAGGAAAGATTTATTCATAGATCTGAACGTTGAGAAGGATCCAGCCATATAAAGATCCTGGGAATGAGCATTCCAGATGGGGCAGACAATTAAGTTTAAAGGCTTTCTTATGGAAACAGGATTGGTGTTTTAGAGGAATACTACTACTACTAACAATAAATAATAATAATATGTAATATATATAAATAATAAATTATGATGATGATGTTGATGGTTGGCCGACTATTATTTCAGGTAAGAGATTTAGCATTACTATAAGTTTAAACATCCACCGATACTATAATATTAAAAAATTAAAAAAAACAAAAAACATATTATGTATGTTTATATAATAAATATCAAAACTACTACACCTTAAAATAAAGATAGTTCCTTTGAGATTATTTTAAATGTATAAATTCCTCAATCACTGACAGTGACTTAGATTTGGAAATCTTTTCAAGGGAGGCAGGAGAGTCTCTATTGAGATCCCATCTAAAATGCTACCTTATTTTTAGAGTGGATCCTGAGAAGCACCAAGATTTAGAAGTTTTGTGGGGTTTTGTGGGGAGAGAGATTTGATGGATTTTACTAGTACCCATGGGTTAACATTCATTTTTTGTTGTGCTTAAGAGATGACAAATTTGAATACTTTAAACAGAAACACACTTAAGAGTTTTATTAAACACTGCATTACAGTTAAGAAAGGCAATTTGTACATACAGCTTGGGTTAGAGTGGCTCCTGCAAGACGCCCCCCAAAACACAAGATGAGGTAACTTTAAAATAACCTCACACCTGAACACATATATACCTATCAGAACCCTCAGATCATTAAACCCCTTTTGTCCTTGCCATACTACTTTCAAAAAGTAATATCCTTTTATTTTATCCATTCCCTCATTTCTCAAAACTCAGTATTTTCCTCTTTCCCTCAAACTTGATTTTCCTTTCCTATTCCTAACAAATAAAAGAGACCTAAATCTCCTATTTTTTAATCTTCATTTCTTACTAATATAAATAAAAATACTTCACAGACCTGTACCCCTGGGGATAAAAACATATGTTTATAAAAAATAAAAAATTAAAAAAAAATACTTCAAGAGAAGCAAATAATATATTATATGTTAATTTAAAAATACCTCAAGAATAATCAAAGAAAATCAAACAAAAAAAGACCCCACATAGTGCATTTAATGTAATTTGGAAAATCTCTGTTATTCCCATACAAAGGTATTCATTTATCAAATTCCTGATTCTGTTTATATTTGAATCTTTGAAGTTCTCAAACTTTTATGATTAATTTATATAAATAATTGTATTCCTTAATATAAATTAATAAAGTGATCATAGTGACATTTGAATGTTCTTTTTTTTTTCTTTAAATTTGAATGTTCTTAATTTGTTTAGTTTAACTCTCAAAATCTTTGTTTTGGGGAAGCAAATTAGCTTTGTCACCTTTCCATTCTGTTGTACATAAATTCAGCTTCTCCAACTATTGCAGTGTTTTTCAAGGAGTAGCTAAGGCCCCGGATGTGTTGTAAGCACTAGACTAAAAGAATATAAATATCCATTAGCTATGTCTTATGAAAGAAAGAAAAGGCTTTTCTAATGAGATCTTAAAATATAGTATGAATCTTTTGCCAAGTTAGCTTTAACATGGCAAGATTTTAAAGTTAAAAATTGCAAATAAATAAAGATAACCAATATATAGCCGTTCCATTATCTACCCTGAAACATTTGCATGGATAAGATATATGCTATAAATTGCCAGTTAATTATTTCATTTTAGAAAGTCAACTCCTAATTAAAAGGATATCAAAAAATGAAAATGAAAGAAATATGTACTGTTTTTGATCAAGAAGTGTTTGGTGGGGGGCGCCTGGGTGGCTCAGTGGTTTAAAGCCTCTACGTTCGGCTCAGTTCATGATCCCAGGGTCCTGGGATGGAGCCCCGCTTCGGGCTCTCTGCTCAGTGGGGAGCCTGCTTCCTCCTCTCTCTCTGCCTGCTTCTCTGCCTGCTTGTGATCTCTGTCTGTCAAATAAATAAATAAAATCTTAAAAAAAAAAAAAGAAGTGTTTGGTGGAAGTCTGGATAGACTACATCTTGATAGAGGTAATGAAAGGGTAACAAAGCAATGAAATACTTAGTTTCAAAAAATTAAAGCCCGTGTTACATGAAAACTGTAATTTTATGAGATAGTGTATTGTTAGAGTTTACAACACAATTTTCATTTTAGGATGTATTAATCATTACTTTTATATTCATGACATATCTGTTATGTGCCAGGAAATGTACTGGATATAGAATTAGATACCTTTCTTTATATTAACTGTATGACAAGGTTGGTTATAATGATCTGTTGTTTTATTATTAAAATTTTGCCTCACTACTCTCTCTTTCTCTGTACACATAAATTCTTTTAAGAGAGTATAGTGCAGAGAAGGAAAGCCAGCGAAAAATCCAGAGTTTCCAATCAACACTCAGTTTTTATTAATGCATCCAAAAAAAATTCATTTTATTTATATTATACAAGTCCAACCACATCATTTTATTTCTAATCTCTATTCTTTGTAATTATGGTTATTTTTAAATTTGAAAATATTTGGGGCTTTTTTTCAGTCTATGAGGAAAAGACTTAAAGAACATTTATATAAGCAATATATAATATGTTATATATAATATATCATATATATTCAGTCTATGAGGAAAAGACTTAAAGAATATTTATATAAGCAATATGAACAAAGATCTAGAGGTGCTAAAAATCTTAGAATGCTTAAAAAATATCTATGTATGCATATATACACACATAATTTATTGTGTATATGAGATACATATTGTATGCCATGTATTATGTATATGATATATATTATGACTATGTTTATAGTAATATTTATATATGCATTCCAAGGGAATGAAGGTAAAAAGTCAGTTCAGGCATAAGATCTCAGGTGGAAAATTCTATCTAGTTCTGCTCTGCATACTGTCCTTGAAGGATGTTAGTAAATTAGTATATATTCAGATTAGGAACACTAGAAAAGAAAGGAAACACTGTAATTGTGGCCTTTTAATATGTTTCAGGCATTATTCTAGATGCTCTTATGTATATCATCTTACCTAAACTTTATCAAAAAGCTGCAGTGGTGATATTTCAGTGCACTTTTGCTTCAAAAAACCTAAAATGACTTAATTTGTTTAAAATCACATAACCCCATTTTAGTAATTTTTACAAGTACTTCAACAACTAATTCAGATATATTCTGGCAATTTTCATGGTTGCTGTTGGGTATATTTAGCCACCAGGATGAGTCAGCAAACTATCAGAACAAACTGATGGCCCTACCTCTCAGTATGCTAAAACTATATGACACATTTGAAGAATGGAATATTTGGGGGGTTTGGCCCTCATGTTTCTAGGGCTCTCATTATGACTAGGATTCCAAACCTGTTAATAGTGGAGTCATCTCCAATTTGTGACCCAAATTCTAATATTTGGAATTCTGGAGAACTGAGAAAAACGTAAACTGACACACTAGAGTCTTGAACTGATAATCTGGACAGGAATAGACCCTGGAATATTTACATTGGCTGAAGAAGAAGGAAAGTAGGTGCGCAGTCTCTAGAATTCCCCTCCCCACCCTGGGTTTAATTTTCAGTTGCTTTTTTGACCCAGAATTTGTCCCCCTCACCCTAACCAAGTGTACCATGTGAATTCTACTTGCTGTTTTATTTCCGCACACTTTGTTGGTTCACTTGTTTGCTTTTGGTAAATTTATTTTAAATTTCTGAGGGCTGTTATTTGTTCTCTAGTTACTGTTCTTATAGGTTATAACTTTCTATAGCTTGTTTTTTTCTTCATAGCTGCATAGGCCTAATTCAAGAATTATAGCCTATGATGAGGAAAATCTGACAAACATGGAAAGATAAATGTAGACCAAACCAGAACAAAGATAGGTTTTCTTCATAAAATTACCACTACCTGAAGTGTTACTATGCAATTATGTATTTATTTTCCACGTTTGTCAGATTTTCCTCATCATAGGCTGTAATTCTTGAATCTTGTTTTCTACACCAGATTGATTGGTTTTTCTATTATTGTTTACTGAGTTTGTCATTTTTGTCCACAATTCACTTGTGGTATTAAGTCTTGGTCATATTAAGGATGCTTTATATCCCTATTTTAGTCAGTAAAATAATAAATGTCTTGTGCATAATAACTATGGGGTTACTTTTTGGTGCATCTTATCTGTCATTTGAGCTTTCATATCAAAGATTTATGCCTTTTTTTTGCATTATGCTTCTCAGAATCAATATTTTGCATTTTTTATACACGGAGAGGTTCCAAAACTACTTTTTCTAAAAATTTCACTTTGGGTTTCCATATCAGATAAATGTTTCTTGTCATTGGTTACAAACTTGGACACTGTAATGTTTTCTATGTAATACCAAACTCCTCCCCATTTTGCCTGCGATAGTGTAGTGCTTTTTAGAAATTTCATATTTATTGTTTGTCTGAACTACATACAAGACCAGTACAAAAACACTAATGTTTTATGATCCATAGTTATTTTATCCAGTTAACAGATAATCTGATTCTCCTGCTTTTTCTCTCACTGAAGAAGAAATATCTGTTACCTATACATAGACAACATACACATATATTTGATAGAGTTCAAAATGGTTCAGACAGTACAAATTCATATACAGAACTTCCTGATTCCTGATCTTCAGTTCTCCATTTCCCCTTCTTATCAGCACTATCATGAGTTTATACATGTTTATAAATAGACTCATTCCTCTTCTATACAAATGATTGTGCTGCCTACACTGCTCCACACCATGTTAAGATATTCTAGACTAAGTAAACATTATTAGGAAATCGACCCTGGGGTATCAGTGGTTTAACTAAATAAGCTTATTTACTGGTTGTGGTTTATCCCCAATCTGTTGCTCACAGATAGGAAGGGAAGAGCTCCAGGGCTGTGCTCTATCTATTTGCTCAGTCACCTGGGCTGACAGTCTTTTTCTTTTGGATACCGAATGGGACAGTCTCTGTCTTCCCCTTCAAAAGAGAGAGTAGAAGAGGAAATCATTCATAAATGATTAAGGGCCTCAATTAAGTCACTCAGAAACAGTTACAGTGACCTATGTCTCTTATGCTCACAGCCCTTGACCATACCTAGTAATAGAGTTCTGAAACAGCCAGAGAACTGGGCAATATGGCCCTCCTAAAAAAAAAAAAAAAAAAAAAAAAAAAAATGCAGCCTTCACATGCCCAGAAAATAAGATATATTGGACATTAGTCTACCAGTTGCATCTCAACCTTTTTTGTTCAAATATATTCAAATATATATGTTGAATATATGCATGTATGTATATATATACACATTTATGAATATATACATATATGTGTACATATACAAACATGTGTATATGTATGTATATCCTGGAGATCATTCTGTGTTTCATAAATATATCTCTGATTTGGAAGGCTAAGTGATGTCTCACTGTATGAAAATACCAAATTTTACTTATTTAGTCCTGCACTAGGTTGTTTCCCGTCTTTCGCCAGTATAAAAATGCTGTAGTGAATAGTGCCAGGATATATTTCTGGAAATGGAATTTCTGCAGCAAATTATATGTTCATATAAAAATTTGAACCATACATGTTTTAAAACCATTGATATTTTGGGGGGCTCCTGGGTGTCTCAGTTGGTTAAGTGTCTGCCTTTATCTCAGGTCATGATCTCAGGGTCCTGGGGTTGAGTCCCAAGTTGGGCTCCTCACTCAGTGGGGAATCTGCTTCTCTCTCACCCTCTGACGCCCCCCACTCATTCTCTGTCTCAAATAAATAAATAAAGTCTTTTTAAAAAGTGGATTTTTCACAAACTGAGGGTTGCTGGGGGGAGGGGGTTTGGGAGAAGGGGGTGAGATTATGGACATTGGGGAGGGTGTGTGCTTTGGTGAGTGCTGTGAAGTGTGTAAACCTGGTATTTCACAGACCTGTACCCCTGGGGATAAAAATATATGTTTATAAAAAATAAAAAATTTAAAAAAAAGGTGGATTTTTCTTTTATATGTATTGTGTGTGTGTTTTCAGTATATTTGCCTCCTTTTTTGATTTTGATTTTTTGGAACTAATTTACATGTTGTTTGGATTTGTGAATATTAATGTTGAGTTATTGGTTATATCTATTAGTATATATTAATATAAATATTAATGACCTTTGTAACAAATGCCATCCTTTGTCACATTTCAAAGGCCTGTGTTGAATTTGTGTTTTATTAAGAATGTAACCTTGTTTTCATTTTGTTGGTATTGTTGTTGTCCTTCTTTTTATCTCTGGATTTTGTAATTACTTTGTTTCTTTTGTATACAGCATGGTATTAAATTTTGCTTTGGAATTCAATTTATTTTTTTCTTTTAGTAGACAAATTTTCAGTTTACAGTAATTATCAGATTCAGTCTCTGTTT
This sequence comes from Mustela erminea, assembly GCF_009829155.1. Classification (NCBI taxonomy): domain Eukaryota; kingdom Metazoa; phylum Chordata; class Mammalia; order Carnivora; family Mustelidae; genus Mustela; species Mustela erminea. The sequence goes on from NC_045634.1 coordinate 18,065,382, forward strand.
TACCATATGTTAGTATCATCTTCCCCTCTTAAATAGCCTTGTGATTTATTTTCTGTTTCTCCATTAATTTCTTTTTATAATTAGGAAGAAGGTTACTTTAGTACTTTCCTTTTCAGCTATCACTTTATAAAACACATATACTTTCCTTTATTTTCTGCTATGAATTTTCTGCTATGACCAGTGATAAAAGTAGTATAATTCATTTTCTCCTCCTTCCCTTCTTTACACATTTTGATTAATGATATTTAATTGATTCTTAGTTCTAATAATTAAAATATCAGTTATAAATGATACATTTTGATACCTTACATATAACACTAGGGGATTTTCAGAACTCCTGCATTATATTACACCCTTTTCTGTTTCACATCCAAGTTTTATTAGTTGTATCAATTTCTACCTTGTCAAAAAATATAAAAATATATATTCTTATCAATCCATCCTAATTTTGTTTTATTTAAGTAAATTCATAATCATATGTAACTCCTCTTGCTGTATATAGTCTTTGTTGTTTTTGTTAGAAATTTATCCCATAGATTCTAAGAAAATTCTATAAAGTAGTACTCATGGGAACAACATTCTTAAGTTTTTTCAAGATCTCAACTACCTATTTTTCTATTTATTTTCAATTTTTTGTCCAAACTGCAGCACTTCAGAGTGAGAGTGGAATGCTGCTAATAACTATACCAGGACAATGGATTTCAACTCAACTGTATCTCAGATGAATAAGAATGTATAGACATTCCATGATTTTAATATACACATTACAATATTATCTTTTTTCTAAAACAGCACTCTTATTTTCCAACAGTTCTTTTCAAATTTTTTTTCAGAAATAAGAAAACATATTCTACAAGCTGTAAATGGTAAATCTAATAAAACTCTGAGATAAAATGTTTTTAAATTATATTTTAGAAAAAAATGTTTCATTCCATTATTTTATCCCAACTCTCCAACTTGAGGACCACAATTGTATATATACGTTGGATCTTCATTTTCTTTCCTTTATATCTGTATTTTTTTCCTTAAATTTTAAAAATTATTCATATATTTCTATCTTATTGTTCCTAGGTTTGTTATTTTTATTTTCTATTTTTCTTATATATTTTCACATTGTCTTATCTTTCTTATGATGCTTCCAATTTTGCCATAATTTATAATTGTTTTTTCTTTTCAAACTTCCCTGAACTCTGGTAGCTCATATTCAGTCTCTTCTGCATATCTCTTTCAGGGTACTTGTGTTTCGGCTTTGTGCTTTCTACTTAAATACATAAATGATTATTTCATATGTTCTCCTCCCATTTATGGTCATTTTGATTATTCAGTCACAATTTATTTATGATCACAAAATATTTATGATAAATATTCTTCTAGTGTTAGTCTTTCACATTGCCTCCTTTTTAAAAAATTTTGGATAGTATATTTCAAATCATCTCTTCCTTTTTAAAATAATACTCAGCTTTGAATCCATTGAGTTTTCCCTAGAACAGTGATTTGTAGAAGGTTATTGTAGAAATCATGCCAAGTCTTATCCTAGGCTAGATTTTTTCCCCTTGTGACCTAGGAAATTATATGTGAGTTTTTCACTTTTTACTTCATCCTAGACAATGGCAATAGATAGCTGTGATAATAACAAAACATACTGTCTTATCCTAACTTTTCTATTTCTGTGAAATTTCTCCATTTCATTCTTACCTTTATCTTTTTTAAATGATTTTATCTATGTGTTTGAGAGAGAGAGAATGAGAGAGAGGGAGAAAGCATGGAGTGGGGTTAGAAGGAGAAGCACACTCCCTGCTAAGCAGGGAGCCCAGGTGCTGGACTTGATCCTGAGACTCCAGGATCATGACCTGCGCCAAAGACAGTCACCTAACAAACTGAGCCACCCAGGCATCCCTCATTATCTTTAATGTGTATTTTTACTGGATATAGAAATCTTGGTTGAGAGATTTCTTTAAAGCATTTTGTAGATGGCATTCCATTATCCTCTACCTCCTTTTTTTTTCTAATCAGAAATCAACAGTAATTCATATCGTTGTTCTTTTACAAGCAATGTGTCTTCTTGCTGTCTCCTTTCAAGATTTTGCTCTTTATCTCTGGTTTTCCTCAGTTTGTATCCAGTGAGGTTTTCTTTATAATTATTTTGGTTGGCATTTAAAATTATTCATAAATAACTACCTTAGTTGGGATGATTATTTAATTTTGTTTTTTTGAACTACATTTGGAAAATATTCTTTTTTCTTTTCTTTTTAAATATGGAGTGTTTCATGGATTTTCATGTCATCCTTGCACAGGGGTCATGCTAATCTCTACACCATTAAATTTAGAATGTATTCTGATATGTATCTAGTATTCTTTCTTTATTCTCTATCTCCTTTTCTATTTAGATTCCAATTCCATATGTATTTGCATATGAGTGGACAAAGCATATGAATGGATAAAGACATAACATACAAAATGTTAGTATTGTATAAAATAGCCTTTAAGGTAAAAAACATTAACAGAAAATAATGAGGGTTAGTTCGTAATAATAAAAATTTTAATTTACCAAGAACTAATAATAATTTTAAACTCTATTTATTTAAAAACATAGCCTAGGAGTATATAAATAAAAATTTTCATAACTACAGAGAAGAGAAAAATCTCAAAAACATAGTGTAAAATCTTTAATATACTTCAGTATGTGACAGAAAAATAAGACAAGAAAACAAGCAAAAATATTATTATTAAGCAATTCTGTTAATTTCTATTAATACTATATTATCTTAAAGTCTATTTTTTCTAATAATATCGTATCTGCATCAGCTTTCTTTTTAAATTTTTCATTCTTTATTTATTTACTAAAGATTTTATTTATTTATTTGTGAGAGAGAAAGAGAAAGAGCATAAGCGGGGGAGCAGCAGGCAGAAAGAGAAGCAGACTCCCCACCGAGCAGGGAGCCTGATGCAGGACTCAATCCCAGGACCATGGGAGCATGACCTGAGCTAAAAGCAGATGCTTAACCAACTGAGCCACCCAGATGCCCCTTTTTAATTTTTTTAAAAAATAGTTTATTTATTTATTTGACAGAGATCACAAGTAGGCAGAGAGGCAGGCAGAGAGAGAGAGAGAGGAGGAAGCAGGCTCCCCATAGAGCAGAGAGCCTGATGTGGGGGGCTTGATCTGAGGACCCTGGGATCATGACGTGAGTGGTAGACAGCGGCTTTAACCCACTGAGCCACCCAGGCGCCCCTGCATCAGCTTTCTTTTGCTTAGTATTTATATACTCTCTATTCATCTACATTAGTCATTCTATATTCTTGTATTTTACATTTGTATCTTGTAAACAATTTACAGTTGGACTTTTAAATCCAATCTCAAATATTACTGTTCTAATTAGTGTATTTATTCTATTCATTAATATCATTAGTCATGTTAGTTGTATATTCACTGACTTAATTTTTGTTTTCTATTCATTCCACCTGTTCTATTTCAATTTTTTCTCTTTTGTGTTACTTTTATTATTTTTTTCTACTTGTTTACATTTTAAAAAAAAATCTTGAATGTACTCTTTCATTTAGTTGTCAGAGTGTAATAGTGAGATACAATAATACTGCTATACTTGTCTTTGATCCCTCATTCTAGACACAGAGCTCCTAAAACCTTGGAATTTCCTGAGTGATAGAAGTAGCTTTTGTTATGCATAATAAGACTCTTTCAGCCATATCTGAGTTCCTGCTAAGATGACTCTCAGAGGGCCCCTAGATAGCTTCAGATGGGGCCTGGTTGTCAGAAGAACAAATAGGCCCTGATCTCTGAGATTTAGTTTATCGCCCATGGCCAATGATTTAATCAATCTTGCCTATGTAATGGCACTTCCATAAAAATGCTGAAGATGGTATTTGGAGAGCTTCCAGGTTGGCAAACATACTGAGGTGCACACCTGGAGAGAGGATGGGAATTTTGTGCCTCTTTGCTTATGTGTCCTTATGCCTCTTTCTTGGATTTGGCTATTCCTGGGTTATAATTTTTATAATAAACCAGCAGTAGTGAGTAAAGAGACTTCCTGAGTTTTGTGAGCTGTTCTAACAAGTTATTGAACCGAGGAGGGTTTTGTGAGAGCCCCCAGTTTATAGCCGATCAGTAAGAAGTAGGAGAGGCCCAGGACTTGTGATTGACATCTGAAGCTGGGGACAGTCTTGTGGGTCTGAGTCCCTAACCTGTGGCGCTTGCCTCAACTCCAGTAGTTGGTGTTAGAATTTAATTGAATTGTACACCCATGGTGTTCAGAGAGTTGGAGAATTGGTTATTAGTATGGGAAAAACCCACTCATTAGTGTCAGAAATATTGTGTATAAAAACAATTCATACACAGAAATTACAAAATCTGTACAAAACTAATTAAGTCTGAAGTAAACCAAACCCTAACAATACCACCCCCTCAAAGAAAGAATTGTAAACATTTTATCTTTCCTGGATCTCTTCTGTTTACTGTTATGTTTGTCATGTTTTCTAGTCTTTGTCTTTTTTGATAGGTGACACACCAGTGTGGAAATGATGCTTCAGGGTGTGTTGGATTGCTGATTTCCTTTCATTTCAGCCTCACACTGCAGGCATCTCAAGTTAATTTGGGAAGTCACTTCTAAGGCTGCGTGACTTGTTCGGGCCCTGGCCTCAGACATCTGTTTCCTCCTACCAGACTCCAAAACTGAAGTCAACTTCCCCTGAGTAGTTATATCTTGCACTGTGTAACTTCAGTGTTCCTGTGCTCCACTGGCTTATATGGGAACCTCCTTTCCCTTTTGTTTTGACATGTCCTTTACTACCTTTGCAATTTTTTAATGTTCTTAAAAAACTGTACATTTAAAATCCACCAGTGTTCATTGTTTTCATTAAGAGAAGGACTTAATTCATAATGACTCCCCCGCCCCACTAGAATTCAGCTTCAAGAAGGTATGTTTATGATGTTTTCTGGGAAGGTCCCAGTTAATACTTTTAAGTAATAATTTAATCCATAACTTTCTCATATATGCATATCAATTCCTACAATGTGGGAAAGCTCTGTCAGGCTCATTCTTCACTGTCTACATTAAGTGTCAGCTCTTCTGAGGAGGCCTTTTTAACCACAGCTATGCACAACAATCAATCTTTCTCCATTGCTCCACATCCCCCTCTTCCCTGTGTGCTCCTAAGTTGTGTCCACAATTAGGTTAGTAGCATAAGAGCAGGGTTGTTTTATATTAATTTTATTTTGTACATTATTTATATATATTTATTTCATTGTACACCTATAACAACTAGAAAAGTGTACAGAATAAAAACATTCAATATCCCCTTATAATAACATTTTCTACACAAGAACATGGTTCTGATGAAAACAAACTAAAAGTTTTTTTATTATATTCACTTTATGCTATAATTTATAGTGATCTTTCCTGAACAGTAGAATATTGTACCTCTCTAGAAAAAGTGAAAAGAATACTTGAAGGTCAGCCAAAAAGCATATTCTTATGGATAAAATTCCAATGTTCATTAGGTTTTTTTAAGTACAAAGACTCATTTTAATTTCTCTGTGAATGTATATGGTACTCAAGTATATTGCATTTCAAGTATTTCAAAGTTTGACATGAAAATGTCAAGTTATTTTGGAGTTCACATCATTCTTGAAAAAGAGACAACAATTTTAATCCTATTATTTTGGCATTTCTTCTTGTCAGAATAATTTCATGGAGCACCCTTATACTCTTTTCTGTGTGTGATTTCTCTCTAACTGAAACAATAGATTATAGTTTGACAAAAGAATGATTCTTTTTTCAATCAGGTTTCAGTTCACTTTAAAAGAAAATTGCTTTTACTCCTTCCTTACAAAAGAACCTATGATGTTTGAAGTTAAACAAAATGACCTAGTAGAAAATATGTCAGGTTAGAGCTATAAGATTTAGAACTACAAGAGCTACATGATTTGTCATACTGAATTTTCAGAATATGGTGGAAACATTGATTCAAATATTCTCCAAAGATATCTCACCGTATTCACAAAGAAGCCATAGTGTGTATTTTTTTAATTGATGAGATATTTACAAAAGGAATTTATATACCTGGTTAAATTGCTTAGTAAAATGCAATGTTAATATAACTCAGGACCCTTTTACTTACTTAAGAAATGAATCCTATATTTGTATAGTTAAAGTGGAGTTATAAGTTTTGAATTGCAAATCATAAAACTGGAGAAGGTTTAATTTAAATAGAATAGAAGAGATGAGCTAGTCAGACTCTTGAATTTAAATAAGGGCAAATTGAAGCTTACTGTAGATAGGAGAATAATAAAATTAATGGCTTAAATAAAAGTTTAAGAATTAACCATCATTCTTTTATTTGTTTTATTAATAGAAGTATTACAGTGTTATTTACATTTTAAAAAGTTCTTGATTTAGAACCTTTTAGAAATGGAAAGACATATCTCTGACATTAGTAATAGATACTTCCTTCTATTGCAGAAGCAGTGCATCTGTATGTTGTTTCTTTTATTTAAAATTTTATATAGCAAACGTGTAGAAGAGAATAGAGAAGTTGAATATGATCATCTATGTACTAAAGTTAGAATCTATCCCCATTTATTTCAACACCTAAATATCAGGAGAATCAAATCATCACAGGTTTTTTCATGCTGTGGACTATACAACCCTAGCACAAGCATTTACACTGAAGTCAGAGTGAAATGGTGGCCCATGAATCATGCAGAGCACAAACAACAGGACCTCAGTAAACCTTTCTCCAAGAATTAGTTGTTATTCTGTATTTAGATTTATGTAGTTTTCAATCTTGCTTCACACATGTATCCTCAGTTTATCGAACAGGAGTTCATTAGAGGTATGAAGCAGAATTACCTATTTTTTTCTTGAAGTACAGTCTTCAGTTGAATTACAGTCTTACCATTCTGTAATACAATTCTTTTCTCCTACTCTCAACCTTCATGATTTAACTTATTTAATATTTATGGATTCATGACACAGTTTTGGTAAATTGTGTCTTTCTAGAAAAAACGCGCACATCTGTAATCAATTAATTTACAGTAAAGGAGCCAAGCATATACAATAGGGAGAGGACAGTTTCTTCAATAAGTGGTGCTGGGAAAAGGGGACATCCACATGTAAAAGAATGAAACTAGACCATTATCTTATATCATACACAAAAATGAACTTAAAATAAGTTAGAGATTGAACAGAAGACCTAAAACCATTAAATTCCTAGCAGGGAAAAAATGTAAGTGGTAATCTTGATACAAGTCTTGTCAATGAATTTTTTATTTTTTTAATTTTTTATATTTTAATTTCTTATTATTTGTTTTTAGAGAGAGGACATGAGTGGGGAGAGGCAGAGGGAGAGATAAAATCTTAAGCAGGATCCACACCCAGTACAGACCCTGATGCAGGGCTTGATCTCACAAGTGAGATCATGAGCTGAGCCAAAATCAAGAGGACACTCAACCAGCTGTATCACCCAGCGCCTTGTTGGCAATTTTTTTTTTTAAATCTGGCACCAAAAACAAAAGCAGCACAAGCAAAAGTAAACATGTGGGACTACCTCAATTAAAAAGCTTCTGCACTGCAAAGGAACTATCAACAAAAGGAAAAGACAGTGTACGAAGAGGGAGAAAATAATTGTAAACCATAGGTCTGATATTTTCAACTTAAGTTGAAAATATGCTAAGAACCCATGCAATTCAGTAGCAAAAAAAATAAATAAATAATAAAAAAGATCTGATTTAAAAACAGGCAGAAGATCTAAGATGACATTTTCTCGAAGACATACAAATGGCCAACAGGTACATAAAAAGATGCTCAACATTATTAATTATCAGAGAAATGAAAATCAAAATCATGAGATATTACTCCTGCTGTTAAAATAGTTATATTCAAAAAGAAGAGAAATAAGAAGTGTTGGCAATGATATAGAGGAGAGGGAACCCTTGTGAACTGTTGATGGGAATGCAAATTGGTGCAATTATTATGGAAAACATTGGGTATGCCTCAAAAAATTAAAAACAGAACTACCATATGGGACAGGAGGTAGGAAGAATGAGTGATCTATTTTTTTTTTTTTAGTTTAAGTAAATTGATAAAAATTAAAACAAATCAATGGATTTAATATCTCTTCACTCTTCCTTCATTTTTTGTACATTATTATAGTTCAAATGTTTTAGAAACTATTGTCAATATTTGCTTGTTGTTTCATAAAATCAATATTTCTTGGATTTAACCATCATTTACAACATATTTTTTCATCCTTCTTGTGTTCCAATCACTTTTATGATTCAATTACCTTAATTCTAAAGAATGTCCTTTCATGGAAAGATTATTAGTATAATACCTTTCAGCATTTTCATCAAAATATACATATATATATATTACTCTTTAGTAGTACCTTAGGTGGTTCTAGAATCTCAGATGATGAGTTGTTTCCTTTCAATATTTGAAGATGTTTTTCCAATGCTTTTGGCTTTTCTTTTTGCTGTTAAGAAGTTTGCTGTTAGCATCCTTGTTTCTGTATTAGTGAAGTTTTTCTGTTTCTTGTGAATAGATCTCTGTTTTTGAAGCTGTGTAATTTCTCTACATCAAGGTTTATTGATTGGTTATTTATTGATGAGGTTTATTTTTAATTATCATATTAAGGAAGTATTGTGCTCCTTGAATATGAGGATTCATGTCATTTATGAAATCTGGACAATTTTTGTCATTAACTCTGAATACTCTGAATAGTACATTTCTGCTCTTGTCTTTCCTTTTAGGACTCCAAGTAGATATTGGTTAGAAGTTTTTATACTTTTTCTCATGACCTTCTACCCGATTTGGCATTTCTTATTTATTTCCCTATGCTGTCTTCTTTGTAATGTCCTCAGATTGACCTTTTATTACATAAACATTTTTTATGATATTGGCTATTCTACTTTAAGAATTACATTTTTATTTCAAAAGTTACCTGCTTTTCTAATATGACTTCTCTTTCTTTTTGTGTCTTTACTCATTTTATATTTCCATTTAAAAATGTCCCTTAGAGTGGCACTTCGGTGGCTCAGTCTTAAAGAGTCTGCCTTGAGCTCTGGTCATGATCCCAGAGTCCTGGGACTGAGCCTTGCATTGGGCTCCCTGCTCAGCGGGGAGCCTGCTTTTCCCTCTCTCACTCCCCCTGCTTGTGTTCCCTATCTCGCTGTCTCCTCTTTCTGTCAAATAAATAAAAAATCTTAAATAAAAAAAGTTTAAAAAACAAAAAATAAATAAAATGTCAATTAGAATTTCATTAACTGAAGTTCTCTGATGTCCATTCTTGAGTTTATTCTGCAGGTTACCTTATCTGGTACATTATTTGCTCATGTAAATATTATTTTGAAGTTTGAGTTCTCTTTTAGGAGCCTTATAAAGAAGATTTTATGTATGGAAATGCAGCAAAATCTGTTTGAGAATGTTTCCCACTGTAGCAGGTAATCTTTTACTTTTGTTGAAAGGAACGGATTTCTGTGTTAATTTCTCACTTAGAGTTTTCAGGAAGCATAAGTGGCATATATTTGAAGGGGATTTTTTTTTTTTTTTTTCCTCTCAGGATCCTTGTCAAGGAAAACAAACTTCCTTCTACTAATTCTGGGCTGGTGGAACTTTTTCTGAGCCCATCCTCTCCCTTGTGAGGTAGCCTTTCTAAGAGTCCGGGATTTATACCATAATCTTAGTTACAATTCCAATTTTCCAGAGCCCCTAGTTTATGTGTTGTCACTGTACTTAAGTTTCCTCTTGATTTGGGGGTTCAGATGACTTTACTTATTTTCCAGAGAATTCAGTTCTGTATTTTAAGATATTTATATTGTTGTTCTCAGATGATTTATTTTGTTATCTTGATATAACCATTAGTAAATGATGTTTTGTTCATTTGAGACAATAATCACTATTGTGTTTAGCCACTTTAAAGGGGATTTTTTTAAGGATTAGAGGATGATAAAATTGTTATCTTCTGACCTACTTAAAGTATACACATAAATTATTATTGCAAAGATTTTAATGTAACACTAACCATAAAACCAGGATGAACATGGAAATAGGATTACAAAATATAGAATTATATTTGTGATTTAAATACACAGACTTTTATATTAGTCTATAAAATTAACCAAATATTTTATGTGAAGTGATAAAGTCATTCTCAAGATTTACTTTCAAAATAAAAAAATATATATATTTGAATAACTATGTACATGCAATGTTTTATATGGTTATAACAAATTATTTTTCTTTGGAGATTAAGTCAAGATAATGACTTTATAAATTCACAAGAAACATGAATTAATAAAACACATACACAAAACAAAGTAATGAAAACAATATATTTATTTGAAGTCTATTAAAAAAAATTGAGAAAACTAAATTTCCAAGAGTAATAATGAAAACATTAAGGTAAATCCATTTCCTTGAGGAAGTGGTGATGATAAAATGTTAGGTGCATATACAAGTTCTAGATATATATGATCTCTATTTTGTAATGTTTCATTTTATCAAAATGTAAAAATTTATATGTCTGTGAGTCAAGGATTTGGATTTTTAATACTTTTATTATAATATTTTTCTATATTTCCTATATTTCCCAGAAGGAGTATGTATTTTTTTTAATAATAATGAAAATCATTATTAACTATTCTAAGTATCTCTGTTTGGGTATTTTCCAACTTTTTTGACAATTCAGAATACATCTTTTAGTTTGTTTATTTTCTAGGAATAATTTGTGGCTGTCATGGGCTAGTTTATAAAATATTTTAGGTATAATATTATGGTAAATTGATATTCTCACTGAGAGTCATTTATATTTTATTTATAATAACTGAGTTTATGTTCTACATCTCAGTGAAGAATTGAAAAGTTCATAAAACAAAAGTTCATTATTTCCTTAGAGTCCACTATTTTAGCTATCTTTTATTTTTTTAATTTTTCCCTTTGAATTTTACATGTAATGTAAATGCCATGGAAATATTTGAGAATTTAGTCATTACATTCAAATCACAATGCATCTTATTTAATTGAGGAAGATTATAAACAACTTTGAAAGATAATGATACTTTGTATTTTTTTTTAAGATTTTATTTATTTATTTGACAGACAGAGATCACAAGTAGGCAGAGAGGCAGGCAGAGAGAAAGAGAGAGAGAGAGGGAAGCAAGCTTCCTGCGGAGCAGGGAGCCCGATGCGGGGCTCGATCCCAGGACCCTGAGATCATGACCCGAGCCGAAGGCAGCAGCCCAAACCACTGAGCCACCCAGGCGCCCCGATACTTTGTATTTTAAATCAGCTAATGAAATACAGAATAATAATATTGTAATGGTCTTGGGTTTTTAGATATTTGAAATTTAAATATTTAAAAAATTTACTTATATTATCACATATTAAATTAGCTTGAATTTTATAATTTGACTTGAAATTTCATACTTTCGAAACCACACCTTATCCAAATAATTCTCACATAATCACTGTGCCTTAAAGACTACTCCTTTGGTTAAGCACATTACTTTGATTACAAAGAGAACTAAGGGAATCTTACAGTGAAACAATAAGGTGATCTATCTCTATTTCTATCCATTTTCCCATGCCAGTTCTCAGAAAAACACATCAGTTTCAATCCTCTTGCACATCTAAACCAGGATATAATAAACTCCATCCCTCAAAATGGAATTTAAATAAAATTAACCAAAGAAACAAATTACCAACTTTTTTTTTTGCTAGGCTGCAAATGTGGAACTTTCTGGGGATGCAATTGCTGGCTAAAATAAGTATTTCACTGTGAGAAAAATTCTCAGCTTTGCCATTTCTAGTTCTGAGAAGAGTTATAGTACTTCCTTCTTAAAGTTATTGTAAAGATTACACGACTTAACTTATGTAAATCTTTTATTACTAAGGCAGGCGCCTGGTAAATAGCAATTGCTATTACTGTTGTTTATTTTGTTATTGTTGCTATTATTACTGTCTATAGATTGATAGAGAGTTTTATTTGTGTTTTTTTTAAAAGATTTTATTTATTTTTGTGAGGAAGAGAGTGAGCAAGAGAGGGAGGGATCGCCCAAGTGACGGGGAGGGAAGGGCAGAGGGAAAGGGAGGAGCAGACTCCCCACTGAGCAGGGAGCCCCATGTGGGACTCAATCCCAGGACCCTGGGATCATGAGGTAAGCTGAAGGCAGACACTTAACTGACTGAGCCACCCAGGCACCCCTGATGCAGTGCTTAAAAACAAATATTTTGGGATCATCATTTCTTCCTCTTGAAAAATTGCTATATACCTTGGAGTACTATATGAAATAACTTCCTCTATTTCTTTGAGTATTTAAGGGATACCAAGTATATCTACACGAGTGAATTTTTTTGGGTCTCTATGAATGGCAAGGCAAGTGTTTGGGGAAACAGGGAACAGTTATTGTCTCTTGTACTTTTCCACCTCACAGTGCACAGTGTTCTCAGAGAAAATTTTGCACATCAAACAGCAGATGATCAAATCTGTTAACAGTCAGGAAAAACATGTATTATCTAATAAATTTCACCAACTACAATTCTAACTGAAACATCACCTTGGGATGATTTTGCTCTTTAGGACTTCTCAAAAACACAGACCTTCTCTAATTTATAAAGTTGTGAATGAACTCACTTCCTGTTATTTAACAGGTACATGCAACTGGTCTTAAGTACAGAATAATTGCTTTCTAAAATGAAATAAAGTATATCATACCCAGGAATGAATCAAATATGTATAACTGATGACTAATTATATTCCCACTGGGAGATACTTCTCACTATGTATTTGAAATCGAAAATACATAGCACACAGCAAATATGACACTGTGAAGGTAGTATTTTTAATATAGTAAATATAAACAAGCATTGCATAATTTGACATACAGGTTTTTCTATCTTTTAAAATAAACCTCAAAAACTATGCATTTAACATAGTTTCTGAGTTTGAAAATACTTATGTTCAAGTAAGTTACCTAGGTATACATTGTTAAGACTTTGGCTGGTGCTTGGCAAGATTACTCATGGTTTGAGGGGCAGTTGGATGCCATCAATAACTTATATACATATATTTACAGATATATACATATACATACGCACACACACTCATACACACACACAGGTGTATGTGTGTGTATGCGTATGTATATGTATTGTTTCTCAGTGTGGTAAAATCCTTAATAGCTTCCAAAATTATTTTTTATTAATTTCATTCTAGTTAAAGTGAATACAAGCTAGAAATTTACTTATGCTTATTCTGGGCTTAGAGGAAATTTCTGTCCATTGAAAGACTTCATTTAGAGCTGGAAACACTCCAGATGGAAATGCATAATAGAGGCTGAGAAAGTGTGGCTGTGGCCTGGTTTTCCAGGAGTCTGCTCAGGGGTCATGTGTATTAATGTCCTTAACTTGTATTGTGGAGGTAGAGTAATACAGTTTTTACCTTCTTCCATTTTACATACCTACATCATGATATTATAAATACTTGTTTTTAGGGGCACCTGGGTGGCTCAGTGGATTAAGCCTCTGCCTTCGGCTCAGGTCATGGTCTCAGGGTCCTGGGATCGAGTCCTGCATCAGGCTCTCTGCTCAGCAGAGAGCCTGCTTCCCCCTCTCTTTCTACCTACTTGTGATCTCTCTCTTTCTCTGTCAAATAAATAAATAAAATCTTTAAAATAAAATAAATACTTGTTTTTAGGACCTAAAAATAGAAAAGCATTTTGCCTCAATGACTTTCTCCTGGCTATAAATTTTTTTGGAGGATCAGTTACTTTGCTAATGTATGTGTGTGTGTGTGTGTGAGAGAGAGAGAGAGAGAGAGAGAGAGAGATTCAACCCTCACAGCATTCCAGGATACAAATTCTATTATTTACTTAAGTTAGGAACCTGAGACAGAGAGGATATGTGAGAGTGATCCAGGATTAGAGAGCCAGAAGTTGCACCTGGTCCAGGACAGCTTCTCTAAGACCAACACGTGTATTCAGATCCTAGCAAGCAGGAAAGAGGAAAGGGACAGAGAAGTTGTGTCCTCTCCCCTTGCACTCCCACTCCAGAATTTGCAGAGCTCACTTTTGTACTCCTGCCCATTACCCAGAGGTTAGTGACATAGCCATCCTGAGGCAGTCTTTATTCGGACAGGTTGTTCTCACCTCAATTTTCTAACTAAAAGGCAGGAAAAGCAGATTTTGGTGAATAAATAACAGAACAAATAATATATGTCCATCAGATTATTCCATTTAACAATTATTCTTTTGGGTGTCTTTTAACATCTTCAATGGAATCTGTCACTGAGAAGATATGTGAATTAAAGCTTCAATAGTCTACAATTTCAATTGCCAAGTTTTCCTTAAGATTTGATTCCAGGAATGATCTTCTGACTTGGATTAATGAGAATTCACCCAAACATTATAAGAAGAAACATATATATTCACCCATTGCATATTTGCAAAATGAACCTTATACAAATTACTCAACGTGAACAGCCTAAATGCTCCCATAAAATAGCACAGGGTTGCAGATTGGATAAAAAGACCAGACCCATCCATATGCTGTATGCAAGAGACTCATTTTGGACCTAAAGATAAATCCAGACTTAAAGTGCTGAAAGTGAAGGGATGGAGAAGCATTTTTATATGGAAAAAAAATCTGAATTCATTTTCTATCATGTACTGGGAAATTAAACATTTTCATGACCAATTTCAAAAGTAAAATTTGAGGCAGTAGAGTTTAGGGTGTTTTAGAAGGATAAAAATATAATTTTAATTCTCACTTTCCTGTGTATAATCTGTATAATCTTAGGACTTAGATTTCTTATCTGCAAAGTATACCTAAAATAATAAAGACTTCATAGTGATTTTAAAAGTATTAAACTTAATAAGGAATATATGTGGGTGTACATCTATATATACTTTTTATTAACATATAACGTATTATTGGTTTCAGGGATACAGGTCTGTGAGTCATCAGCCTTACACAATTCACAGCACTCACCATAGCACATATGCTCCCCTGTGTCCATTACCCAGCCACCCTCTTCCTCCCCTCCCAGTTTGTTTCCCGAGATTAAGGGTCTCTTACGGTTTGTCTCCCTCCCCAGTCCCATCTTGTTTCATTTTTTTCCCCTCCCTTCCCCCCCACAACCCCATGCCCTGCCTCTCAAATTCTTCATATCAGAGAGATCATATGATAATTGTCTTTCTCTGATGGACTTATTTTGTTTAGTATAATACCCTCTAGTTCCATCCACGTCATTGCAAATGGCAATATTTCAATTTTTGATGCCTCTATGGTATTCTATTATATATATATGCCACATCTTCTTTATTTACTCATCTGTTGATAGGCATCTAGGTTCTTTCCATAGTTTGGCTATTGTGGACATTGCTGTTATAAACTTTCAGGTGCACGTGCCCCTTTGGATCACTGCCTTTGTATCTTTAAGGTAAATACCCAGCAGTGTAATTGCTGGGTCATAGGGTAGTTCTATTTTCAACATTTTTAGGAACATCCATATAGTTTTCCAGAGTGGTTGCACCAGCTTGCTTTCCCACGAACAATGTAAGAGGGTTCCCCTTTCTCTGAATTCTCACCAAGTGTCGTTTCCTGACTGGTTAATTTTAGCAATTCTGCCTGGTGTGAGGTGGTATCTCACTGTCGTTTTGCCCTGATGCCAAGTGATGTGGAGCACTTTTTCATGTGTCTGTTGGCCACTTGGATGTCTTTGCAGAAATGTCTATTCATGTCTTCTGCTCATTTCTTGATTAGATTATTTGTTCTTTGGATGTTGAATTTGATAGGTTCTTCAATAGCCCTTTATCTGGTATGTAATTTGCAAATATCTTCTCCCATTCTGTGTACTTGGGATACATCAATGAATATAACAAATACCCTTGTCTTATTGGATCTTACATCCTAACAGGTAATATGAGAGATCAATATTAAATGTAAAAAATAAGTAATTTATATAATATGTTAGAAGGTGATACTGCTATGGAAAAAATAATACAAAGAAGATTCAGATATGCTAAGATGAGGTAAGACTTTACATTTTAAATATAATATTTTTGAATTAGCCTCTAGGACTGCAGAAGGGTACTATGAGACATGTTTAGGGTTAAATTTTGACTGTATTAGGGTTGAGATAGCCAAGTGTGGAAGTATAGTGAGAGTTTGGGTGTAAGAGTATAAATTTTGTGACGTTCTTGTGTGAGGACATGCTTTTGAGAGTCATCAACATGTAGGTGGTATTTACAAAGCCACTGCAAGGAGATCACTATGTGTGTTCTGTAAATAAAGAAGAGGATTGTGGATTCAACCCTGAGGCCTTCCTATGTTAACAAGTGGAGAAAAAGAGAACCAGCAAAGGAACTTGAAAGGTCGGAAGAAAATTTGGCCAGAGAGGTACATGAGAGATCATGTGGAGATAGCCAAATGTTGCTGACTACTAAAGTAAAAGTAAGTAAAAACTTAGCTTGGAGGTGATTAGGGACCCAGGCAAGAACAATTGCACTGAAGTGGTAAAGTCAAATGCTTAAGTGGTATATTCATTTGCTTAGGCTGCTCTAACAAAGTATCACAGACTGAATGGTTTACATAACAGCAATGTATAATTCTCACAATTCTGGAGGCTAGAAGTCCAAAATCAGGTATTGGCAGATTTCATTCTTTCCTGAGACCCATGAGGAAAATCCATTCCATGCCTCTCCCCTAGCTTCCAGTAGTTTTCTGACAATTGTTGGTGTTTCTTGGCTTCTCAAATCAGCGCTTGGATCTCTGCCTTCATCTTCACGTGGCATTCTACCTGTGGGTATACCTAAGCCCGATTCCCCCTTTATAGAACCACACTTGTCATATTGGGTTAGGGATCCATCTTACTCTAGGATAACCTCACTGTAATCTATAACAAGCCTATTTCCAAATAAGATCACAGTCTGAGGTACTGGTAGTTAGGACTTTAACAAATGAATTTGGAGAGGGGCACCTTTTAACCCCCAATTGCAAAGGGATTAAGAGAGAATAGGAGATATGGGGATCCAGTGAGTAGAGATCACCCTTGAGGATTTTTCTGTAAAAAAGCAGAGAAATGGTGCAGTAACTGACAGAAGGAAGTGAAGTTAAGGACATTTTTGTTGTTATTTTGTTTTATTTTTAAGATAGGAAAAATATCAATACATAGGCAGGACTGATTCAAAAGGGAGGGAAAGAACTGCTACTATAAGTGACAGATGAGAGAAGTTCTGAAGTATTAAATAAGCAATAAAAATAGGGTCTAGTGCCCTTTGAAGGGGCTCACTTTTAGGCAGAAGACAAATGGTTAATTTCTAGAAACAGGAAGGCAAGAAATACATATACAGATGCTAATCTGTAGGCATGCATGGGTGCAATATTCTGTAGATTTTACTTCTAGTTGTTTAATTTCCTTCTGGTGGAGCAGAAAGGAAGGTTTATAGCTTCTAAAGGAGATGGGGAAAGATTGTCAAGGATTGAAGAGCTAAGAGAAGTGTGAAATAATCATCTAGAAGAAAGAGTGATTGAACTAGGGAAGTGTATCATGCTTGTGTGAAAGCACTTCTTATTTGCGTAGCTTAAAGCATGTTCTGGAGCCTAGATGTCTGAAATCAAAGTGTAGGCAAGGCCAGACTCTCCTTTACAGTTCCATGGGAGAATGCTTCCTTGCCTTTTCCAGCTTTTGGTGCATGCTGGCTTCTAGATACATCAGGGTACTCACATGGACATCTTCTCCCTGTGTCTTTACATGGTCTTTCCTCTCTGTGTCTCTGTGTCCAAATTTCCCCCACTCTGATGATCTCATTTTAACTTGATATCAATGTAAATACCTTATTTCCAAATAAAGTCATATTTTAAGGTACTGGGTGTTAGGACTTTAACATATCATTTTTGAAGAATTCAATTAGTTCATACAATGACCTAAAGAATAAGGAAGTACGTAAAATTAGATATGGTGGACTTAAAGTCAGTAGAGCTGGTCAGTCTGGGAGATGAGGGACAAGGAGGGATGAATGA
Organism: Mustela erminea; assembly: GCF_009829155.1. Classification (NCBI taxonomy): domain Eukaryota; kingdom Metazoa; phylum Chordata; class Mammalia; order Carnivora; family Mustelidae; genus Mustela; species Mustela erminea. Next base: position 18,083,417 of record NC_045634.1, read on the forward strand.
TTAGAGATTGTTGTTCACTCATCTAGTAGACCAAGAGAGATTTGGAAAAACAAAAATGTTTGTGTTCAGCCTATAGGAGTCCCCTCTGCCTATAACCGAAGAAGTTCTGAGTTACTCTTAGCAGACTTTGAGCAATTTCTGACACATTTTAAGAAATGTTCTTAATAGAACATTCTCCTTTGAGTTATTTATATGTTAAGCAATCACAGATTGCCTTTGATCAGCTCTTTAAATTCTCTTTTGCTAAGCTTTAAAATTGAGTTCGATATATCAAATAATTCACCAGCAGATTCAAAAGAATCTTTTTTCATCAGTTTCATTAGTTCCGCTATTTATCTAACTCTAAGTAATGACTTCTTTAATTTCATGTGCATAGCTGTTGTTCATCACTTTGAGCGACCAACTTCTGCAATGAGGGAAATAAAGGATTCTGCGCAGATATAACTGATTAAAGTGAAATTCATGTAAGCCAAATGTGTTTCAGAAACTGAAGAGCCACCATTTATCTTGAGATGAAAAATACTGTGTTCAAATAATATCTTAACTCTAATTTCTAATGCCTCTCATGTAGGGTTTATTTTCTATTACTTTATACCTGTACTTATGCATGATCAGGGCTGAGTTGACGTTAAATAAATAAAGTGGACTGGAGGGTTCTCTCACATAGTCTTGTGCACATTTACTGAGGGCATAATTTTTATAGTCAAGAATGAGGGAGATTCACACACTAATAAAGTAATTTCTTCTTAATTATTTTTGTTAATTCGTGTACACAGTTAAAAATTTGTAAACTGATAAAGAGGCTGAGGATTTGAATTAAAGTCCTAAGAAAACATCTTGTTAGAAATACAACTTTAGGGCGCCTGGCTGGTAGAGCATGGACCTCTTGAACTCAGGGTTGTGAATTCAAGCCCCACGTTAGGCATGGAGCTTACTTTAAAAAAAAAAAAAAAAAGAAAAGAAAGAAAAGAAATATAACTTTAAAATACATGCCCATGTTAGCACTTTTCAAAAGTTACCATCTAATTAATAAAATAAAATTTGAAAAAATAAGAATTCACAGCCAAAGGTGGAAGTTCTTTTCAACTCCTCCCCTTGACTCTCATTTACTGTCTTATACAAAGAGAGATTTTGTAAGAAATTTGGTATTTATCCTTCCAGTCCTCATCAGCATATTTATGTACAAAAACATCTTTACATTAAATAAAATTAAAGTGTATTTGATATATTTTTTTCAAAGATTTCATTTATTTATTTGACAGAGAGAGATCACAAGTAGGCAGAGAGGCAGGCAGAGAGAGGAGGAAGTAAGCTCCCTGCCGAGCAGAGAGCCCGATGCGGAACTCGATCCCACGACCCTGAGATCATGACCTGAGCCGAAGGCAGCGGCTTAACCCACTGAGCCACCCAGGTGCCCTGTATTTGATATTTTATCAAATTTCTGTTTTCTTTCTTCTCGTAACAATACTTTGAAGAACTTTTTTTTACATCAGTTCTTACAGTTCCTTTTCATTTTTGCTTTTAGCTGTTAAAGAGCATTTGTTTATGCAGAGGTTTATTTAGTTAAATCCTATTAATGGATATTTCACAAGGACGTATAATATTATAATGACCTACCAACATTCTTCTTTTGTTTACATTTTTTCCCCAGGGTCTGATGGAGAAAAGTGAACTGATCACTCCCTGAGATTACATATTAATTTTTAAAAAGATTTTATTTATTTATTTGACAGAGAGATACACAGCAAGAGAGGGAATATGAGCATGGGGAGTGGGAGAGGGAGAAGCAGTCTTTTCCCTCAGCAGAAAGCCCAAGGCTACCAGGACCCTGGAATCATGACCTGAGTCAAAGGCAGATGCTTAATAACTGACCTACCCAGGTGACCCTACATATTTACATATTAATAGAGATCATCAAATTCCCTCCCAAAGACTTTATACATTTAGTCCCTAACCAGCAACAAATGAGCATACCAATTTTCCATGTGTTTGAGAGTTTCATTTCATGAAAAATTATTTTACCAGTGATACAGAAGAAAACATGAGGTTTTTTTGCTTTACTTTATCTTATTTGTCTGTAGGGTTAGTAAGGTTGCACATCTTTTAATGTGTTTACTGGTAGATTATAATTTTTTTCTTGAATTACCTATTCATATTCATATTCTTTGACTATTTTTGGTAAGGCATTTTTTCTTATTAGTATGCAGGGTATCTTTGTAGATTCTGGAAACTTATTTTTAGCTCTCTACTGAAATTACATTTTCCTTAGCTATACGTTAGTCTTTTGAATTTGCTTAATTTTTCTGTTGACATGAAAAAGAATATGTGCATTTATGTGTATTCAAATATATAAATGTTTACCTTTATAACTTTTCATGTTTTTTGTTTTGAGGTCTTCCTTGGTGTTAGATAATGAATTTTTTTTTTTTTGGCTTATTTACCTCTTTGATCCATGAGGAATTTATTTTTAATTTCAGGATGGGATATTTTTCTAATAGATAAAGAATTCCCTCCATAAGATGTTCAGTTGACCCATCATAATTTTTTGAGCAGTCCATATTTTTACCAGTAACTTGAAGTACTTCTGTATGCTAATCATTGACATGTCTACATAGGTCTGTTTCTGAGCATTCAATTCTGTAGTTCTATTTTCTTTTATCCTGCACTAACAACATTTTTAGTCACCCTAATTTTATATTCTTCTTTGTCACCTGTTAGACAATTTGCCCTTTAACACTTCTTTCTCTTTCAGGTATCTTATAAAATCAGTTGTCAAATTCCATAAAAAACCTTTGTTCAGATTGCACTGAATATATGTATTTATGAGGAGAAAAATAGCACTTTTAAAATAGGATATTCTTCCGTCTACCACCTTGAGGTTAAATAATGTTTTTTAAAATTTATATTTAATAAATTACTAGCCATAAAATAGCCCACATAAGTATAGATTAGGTTATTAATTTCTGGTTTTGTAGAAAATTTGTGTTGCTTTGTGAATGGGTATATTTTCTGTTTCATTGCATTTTCAGTTACATATGAATAATGCCTACTATTGCATTAATTTTGTTCTTTTGATGATATATTGAGTAATCTTGCTGAACTGTCTTCTAAGTTATATTTAGTTTATAGTTATTTTTCCTTATTTTTAAGTAGAATATCATAATCTCTGCAAATAAAAATAGCTTACAAAATTCTTCCTCACGTCTTTTGTATCAGTTGAATTGTTGACTTAATGGGAACACTTGTAACTCTTCAACATAAAGTATTAATTTTTATATGTTTCTCACAGATACCCTTTATCAAGTTTTAGAAATCCTACATATTAAAATTCTTACAAATCTGGAATGAACATTAAATACTATAATTAGAACTTCTCGTTTTATTGTCATCACCTACATAGTATTTCTTTATTAAAAATACCCCTTACAATGATATTTATTATTAATTTTTATCCTTTCTCTATTTTCATTTCTATTAGACTTCCAACAGCCTCGTGACAACAATTTTTTGGTATTTATTATAGATTATCTATGCTTTTTGTTGACTTGCATTTATGTTTATTTTAAAGTTAATTAATTTCTGGCTTGTTATTATTTATTATTTATTTTATTTTCTATGGATTTCTCCCCCCTAATTTCCCTGATTGGGACACCAGGATTTGATGTTTTGTTTTTTGTTTTTTTTTGTTTATTTATTTGCTTGTTTTTGTACGGGGTTTGGGGGGGGCTTGTTTTGTTTTGTTTTAGTTTCTTAGAGCAGCTGTCATAAAATACCACAAATTGGGTGACTTAAAACAACAGAATTTATTGTCTCATACTTCTAGAGGCTGAAAAGTCTGAAATCAAATTATCAAAGTCATGCTTCCTCTGAAACTTGTAGAGGAATCCTTGTCTCTTCTCAATTTCTGGTAGCTTACTGGTAATCTTTGGTATTCATTGGTTTGGAGGTAAAGCTCCAATCTTTGTCTTTCTTACCATATGGCGTTCTTTCTGCATATCTCTGGGTCTTCACTCGGTCATCTTCTTATAAAACACCAGTCATGGTGGATTAGAGATCTACCTTGCTCCAGGATGACCTCATGTTAACTAATTACATTTTCAGTGAAACTTTTCCCTAATAAGGTCACATTCTATGGTGCTGGTGGTAAGGATTCTAACATTTTGTTGTTATTTTTGTTGGGGGGGGGGTTGATTCAACTCCCAACAACGGCTTAGTATTTTTAACCTTAATCTCTTTTTTTCTATTGATTAATCCTATAAATTCTCGTCTAAGCATTGTTGTAACCACAGCCTATAAGATTTTGTATGTATCAGAGAAAATTATGCACAAAGGAAGAGCTCTATTATTAACTAATATTTAAAAGATAAACATTTCTCATTTAAGCTGAAGGAAGAATTTTCTTAAGATTATCAGAGAAAGAAGAGAAGTTAAAATGACCCCCTCCTGAGAATATTGCCAATAGGTAGGGAAAGAAATCCTATATGAAGAATAGCATAAATAAAAAGGATACTTGGTATTGAAATATCATAATAGGGGTGAAACATGAGACAATTCAGTATCTCAAGAGGTAGACAGAAAAGTTAGTAAAGGAAGAACAAAGGCAATCTGGTAGAGCCAATCACATGACTAAGTACCACTGAAGAATTCTGGCAAATGACAGTGACACAAAGGTTCAGCCCCAGTAGAAACTCCTGCACTGGTACTGGCAGAAATAAAACAGTTTAAGTTTTATAGAAAATTGCACAGTAGGAAAGTTCCCAAAGGGAAGTCAATGGGGGAAACTAAATTTGTTTATTAAAATTGTATAGAAGGTATAGACTGGATCTCAAAAATAAGTTTTGATTTTAGAAAAGAGAATTGGGCCACAATGAAATCATAGTTTCTGGTCTCTAAGTTTCTGGTCTCTAAGTTTCTGAACTCTAAGTTTCTAGTCTGGTGCTTGGATACATCTTTTTGGGAAAGAACAACTTAGGTACTTATTGCCATGACCGAAAATTTCCTCTAGAAAGAGATCAAGGCTGAGTCTTATGTTGTATTCAAGGGTTCAATAGTGAGCACTGTGTCTCTTCTACATGATAGCCACTTATAATATATATCTTAAAATAAGTAAAATCAATCAGTTGTTCCTGTTTATGGAGAGGAAGATTGCGGGATGTGGAAGGAGGTGGTAGCACGCGTTTATCTGAAACAGCAGTATGCCCTAATGGTATATTTGTGTATCCAATACGAACAAAAATTGTTCAAAATAGAGCTGGTATTTTGAAAACCTTAAAAAACATTTTACTCACCTTGCTTATGATTTTTTAATGGCTTTTTTATGGTAACAAACATAGCTCTAAAAATGATAATTTAGACAGGATCATCATGAATAAATTCCACAGCTTTATGTGTATAATCCTACACCTAGTTATGCAGACGGCTTTTAAGTCTCAATAAATTAGATGGTTACATAATATCAGGAAAGCTAAAGCAAATGAAACATCAAATGTGAAATGACACTGGTATTTATCACATAAAATTTAAACCAGTTATTGTGGTGTTTACACTTTAAATTTATATGTATAATTCAGTCCAAACTGCAGGGAAACCCAAGAAAAGCATTTATGATAATATACTCTGTGCTTCAGAATTAATCACATGAGAATCTCACTAAAATTCTTTATTATATATTTTGGAGAAAAAATATATATAATAGAAAAAAGTATATAAACATCCTATTTTCATAGAGTATGATTACTTTATCAAGACTTTGCTTGTAGATTTGATATTCATGAGGTAGAAAAATGGCATTAATATACTCATTTTGTAATTTACTCTGAGTCTTTAAATAAATTCTGTTTCTAAAATTATAGGAAGAACAAGAGCTATTGCACTGATTTCAGTTTTGCAGGATACACTGCTACAAACTACAGAAATCTGAGCCCTCAGGAAATAGCAAAGGGGTCACAGGGAGATGCAGACTCATCACCTCTGTTTGTAATGTGATGTGTGCTGAGAGAGCGTTAAAGCACAGGAGATTGTGGTTCTGATATCGTTACCAAAAATGCATCCTTTTCTCTGCTTTGTGAACTGTTTTTCTACGACAGACTTTATTTATTAAGGAGAGATTATTCTAAACTTCCGGTAGCACACACAGTTTTCAAATAAAATAAACTGTAGTTTTGAAGATGATGTGTTTGTTCCGATGGTCCCTTAAATCATAACTCACAGGCTCATTTGCTTTTCTTTTGCTGAACAAGCTAATTGTACTTTGTTTACTCTTTTTTCTCACTGCACACAATAAAACTCTAATAGGATGTCAACACATACATATGCAGCACTGACAATTATATCCAGAAGAATCAAACATCCTCCCTACTACTAACTTTTTTTCTGGCTAAATCTGCATCCTGTGTCCTCAAGTTAAGTGGTATTTCCTCAAACAAAACTTTCCTGATTAGCTCTTAATCAGGAGATTATTCTGTATCCTAATCAACTTTTCCTTCTATAACTTTTATAATTTATGCCCTTTGTATGTTTACTATTTTATTGAATATCTCTACAAGGACTGTAGATTATTGTTTTATCTACTGCTTGGTACATAGTTGGCTTACAGTAAGTACTTGTTAAATGAATAGTGAATGGCCAATTTATAATCTTAATAAAAAAAGATTAAATGAGTTACTACAAAACAAGTAAAATAATGACTAGGTATAGTTTTTTAGGTTGAGAGTTTTTATGCAGGATGAATTCCCAGAAATGGAATTGGTAGAACACAGGGTTTGTTTATGTACTTGTTTTTTTTTTTAGTGATTACAATTAATTAATCAACTAATTAATTAGTTAAACTTCTTGAGGTAAAATTTATATCCCATAAAAAATTCACTTATTTAAGTATAGTTTAGTGATTTTCTGTATAAATATCTTTAATGAATAAAAATAAATTCTGATCCCCGACTTACTGTTATATACCAACAGAAAAATATAGGTCATATAGATTAGAGTCATTTGGCTATTGTTACTTTTTTACCCTGGATTCTCACTTCAAAGACAATATTTGTAAATGGTGGGAAACATAAATAGGTACAATCTCAATCAGATTCTTCTATGCCTCAAACCACATTTCTTTGAGTGAAGGATATTTTCATTGTTTTTTTGAGCTAAGTAGCAGAATTGACTGAACAAATCTTGGGTTTAGGTTAAGATATATTGATTTACTTAGGGAAATAGGTCTATTAGGGTGGATTTATTATGTGTGACTTAGTCCTTTCTTACCACCTCTTCCCCTGCTGCCAGCCTATCCCTACTGGTTGCTCCCTTCCACACCGTGTTGAGAAATCTGGTGTTGGCAGGAGCATCAGCATTCTTTGGTGCACCTCAGTGGCTATTCACTGTCAGCCAGTGATACACGGACAAGGTAATTCACTGGAAGAAGCTCCCTGACACCAGCACAACAGGCAGGGTAGGAGTGATTATATCATGAAAACAGGGCAGCAGGGTTCAACAAAATGGTTAGATCTTTGTGAATCTTTGATTGAGGAGAGTTGATTATATCATCTCTAGAACCCCAAAGATGGGGGAACTCACTGAGACCTATCTTTTTAAGTGAATAAACTCTAGATATGGTGGTGGTGGTGGTGAAACACTACCAAAACTTGACTGAAGTCCTGCGCTGGGTAGTAATGAACCCTACTCAATTCCCACATTTAAATCATCTTGCATCCCCAATCCCCTTGAGTATATGGGAATATGCAGACCTTTGAGAAAAGTTCTTATGATACTATTATCAGTATATTATGGATTTTCCTCCTGTCTGTCTCTAAAGACAGCTATGTCCTTTTATCAGAATCAGTGTGCCCCCCTGATATTTGGAGAGATACTGACCTCTGGCTCTCAGATGCTTATGGTATCCAGCACAGACTGCCATTCTTGTCCTCCAGGCAGGGCTGTGTCTTACTGGCATCAGTTGATAAATGGAGTTTTGTCCTACTCTGTCTCATAGTCGGCCCAGAGGCTCATGAAACAATTCTAAGTTAATTTCCGAAGTGCTCCTGAGTATAACTGACATCATAGCAAATTATAGGATGTTGGCAGGGGTGCTTGATTCTGATTATCAGTGTGAGATATAGTGCCTTTCATGCACTGCAGACATGAAGTTCAATCTCTAGAATCCAGGTCATCCTCTGTCAAGAGATAAAAATTAAGGAAAAACAAAAAAGCCTGTGTAGGCATTCTTCTAAGAGATCAGACATCAGGAATACAGATTTGGATCACTTCCAGGTAAGAACCCTGGTCCCCTGAGGTGCAGGCTGAATGAAAAGGAACATTGATTGGATCAAGGGAAATAACATCATAAATACTGGTGAAACCCTCATGGAAAGTTGCAGATTGAAAGCAATAATAGCCACAGATAGCCTTCTTGGTCCATCCTGCACATTATTAAATTACATATGCCTTTAACCATGTCCTATTCTTCTTTTCACTTTCTCTGTTTGGTGGTGATTACCTTTTATAATTTATTCATAATTTATGAGAAATGAAGACAGCATTGTGACTATAAGAGAATTAATATTACCCAGAATTAAATGTAATAATTGATGAGATTTTTGGGTGTTCCCTTTCAGAGAGACAATGAACAGGCTTTCATTTGTCTGAGGATTAACTGTGTCATGTGGGAAAATATTGCTTTTATAAAATCTTTATTAAAAAAAAAAGCAAGAACAGAGGCAAGACATAAAAGTATTATAATTGCCAAAGATTTTTTACATGCTCAATATTAAAAACATTTTTGCTCAAGAAAGTACCCTTAATTTTGCAGTTTCACATTACAATATCAAAATTATCAACTGTATTTTAATGTAAAGAACAAAGAGGTCTGAATAGGTAAGATAAGACATGAGGCAGCTTCTTCCGTATGTCTTCATAGGGGTAACTTTTGTGCTCAGCATTATGCATCAATAGCTATTTAAATAGTGTACATGTGGACAGTGTTATAGAGAAAGTTAATACAAAGAAAAAGATATAAACTTCATTTGGAAAAATGCAATTTAGGGTTATATTCTTTTTTTTTTTTAAAGATTTTATATATTTATTTGACAGAGAGAGAGAGATCACAAGTAAGCAGAGAGACAGGTAGAGAGAGAGGGGGGAAGCAGGCTCCCTGCAGAGCAGAGATCCTGATGCAGGGCTTGATCCCAGGACCCTGAGATCATGACTTGAGCCGAAGGCAGAGGCTCAACCCACTGAGCCACCCAGGCACCCCAGGGTTATATTCTTGACCAAAGGCAAAGAAAATGGAATCCATAGATCAGATCAATCATATAAACCAGATACAGCACTATAAAACTCAAAGATAATTTAAAATTATAAAATTATGCATTATATTCTATAAATAATGCCTGTGTTCTACATTTGTATATGATAAATTTGACTTAAATCTTATCCCAGTTTATTTGCTTAAAGAGGGCATGGATATGACCTTTATTTAAATCTGTTTTACCAATTAGTTTTAACTATGGTCTTGGGAAATTTCCTCAATCTTTTAGACCCATGTGCATCTTATTATTCAACTAATTCATTTTATTTATTACTTCTTTAACTTACTTTAGAAATTTGACTTATTCTCTCTTGTTTCCTAACCACTACTTCTTTATTGTGTTATACTCCTATTTAAAGCATGTCACATTAACTTGAATCTTTAAAGTGTCACATTTTATTTTTTTAAAGTGCTCTTTTGTTTCCTAATTACCTCTGATTTCTATTAAATCAATCCCTATCTCTTTTTAGTTTTTCTCTCTTTATAATATTGTGTTTTCTCCCAATATCTGTTAGTTCTATTTTAGAATGAGGTTCTAAGCTGATTATAACAGTCTCTAGAAAGGGTTTCTGCTTCACCTGTTTAGATCTGGCTTCATATTCATTTTTCTGAATGGGAGAGCTGAACATGAGTTCTGGGCATTTAGTGAAATATTTTGCCTGAGACAAGTCATATATATATATATATATATATATATATATATATATATATATATACACACATATATACACACACACATACAATATAATATAAAATATACTAAGTATATATAAATATATATTAATAACATATATAAAATACTATATCATATATATTTACATACACACACACACACACAAACATATATATATATATATTTTTTTTTTTTTTTTTTTTTTCCTCTTTCTCTTTCCTCACAGAATTTCAGCAGATTTTCCTATGTGGCCAGAATACAGAGAGGTCTTCACTAACATAGCTATTCTTTTTTTTTTTTTTTTAAATATTTTATTTATTTATTTGACACAGAGAGAGAGATCACAAGTAGGCAGAGAGGCAAGCAGAGAGAGAGGAGGAAGCAGGAGGAGAGAGGAAGAGAGCCCAATGCGGGGCTCAATCCCAGGACCCTGAGACCATGACCTGAGCTGACGGCAGAGGCTTAACCCACTGAGCCACTCAGGCGCCCCACATAGCTATTCTTTTTTGTTGTTGATGTTAATTATTTTTATTAACATATAATGTATTATTAGGCCCAGGGGTACAGGTCTGTGAATCGCCAGGTTTACACACTTCACAGCACTCACCATAGCACATACCCTCCCCAATGTCCACAATCCAGCCACCCTCTCCATACCTTACCCCCAGCAACCCTAAGTTTGTTTGTAAGGTTAAGAGTCTCTTATGGTTTCTCTCTCTCCTAATCCCATCTTGTTTCATTTCTTTCTTCCCTAACCTCCAAACCCCCCAACTCTGCCTCTCAAATTCCTCATATCATGGAGATCATATGATAATTGTCTTCCTCTGATTGACTTATTTCACTCAGCATAATACCCTCTGTTTCCAGCCACATCATTGCAAGTGGCAAGATTTCATTTCTTTTGATGGCTACATAATATTCCATTGTAAATATATACTACCTCTTCTTCTTCTTTTTTTATTTTTAAAGATTTTATTTATTTATTTGACAGACAGAGATCACAAGCAGACAGAGAAGCAGGCAGAGAGAGAGGAGGAAGCAGTCTCCCCGCTGAGCAGAGAGTCCAGTGCGGAGCTCGATCCCAGGACCCTGGGATCATGACCTGAGCTGAAGGCAGAAGCTTTAACCCACTGAGCCACCCAGGCGCCCCTATACTACCTCTTCTTTATCCATTCATCTGTTGATGAACATTTCAGTTCTTTCTATAGTTTGGCTATTGTGAACATTGCTTCTATGAACATTCAGGTACACGTGTCACATCATGTGTCACTTCACGTGTCACTTCGGATCACTACAATTGTATCTTTAGGGTAAATACCCAGTAGCACAATTGCAGGATCATAGGCTAGCTCTATTTTCAACTTTTTAAGGAACCTCCATGCTGTTTTCCAGAGTGCCTGCACCAGCTTGCTTTCCCATCAGCAGTGTAGGAGGGTTCCCCATTCTCTGCTTCCTCTCCAACATCTGCCATTTCCTGGCTTGTTAATTTTGGCCATTCTGACTGGTGTGAGGTGGTATCTCATTGTGGTTTTGATTTGTATGTGGTTTGATTTGTGATGTGGAACACTTTTTCATGCGTCTGTTGGCCATCTGGATGTCTTCTTTGCAGAAATGTCTGTTCATGTCCTCTGCTCATTTCTTGATTAGATTATTTATTCTTTGGGTGTTAAGTGTGATAAGTTCTTTATAGATTTTGGATGCTAGACCTTTATCTGCTATGTCAGAATATCTTCTGTGAATATCTTCTCCCATTCTGTCAGTTGTCTTTTGTCCCAATTATTCTAATATTGTTTCATCATATGATATCACTTATCTCTTGATTTCTCCCATTGTGGTCCAGTGGTTGTTGTCTCTCTTTTGCTCAGCTTCTTTTTTCCCTGTCATTGGTCTTCTATATCACTAATTGTCTCTTCTGCCTCATTTATCCTAACAGTAAGTACCTCATTAATATCTTTTTCTTTTTTTAATTTCAACATGGTTAGATTTTTGTTCTTTTATTTCTCCAGAAACGGTTTCTCTAACATCCTTCTTGCCTTTTTGAGCCCAGCTAGCACCTGAGAATCATTGTTTTGAACTCTAGTTCTGACAAATTACCAATGTCCTTATGGATTAGGTCCCTAGCCTTTGGCACTGCCTCTTGTTCGTTTTTTTTTGTTTGTTTGTTTGTTTGTTTGTTTTTTGTGGTGAGTTTTTCTGCCTTGTCATTTTATCCAGATAAGAATATATGAATGAGAGAATAAAATAGTAAAATCATGGCAAAGACCCCAGAAAAATGTATGCTAACCAAACCAGAAGAGATCCAAACCTGGGGGGAAAAGAAAGGGGGACTAAAGAAATAAGTGTAAAAAATAAAAAATAAAAAATTATATACATATGTGTGTGTGTATGTGTGTGTGTATATATATATTTTGCTCTCTTAGAAAAAACTACTTCCCAAAATTTTGAAGAAAGACAAACTTATATACATATATACAAAAATAAAGGTTAACACAATGAAGGGATGGAATATTACTGTAATGATAAAAATTAAAAATTTTCTAAAAAAAGGAATTGATAAGCAAGTTGGAAAAAGAAAAAAAAAAAGAGGAGAGAATGTGCTCAAGCTGGAGACTAGAACAAAGCCATGTGATAGATCAGGGTATATTTTGATTTATTAGAAGAAATTGTATCCTAAAATGTTTTAGAAAAAAAAATCTATATGTATACAAAAAATTAGGTTAAATACAATGAAAGGATAAAATATGACTATTACAATGAAGTTTTAAAAAGATTTTTTTTAGAAAGATATTGCGAAGATAAACTAGTTAAAAAAACATTAAAAGAGGAAAGAGGAAAATTTTAAAAAATAGAATAAGAAAAAAATAAAATTAAAAAAATTTAACTTTGCAAGACTAAAGGATCATGGGGGAAAAGCCATGAGTTCTCTGTGTTGCTTTCCCCTCACTCTGGAGTTCTGCTCTTGTCCTTGATCAGTGAGCTTCTTCTTGGCTGGATGTTCTTGTTGATCTTCTGCAGAAGGGGTCTGTCTCAGTGATACTCAAATGTCTTTGCCCAAGGCAGAATTGCACCACCCTTGACGGGGACCTGGGTAAGTAATCTGCTTGGGTTCTCCTCAGAGCTTTTGTTCCCGGAACGCTTTCTGTAGAGCTTTGGAGGATGGGAATGAAGATGGCGGCTTCCCTCTCTCTGGCCTAGCGGAGCTGAGAGCTCAGAGCCCCACTCCTCAGTACGCCCTCAGAGATAAGCAGTCAATCACTCTTGGGTCCCTGGTCTCTGACCACACTCCGAGCTCACCCAGCCTGTGACCAAGCATTTCTGTCTCTGGTGCATGGCCCTGTTTGGAGTGTCCAACCCCAACATATTTCTGCTATGCTGCTCCTCTTGGAGCAGGAAGGTGAATCTCCCAGATCTGCCACTTGTGGGGTCCTTGCTCGAAGAGCAATGGTCTGACTGTGCCTTGGATCCTGGTTTAAGGTAACCCCGACCTGAAAGCTCACTCTTCAGCTATCTCTGTAGTTGGCTTCCCCTCTCTGATACCTGGCAGCTCTGCCACACTCATACACCCCCAGTCTTTCAGTAACCCCGTGGGACCTGAGACCGCACTGTCCCCACGGGGGCTCCACCCCCACTTAGCCTCTGGAGTGATTTCTCTCAGTGAAGCAGACTTCTAAAAGTTCTGATTTTGTGCTCCACTGCTCTGCAGTTGCTGGGAGGCGGCCTCTCCCGCCGCAGTCTATCTTCCTGTCTCTTTGGATTCACTTCTCTGCACATCCTACCTTTCAGAAAGTGGTTGGTTTTCTGTAACTTAGCTATTCTGTAGATAGCTCTTTAATAAATTACCTATGGCAGTTTTTATTTTACAAATACAATAACAAAAGTATCTCCCATTTTATGTGATCTTCTTACAAGATGCCTTTGACTCTCCTCCCAAGGAAAGGTGGATCCTATGATTTCTGCACTTGAAATATCAATGGGTTTGTATCTATAGTAGATACTGGCTTGTTAGGCTAGGTCATAAGAGGTTATAAAACTTATGTCTGTTTCTTCTTGGGAGGCTCATGCTTCTTACTGAACCAACACAGAGGAGGCTCAAGCAATAACTTGGGAGAGGCCGTGTGTAAGTGTTGCAGCCAATGGTCACAGCTGAGGTCCTGTGACAGCCAGTAAAATCATCAGACAAGTGAGTGAGGGAGACTTTAGATAACATCAGCCCTCAGCTGGAATCCTTCCTAGCCTTTGAGTTACTCCAGTCATTCAATTAGCTCCAACTTTGGAATCTTTCCAGGTAAGGCCATAGATATGTGGAACAGAGACAAGACAATTATTTTACCCAAAGGATCAGGGAATATAATAAAATTAGGGCTTTTTTGCCATTATATTTGTGATTTTTTTTCATGCAATAATGCTAACTTGAATACTACTCTCACTTTACTTTCACAAGCCACTCTGCTGTGTGTATTTACTAATTTGATTTTGCGCTTAGAGACTTGCTTATACATTCCAGAGGAAACAGACTTCTGACACTGGGACATCTTCTCTCTTGGGTGTATTCAGCCCTATGACTATTGTGCTGGACCTTGTGCATCAGTACATATCATCCACCATCTGTATTTAAGAAATCCATCAAAACCTCCATTTACTAATTATAACTTGTCCTTTTGTTGGGATTTTTTTGTCAGGGATATTTTTATCAACTAAGTAGAGATTAGACAATTGAATATATGTGATCTCTCTGCCATCTTGCATCAGAAAGCCAATAAATTCTCATTAACAGAAGTTTCAAAATCTTTGTCACTTAAAAAAAAAGTTGTTTGAAAAAGGTAGGATTTGATTGTGGCCTTTCATGTTGCTTTTACATTTTACATTTTTACTATTTTATGGGGGCCATTATCCATACAAATTATATTACCAGTAAAGCCTACATTATAACTAGACAATGTGGAATGATGAACACTAAGAGTAAAATCAAGGACAGTTAGGAATGCTTGGAAAATGTTATTAGCCAGATCCTGCCAGCAAACCAGCACAATTAAAGATTTGACTCTTCAGGAAGCATATTGATTCTGAAAGTCCATTAGTGTTCCATGAGGTAAACTACAGATTGATTTAGCCTAATGATTTGCAAGCTTACTTATTGAGTTAAAATATGAGAAAAGCCTAGCTCAGTGTCTGGAACACGGTTAGAGTCAGTAAGAAGTTGTTACTTCAGTGTTTGAAAATCAAGTGGGTTATTTGAACTTGGCCAAAATTATCTCTTTACTAGCATCTTCAGGTATTTCTGTAGATTTTGATTATCAACATAGAACCAATCATCAAATATTTTGATGTTATATTAGGTGGTACTTTTACATAACAACTATTCAAAAATGATATATGTGGTTATATAGGATTTGACCTTTGCTGGAGGTAATCAGAGGCTGTAGAGTGTTACAGACAGTGCACAAAGAAAAAAAATATATCTGGTAACTTATAAGATAACTTTAAACTCTGAAATATTTCGATGAATAATGAAAACATTATGGGAATATTTATAATTCTGTTTTGTTTGCCTAATTGTTTTAAAATTAAATTTGAAACATTCTTTTAATAAGTGAACTTGATTTAATATCATAGTTTATTCCTCTAGGGTGAACATTTATTTATGAAGCACTAAATTCTTCAATGATAATGGCTCTTTGTCTCGATTTCTAAAATGAAAGCAACTAATTCACATGAATTTCATATTACTTTATTTGCCAACACTTAAATTTGGAAATTAATTAGATCAAAAGCAAGTTCAGTGATTTTATTCATCTCAGTATGCTTTGAATAGAACACATATATAAATATTAAATTCTTTTTAAAATTTTTTTAATTTTTTAAAATATTTTATTTATTTATTTGACAGACAGAGATCACAAGTAGACAGAGAGGCAGACAGAGAGTGGGGTGGGAAGGAAGCAGGCTCCCTGCTTGATATGGGGCTCAATTCCAGAACCCTGGTTTCATGACCTGAGCTGAAGGCAAAGGCTTTAACCCACTGAGCCACCCAGGTGCCCCATAAATATTAAATTCTCTATAAATCTAGTGCCTTTTATAATTGTCCAATATCTTAAAACAAAGGTAAATAAATTAAGTAATTAAAAGCATCCATTATTTTAGGAATGACAAACATTAGTTCATAGAATAAACTGTGAAGACTGTTAATTGGGTAATAGCTAGGTGAGGAAAATAAGAAATAAAAATAAAATATAATGTATATTATTATTAAATATTATATTTAATTTAATTTTAATTATATTATTATTATATAAATATTATTTTAAAAAAATACTGAGATGTTATTTTAAAATACTATTGGAACCTTCAATTTTTTAAAAAAGATTTTATTTATTTGAGCAAGAGAGAGAGAAAGAGCATAAGCAGTGGGGAGGGGCAGAAGGAGAGGGAGAAGCAAACTCCCCACTGAACAGGAAGCCCAATGCAGGACTTGATCTCAAGACCCACACACTTAACCAACTGAGGCACTTAGGCACTTAACCAATGAAGCCACCCTAGCACCCTAGAACGTTTAATTTTAATAATACCTTCTATCTCTTCCTTCAAATTATCAAGACTGACTCTATAAAAATTCTTTGTTTAATAAAAATTCTTGACGTCAAAAAATAAGGAAATAACTGATTTCTTTCCTTAGGTTGTAATGTGACTTCATTTATAAAAAGATTTAATTTAGACAATAGGTTTTTCTCATTTCATAGCTCTATTTATACCTCTATTGATTACTATTTTTTCAGTTTTTTTCTAATGTATGCAGAGATTTCAGTTATGTTGAACAATGGATCTGTGTTACACAAATACATTCAGTTTCAAAAACTATATTACAAAATATTGCAAGCTCATAAGACTGTGGTATATTGAGTCTTTATCCTTGTGCATAGTACAGAACTTTGTTTGAAAGAAATTGGCAATTAATAAATTATAAAAAGAAAGAAATTAATAAATGTATTTTTAAAAAGCAACCTGTAATTGGTTAATGAATCATTGATCATATTCTGCTTTCGTATCAATCTTGGTAGAGAGGTAGCTGTGCATTTGAGATGAGAGCTTTCTATGAATCAATATAAAAACTTTTTGTAGAAAGTACAATGACTTGGGAAGACTCAGGAAGAATATATTGGCAGATTTCACCATTTATGTCAGGGATCAACTGCATCTCACTAATGACTGACTTGGCCATCTAATGTGTACTATCTATACCAAGCAGTCAAGGTTGAGAATAATTGATTGTGACTATTGATAAAATTTATTAACAGACAGATCATATAGTTATATTCTGATTCCTGCTTCAACTCAAATTTGTATCTTGGACCTGTGCTTTACCATTTATGTTTGGGTAGAGAACTGTCATGATTAATCAACTTCTATAGTTTATGATCCCTTGGAAAATATTATTCACTTGGCACAGCTACCTCTATTGAATTTGACCTCATGACATTAGAACCCATTAGCACTTGACCCTTGGTGGGGAATGAAAATGTGATGTTGCTCTCAGATGGCATCCTCTTACCTCATTCTAGTCTCCTATTTTAACTGGTACTTAAATTGTAATACTCCTATCCTTCAGTGCTGTCAAAAAATCATGTTTTCTACCTATGACATTGGCAGAGACATCCCTCCACCACTCCTTATAATATCCCTGTCTATAACCAGTCTGCATGCCCCGTAAGTCACACTTTGCCTAAGTTTCATGAATGAAGTAGGAATTTTACCATGATTGTGTGATAGTCATTCTGTTCCAATCACAGTCATTCACATCTGCTTTTGATCTGCACCAAACTTCTGAGACACAGTGAGATGCATACATAACAAACTTATGGTCTCAAACTCACTGGTCTCATTGCCATGCTTGTTAAACCTCTCCAACTTACTCCTTTAAAAAGTAGTTTGGAGCCCTTCTCTGAAGCAAAAATGGATCCCCCTCCCCCATGAATCAGTTAAATGAGAAAATCTGCACATAACAGTAAATATGAGAAATAGAGTTGGTATTATTGCTACATATTTTAATATGTAATACTCCTATCCTTCAGTACTGTCAAAAAATCATGTACCTGTACGTGAATTAATTGAAATTAAATGAAATTCCTGTACCTGAATTATGGCTCATAGCTTGGATACTTTGGCCCCCCATTATGCTGAATAAAACCAGACATCAGATTTCATCTGTCCCCAATACAGCTATTGGTGCTGATTCATTTATTTGAATTTCCTTGTTATTTCCTTATGACATCTAAATCCATTCTAGAAAAGACTTAATAGTTTCCTCTAGTCTAGGTACTTATGGTGTCTTTCTCTGCCAAATATTACTAAACAGTGACCTTCTTAAGGAAAGTAATTCAATGCATTTATTGAAGAAAAGGAAGAGGGAAGAAAGATAAGGAGTAAGGAAAGGCTGTGTAAAAAAAGAAGAATCTGGAGATTCTATAAGCAGCATTTACTACTATATACATTTAATAATATTGGGCCATATGGTGTAGAAAAAGGAAATGTTATGCAGATAAAAGAGTGTGGCTTTTTTTTTTCAAATAAACTTGAATTTGATATCTAGTCAACTGCTTTATGGACACTGAGTACTGTTAGAAGATGAGCTTTTTCTCATGCATAAAATGAAAAATTACTGTATAATTTTATTTAGAAAAAAACAATATAACAAATTGGGCAGTTTCTTTTTCATTAATTTTTAAATTAATAGTTTTTGAGTATACATGACACACAAGTTTCAGTTGCTCAGCTTAGTGGTTTGACAAATTTATATATTATGCTGTGTTCACTGCAAGTGTAGCCATCATCTGCCCTGTTACACTGATATTGTGATATACTGACTATATTCCTTATGCTGGGCCTTTATTCCTGTGACTTACTCATTCCATAACTAGAGCTGTATCTCCCTCTCCACTCACCCATTTTGCTCATCTCCCCACCCTCTAGTAACCATCAATTTGTTCTCTGAACTTATAGATCTGATTCTACTTTTTGCCTGTTTATTCATTTTTTCAGTTTCCACTTATGAGTGGAATCATATGGTATTTGTCTTTCTCAGTCTGACGTATTTCACTTAGCATAATACCTTCTAGATCCATCTGTGTGGTCTCAGATGTCATGATCTTATTCCTTACTATGGCTGCAAATATTGTATTATATATGTATACCACATCTTCCTTATTAGTTAATCTATTGATGGACACTGAGTTTGCGTCCATATTTTAGCTATTGTAAATAATGCTGCTGTTATTATAGGGGTGCATATAATTTTCAAATTAAAGTTTCCATTTCCTTTGGTAAATACCCAATAATAAAATTATTGGATCTTATGATATTTTTATTTTTAACTTTTTGAGGAACTTTCATACTGTTTTCCACAGTGACTATAATAATGTACATTCCCACTAACAATGCACAAGGGTTTCTTTTTTCCCACTTCTTCACCAACACCTGTTATTTCTTGTCATTTTGATTTTAACCATTATAACTGGTGCAGGATGATAATTTATTGTGGTTTTGATTTGTATTTTTCTGATGATGAGTAATGAGCATCTTTCCATGTGTCTGTTGGCCATCTGTATGTCTTCTTTAGAAAAATGTCCTTTTAAGTCCTCTGCCCACTTTTTAATCAAATTATGTATGTGTGTGTGACTTGTAGAAGTTCTTTATATATTTTGAATATTGACACTTTATGAAATATATCATCTTCAAATATATTCTCCCATTCAGTAGCTTGTATTTTTTGTGATGTTGATGGTTTTCTTTGCTGTGCTAAAGTTTTTATTTTGATGTAATCCTAATAGTTTATTTTTTTCTTTTGTTTCCCTTGCCTAAGGAGACAGATTTAGAAAAATGTTACTATGTCCAATGTCAGAGAAATTTCTGCCTCTGTTCTCATCTAGGAATTTATGGTTTCAGGCTTCACATTTAGGTCTTTAACCCATGATTCATTTTGAGTTTATTTTTGTGTATGGTATTAGAAAACAGTCCAATTTCCTTTTTTTAGATGTAACTGACCAGTTTTCCTAACCATTTATTGAAGAGATTGTCTTTTCCTCATTGTATATTCTTGCCTCTTTTGGCATGGATTAATTGACCATATAATTGTGGGTTTATTTCTGGACTCTCCATTCTGTTCCACTGATCTGTATCTGGTTTTGTGCCAGTACCATACTGTTTTGATACTACAACTTTGTACTATGGCTTGAAATTTGATATTGTGATACCTCCAGCTTTGTTCTTTCTCAGGATTGCTTTGGCTGTTCAGTATTTCAAGGTTCCATACATATTTTAGGAATATTTATTCTAGTTCTGTAAAAAATGCTGTTGGTATTTTGATAGGATTTGCATTGAATCTGTAGTTTTCTTTCTGGACATTTTAACAATATTATTTATTCCAATCCATGAATGTGGAATATTTTTCCATTGTGTCATCTTAATTTCTGTCATCAGTGTTTTATAGGTTTTGGAGTACAGGTCTTTCACCTCTTTGGTTAAGTTTATTTGTAGGTATTTTATTCTTTTTGGTGCAATCGTAAATAATGTTGTTGTTTTTTAAAATTTCTCTATCTGCAGCTTTATTATTAACTCATAGAAACACTACCAATTTCTGGGTATTAATTTTGTATTCTGACACTTTACTGAATTCATTTGTCACTTCTACTAATTCTTTTTGGAGGAGTCTTTAGGATTTTCTGTATTTAGTATCATGCCTTCTAAAAGTAGTGACAGTTTAATTTTTCTTTACCAATATGGATGCCTCTTTTTTCCTTTTTTCTTGTCTGATTACTGTGGCCAGGACTTCCAATATTATTTTTACTAATAGTCGTGAGAGTGGCAACCTTGTCTTGCTCCTGATCTTAGGGGGAATGCTCTCAGTTTTTCACTATTGAGGCTGATGTTAGCTGTGGATTTTTCCTATGTGACCTTTATTATATTGAAGTATGTTCCTTTTAAGCTCACTTGGCTGTGAGTTTTTATTGTAAATGAATGTTGAATCTTGCCAAATGCTTTTTCTGCTTCCTCTGAAGGGATCATATGATTTTTTGACATACTATACAACATTGATTGATTTATAAATATTGAGCCATCCTTATAACCCCCCAAATAAATCCTACATGCTTGAGGTGAATGAGTTTTTTAATATATTATTGTATGGCATTTTCTAATATTTTTTGAGGGTTTTTGCATCCATGCTCATTAGGAATAATGTCCTGTAGTTTTCTTTTGGTGGAGTTATCTATCTGGTTTTAGTATCAGGGTAATGCTGGCCTCACAGAATATATTTGGAAGCTTTCCTTCCATTTCTATTTTTTTAGAATAGTTTGAAGAAAATAGGTATTAATTCTCCTTTAAATGTCTGGTAAAATTTACCAGTGAAGTCATCTGGTTCAGAACTTAATTTTTTGGTAGTTTTTTCTTTTCTTTTGATTATCAGTTCAATTTTCTTACTTGTAATTAGTCTGTTCAGATTTTTTTTTAAAGATTTTATTTATTTATTTGACAGGCAGAGATTACAAGTAGGCTGAGAGGCAGGCAGAGAGAGAGAAGGAGGAAGCAGGCTCCCTGCCAAGCAGAGAGCCCGATGCGGGGCTCGATCCCAGGACCCTGGGATCATGACCGGAGCCGAAGGCAGAGGCTTTAACCCACTGAGCCACCCAGGTGCCCCGAGATTTTTTATTTCTTCTTGATTCAGTTCTGAAAGATTATGTTTTAAGGAATTCATCCATTTCTTCTAGGTTTTTCAGTTTTCTGTCATATAATTTTTTCATATTATTCTCATAATGCTTTGTATTTCTGGGGTATCAGCTGGTACTTCTCCTCTTATTTCTGATTTTATTTATTTGGGTCCTTTTTCCTTTTTTCTTGATGAATCTGGATGGGTTTGTCCATTGGGTTTACATGTTCAAAGAACCAGCTGTTGGCTTCATTGATTTTTTTTTCTCTTTTCTTTCTCTTTTTCTTTGTCTCTATGTCATGTATTTCTGCTCTAATCTTTATTTATTTATTTTTTTCACCTACTTACCTTGGGCTTAGTTCTTTCTTTTTCTAGCTCCTTTGGGGGGAAAGTTAGATTGTTTATTTGGGCTTGTTCTTTTTTTGTTTTTGTTTTGTTTTGTTTATTTGTTTGTTTGTTTTTGTTTTTTTGAGGTAGGCCTGTCTTGTTATATACTTCCTTCTTAGAACTGATCTCATGGGGCACCTGGATGGCTCAGTTGGTAAAACATCTGCCTTTGGAAAAAAAAAAAAAATCTGCCTTTGGTTCAACTCCAAATCCTGGAGTCCTGGGATTGAACCCCCCGCATAAAGCTCCCTGCTCAGTGGAGAGTCTGATTCTCCTTCTGCCCTTCACCTTTCTTTTGCACTTTTTCCTCTCTCAAATAATAAGTAAAATCTTTAAAAAAAAAAACAAAAAACCGCTTTCACTGTGTCCCAAAGATTTTAGACTGTTGTGTTTTTACTTTCATTTGTCTCCTTGTGTTTTTTTAATTTCTTCTTTGGCTATCTGGCTGGCTCAGTTGATTAAGAATCTGCCTTCAGCTCAAGTCATGATCCCAGGGTCCTGGGATTGAGTTCTACTGCTTAGGGGAGAACCTCTTCTCCCTTTACCCTCCTCCCAGCTGTGATCTTTCTCTCTCACACTCTCTCTCAAATAAATAAATAAAATCTTCTAAAAAAATTTCTTTGATTGCTCTTTGACCCATCAGTTGTTTAGTATCATGTTGTTTAATCTCCACGTGTTTGTGTTTTCCCTATTTTTTGATGTGTGTTTGTGATTTATTTCTAGTTTTATACAGTTGTGATTGGAAAAGATGCATGGTACAATTTCAGTTCTTCTTAAATTTATTGAGACCTGGTTTTTTGGCTTAATATGTGATCTATTCTGGAGAATCTTCCATATGTACTTGGAAAGATGTGTATTCTGTTGTTTTTGGATGGAATCTTTTGTATATATCTGTTATGTTCATCTGGTCCAATGTGTCATTCAAAGGCATTGTTTTCTTATTAATTTTCTATCTGCATCACCTATTCATTGATGTAAGTGGAATACTAAAGTCATCTACCATTATTGTATTACCATTAATTTCTCTCTTTATGTCCATTGATAATTGCTTTATGGATTTAGATGCATCAGTGTTGGGTGCATAGCTATTTACAGTTGTTATATCCTAGCCTATTTTATTTCTGGGAAACAGTTTTGGATTGATCTCTTTATCAATATGTAATGCCCTTCTTTGTCTTTTCTTAAAATCTTTGTTTTTAATCTATTTTTATAAATAGTTATATAAATTATATAAAATATTTTTAGATATAATTATTAATTTCCTGGCTTTTTTTTCTAATTCTATTTGTATGGTGAATAGTTTTTCTATCCATTCAATTTCAGTTTGTATCTGTGTTCAGGTCTGAGGTGAGTCTTGTAAGCAGCATATAGATGGTATATATATCTATTCCACCACCTTATGTATTTTGATTGGAGTCGTTAGGCCATTTACATTAAAGTAATTATTGAATTTCCAGAGTGGCGGCACCAGTTTGCATTCCCACCAACAGGAGGGGGTGAGCAAAATGGTTAATGGGCATTAAGGAGGGCACTTGTTATGATGAGCACTGGTGTTATATTTAAGTGATGAATCACTAAATTGTTTCTGAAACCAATATTACACTATATGCTAACAAGTAGAATTTAAATAAAATAAATTTGAAAAAAAAAAGTAATTATTGGTAGGTATGAACTTATTGCTATTTTTAAATTTGTTTTCTAGTTATCTTGTAATTCTTTGTTCCTTTCCTTTCTTGTTCTATTTCTCTGTGATTGATGAATTTTTATAGTGTTATGTTTGGCTTTTTATTTCTTTAAATTTTTGTATCTATAATAAGTTTTAGGTTTGTGTTTACCATGAAGTTTGTATATAACATCTTAAGTAAATAGCACTCCATATTAATTTGATGAGCAAGGATCTAACATTTAATCACCATAGTCTTCTTTGGTGATTCATGTCTTCTAGAGACATAAAGATGTTAGTGTCATTAAAAGTGGAAGACTGTGATGACAAAATGCATTCTAAGCTTTAGTTTTGGCAAATTCAGGCAAAGATAAGAACCAATACCTTGTCAAATCCACTAAAGTAGTGTTAAGGAATATTACTTATACCACTGGTGTATGTGTGAAAAGATAGTATTCATCCCGTATCTCCCAATAGATGCAGGACACAAGACATTAAGAGATTCTTAATTTTTAATTTTGGACAACATTTCCTCCACTTTATTACTACTTTTCAGAAAATCCTTGTAATTCCAGGATTAAATCCAAGGAAATCTAAAAGGATAGTACCAGTGAGACCACAGGGACATGCAGACTTATAGCCAATAACTAGAAAGTGTGTGGAAGCTTATGCACCAAACTATTAACAGAAGCCATTTCTGGGCATATAAGTGTATTAGAATGGTAGATTTTTCTCTTTATAGTGTAGGGATAAGGGTACATACCTCAATATCATAAGAGCCATTTTTGAAAAACCCACAGCAAATATCAGCTAAGGTCAGAAACACAGCAGGGATGTCCACTATCACCACTGCTATTCAGCATAGTACTATAAGTCCAAGCATCAGCAGTCAGACAACAAAAAGAAATAAAAGGCATCTGAATCAGCAAAGATTCTCTCACTCTTTGCAGATGATAAGATACTTTATGTGGAAAACCCAAAAGACTTCACTCCCAAACTGCTAGAACTCATATAGGAAAACAGTGAAATGTCAGGATATAAAACCAATGCACAGAAATCAGTTGCATTTCTACACACCACCAATAAGACTGACGAAAGAGAAATTAAGGAGTCAATCCCATTTACGAGTAGAGCCAAAACCATAAGATACCAGCAAATAAATCTAACCAAAGAGGCAAAAAATTCTGCACTCAGAAAACTATAGAATACTCATAAAAGAAATTGAGGAAGACACAAAGAAATGGAAAAACGTTCTATGCTCATGGATTAGAAGAATAAATATTGTGAAAATGCCTATGCTGTCTAGAGCATTCCACACATTTAATGCAATACTTAGGAAAATACCATCAACTTTTTTCAAAGAAATGGAACAAATAATCCTAAAATTAATAGGGAACCAGAATAGACCCCAAATAGCCAGAGAAATGCTGACAAGCCAAAGTTGTTGGCATCACAATTCCAGACTCCAAGCTCTATTACAAAGCTGCAGTCATCAAGACAGTATGGCACTGGCACAAAAACAGACACAGAGATCAATGGAATAGACTAGAGAGCCCAGAAATGGACGCTCACCTCTGTGGTCAACTTATTTTTGACAAAGCAGGAAAGAATGTCCAATGGAAAAAGGACAGTCTCTTCAACAAGTGGTGCTGGGAAAATTGGACAGCCGCATGCAGAAAAATGAAACTGGACCATTTATTTACATCACACACACAAACACACAAATAGACTCAAAATGGATGAAAGATCTCAGTGTGTTGTGTTGGTGTGGTGAACATCCTGTGGTATCAAAATGATACATAGAGTTCTCTTACCATTGAGTTTCTGGTTTATTACAGGTAGAGACAAAATGAACTGAATGCTGAAATAGAATAATATATTAATAATTGTGTAAGTGCTATGAAGGGAGAGGGCAGTGCCTTGTGATGGCAAAAAATAAGACCTGGTAATCTAGGCTAAATAGGAAGACCAGGAAGCCTAGCTGGAAAAAAATGTGTTATTTAAGTGTGACTTTAACCTTGAATAGGGTTAATTGGAAAGTGGAAAAAAAAAACCCATTTATGATTGTGTAGGGAATTGTTTTACTTCCATTCTTCATTCTTCTGAAAGCTAGCCCTCTCTCCCATACAGTGCAGTAAAGGAAAAGACATAAGCCCATGGGGAAAAAAGTAAAAGAGGAAAAAGGGGAAAAATGTAAAGGAAAAGACATAAGTCCACCACAGCAGAAGATAGAGGTATTAAGAAGTCAGGAGAAAGAGGAAAAGAAGATAAGCACACATTCCACCCAGGAGGAATCTGAATAGAATCCAAATTTTAATGCAATACTGGAAGTTTAAGGTCAACGGAAACCATACGTTCAAAGTTTGAGGAAAGGTTTTTTGTTTCTGTTTTTGTTTTTCCATTTTAGAAATACATAGTGTGTATAGCTATCACTTACCTATGAGGATAGAATAACAAGGCTTTTCAGACAAGGACAAGCTCAAAAAAATTATTTCCATTGACCAATTCTCAGGAAATTTTTGGAAGAGGGGCTTTCCCAAAGTAAAGTAGTGAAATTAAACATGGTCACATATAGAATCTGAAGAAGATGGGCCTTGGTGCAAGGGAAAGAGATTATGGGAAAACAAAATCTCTGGGCAGCTACTGTGCAAGCCAACCTGGAGAACACAGGTTCTGCCAACACAGCCTCTGCTGTGAATAAATATTCAGTCATGTTTTCATATATGCTGAATAAGTGCTAAGTAAAACTTCCTGAATTTTGAATTTTGATTTTAGCAAATGGAGTTTGGGGCCATTTTCTGAGATGGTGAAAAATGGAGGAGTAACCAAAAAAGAATCAGAGAGTTTCATATAAAAGCACGAAGAAACTAGCCATGGTAGAAGTGGTAGAAACTATTCCAAATGTCAAGGCTAAAAGTTTGTTTTTCTTTATCCATTTCCCTTTCTTCCTTAGGGACCTGTTCCTATACAGTCAGGGAAAAGGATGTGCCCAGCTAACATTTCTCATATTCCCTTTTTAGATGGTATTGGCCATTAAGATAGAGAAATTTGAGGTGGTAATTATAGAGAATTATTTTTTAAAGGGGCTAAGTTGGGAGGCAGACAAATTTTTGTGTTTTACTTCTCTTTCCTTGAAAATGGAGGCTCCTCTCTTAAGGATGGAGAAGAAGGATTGCCTTTGGGAGGAGAGGGAAGAGGGAGCAATAAAGCTGTTTGGGTTTCTGGATTTTTATAACGAAAACATTCTAACTGACAGAAGCATCAATGTTATATCTTTTGTTCAATATGAGGTCTTTAATCCTTGTGTATCTTCCTCATTTTTCCTTTTTGACATGTCTTTAGATTTTGATTTTAAGCCACACTTTATCTTTTTAAGAAGAGTTCCTGAAACTATCTGTGGTGTAAAGCAAGTTTATTTGTCATTTCCCTTGTGTTTCACGCTGTTTTGTTAAAATATGTAATTGCGTGCTTGCGTGTCATATCAATGCCAAGGTGCTATTAAATGTGTAAATTCATCTCCTCCATTTATGTTAAATGTCTCTACTTGTCTTGTCCCAGACTAGCAGTGATGTGTGCATCACATTTTGACTAGCACTACATTAAGGGAGAAATCTCTGTATCTTTATATCTATTCTATTTTCATTTTCGTATTTCAAGTGTAGAACTATTTTAACTGCACTTAAAAAGAGAAAACCAAACCAAAGACAAGAATTTTTACTTGTGAACAGAATTTTTCATTTTCAACTTTACCTCCTCAAGGGAAAAGGAATGTTGAAATCATTCTGATATTTCCTTTTTCACTATTATGCAACATTTGTATTTCAAACCGACTATTTTGATAGTTCCTTTTTAAAATTTAATTTTATTTTTTCAGTGTGTCAAGATTCATTGTTTATGCACCACACCCAGTGCTCCATGCAATATGTCTCTTCCTTAATACCCACCACCAGGCTCACCTAACCCCTACCTTCCCCTCCCCCTCCAAAACCCTCTGTTTCTCAGAGACTATTTTGATTTTTCAAATTAGATATTTATAAGGTTGTTTTTCTTGCTCTTGAAGTGAATGTTTCTCCTGGATAGTTCTAGATATGAGTCCTTTTTAATTATACTTTTGTGGGTAAATGTTGCATAGACTCATGGATTTATTTCCTGGTTGCTTTTGTAATTTTATTTGTTCCTTTCTTCTTCTCTGCTCATTTCTCTTGTTTTTGGTGACTTTTTTAATGTTATATTTGGACTTCTTCATTTTTTATGACTATTATAGGTGTTTGTTTTCTGATTACCAAGCAGTTCATATATGGCATTCTATGTATATAGCAATCTATATTAAGTTGATAGTTACTTAAGTTCAAACATATTCTGAAAGCACTGCATTTTTAAACCCCTCTGTGATTTATGTATATGATGTCGTAAGCTACACCTTTTTATTTTGTGTATCCCTTCACATATGCCCCCTTCCCCTCTGGTAACCATCAGCTTGTTTTTTATAGTTAAGAGTGTGTTCCTTGGATTGCCTCTGTCTTCTTTGTTCCCCATTTACTCTTTTGTTTTGTTCCTTAATTTCCACATATGAGTGAAGTCTTATGGTATTTGTCTTTCTTTGACTGACTTATTTCACTTAGCATAATACTCTCTAGTTTCATCCAGGTCTTTGCAAATGGCAATATCTCATTTTTTATGGATAAGTAATATTCCAGTGTATGTATATGTGTATATATACATACATGCGTATATGTATATGTGTGGGTGGGTGTGTATACATACACATAGCTACATCTTCTTTATCCATTCATCAGTAGAGAGACACTTGAGCTGTTTCCATAATTTGGCTATTGTAGGTAATGCTCCTATAAACATGGACGTGTGTGTATCTCTTTGAGTTAGTGTTTTAATATTCTTTGGGTAAATACCTAGTAGTGCAACTTCTGGATAGTAGGGTAGTTCTGTTTTTAGCTTTTTGAGGAATCTCCTTACCATTTTCTAGAGTGGCTGTACTAGTTTGCATTCCCACCAACAGTGCATGAGTGTTCCCTTTTTGCATTCTCAACTATACCTGTTGTTTCTTGTGTTGTTGATTTTAGCTGCTGACAGCCACTGATAGCTTATTGTACTTTTGATTTGCATTTCCCTGATGGTCAGTGATGTTGAGCATCTTTCCATGTGTCTATTGGCCATCTGCACGTCTTCTTTGGAAAAATGTCTTTTTAGATCTTCTGCCCATTTTTAAATTGGATTATATGGTTTTTGGATAGTGAGTTTTATAAGTTCTTTATATATTTTGGGTACTAAACATTTTATCAGATATGTTATTTCCAAATATCTTTTCCTAGTCTCTAGGTTGCCTTTTAGTTCTGTTGATTGTATCCTTTACTGTGCATAAGATTTTATTTTGGTGAAACCCAAATAGTTTATTTCTGCTTCTGTTTCCTCTTGCCTGAGGACACATATCTAGAGAGGAGTTGTTATGGTTGTCAGACAGGTTATTGCCACAATTTATTCAAAGTGCTAAATGGGAAAGAACTGCAGCCAAGAATACTCTAATCAACAAGGCTATCATTTAAAATAGAAATACAGATAGTTCCACAGATAAACAAAACTAAAGATGTTTGTGACCACAGAATCAACTCTGCAAGAAATATTAAAGGGGACTCTGAGTGCAGAGACCAAAAGTGACAAAGACAAGAAAGGATCAGTGAAATCTCCAGAAATAATGACAAAGCAAGTAATAAGATGACAATAAATGCATATTATCAATAATTCCTTTGAATATAAATGGGCTAAATGCTCCAATCAAAGGACCTAGGGTGTCAGAATGAGTAAAAAAAAGAAGATCCATCTATTGTTGTTTACAAGAGACCCATTTTAGACAGAAGGACAAGTACAGATTGAAAGTGAGGGGATAGAGAAACATTTATCACGCAAATGGATATCTGGGAAGCTTTGTCTCTCCTTCAATTCTAAACAATAATCTTGCTGTCTAGAGTATTTTTGGTTGTAGGCTTTTTCCTTTCAGCACTTTGAATATATCATGCCACTCCCTCTGGCCTCCAGTGTCCCTGATGAAAAATTAGATGATAGCCTTGAGGGGGTGGTCTCCCTTGCATGTAACTAGTTGCTTTAATCTTGTTGCTTTTGGGTGGCTCAGTTGGTTAAGCATTTACCTTCCACTCAGGTCATGATCCCAGCATCCTGGGATGGAGTCCCATATCAGGCTCTTTGGTCAGTGGGGAGACTGCTTCTCCCTCTGCCTGCTGTTCCCTCTGCTCATGTTCTCTCTCAATGACAAATAAATAAATAAAATCTTAAAAAAAAAAAAGATTCTCTCTTTAGTTTTTTTTTTTCCTAAGATTTTATTTATTTATTTGACACAGAGGGAGAGAGAGAGAGAGAGATCACAAGTAGGCAGAGCAGCAGACAGAGGGAGACTGGGAAGCAGGCTCCCCACCGAGCAGAGAGCCCAATTCAGGACTTGATCCCAGGACTCTGAGATCATGACCTGAGCCGAAGGCAGAGGCTTAACCCATGAGTCACCATAATTTTTGTCATTTTAATTTCTTTATACTGGTGTGGACCTCCTTGGGTTTATCTTATTTGGGGCATTCTATGCTCCCTGGACCTGGATATCTGTTTCCTTCCTTAGGTTAGGGAAGTTTTCAGCTATTATCTTCGGGTAAGTTTTCTGCCTCTTTTTCTTTCTCTTCTACTGAGATCCCCATATTATAAATGTTAGTACACTTGATGTTATCACAGATGTCCCTTAACCTATCATCATTAAAAAAAATTAATAATAATAATGGTTATTATTATTATTATTGCTTTGTGCTTGGTTGCTTTCTACTATCCTGTCTTCCAGATTGCTGATCCATTTTTCTGCATCCTCTACTCTGCTGTTGATTTCCTCTAATGCGTCTTACATTTCAGTTTTTGTGTTCTTTAGTTCTGTTTATCCTGTCATTTTCTTGAAGTTCTGAGTCCATCCACTATTCTCTCAAGTTTGATGAATGTCTTTATGACCCTTACTTTGAACTATTTATCAAGTAGATTGCTTGCCCTGTTTTGTTTAATTATTTTTCTGTTGTTTTCTCTTTGTTTATTTGAAACATATTTCTTTATTTCTTCATTCTGTCTGACTCTTTGTGTTTGTATCTATTAGGTAGGTCAGCAGTATCTTCTGGTCTTGAATGTAGTTGCTTATTTAGAAAGTGTCCTATTAATTCCCATTGATCAACAGAACCAGATGTTCCAGAGATGTCTCCTGTGTAGGCTGCATGTGCCCGTGCCCTTCTATTGTGACTCAACTGCAATTGCTGTGGGTGAACTTGGATGCAAAGGTTGCCCCCAGTATGGCTGACTAAGAGGGCCACTGTAGATACTGCTGATATTCTGGTAGGTGGGGATAACTAACCCCCTACCCATGGCAGGAATCACTCTGAAGTGTCACCATTCCTGGCTAGGCCTACCCACTGAGTGTGGCAAGACAAAAGTGACTCTAAAGGGACATCAACTTCAACTAAGTCTGCCTGGTGGGTGTGGCAGGGTAGAAACCTCTTCAGATGAGCATCTGCCACTGTGGACAAGTTGGGTGGGGTGGGTCTGCAAGGGAATTCCAGTGGTACTAGTACAGTAGATGCAGAGTGTGAGAACAAGCTCTTTTGAGCATCCAGCCACCTAGACTGAAGGAGAGTAAGAAAAGTTACACCTATTAGCACTTCTGGAGAAGGAATCCTGCAGATTCCTGCCCTCTGGCCATGTGTCCTAAAATTAGTCAGTAAATCTCCTTCACATATAACTCACATTTTCAAACTTCTGTTTTAGTGTTGGACTATAGACAAAATGTATAGCATTCTGGCCTTTTAAGATCTTAGTGTGGAGACCTAATTTCCTACACATCTCCCTCACTCTTCTGGAGTTAAGTCTTACTAATCTGCAAAACCAGATATTATGGGGGTTGTCTTCCCTGTACAGAGGTGCCCAACAAGGGGCTTGATCCCCCCCACTTCTCCGCACCTGTGATATTCCTCCTGCTGTGTGTCAGAGGGTCAGGGATTTGGTTTCCAGAGCACCTCTGTCCCTCTTACCATTTGTGATGTGTCCATCTCTTTATGTCTTTAACTGTAGAAGATATGTTCTGTGAGTCTTAAGGTAATTTGCAGAGTGAGATGCATTGTAAATGTTGCCTTGATATGTCCATTCAGAATCCTTCTGTTCCACCATTTCCCCCCTAGTGCACCATCTTCCTTCTATTCTATCAACACAGATGAGTTGCTCAACTTCCCTTTCATTGGCAGGACAGGTTATCTTTAAATTAGTATTTGTTTCTTTTGTGGAGACTTCTGTCTTTATTTGGAATACAGTTTCTTATTTTATGATGCTTAATCTTATTAAAGTATTCCATTTATTTTATATATATATTTATTTACTGAAATGTTCTTTTGTGCTTCATTTGGAAGCTAATTTAGGACTCAAGTCTGTCTTTCAATAGAATAGGTAAGCTCTTCATGTTTTTTCTTACTCTCCTCTTGGTTTCTGCTGGAACGCTTCTTCATATTAACTGGAGGGTTGGTTGCTGCATTCAGCTCCTAGACTGATTTTAAGAATCTGACAGATATTTTTGTTTTGTCTGTGTACTAACTTGAGGAGAGAGTGTCTTCAGACCTTACAGCCTGTTTGCCAATGCCTAAGAGAGTCTGTCCTTGTTACTCTTAGCAATTTGTTGTTCCCCTTGTATCAGAAACAATTCACTATGATGGCTGTGGAATGTCAATGTCCCTGGGGCTTTTGGATAAAATAAATGGCCATAACATACCCTGTGGTCATTGCTGGATGTGGATCTGAAGGAAAGAAGAGGTAAGGTCACACCTTCCTAATCTGTAACCTTCCTAATATTCTGTCTCGGGATTCTTACCATGACCAATGATACATTTTTTATTTTTTCCTGCATTTTAATGAGAATTTCAGTGAGAAGTTAGGTGCCACCAAATAACTCTACTTTTGGATACGAGTTATACTGTTTTTGCTTCCTTCTGCTTTGGGCTTAATTACCTAAGGCTTGAAAGAGAAACCTACAGGAAGAGGGAGGTGGTGAAAAAGAAGGGAGAGAGAGGGGAGATTAATTGATTCATTAGAGCTACCAGAGTTTCCCCACAACCACTTGAGTTGAGTGTGTTTACATAAACCATTTTGTCTTGCTACAAAAATGATTTACCATTAAAATGAATTGCTGCCATTTGATATATTTATTTTTCTACTGCCAATATTTTTTTAGTAGTTTCAGAACTGCTACCTTTTTGGATATGCAAGGGTTTGGAAATTCACTTTCATTTTATGTAATGATTATATGACTTACAACACATTTCTGCATGTTTCCTACTTTAGAAGTACAGTTTCAAAAAAGCTGTCCCTCAAAGACATGGGGGCTCAAACTCCAGTCCTGAGTTGGTTCTACCATCTCTGTGGCCATTCCATGTGTTTTTTTTTTTTAAATTTTTAATTTTTTATAAACATATATTTTATCCCCAGGGGTACAGGTGTGTGAATCACCAGGTTTACACACTTCACAGCACTCACCAAAGCACATACCCTCCCTAATGTCCATAATCCCACCCCCTTCTCCCAACCTCCCTCCCCCCAGCAACCCTCAGTTCCATGTGTTTTATCTACTAAAAAAACACCTGGGAACTTTCTCCTAACTACTTTTTTGATGTATCCTCCTCGGGATCTTAATCCTAATCATTTTATTTGCTTTGTATAAAAGTTGAAATAGGCCATTCATTTTGTATCACTTTTCTATAGTGAGTTCAAGCTCACTGGGATGCTTTTCTCCAAATTTCTAACAAATTCACTGGGTAGTTTTAAGATATACATACAGTTTTACCAAAAGCAGTTTCCTATTTTGGACTGCCACAGCGATATTTCTTTTCCTTTGTGTAATCCTTTAATTTTTCTATCATTTTACTTATCTTACTGGTATAATCTGAGGTCCAATTTATAAAGACTCCATCAAGAAAGGACTGTGGAAATTAAATCAATAAATAAAGGTGCATTTAGCAACATTTTTCTCTCAGGCTTTATGTGGATTTATTATTATTCACAATTTAATATTTATTGAGCACTAAGAATGATAGTCTATTTGGAACAGAAATGTAGATGCTATCTCTGTCAATAGACTTCTGTTCTCATGGAGAATTCAATTTGTATGTTTCAAAAGTTAACCCTCACTGTTAGATAAATAAACAGGGAAATAGATTGTAAAGTTTGAACACACTTTGATTAAAATGTATTTTTTCTCATGAAGCTATGACTAATGTTTGCATGGAGATAAATATTTGGTTAAAAGCATGATTGGCATTCAAGAATATTAAGTAAAATTTGTGACATTCATTATCTGTATTATAATATTAAGGTTTGAACTTTAAGTGAAATTAGTTAAAACTGGACTGAACAAAATAACTATCTGTCCCAGATACAAACTCATTTGTATTTTGAAGAATTCCAGGCAATCTTGGTCTCTTTTGTTACTGCAAACATTCACTTTTTGTGTCTCAAAGTCTAAATAGGTTTTGGTGTCTATTTTAGTTCAAAATGGTAGCGTCGCTAGTTTTTTTAGAGAAAGCTCACCAGTAATTCCACAATCTGTGTGTCTACTTTTGGTTTTATGATTAAGTAAAACTTGATCAAAGATCAAGACTAGGGGCGCCTGGGTGGCTCAGTGGATTAAGCCGCTGCCTTCGGCTCAGGTCATGATCTCAGTGTCCTGGGATCGAGCCCCGCATCGCGCTCTTTGCTCAGCGGGAGCCTGCTTCTCTCTCTCTCTCTGCCTGACTCTCCGCCTACTTGTGATTTCTCTCTCTGTCAAATAAATAAATAAAATCTTTAAAAAAAAAAAGATCAAGACTAACCAAAACTACAAGGAATGCTTAACATAACCAAAACTACAAGGAATGCTACCTTTCTGTTCCCCATTTTTGCCCCAATCCAAACTGGAACTCTGATCTTTTCTTCTTTTTTTTTTTAAATTTAAATTCAAGTTAGTGAATATATAGTTCAGCGTAGGATTCAGGAGTAGAATAAAGTGATTCACCACTTACATATAATACCCAGGGCTCATCCCAACAAGTGCCCTCCTTTAATACCCATCACCCATTTAGCCCATCCCTACCCATTTCCCTCCATTAACCCTCAGTTTGCTACCTATAATCAGAGGTCTCTTATGGTTTGCCTTCCTTTCTGTTTTTATTTTATTTTTCCTTTCCTTCCCCTATGTTCATCTGTTTTGTTTCTTAAATTCCACATCTGAATGAAATCATATGACAATTGTCTTTCTCTGACTGATTTATTTCACTTAGCGTAATACACTTTAGTTCCATCTATATCTTTGCAAATGGCAAGACCTCATTTTTTTTGATGGCTGAGCAATATTCCATGATGTATACATCTTTCTTATATATACATATGTATATTATACATATATTATATACATATATATACACTTTAAATATACATCTTCTTCATCCATTCATCTGTTATGGACATTTGGGCTCTTTCCATAATTTGGCTATTGTTGATACTGCTGCTATAAACATTGTGGTTCATGTGCTCTTTTAATCAGCATTTTTTATCCTTTGGATAAATAACCTAGTAGTGTAATTGCTGTTTGCATTGTAGTTCCTATTTTTAACTTTTTTTTTTTTTTTTTATTTCCAGCATAACAGTATTCATTATTTTTGCACCACACCCCGTGCTCCATGCAATCTGTGCTCTCTATAATACCCACCACCTGGTACCCCAACCTCCCACCCCCCGGCCCTTCAAAAACCTCAGATTGTTTTTCAGAGTCCATAGTCTCTCATGGTTCACCTCCCCTTCCAATTTCCCCCAACTCCCTTCTCCACTCTAAGTCCCCATGTCCTCCATGCTATTTGTTATGCTCCACAAATAAGTGAAACCATATGATAATTGACTCTCTCTGCTTGACTTATTTCACTCAGCATAATCTCTTCCAGTCCCGTCCATGTTGCTACAAAAGTTGGGTATTCATCCTTTCTGATGGAGGCATAATACTCTATCCCCAGGGGTACAGGTCTGTGAATCACCAGGTTTACACACTTCACAGCACTCACCAAAGCACATACCCTCCCCAATGTCCATAATCCCACCCCCTTCTCCCAAACCCCCTCCCCCCAGCAACCCTCAGTTTGTTTTGTGAGATTAAAAGTCACTTATGGTTTGTCTCCCTCCCAATCCCATCTTGTTTCATTGATTCTTCTCCTACCCACTTAAGCCCCCATGTTGCATCACCACTTCCTCATATCAGGGAGATCATATGATAGTTGTCTTTCTCTGCTTGACTTATTTCGCTAAGCATGATACGCTCTAGTTCCATCCATGTTGTCGCAAATGGCAAGATTTCATTTCTTTTGATGGCTGCATAGTATTCCATTGTGTATATATACCACATCTTCTTGATCCATTCATCTGTTGATGGACATCTAGGTTCTTTCCATAGTTTGGCTATTGTGGACATTGCTGCTATAAACATTCGGGTGCATGTGCCCCTTTGGATCACTACGTTTGTATCCTTAGGGTAAATACCCAATAGTGCAATTGCTGGGTCATAGGGCAGTTCTATTTTCAACATTTTGAGGAACCTCCATGCTGTTTTCCAGAGTGGCTGCACCAGCTTGCATTCCCACCAACAGTGGAGGAGGGTTCCCCTTTCTCCGCATCCTCGCCAGCATCTGTCATTTCCTGACTTGTTGATTTTAGCCATTCTGACTGGTGTGAGGTGATATCTCATTGTGGTTTTGATTTGTATTTCCCTGATGCCGAGTGATATGGAGCACTTTTTCATGTGTCTGTTGGCCATCTGGATGTCTTCTTTGCAGAAATGTCTGTTCATGTCCTCTGCCCATTTCTTGATTGGATTATTTGTCCTTTGGGTGTTGAGTTTGCTAAGGTCTTTATAGATTCTGGACACTAGTCCTTTATCTGATATGTCATTTGCAAATATCTTCTCCCATTCTGTCAGTTGTCTTTTGATTTTGTTAACTGTTTCCTTTGCTGTGCAAAAGCTTTTGATCTTGATGAAATCCCAATAGTTCATTTTTGCCCTTGCTTCCCTTGCCTTTTGCGTTGTTCCTAGGAAGATGTTGCTGCGGTTGAGGTCAAAGAGGTTGCTGCCTGTGTTCTCCTCAAGGATTTTGATGGATTCCTTTCGCACATTGAGGTCCTTCATCCATTTTGAGTCTATTTTTGTGTGTGGTGTAAGGAAATGGTCCAATTTCATTTTTCTGCATGTGGCTGTCCAATTTTCCCAGCACCATTTATTGAAGAGGCTGTCTTTTTTCCATTGGACATTCTTTCCTGCTTTGTCGAAGATTAGTTGACCATAGAGTTGAGGGTCTATTTCTGGGCTCTCTATTCTGTTCCATTGATCTATGTGTCTGTTTTTGTGCCAGTACCATGCTGTCTTGATGACGACAGCTTTGTAATAGAGCTTGAAGTCCGGAATTGTGATGCCACCAACGTTGGCTTTCTTTTTCAATATCCCTTTGGCTATTCGAGGTCTTTTCTGGTTCCATATAAATTTTAGCATTATTTGTTCCATTTCTTTGAAAAAGATGGATGGTACTTTGATAGGAATTGCATTAAATGTGTAGATTGCTTTAGGTAGCATAGACATTTTCACAATATTTATTCTTCCAATCCAGGAGCATGGAACATTTTTCCATTTCTTTGTGTCTTCCTCAATTTCTTTCATGAGTACTTTATAGTTTTCTGAGTATAGATTCTGTGTCTCTTTGGTTAGGTTTATTCCTAGGTATCTTATGGTTTTGGGTGCAATTGTAAACGGGATTGACTCCTTAATTTCTCTTTCTTCTGTCTTGCTGTTGGTGTAGAGAAATGCAACTGATTTCTGTGCATTGATTTTATATCCTGACACTTTACTGAATTCCTGTATAAGTTCTAGCAGTTTTGGAGTGGAGTCTTTTGGGTTTTCCACATATAGCATCATATCATCTGCAAAGAGTGATAATTTGACTTCTTCTTTGCCGATTTGGATGCCTTTAATTTCCTTTTGTTGTCTGATTGCTGAGGCTAGGACCTCTAGTACTATGTTGAATAACAGTGGTGATAATGGACATCCCTGCCGTGTTCCTGACCTTAGCGGAAAAGCTTTCAGTTTTTCTCCATTGAGAATGATATTTGCGGTGGGTTTTTCATAGACGGCTTTGATGATATTGAGGTATGTGCCCTCTATCCCTACACTTTGAAGAGTTTTGATCAGGAAGGGATGCTGTACTTTGTCAAATGCTTTTTCAGCATCTATTGAGAGTATCATATGGTTCTTGTTCTTTCTTTTATTGATGTGTTGTATCACATTGACTGATTTGCGGATGTTGAACCAACCTTGCAGTCCTGGAATAAATCCCACTTGGTCGTGGTGAATAATCTTTTTAATGTACTGTTGAATCCTATTGGCTAGTATTTTGTTGAGTATTTTCGCATCTGTGTTCATCAAGGATATCGGTCTATAGCTCTCTTTTTTGGTGGGATCCTTGTCTGGTTTTAGGATCAAGGTGATGCTGGCCTCATAAAATGAGTTTGGAAGTTTTCCTTCCATTTCTATTTTTTGGAACAGTTTCAGGAGAATAGGAATTAGTTCTTCTTTAAATGTTTGGTAGAATTCCCCTGGGAAGCCGTCTGGCCCTGGGCTTTTGTTTGTTTGGAGATTTTTAATGACTGTTTCAATCTCCTTACTGGTTATGGGTCTGTTCAGGCTTTCTATTTCTTCCTGGTTCAGTTGTGGTAGTTTATATGTTTCTAGGAATGCATCCATTTCTTCCAGATTGTCAAATTTATTGGCGTAGAGTTGCTCATAGTATGTTCTTATAATAGTTTGTATTTCTTTGGTGTTAGTTGTGATCTCTCCTCTTTCATTCATGATTTTATTTATTTGGGTCCTTTCTCTTTTCTTTTTGATAAGTCGGGCCAGGGGTTTATCAATTTTATTAATTCTTTCAAAGAACCAGCTCCTAATTTCGTTGATTTGTTCTATTGTTTTTTTGGTTTCTATTTCATTGATTTCTGCTCTGATCT
Organism: Mustela erminea; assembly: GCF_009829155.1. Lineage (NCBI taxonomy): Eukaryota > Metazoa > Chordata > Mammalia > Carnivora > Mustelidae > Mustela > Mustela erminea. The sequence goes on from NC_045634.1 coordinate 18,122,229, forward strand.
TTATGATTTCTCTTCTCCTGCTGGGCTTAGGGCTTCTTTCTTGTTCTTTCTCCAGCTCCTTTAGGTGTAGGGTTAGGTTGTGTACCTTAGACCTTTCTTGTTTCTTGAGAAAGGCTTGAACCGCTATATATTTTCCTCTCAGGACTGCCTTTGTTGTGTCCCACAGATTTTGAACCGTTGTATTTTCATTATCATTTGTTTCCATGATTTTTTTCAATTCTTCTTTAATTTCCCGGTTGACCCATTCATTCTTTAGAAGGATGCTGTTTAGTCTCCATGCATTTGGGTTCTTTCCAAACTTCCTTTTGTGGTTGAGTTCTAGCTTTAGAGCATTGTGGTCTGAAAATATGCAGGGAATGATCCCAATCTTTTGATACCGGTTGAGTCCTGATTTAGGACCGAGGATGTGATCTATTCTGGAGAATGTTCCATGTGCACTAGAGAAGAATGTGTATTCTGTTGCTTTGGGATGAAATATTCTGAATATATCTGTGATGTCCATCTGGTCCAGTGTGTCGTTTAAGGCCTTTATTTCCTTGCTGATCTTTTGCTTGGATGATCTGTCCATTTCAGTGAGGGGAGTGTTAAGGTCCCCTACTATTATTGTATTATTGTTGATGTGTTTCTTTGATTTTGTTATTAATTGGTTTATATAGTTGGCTGCTCCCACGTTGAGCCATAGATATTTAAAATTGTTAAATCTTCTTGTTGGACAGACCCTTTGAGTATGATATAGTGTCCTTCCTCATCTCTTATTATAGTCTTTGGCTTAAAATCTAATTGATCTGATATAAGGATTGCCACTCCTGCTTTCTTCTGATGTCCATTAGCATGGTAAATTCTTTTCCACCCCCTCACTTTAAATCTGAAGGTGTCTTCGGGCTTAAAATGAGTTTCTTGGAGGCAACATATAGATGGGTTTTGTTTTTTTATCCATTCTGATACCCTGTGTCTTTTGACAGGGGCATTTAGCCCATTAACATTCAGGGTAACTATTGAGAGATAAGAATTTAGTGCCATTGTATTGCCTGTAAGTTGACTGTTACTGTATATGGTCTCTGTTCCTTTCTGATCTACCACTTGTAGGCTCTCTCTTTGCTTAGAGGACCCCTTTCAATATTTCCTGTAGAGCTGGTTTGGTATTTGCAAATTCTTTCAGTTTTTGTTTGTCCTGGAAGCTTTTAATCTCTCCTTCTATTTTCAATGATAGCCTAGCTGGATATAGTATTCTTGGCTGCATGTTTTTCTCGTTTAGTGCTCTGAAAATATCATGCCAGCTCTCTCTGGCCTGCCAGGTCTCTGTGGATAAGTCAGCTGCCAATCTAATATTTTTACCATTGTATGTTACAGACTTCTTTTCCCGGGCTGCTTTCAGGATTTTCTCTTTGTCACTGAGACTTGTAAATTTTACTATTAGGTGACGGGGTGTGGGCCTATTCCTATTGATTTTGAGGGGCGTTCTCTGAACCTCCTGAATTTTGATGCTCGTTCCCTTTGCCATATTGGGGAAATTCTCCCCAATAATTCTCTCCAGTATACCTTCTGCTCCCCTCTCTCTTTCTTCTTCTTCTGGAATCCCAATTATTCTAATGTTGTTTCGTCTTATGGTGTCACTTATCTCTCGAATTCTCCCCTCGTGGTCCAGTAGCTGTTTGTCCCTCTTTTGCTCAGCTTCTTTATTCTCTGTCATTTGGTCTTCTATATCACTAATTCTTTCTTCTGCCTCATTTATCCTAGCAGTGAGAGCCTCCATTTTTGATTGCACCTCATTAATAGCTTTTTTGATTTCAACTTGGTTAGATTTTAGTTCTTTTATTTCTCCAGAAAGGGCTTTTATATCTCTCGAGAGGGTTTCTCTAATATCTTCCATGCCTTTTTCGAGCCCGGCTAGAACCTTGAGAATTGTCATTCTGAACTCTAGATCTGACATATTATCAATGTCTGTGTTGATTAGGTCCCTAGCCTTCGGTACTGCCTCTTGTTCTTTTTTTTGTGTTGAATTTTTCCGTCTTGTCATTTTGTCCAGATAAGAGTATATGAAGGGGCAAGTAAAATACTAAAAGGGTGGCAACAACCCCAGGAAAAAATGCTTTAACCAAATTAGAAGAGATCAAAATCGTGAGGGGGGAGAAAGGGGATAAAAAGAGGTTCAAAAAGGAAGAAAGAAAAAAAAAGAAAAAAGAAAAAAAAAAAAAGAAAAAAGAAAAGAAAAGAATTAAAAAAAAAAGGAAAACACCTAAGAAAAATGTAAAAAAGAAAAAATATATATATTAGATAAACTAGTAAAAAATCGTTAAAAAAGAAAAAGGTAACAGTTAAAAAAAAAAATTTTACCCGAAGGCGAGGGGAAAAAAAAAAAAAATGAAAAAGAAAAAAATTAAATTAACTGCAAGACTAAAAAAAAATCACAGGGAAAAAGCCATGAGTTCCGTGCTTGGCTTTCTCCTCCTCTGGAATTCTGCTGCTCTCCTTGGTATTGAAACCGCACTCCTTGGTAGGTGAACTTGGTCTCGGCTGGATTTCTTGTTGATCTTCTGGGGGAGGGGCCTGTTGTAGTGATTCTCAAGTGTCTTTGCTCCAGGCGGAATTACACCGCCCTTACCCGGGGCCGGGGTGAGTAATCCGCTCGGGTTTGCTTTCAGGAGCTTTTGTTCCCTGAGCGCTTTCCGTAGAGTTCCAGAGGACGGGAATACAAATGGCGGCCTCCTGGTCTCCCGCCCGGAGGAGCCGAGAGCCCAGGGCCGCACTCCTCAGTGCGCCCTCAGAGAACAGCGCCCAGTTACTCCCGTCTGCCTGACCTCCGGCCGCGCTCCGAGCTCTCTGAGCCTGCGACCAGTTCAAGGTAACACCGAGCTGTGAGCTTACTGTCGGCTCTGTCTCTGTAGCCGGCTTTCCCGTCCCAATACCCGCAAGGTCTGCGACACTCAGACACCCCTGATCCTTCTGTGACCCTGCGGGACCTGAGGCCACGCTGAACCTGCGTGGGCTTCGCCCTGGTTTAGCCTCTGGAGCGATGTCCCTCAGCAGAACAGACTTTTAAAAGTCCTGATTTTGTGCACCGTTGCTCCGCCGCTTTCGGGAACCGGCCCCTCCCCCCGTGGTCTATCTTCCCGTCGCTTTGGATTCACTTCTCCGCCGGTCCTACCTTTCAGAAAGTGGTTGTTTTTCTGTTTCCAGAATTGCTGTTCTTCTTCTCTTCGATCTGCCGATGGATTTTCAGGTGTTTGCAATCTTTAGATAAGCTATCTAGCTGATCTCCGGCTAGCTGAAGCAGTCTCAGCCTGCTACTTCTCCGCCATCTTGACTCCTCTATTTTTAACTTTTTGAGGTATCTTCACAATGTTTTCCAGAGTGGCAGCATTAGTTTACTTTCCACCAATAATACAAAAGTCTCCTTTTTCCACAAACTCACCAACATCTGTTGTTTCCTGAGTCGTTCATTTTAGCCATTCTGACTGGTGTGAGATGGTACCTCATTGTGGTTTTGATTTGTATTTCCCTGATGATGAGCGGTGTTGAGTATGTTTTCATGTGTCTGTTAGCCATCTGGACATCTTCTTTGGAAAAGTGTCTATTCATGTCTTCTGCCCATTTCTTAACTGGATTATTTGTTTCTGGGATATTGAGTTTGATAAATTCTTTGTAGATTTTGGATACTAACCCTTTATCTGATATGTCATTTGCAAATGTCTTCTCATTCTGTCAGTTACCTTTTAGTTTTATTGATTATTTTCTTCACTGTACAGAAGCTTTTTAACTTGATATAGTCCCAATAATTCATTTTTGCTTTTGTTTCCCTTGCCTCTGGAGATGTATCTAGCAAACAGTTGCCATTGCTGAGGACAAAGAGGTTGCTGCCTGCTTTTTCCTCTAGAATTTTGATGATTTCCTGTCTTTCTTTTTGAGTTTATTTATGTGTATACTGTGTGTAAGAAGGTGGTCCAGTTTCATTATTCTTCATGTGGCTGTCCAATTTTCCCAACATCGTTTGTTGAAGAGACTCTTTTTTCCATTGGATACTCTTTCCTGCTTTGTTGAAGATTAGTTGGTCATATAGCTGTGGGTCCATTTCTGGGATCTTAATTCTATTCCATTGCTCTATATGTCTGTTTTTGTGCCAGTACCATATAGTCTTGATGATTATAGCTTTGTAATGCAGCTTGAAGTCCAGAACTGTAATGCCCCTTGCTTTGCTTTTCTTTCTAAACATTATTTTGACTTTTCAGGGTCCTTGTTCTAGCTCTGTGAAAAATGCTGGTGTTATTTTGATAGGGATTGCATTGAAAGTATAAATTGCTCTCAGTAATATAGATATTTTAACAATATTTGTTCTTCCAATTCAAGAGCCTGGAGTGTTTTTCCATTTATTTCTGTCATCTTCAGTTTCTTTCATGAATGTTCTAATGTTTTCAGCATAAAAATCTTTTACCTCTTTGGTTAGGTTTATTCCTAGGTATCTCGTGATTTTTGGTGCGATTGTAAATGGGATTGATTCCTTGATTTCTCTTTCTGCTGCTTTATTATTGGTATATAGAAATTCAACCAATTTCTTTTTTTTTTTAATTTTGTATCTTGTGACTTTTCTGAATTCAAATATCAGTTATAGCAATTTTTTGGTGGACACTTTAGGTTTTTACATAAGGTATCTTGTTGTCTGCAAAGAGTGAAAGGTTGACTTCTTTCTTGCTGATTTTGATGCCTTTTATTCCGTTTTGTTATCTGATTTCTGAAGCTAAGAATTCTAGAACTATATTGCTTAATAGTTGTGTGAGTGGGCATCAACCTTAGGGAAAAAGCTCTATTTTTCCCCATTGAAGATGATGTTAGCTGTGGGTCATTTGTATATGCCTTTTATAATGTTGAGGTATGTTCCTTATATCTCTACTTTCTTGAGGGTTTTTATCAAGAAATGATGGTGTATTTTATCACATGTTTTTCTGCATCTAATGAGAGGATCATAGGGTTTTTATCCTTTCTTTTACTAATATGATGTATCATGATTGATTTGTGGATACTGAACCACTCCTGAAAACCAGGAATAAATCCCACTTGATCATGGTCAGTAATCCTTTGAATGTATTATTGGATTTGATTAACCAGAATCTTGTGGAGAATATCTGTGTCAATGTTCATCAGGGATTTGGGTCTATAATTCTCTTTTTTAATGGTGTTTTTGTCTGGCTTTGGAATCAAAGTAATGCTGGCCTTATAAAATGAGTCTGGAAGTTTTCCTTCCATTTCTATTTTTTGGAAGAGCTTCAAAAGAATAGCTACAATTCTTTAAATTTTGGAAGAATTCCCCTGGGAAGCCATCTGGCTCTGGATTTTTGTTTGTTTGGAGATTTTGATTGCTGATTCAATTTCTTTGCTGGTTATGGGTCCGTTCAAGTTTTCTATTTCTTCTTCTTCTTCAGTTTTGATAGTTTATATGTTTCTATGAATTTACCCTTTTCTTCCAGATTGGCCAATTTGTTGGCATGTCAGTATTCATAGTATTCTCTTATAATTGTTTATGTTTCTTCAGTGTTTGTTGTCATCTCTCCTCTCATTGTGATTTTATTTATTTGGGTCTTTCTTTTTTATCTTTGATAAGTCTGGCTAGGGGTTTATCCGTTTTGTTAATTCTTTCAAAGAACCAGCTCCTAGTTTTGTGGGTCTGTTCTAATGTTTTTCTTTTTAAATTTCTTTTTAATCTTAATTATTTCCCTCTTCTACTGGTTTTAGGCTTTATTTTCTATTCTTTTTCCAGCTCCTTTGAATGAAAGCTTAGGCTCTGTATTTGAAACTTTTCTTCTTCCTTTTTGAGGAATCCTCAATTGCTATATACTTCCCTCTTATGACTACCTTTTATATCCCAAAAGTTTTGGACTATCATGTTTTCATTTTCATTTGTTTCCTTGTATTTTATTATCCTCTTTAATTTCCTGTTTCATTTTCCCATTCATTGTTTAGTAGGATCTTCTTTACTCACCATGTATTTGTGGTCTTCCCAATTCTTTTTTTTTTTTTTCCTGTGATTGACTTCAAGTTTCATAGCACTGTGGTCTGAAAATATGCTTGATATGATCTCAATTTTTTTGTACTGGTTGAGACTTGATTTTTGACCCAGTCTGTGATCTGTTCTGGAAAATGTTCCATTTGCACTCAAAAACGATGTATATTCTGCTGCTTTAGGATGAAATGTCTGAATATGCCTGTTAAGTGTATATGGTCCAGCATGTCAATCAAAGTCATTATTTCTTTGTTAATCTGCTTAGCTGATCTGTCCATTGCTGTGAGTGGAATTTTAAAGTCTCATACTATTACAGTGTTATTATCAATGAGTTTATTTAAGTTTGTTATTAATTGATTTATATATTTGGGTGCTCCCAAGTTGGAGGCATAAATATTTACAATTGTTAGATCTTCTCATTGGATAGACCCTTTTATTTTGATATAGTGCTGTTCTTCATCTCTTATTACAGTCTTTGGTTTAAAAACTAGCTTGTCTAATATAAATATGGCTACTCCAGATTTCTTTTGATGTCCATTAGCAAGATAGATGGTTCTCCACTCCCTCACTTTCAATCTGGAAGTGTCTTTGGGTCTCAAATGAGAGCTCTTGTGAGCAGTCTAGTAATGGGTCTTGTGTGTGTGTGTGTGTGTGTGTGTGTGTGTGTGTGTGTTATCCATTCTGGTACCCTATGTCTTTTGAATGGAGCATTGAGTCCATTTACATTCAGAGTAATTATTGATAGGTATGAATTTAGTTACTGTAAATATCTTTGTTCCTTTCTAGTCTTTGTTTCTTTTGGTCTTTCTTTACTATTCAAAGTGTCCCTTTAATATTCCTTGCAGAGCTGGTTTAGTGTTCATGAACACCTTTAGTTTTTCTTGTCTTAGAAATTCTTTATTTCTCCTCCTATTCTGAATGGCAACCTTGTTGGATTCTTGGCTGCATATTTTTCCCATTTAGGATGTTGAATATATCGGGGTTTTTTTTCAGGTTGCTAAGTTTCTGTGGACCAGTCTGCTGCTAACGTTTTGTGTCTGTCTTTGTAGGTTAAGGACTTTTTGTCACTAGCTGCTTTCAGAAGTCTCTCTTTATCTTTGTATTTTGCAAGTTTCACTATGATGTGTCTTTGTGTTGACCTCTTTTGGTTAATTTTGAGGGAGAGTTCTCTTGCCTCTTGGACTTGAATGCTTGTTTCTTTCCCCAGGTTAGGGATATTCTCAGCTATAATTTATTCAAACAGAACTTCTGTTCCTTTTTTTCTGCCCTTCTTCTTCTGGGACTCCTATGATGGGGATACTGTTGTGCTTTGTGGAATTTCTGAGTTCCATAAATCTATAGTCATACTCTAATAGTTTTCTTTCTCTCTTCTTTTCAGCTTCATTATTTTCCATAATTTTATCTTCTCTATCACCTATTTGATCCATCGAGTTGGTTTTGTATCTGAGTTATAGTTTTGGTGGTTTTTTCATTTGTTTGTTTTTGGGTGTTTTGTTTTGCCCAGTTAGTTTTTAGGTTGTTGGCTATGTAGCCAGGGATTCTTTGGTGTCTTCTATACTTCTTTCAAGCCCAGCTATTATTCTTATGACTGTTGTTCTAAAGTCTTGTCTGGATATATTGTTTATAACTGTTTTGACCAAATCCTAGCTGCTATTTCTTCTAGATCTTTCTTTTGGGGAGAATTCCTCCATCTTGTCATTATGTCTAGGTTTCTATTTTTCATGTTATGAAAGCTTGTTATGTTTCCTGCTCCTGAAAGTCATACTATATAAGAAGGGGTCATGCACTGTCCAGGTGCTGGCACTTCAGGAAGTATTTCTGGTATATGTAGTGTGCGCTCTGCTCTTGTATTTTGGCTGCTCTTCTCCACAGTTCAGTCCTCTGCAGAGTTCCTCCTTGCCTGCGGTGGGGACTATGTGGACCTTTAACTGGGCGTGCTTTGATTTGTTTGTTAAGATAAGTCGGGGAGGAGGGAGACTGATCCAATAAAAGGGAAAAGGAAGGGGCGCCTGGGTGGCTCAGTGGGTTAAGCCACTGCCTTCGGCTCAGGTCATGATCTCGGGGTCCCGGGATCGAGTCCCGCATCGGGCTCTCTGCTCAGCAGGGAGCCTGCTTCCTCCTCTCTCTCTCTGCCTGCCTCTCTGCCTACTTGTAATCTCTCTCTGTTAAATAAATAAAAAAAATCTTTAAAAAAAAAAAAAAAGGGAAAAGGAAAAGGAACAAAAAAGGAAACAAACAAAAAACTGTAAGCCTGATTCTAAGAATAAGAAAGAAGAAAGGAAGGAAAAAAGAAAAGAAAAAAAAGGCGTGTGACCCAAAAGTAACAAAGGCAACAAAAAAAAAAAACAAGAAATGAACAAAATACTATGCCTGCTACTGAAGAAAAAAAAAAAGAGAATATAAAAATTTAAAATGTTTAAATTTTTTAAAAATTTTAAAATTGTTCTCTCCTTCCAGTTGTGCAGATTATTTTCTTAATCCTCAGATTAATTTCCTTATTATTCAAAATTATTTGATGTTGATCTAGCTGTATTTGAGGAATGAGGCAAGCTCCGGGTCCCCCTTCCTGTTCAATAATGTAACTCCTCCCTTTGTTTGGAACACTACTCTTGACTCTGACCAAATAAGAAAATTAAATTGTAAGAATGCAGTGTCAGGCAGGTAGCCATCAGTGGCTTACCATTTTCTTCTGATAGTCTGTCTTTTACAGACACTAATGAATTGATCTGCTATTTGCAGCATTGGGAGAAGAAAACAGTTAAAACAATCCTATAGATTCTGGACCTTCAAAGAAACTGTAATTGATCCACTTAGTTTAATTGATCTTTTCTCAGTCTCATACTTACTGACAGTGAAGGATTAGTACCCCTAAATAGCAATACTTCCTATAACAAGTAGGTCTATAAACTACTCATCCAGAAGCAAAGGAATCATTTGAGGTGGTTTCAACTTCAATCTGATTCAAATGAGCATTTAAATGAACTCTTTCTACAAAAAGTCTGTCGAGAGGGCAGACCCTGGGTACACTACATCAAAGCTCTAGTAGTCTTGGTTGTTATGATTCTTAGTTTGACTGATTTCCATTGCTTAGCTTTAATGGCAGGTTGGTGGGAATACATTCAGTTTTAGCTGTTCCAGAAATCATATACAGAAATGTCCATGTCCTGAAAACAAGAATTAACTGCTCTTTGTTCTCTTATACAGAGGTGAGGAATGTTTCTAAGGAGCTCTTTCATAGCAGACTTTCCTCATTACCTGTTAGCTAGGTCTGAGTTATTTGACCTCCCCTAAATTATCACTATAAAAGTGAACTTCATTTTGGCATTGATATTTCATTTGGCATTGATGAATATTGAAAATGGAAGCATTGTTACCATTACAGAATATCATCTGTGTAGGGTAACAGCACATGCAGAAAAAAGTCTGAAACTTTTTAGAAGTGGTATGATAAATAAATCTTTGCCTTTTTAAAAGTAACATAATTTCTAATGTTTTGCTTCTACTTTCCAGTCTGGGGATTTTAAAACAAACTTCTTTCACATATAATTTCCTTCAAGTTTTGTCTGATAAAATTTCTATAGCCCTCATACTCCTTTGCTTCATATTGTTACTTATAATTGTTTTTATAAACAGAAATGTTGATGATTTATCTTACCCTTTAAATTGGAAAACTAAAAAACTTCTTTTGAACTTCCAGTACTTAAAAATAAATTACTTTTTACATGGGCACCTGGGTAGTTTAGTCAGTCAAGTGTCTGATTCTTGATTTCTGGTCTGGTCCTGATCTCAGGGTTGTGAGACGGAGTCCCATGTCAGACTCTGCACTCAGCATGGATATGCTTGGATTCTCTCTCTTCCTCTACCTCTCCTTCCTTCCCAGCCTCCCCCACAACTCCTCCTACCCTACCCCTGCTCACGTGCACTCACACTAAATAAACAAATAAATAAAATATTGTTTTAATTGTTTCTTACAATATTTAAGGAATAAAATTTGACTTGCTTAATCAAATTTCTTGGATTATTTTATACATTTTAAATTATTTAGAATAATTTATTGTTGTGATTTAGTATGTGTAGTCTTTTACAATATAATTTTGAAATTTCACATAATTTTTTGAGTTATAATTAATATGCGTCATATTAATATCAGATGTAACATAATGATTCAAAATTTGTACTTATTATGTAGTGATCACCACATGAAGTCTAGTTAACACCTCCGTACATAGTTAGAGAATTTTTTGTTCATTTGATGAGAAATTTTAAGAATCTCTTAGCAACTTTCAAATATGCAGTACAGTCTTATTAGCTGTAGTCAGCATGTTGTACATTACAAACCCATGACTTATTTATTTTATAATGAACATTTGTATTTTGATTCCATTCACCTGTTTCATCTACCCCAATATCCCTGCCTCCGTCAACCACTGAACAGTTCTTTGTATCTGTGAGCTTTGTTTTGTTGCTTGTTTTATTTTACACATGACTAGTGGGATCATACAGTATTTGTCTTCTTTCTCTGATTTATTTCACTTAGCAATATGTTGTACACCTGAAACTAAGATAATGGCCCCTTACTGTTCATCTATGTTGACATGAATGGCAAATTTTCCTTCTTTTTGTGGCTCAGTAATGATCCATTATACATATATATCTTATTTTTTAATCCATTCTTCTGTCAGTGGGCACTTAATTTTTTTCATATCTTGGCTATTGTAGATAATGCCACAATGAACATAGGTGTTCATGCATTTTCTTGTGTTAGTGTTTTTGTTTTTATTTTCAAATAAATATCCAGAAGTTGAATTGCTGGATCATATGGTAATTCTATTTTTAATTTTTTTTAGGAAAGTCCACAATGTTTTCCATAGTGCATGCAACAATTTATATTCCCTCTCACTGAAAAAATGGGGTCCTTTTTCTCCACATCCTCACCAACGCTTGTTATTTATTTTTGATAGCTATTCTTACAGGTATGAGGTGGTGTCTCACTGTGGTTTTGATTTGCATTGCCCTGATGATTGGTGTTATTGAACTTCTTTTCATATGTCTTTTGGTCATTCACATGTCTTCTTTGGAAAAATGTCTGTTAAGATCCTGTGTGCATTTTTAAAATCCAATTGTTTAGTTTTCTGCTATTGAGTTATATGAGTTCTTTGTATGTTCTGAATATTAACTTTTTTTAAATTTTTTATTTTTTTATAAACATATATTTTTATCCCCAGGGGTACAGGTCTGTGAATCACCAGGTTTACACACTTCACAGCACTCACCAAAGCACATACCCTGCCCAATGTCCATAATCCCACCCCCTTCTCCCAAACCCCTCCCCCCAGCAACCCTCAGTTTGTTTTGTGAGATTAAGAGTCACTTATGGTTTGTCTTCCTCCCAATCCCATCTTGTTTCATTTATTCTTCTCCTACCCACTTAAGCCCCCATGTTGCATCACCACTTCCTCATATCAGGGAGATCATATGATAGTTGTCTTTCTCTGCTTGACTTATTTCGCTAAGCATGATACGCTCTAGTTCCATCCATGTTGTCGCAAATGGCAAGATTTCATTTCTTTTGATGGCTGCATAGTATTCCATTGTGTATATATACCACATCTTCTTGATCCATTCATCTGTTGATGGACATCTAGGTTCTTTTCATAGTTTGGTTATTGTGGACATTGCTGCTATAAACATTCGGGTGCACGTGCCCTTTTGGATCACTACATTTGTATCTTTAGGGTAAATACCCAGTAGTGAATATTAACTTTTTATCAGATATATGATTTGAAAATACTCTCTTCCATTCAGTAGGTTGCCATTTCATTTTGTTGATGGCTTTCTTTCCTGTGTTTAAGTTTATAGTTTGAGGTAGTCTCACTTGTTTATTTTTGTTTTTGTTGCTTTTGCTTTTGGTATCAAATCCAAAAAATCATTGCCGAGACCAATGTCACATTCCTTACTGCCTGTTTTGTTCTAGGAGCTTTATGGTTTCTGCTCCTACATTCAAGCCTTAAAGCCATTTTGAATTAGTGGTGGAGTTTCATTCTTTTGAGTGTGGCTGTCAGGTTTTTCCAACATTTATTGAAGAGACTGTCCTTTCCTCATTGCATATTCTTGGATTCTTTATGGTAAATTAATTAACCATATATGCATGGCTTATTTCTATGTTCTCTGCTCTATTCCATTGATCTGTGTGTCCATTTTTATGAAAATATCATTCTGTTTTGCTTACTATGGCTATATAATGTAGTTTGAAATCAGTGATCGTGTTAATTCTTTCTTACCAAGATTGCATTGGCAACTTGAGGTCTTTTATAATCTGATCAAAATGTTAGAATTTTTTGATCTACATGTGAAAAATACCATTGGAATTTGACTCTGTAGATTGCTTTTGGTAGTATAGACATTTTGACAATGTTTAATTATTCCAATCTATGAGTATAGTATATCTTTCCACTTATTTATGTCTTCAGTTTCATCAATGTCTGATAGTTTTAGTGTCTAGATCTTTCACCTCCTCGGTTAAATTTCTTCCTATTATTTTATTCATTCAGATGCAATTGTAAATGGAGTTCTTTTTTAATTTCTCCTTCTGATAGTTTATTATTAGTGTACAGAAATATAAAAGATTTCTCTATTGATTTTGTCCTGTTGATCCTGTAAATTTTACTAGATCCTTTGTTAGTTCTAAGTTTTTATGTTTTTTTTCTATAAAATATGCCATCTGAAAAGAGTAATGGTTTCACTTCTGTCTAAGTTGGATGAGTTTTATTTACTTATTTATTTGTGTCTAATTGCTCTGGGTAGGAATTCCAATACTACATTAAATAAAAATGTTGAGAGTAGACATTCTTATCCTGTTCCTAGAGGAAAAGTTTTCAGCTTTTCAGCATTGACTGTGATGTTAGATGTGGGCTTGCCATATATGGTCCCTAATATGCTGAAGTACATTTTCTCTATACCCACTTTGTTAACAGTTTTTATCATAAAATGATGTTCAATATTGTCAAAACCTTTTTCTACATCTATTGAGATGATCATATTATTTTTATCCTTCATTTTGTTAATAGAGTATATCACATTCTTTGATTTATAGATGTTGAACCATCCTAGTATCCCTGGAATAAGTCCCATTTGATTCAGTTTTCTAATTGAATCTAAAATCAATCTAATTGAATCTAAAATCTACAATTTCTATTTTCTCAATTCAATTTTCTAATATTTTGTTGAGATACATTTCTTACATCTAGGAAATAAAAGCTAGGCCATAAGATTGAGTCTTTTTTATTTTTTAAAGATTTTATTTATTTATTTGACAGACAGAGATCACAAGTAGGCAGAGAGGCAGGCAGAGAGAGAGGGGGAAGCAGGCTCTCCAACAAGCATAGAGCCCGATGCAGGGCTCGATCCTAGGACCCTGAGACCATGACCTGTGCCAAAGGCAGAGGCTTAACCCACTGAGCCACCCAGGCACCCCATAAGATTGAGTGTTGCCTAAGTTTATAAAAGATAAGACAGAAAGAGCTTTTCAGTAGTGCTATGCAAATTTTGTGCTATGGATTGAATTTTTATGGCCCCCCCCTCCACCCTCCCACAAGCATACAAATTCATATGCTGAAGCTCTAATTCCAAAATGTGATGGGATTTGGAAGTAGGGCCTTTGGAGTTAATTAGAGTTAATGAGGTCATGAGGGAAAAAATGTTATCTAGGATCCCCACTTCCATCTATAGCATTTTGTTATAGCAGCCTGGACTAAGATATTGGTCTACAGACAGTGTTGTATATGTACTATGTTGTTTGTTACCAGCATGTGATAAGATAAATACTAAACCTAGAATAAGTATTTAGTTTGATGTATTAATTGGACAGAGTATAGATCTATCGATACATTTTAGGCCTCACAAGGCCAACTGACAGTCAAGACAGCTGCATCCTCCATAGTATATAATGTTTTAAGGCTAGTTTGTCAGTTAAAAGTCAAAGGTATGTAAAATCCAGAATGTACTTAATTTCAACAAAACATACTTGAAATTTAAGTATAACTTTACTGGATAAAGTATTTGAGCTACTTACTAATGAGGAATTGAAAATGAATTTTAGAGTACAGACTCACTTGCTTCACTCTGGATAAACATTAAAGATGAATATGCTTAGCTTGCCAAAACTGCTTTAAAATCTTCTCCTGTTGCGTATCTTAACGAGAAAGCTTTTATGTTCTGAGTATTATTAAAATAGCTTAGATATACATTTTATCCTAAATAACCACATTTAATAAGCCAACAAGGAAGAGACAAAACCATTTGCCACATTAATAAGTTTATTGATAGATAAAAGTGCCAGGTGTACTAACAATTATTTAATATGAGGAATCATTATTTCAAGCGTAACTTTTTGTACAAGTAAGATTGTGGAATGAAAAAAGTTATAACGTATATAGATTTTATAGTTCTTTTGTTTTTCCTATATTTTTAATTTTCCTATGATCTATTTTATCAAATTTGCATCTTTTACTTTGTGTGTCTTTATTTCATAGTTCTAATTAATCATTTTTGATGTTAATAGAATACTGATGTATAATAGATTAGGAAGAAAACAACTCTGGTCCTTTATCTCAAAGTATTTTGAGAAGCACTGCCCTAAGGAACAGGTTATATCTATCCTAAATATATATGGATTTGATGTATATTAAAGATGTAGATAGCTATTAATGAAAATTCAGAAATAATTGTATAGGGTGTATCTGCAAAGATCTCTAGAAAAAAAATTATTCATCCCTGTCCAGAAAATACTCATTGTGAACCTCAGTATCTTCAATTTTACTTTGTAAATCTGCTGGATATGAGGAAGCAGAGGCAAAAAATTACATTATAATAATGACTTATAATAGAGATGTGGATAATTTAAGGGCACTGATAGAATATGCATATGAGGAGGGTAAACAAGCCTGTAGTCAAGGCAGAGAGAAACAACAGGGAAAACAGAGAAAAAAAAATGAGTGCCACGAAAATAATTAACTTTTCCTCCACCCTATTGAGAAGGTCTTGGCATCCTATGTGTCTTGGATAGAAAGTAGGCTACAGGAGCAGTAACTACTTCTTAGACTGTGATTTCCCCAAGGCAGGCAAGTTTTAAAAAACACATTAAATGAAGTAGGAAAATGGTTCCAGAAAGAGCAGACAAGAGTGAAGAAGGGCCAAGTGGCAAGAGCACTGGCAGCTTTAATGGGTCAGTGATGTGAATGAATCCTGAGGAAGACCAATTCTAAGATGGTGAAAATAAAGTCAATTAAGTTACCATTTGGTAGAGATAATATATAATATTTAAGGAAAGCTCACATTTTACCAGACATGTACAAATTGCTTTATAAAGATTATTTTACTTAATCCACATACCAGTCCTATGAGTGGTGATATTATCATCTCCATTTCATTAATAAAGAAACTGAATCTTGGAGGTTTGTGGCTCCTAGATGCTCCCTATTATTCTGCTTCAACAATTACGATATTTCTTTGTATGTCTTTGGTTTGAGTTCTTGTTCCATATCACAGACCCCACCACAAGTTTGGCAGGTAGGGAAGGAGTTTTGCGTTAAGACCAAATTCTGAAAGTAATTTCTTGAGACATTACATAAGCAATTTAATAAGGATGAGTTCTACGCATTTCTAAAGCAAACAAATGGGTAAAAGTAGGGTAAAAAAAAATTACAGACATAGTGGAATGACTATTTTCAAACAGTATCTTGAATGTGTTTTACCTAACTTCCATTCATCCAAAAATGTGTCTTTAAAAATTAATAGTGGTAGCTCCTAAGAAAAAAGGGAAAAGAAACTAGGAAACTAGGAAATATGTATTTTTCACTTTTGTTTCATTTGCAAACCGTGAATTGCTCAAATCATTGATATGGAAATGTCTACATTTTTATTATTTGCCTTGCTGCCTTTTCTGCTTTAGACCCTTAACTACAAGTAAATGTTTATGTCTCATGAAAAATAAGAGAATATGGATTATATAACAGAGTGTCAAATCCTCAGGGGGAACATGCTATATTGCCAATTTCATAAGGCACTAGCAAATTGCTGAGAGAAGAAAATTACATTTGGACCAGTGTAAACTAATGTTGAATGAATAATTACATCTACAGCTTTAATATATTGACAGGAGAATATGCATAACACATTTCTTAAAGCCAAAACCCTTTAGCTTGGTTTCATTGAAAAACAGAATTTCTTGGACTTGCCATGCTACTCTGAAGGCTGATGACTGGCTTTACTGGGAATGGTGTGGAACACTGATATCCTTGCTGTTAACGTGTGGTCACTGAAACGTGGTGAGGGAATAAAAAACAAGCACCTTCAGACAGAGCACACCAGCAGCCTGGACTTTCAATTATTCACTTTGTGGATGATCTCAATTTAGTTTCTCTTTCCTTAAGCTTGTATATGCATGGACCATACCCCGCAGAAGGAAAGCAGTATACCAGATTTTGTATATTGGGTAGTTCAGTGTAGGATTTTATGAATTTGTAGTTTACAAATGTGGTACAAATAAGATTTCTGGTTATTATGCATTTCTGATGATTCGTGCAGTCAGTCTCCCTGCCCCAAAGTCGTATGAGATACCTGTACCGTGTTTTTGATATTTGGAGTAGTGTTCTTTGCACATTTTAAATAAAAATGACTGAACAAAAACAACAGCATCTGTCATGCTTATGTAATTTAGATTTCTACAGCCAGTCCTTTATAAAATATGTGCTTATTGCACACATTAAAAAGCTGAAAATATGAGTCATTCCTTACCTGGGATGGAATGAGATTCAAATCCCCTTCTTCCAATTCAAAAGGTCCAGAACATATGCTGTTTACCTTGAGACCAATTATACTCTAAATTAAAATTAGTTTTGCAAATAAACCTCTATTAGAGTGAGTGTCAGAGTTGTATTAAATTAACCCTCAATTAAAAAAATATGTATCACAAGTAGTTTTTTGATCTTCTGCTAATCTTATGGCACATACTTTGAATCTATTCAGTTTATATTTTGTGTGAGCTTAAGATTAATTTTTGACCAATTTGGCCAAGTTATTATTATTAGCTAATTCTTTTTGGCATTCTAATTCAGTCCAATCAAAGCAATTTAATCAGAAACTGAAAATCAGCTTCAACAAAATTTACTACAACCAGCTCTCTTTTGCTGACACTGCTATAGCAACAGGATTGTCAAGCACAGAATGAGTTAACTGTAGGCATGAATAAAATTAGGATAGTTTGATATGACTTAGAGTAGAATTTTCAAAACAGAACAAACTTGATTGAAAGCAAAAATCCTGTAGTTTCTTACAAGGGTAAGAAATTTTTGCTATATTTACTGATCAGTGGTCCTGGTGTCCTTAAATATTTCTGTCCCTATTGGGATATATTTCAAAAGATATATTTAATTTTTAGTTTAAAAATAGGAATTGAACACCCACTACATGCTTTTTACTGTTTACATCAGAGATCAAAACAGATAAAAATCTGCTTTCATGGAGTTTTATTTTGGGGGGCACACAATCAGGTACAGATGCAAAATATATATGTATACCATAATGATAAATGCTCAGAGTTGAAATAAAGTAGAGAAGTAGTGACATGAAGAGGAGAGGAGTTGCAACTACTTTTAAGTGGCCAGAGAAGGTCTCCCTGAAAACGTTACTTCTGAAAGAAGCTCTAGAGGGAACAATAAATGTATCTGGAAGAAGAGCTTCCAGGCAGCAAGAAGAAATGAAACTGAGGTGGTTTCATGCCAGTGAACAGAAAGGTGATCCACCTCTCTGGATGGAGTAGAGGAAATGAGAGAAGATATCAAAGGTCAGTGTCAAAGTTATGGGGTGAGGGCAGAGAAGCAACAGAGTATCTGATCACATAGAGTCTGGATGGTGCCATGAGGATTTTGACTTTTATTCTGAAAGATATGGAAACTCTTGGAAAGACTTGAACTCCACAGTGAAGTGATCCCATGTTTTTAGAGTGTCCCTCTCACTGCAAAACTCGTTAGAAAGTTATTACAGTAATTTTAGGAGAGATAGGACAGTGTCATGGACTAGGATTGAATTGAGGGTAATGGGAAATAATCTGACTGTGGGTAGTTTTTTTTTAATTGAAGTAAAATTCATATAATGTAAAAATCAGTCATTTTAAAATGTGAGCTTCAGGGCCATTGAGTACATTCACTTCTCCCTAGTTTTAAGGCATTTTCAGAACTCCAAAAGGAAATCCCATATGCATTAAACAATCACTTCTCCTAATCTCCTTCCTCTCCAGACCCTGGAACCACTAATCTGCTTTCTGCCTCTATGAATTTCCCTATTCTGTACCTTTGATATGAATGAATAATGCAATATATGGCTTTTATTTGTCTGGTTTTTGCCTGGCTTCTTTAACATTCTGTTTTGAGATTCACCCATATTGTAGTATTTACCAATATATCATACCTTTTTCTGAGAGAGAGAGAGAGAGAGAGAAAGAGAGAGCTAGAGCAAGAGTGGGGTTGGGGGAGTGGTAGAGGGATATAGAGACTCTTTAAGCAGTCTCCATGCTCAGCAAGGAGCCTGATACGGGTCTTGATCTCACCTCCCTAAGATCATGGCCTAAGTGAAATCAAGTCAGATGCTTAACCAAACGAGTCACCCAGGCACCCCATCATTCCTTTTTATAGATGAATAACACTCCATGGTATGGTTAAACCACATTTCATTTAACCATTTATCAACTGAGGGACAATGCATTATTTCCAGCTTTTAGCTCTTGTGTTTAGTTCTCTGTATACGTTTTAAAAATAGAACAAACAGGAACTGCTAAAAGACTGGATAAACCTCTATAATTAAGTGATATTTAAAGTAGTTTTTTTTAAAAGATTTTGTTTATTTACGTGACAGACAGAGATCACAAGTAGGCAGAGAGAGAAGGGGAAGCAGGCTCCCCTGGTGAGCAGAGAGCCCTATTTGGGGCTCGATCCCAGGACCCTGGGATCCTGACCTGAGCTGAAGGCAGAGGCTTTAACCCACTGAGCCACCCAGGCACCCCCTACTTAAAGTAGTTTAACACTCAATTATTATCTTATAAAAAAATTCTACTTAACTTAGTGATAAATATTAAAAGACTCTTGAGGTTTCTTCCTTAAAAGCGAAGAAGCAGGGGGAAAAAAAAAAGCAAAGAAGCAGAATGTGACTTTAGGAAACATATTTTTCCTGCTAATATATAATAGAGTACACTATATAATGGAAATCCAGCATTTATCAGCAAATGCATTGTTAAAGATTTGAAAAAATTGTACTAGAACAAACCACACAGACTACATTATTTGCCACTGAATACAACTGCACCTTGCTAACAAGTTTAAATTAATGGGGATTTGGTAGGTTCTGTTTCAGTAATAAAATATACTAAAAGTCTTTTTTTTCCACCAGCCCCTAAAGCAAAGGTGTTTTGAGGAAAATTTGATTTCAAGAGTAAATAACTTGTTAATAAATAAAGACAAAGCAATGCTTTAGGAAAAAAAAAAAAACCCAAAAAACAAAAACAAACAAACAAAAAACTTGTGTACACAAAACCACTATCATTATAGCTGCTTTGGATAGAATTTTTAAAAAGATATTCTGCAGAGGTAGCACTATAAGTGAATTTCAGTCACTGCATCAATCATAAGCAGGGAATTGAAGCAAAGAGTAGAAGTCAGAAATGCTGCCATATGTCACTACTAGGATAATTTTTAAAAAAAAATTTTTCAACTTCTAGTAGGATATTCATAACAATTTTAATCAGCTGGGAATGTCTAAATGTTCATTGCTTTTTTTTTCCTATAAAGTACTTATATAGATTTTAAGGGCTACTGGATAAAATGTATTTTATTTTTATATATTGACTTTGGACCAAGAAACCTTGTAAAAATTATTAAGAGATTTTATTTTGCTTTTTGCCATAAATAATCATCATATGAAAATAATAAAATATATATTTGATTCTTTCCTGCTGTTACAAAACTGTATTCATTTTTCTTTCCTTACTGAGCTGACTAGAATGTTTAGAACAATGTCAAATAAAATGGGTTTAGCAGTCTGCCTGTCCTATCCCTTATATTAGAGTGAATGTTACCTTCTTTTATGTATGAAGTATTTTGTTGTTGACCAATTCATGGAAGCTTCATTTGGTTCATAGTTTAATTTTTTTTTTCATGAATGGGTGTTTGCTTTGTTTTGTTTTGTTTTTTATCATGTATAAGGTGATCAGAGGGTCTTTAATTTTTTAAGGTGGTGAACTTCATTTTTCTAACATTAAAAGCAACCTCTTATTTCTGGGATAGATTCATTAGGTTTTGTGAATAGCTGAGTCTGTTTGCTCGTATTTGGTTTGGTGAGATTTGCGTCTTTGTTGATGAGTGGAACTGACATACCATTTTCCATTTTTTATCCTGAGTTTGTCAAATGTGGATATCAAGTCGAACTTACTAGTCCTATAAAATGATATTGGACATGTGTCTCCCTTTGCATACTCAGAAATACTTATTTAAAATTAAAACTATTCCTTAAATATTTGGTAAAACTCACCTGTATAAGTGGGTTAATCATCTTCTATATTCAGGATTAAATTTTAAATACTGGCTTACTTTATCAAGTTCCCATCTTCCAGATTTTATTTTAAATATCACTCTTCTTTTAATGTGTTACATGGCATTTTTAGATTATTCTCAATGGGAGAACATGTCAGAGTATTTAGTGTCTCTCACTACCAGAAATGGAAATTCTCTCTCATTCACATTAATAGTATATATTCTGACTTACATCTTATATGAAGATCCCTGCTTTGGAGAAACAGCACAGTTTCCTATATGGGGAAACCATTTTTCTTTTCTGTTTGGTTTTCCTTCTGAGTGAAGAAAGAAAAGAATATATGTAAGTTGAAATAATAGCATATTCGGGAATCCAGAAATGAAAGAACATTTGGTTTAATTGGGGAATTGAAAGTTACTCACCATGACTGGGCTTGGCAGATGATATTATCTGAATTGTCCTTGAGATGTAGGGATGCATAAAATTTTGGAAACGTATTCAAAAAAAGCTAAAATTTTGTATATTATTTTAAAAATAGTAGAGACAATTTAATTATGATAATTATATAAATTTATACTATTTATTGAATTATTACCATTTATTATGTCCTGTGCTATAAACTTATTATGTCCTGTGCTATAAACTGTATAGTTTTTTTTTAAGATTTTATTTATTCATTTGATAGAGAGAGAGCACAAGTAGGCAGAGAGGCAGGCAGAGAGAGAGAGGAGGAAGCAGGCTCCCTGCTGAGCAGAGAGCCCGATGCGGAACTCGATCCCAGGACCCTGAGATCATGACCTGAGCTGAAGGCAGAGGCTTAACCCACTGAGCCACTCAGGCGCCCCAACTGTATAGTTTTTAATACTCAAACCTGTGAAGTAAGTCTTGAGGATTTTGAAAAATAAATAGGCAAACATTCATTCACTAGGTAAAGGATACTCTGGGTACTTGAGGTATGATCAGACTTCAAAAAGAAAGAAAAATTAGAGATGACTAGTCTATGAATATGTAATATTAATAGTAACAGTAATAGTAACATGAAGCCAAAAGAAGAATCTTTTTATATTGTAATATTTCAAATTGTATAGTACCAATATTTTGTTCACATATTTAGTTGTTCAGGTTTTATTTCTCTTTTATGATCAGAACTTTTAGAAAATGATGCTATAATATCACTCAAAATTAAGCTCAAATTTTATTTCTTTCAAAGGAATTTACATTTTACTTTGAAGAAAGAAGCTACAAGATATAATTGTACCATTGTAGCCATCATAAATACATAAAAAAAAATGTGAGAGATGTACCAGATTTATTCTCATCACCCTGTTGAAGAACAAGAGGGTACTCATTTCATCCAACTATATAGACAGGTATTTCAAGTTTTGGATTGATTTCTTGTGTTATTTATGCATAAGGACTGTTTAGGTGAACTGAAAACTTTGTAGTCTTCTAGAACCTATATATTATGTTTATTTAATCATTCATTTTTATGCATCAAACATGTATCAATATGATAATATTTGATTCATAATTGATAATATGTGCTAGGAGTTACAGATCTGTAATGACAAATTATAAATAATTCAAGTCTACATAAACTTGTAACATGAGAAAATGTCAACATTAAATAACATAGAAATGAGAATTTCAGGTTGAAATAGTAATATAAAGCTGCTGCACATAATTTTCCCTTCCCATATCTGAAACTGACAACAAACAATAACATATAAGCAAAGAATAACAAAGTAATAACATTAATACACACACACACACACACACACACACACACACACACACCACCTGGGTAAGAACGTTAGTTTGCTTAGAATGTATAGGAAGAATCACAGGAATATTTTGGACTGAGACACAAGAATTTAACCCTATTCTTATCCCCAGGAGCTAAACTGGGGAGTCTCAAAAAATTCTAATAATTTTCAGTAATATTCCCAAATGTAAAACACAAACATTCAACAGAAAAGAAAAGAGAACTTAGAATGAAAAAGATGAATGAGGAACTCAGCATGAGACTGCAGGGAACAAAAGGGAATTCCCATGGATATTCTGAACTATATGATAACTTCAAAAATTGAATATAATGACATAAGAACACAAATGTAAATAAACTTGGAAATGAGATGAGGTATCACAAATCTCAGGCAATAGCTGAAGCATATTCTCAGAACTAATCAATAAATTATAAACAGCAAAACACAGGTTAGATAGAGCAAAAAACTCCCTGAATTTCTGGCATCGAGAAAATATTTAAAATGATCAGTGAAAAGTCAAAGTAATGAGGATGGGGGATGGACTAATACAGATTAAAGAATGCACTTGTGATGAGCACTGGGTGGTGTTGTATGGAAGCACTGAGTCACTAAACTGTAAACCAGAAACTAATATTACATTCTATGTTAACTAACTGGAATTTAAATAAGAACTTTAAAAAAGTTAAGAACTAGATGATTCTAATCAACATAGGAGTTTTTAAAGACAACTCAGTATAGAATAAATGGTCCCTATAATTCAAAGAAATCAATTTAAAAAAGGGGGCACCAGAGTGACTCAGTTGGCTAAGCATCTGACCTCAGCTCAGGTCCTCATCTCAGGATTCTGGGATTAAGCCCTGCTCAGCAGGGAGTCTGCTTCTCCCTCTCTCTCTGCCTGTCTCCCATTCATTCTCTCTTTTTCTATCTTTCAAATAAACAGATAAAATCTTAAAAAAAAGAAAAGAATTCAGTCAATGAAAAATTTAATCATACACATAATTAAAACAAATTTCTCTGAAGTGTAGAATCTGTAGAAGGGCATACTGTGCGTGTATGTGCATTTGTGCACGCTTATGACCACATATGAATAATATATGTAAATTATATATACATATATGAATTATACATATTATACATATGCATATCTATGCAGAGATTCAGAGAAATTAAACTGCAAAAAGAAAAGTTTTAGACAGTCATCACTCTTTTCATAGCTACATCCAATGCCTGAAGACAATAGGTCAAATTTTGCAATGTTTTACAGGAAAGAAAATGTTACTTAAAGAGTATCATATTTGGAGCACCTGGGTGGCTCAGTGGGTTAAGCCTCTGCCTTCGGCTCAGGTCATGGTCCCAGGGTCCTGGATCGAGCCCGGCATCAGGCTCTCTGCTCAGCAGGGAGCCTGCTTCCCTCTCTTCTGCCTCTCTGCCTACTTGTGACCTCTGTTTGTTAAATAAATAAATAAATAATCTTAAAAAAAAAAAAAAAGAGTATCATATTTAACCAAATACTCTTTTATGGATAGCAGGGACAGGCATCCTTCTCAAATATGAAGGAACTTAAGCAATACATCACCAACTAACTTCTGTTATAGAAAAAAAGAGCTATATGTTGAAATTTTTTTTTTTTAACCCACGTTCATAGCGCTTTATTTATAACAGCAAAAATGTGGAAGTAACTCAAGTACCCACTAATGGAGGAATGGATGAACAAAAGATGGTACATCCATGCAATGGAATGTTATTCAGACTTAAAAAGCAAGGGCATTCTGACACATGCTTCAACATGGCCGAACCTTGAGGACACTCGGCTAAGTGAAATGATCTGGTCACAACAGAACAAATACTGTATGATCCACTTACATGAGGGACCTGGCATAGTCAAATCCATAGAGACAGAAAGTAGGTTGATGGTTGCCAGGGGCTGGAGTGGGGATTGGGGGAGAATGGGGAGTCATTGTATATGTTGAAATTTAATTGATAAAATAATTCAACAAATTATGTGATAATTCCTTACAGAGAACTCAGAAGTAGCAGACATCTTTATTCAGTAGATCATTAGTGACTCTGCTGAAATCCAGAATTTCTATAAGAATATGTGTAAAACAGGTGACAGATATAAATATCATTCATTTTGTTTACAAAAATAAGGAAGTGATCAGAGTGGAAGTGAGAAATATGAGATTTCCAAGATTTTTAATCTGTGGATCAGGTAATAATTAAAAAATAATGACTGGAACCAATAACAACAAGCTTGGGAACACAAGAACAGATTAAAATGAAAAAAAAATAAGGTATAAATTATTTCTACTCTATTTTTTAAAGTTTTTGTAATAAGCTTGTGTTACTTGGGATAAAAGAAAAAAAGATTTAAAAAAACTAATAATGACTGAAGTCCCTTGTTTTAATTACTATTTGTTCCTAACTTTGGGTGAAACTTTTAAGAGAATAATAATTCTTATGATAAAGAAATGTATATTTGAGTTTTAACCATGTTTTTGTGAGGTATTCAGTTTTACTGGAGATTTTCTTTTATTACATTTAAATAAATCCAATTTAATAGTTATTAAAATAGCATAAACTGTATGATATTTTATTTTTTTATTATGTTCAGTTAGCCAACATATAGTACATTATAAGTTTTTATTGTAGTGTTCAACAGTTCATTAGTTGCATATAACATCCAGTGCTCATCCCAACGCATGCCCTCCTTAATACCCATCACCAGGTTACCCCATTCCCCCATGCCTCTCCCTTCTGTAACCCTTAGTTTCTTTTCCAGAGAGAAACAAACCATGAGACTCTTTATGATCACATTTTTAAAATTGCCTTTTTATTTTCTGACTTATCAGTCCTTCTACTTACATGTATTATGTCTGAGTCAGAATATAGTCCAAGAAACAAAACTCGTGTCACCTAGCCCAATGGAACAGCAAGAATATTGGGGACAAGTTGCAAAGTTGTCTGAAGAACTGAAAGACAAGTAAAGGGCCATTAAGGGAATCCATAGATTAGCAAATACCAAGAAGTCAGTACTACTCTTTGGCTGAGGATGATAGAAGCAATGATCCTCAGCCCCAAAGCTAGGGTTTCCAGAATGGAGTGGGACTGCTGAATGTGGTGAAAGTTACCAAATGAAATGTATGTTTCCAAATGTCCAAAGTTACCAAATGAATAATGAAAGTAACCAAAACTACAACTAGAGGGACTATCCAGGATGAGCTGGGACTGTGGAGAAATTCAGCTACTGCCAGAGAAGTAGCTCAAAGCAGAAAAAAAGGGGGGGGGGCGGTTAGGAGAACTACCTCACTTCTGCTTCCCAGTCTCTAGAGTTCTCTCAATTCCTCATAATAGCAAAACCTAACTATAACCCAGTGATCAGAATGACAAATATGCAGAGGAAGGACAAGGAATAGATCTAAGAAGAAACATGCAAGTGGCTGGTACATCGGCATAGAAAGATAATAGTGTTGACAGTTACCTATTTCTTAAAAATGGATATTTCTAAATGTTGGACTTTTTAGATGATTTTTAATTTTTCTTTTTTTAAAAAAGATTTTATTTATTTATTTGAAGAGAGAGAGAGATCACAAGTAGGCAGAAAGAGAGCGTGGGGAAGCAGGCTTCCTGCCGAGCAGAGAGCCAGATGTGGGGCTCAATCCCAGGACCCTGAGATCATGACCTGAGCCAAAGGCAGAGGCTTAACCCACTGAGCCACCCAGGCACCCTGATTTTTAATTTTTCTTATTTTTATTATAGGTAAGTTAAAAGAAACTGCTGTATACTAATTCTTGAACTCAGTATTTGAACTTAGATTGGTAAATAAGGAAAAAAAACATATTTAAAGAGAAGTGTACCACAGTGAAAAGAAAGATAATTAGAATATTTGGAGAGGACTTACATATTTGATATTGTTACCACAGTTTACACAATTTACAAAGTCAGGAGACTTTGGTGAGTAGATAGTCACACACATATGGAAAGGTATTTTCCTACAAAGAAGTTTAAACTTTTCAGTTCCCATTGAACCATTCTAAAAAGTTTGTAAGTTAGAAAGAAACACAATTACAGATGTGTTTTAGATCTACAATCCTGATGGGAGCTAAGAAATATAGTGGAGGTAGTGGAGGAAAACAACATTTTGCAAAATTTTGCCCAAGTTTAGGTTAAAGGTGCAGAATAGAATATTACAGTGTATTTATATCACATGTATGAGATAGCGATAATGCTTTAAACTTGCTGATGATGGTTGATAGATGATCAACTTAGTCTTAGTCCTAGAAAAGACATTTATATTGTGTTCAGGTTTAATAATTTCTCTAGTTGATCTAACAGGGATGTCATTGGAATATAGACCAATGAACAAGTTTGGAAATTTGATAGTCTATTATAGTTGGCAAAAATCTCATACATAAATTGTTAAATAAATTAACAGGTCTAAAACTAATTAGCCAATGTTTCCTTGTTAACAGGTCTAAAACTAATTAGCCAGTGTTTCCTTGTTAACTCTTAGAAAATTTATCAGTTCAATTTTCTAATGTTGTTTAAGGCCTAGTATGTGCCTTTGGTAATAGGCACTGAAAAGAAAACAAAATATATATGTTTACCTTAATAAGTTTTCAAATTAAATGGAAGGTATAACATGCATTTAATGTTAGATTTGGTGATAATGTCAGACTGTAAAAAATGAAGAGTAAATTTTAAATGGTTGGTCAAGTATCATGAAAGCTCAAATAATTGGGAGACCAAGAGGGAATGGAATAGTTGAAGAAAACTTTGTGAAGTAAAAGAATCTTAGGATCTTCCTAGAGTTTTATGGCATTTTTTTTTCATAATTATCATTATTTCCTTATTCCTAATTGACCATTTTTAGTATTTCTGCTGTCCATTGATAGGGAATTATTTATTAACAAATGAAATGTTGTGTTTGATTTTCTTTAGTTCACAAAGAGAAGAAATAACTACAATAAAAATGTAATCCAAGTGCCTACATTTGTTTTTTGGATTAATTTCTTTCATTTTTCTTTCAATTAAAATATATTCATTAGCACAATCAAGTACTGGTATCTAAATTTAGATTTATTAAGCCCATGGGATATGCATGTCCTTGAAATATTTCAAAGCCATTGAAACTGTTAATTGCTGAAATACCATATCTGTGTCATGGAAGATAATGATTTGTTTTTTAAAGAAACTCTTTAGCATAGTAGATGACATATTTGTTCATTTATCAGCGTATGATGAGAAAGGTCTCAAGAATATAAAGTAATGGTTCCATAGTACCAAAAAGCACTTAACCATTCTGCTCTGAGATATTAAAAACAAGAAAATAGGATTCAGTGGGTTGGTTTTGCCTAAAATGAAATGACATGTTACAGTCAGTTTTAATTTAAGAAACTTAAATCTTAAGATGTGAAAAATGTTTTCTATTCCCTAGTTTTGTCAGAGTGATTGAAGAACATTATATATGTATTTCTTGTTTTTGGTTAATCATCTTATGGTGTTCATTTACTTTTATATCTACTGGTTAAAAACCAACCTTCCTCAAGGTATTCTTCCTCCTCTAGTTCAGCTATACAGTTATGTTGAACTAGAAATCGATGCACCCTGCCACACTACCCAGAGTTGGGCCCATGATGAAGGCCTCGCCCCCATTCCATGACCAAGAAGGAGTGATCTAGTAATTAACATGTGAATCCAGCAAATTCATTGAGTATTTTACCCGGTGTATTTCTATATGGAGCTGACAAAGAAAGGCCTCTTTCTTTTCCGATGAAGTATCAGAGCTAAGAGCTCCCAAAGGCCTTGTCTCTCTTCATGCAGAGAGATGTGAGAAAAAGTAGTCAACAATTAGCTCTGACTGCTTAAATTCCCGGACTGAAATTATATTAAATTGAAACTACCATAATTGGGGTATTTCTCTATTCCTACATGCAATTGGAATATTCTCCTGTGAATCCCCTTTTCAGTTTAAATTAATCTGAGCTCTTTCCTTATAACTTGAAACCTAAGAATATTATCCGTTGCATACCCTATTTATGGCGGTATGTGAAAAATAATTGTAGGTTCACCGTATTTTACTCGAAATTCTTGGGTCCAGATATAGTTTGGAATTTAGATATATCATGTGGAATTCCAGGAGGGCCAGAACAGTACTCTGGAAACAAACTCATTAAGATTTCAGTGGTGTCATGAATGAATATTCATATTAAATGGGATTTTAAAAGTTATAAATGTCCAGATATCAGTGCAGGTCAGTTTTATCCAAATGAGTTTTGATACAAAACCTAGGAAACAACTTCCTTTTTCTTTCCCCCTTCTTTTTGGAGGGCCCCTTCAATTTTGGAATTGCAAGAAAAGATTAGGAGCTATGCTGTAGTATAAAGTACTGTTGAAAAATGAATCTCCTAATCTTAAAGATGTGATTTACAGAACAATATTTGATGAAAATTTGTAGTAACTATTTCATACATTGCTTCCAGCCGTTCCTGTCCCCCACATAGAAGCTACTCCCAGTGAGGAGGATGGTATGTCTCCAATATGACATTGGAGAAATGTCTGATATGTAGAAATGAAATGGGAAGAAATGTGGATTATTTGGAAAGGAAATGTAACCAACAAATTTTATCCAGTATAAAACACCCTCTGAAATATTAGCAGAAAATCTATACTATTTTAGATAGTAGATTTTATTTGCTCACTCCTTATGACAAAGATATCATGGGCCTGTGTTAATTCTGTTTCAAAAAGACATTTTATTTCCTAGTAACAAAGTTAAGAACTTATCTATTGATCCATTTTGTGATTTACCTTTTTCAGGAAATAAAGTTTCAAGCAAACTTAAGAAAAGAGAAAAAAAATTCAAGCAGAGCCAGATCAAAAACTTGCATCCTAGTTATGCCAAAGGAATACAAGAGGATTTTTTTATTAATAGTAGGTAAGTTTTCAAAAATTTTTTTTCTCTTTTTTTCTTTTTCTTTTTTTGTTTTATTTAAATTCAAGTTAGTTACATTTAGTGTACTGTTAATTTCAGAGTGGTATTTAGTGATTCATCAGTTGCATATAACACCTAGCGGTCACTACATCAAATGCGCCCCTTTATGCTCATCACCCAATTACCTCTTTCCCCCAAACACCTTCCCTCTAGCAACTCTCAGTTTGTTCTCTATAATTAAGAGTCTCTTGTGGTTTGTCTCCCTCTCTTGCTTTTATCTTATTTTATTTTTCCTTCCCTTCTCCTATGTTCATCTGTTTTGTTTCTTAAATTCCACAGATGAGTTAAATCATAAGGTATTTGTCTTTCTCTGGCTTATTTTGCTTAACATAATATGCTGTAGTTCCATCCACATCATTGCAAATGGCAAGGATTTCATTCGTTTTGATGACTAATATTCCATTGTGTGTGTGTGTGTGTGTGTGTGTGTGTATATATACCACATCTTCTTTATCCATTCACCTGTTAATCGATCTGGGCTCTTTCGATATTTTGGCTACTATGAACATTGCTGCTGTAAACATTCAGCTGCATGTGCCCCTTTGAATCAGTATTTTTAATATCTTTTGAATAAATACCTAATAGTGCAATTGCTGGATCATAGGGTCGTTCTATTTTTAACTTCTCGAGGAATCTCCCTACTGTTTTCTAGAGTGACTGCCCTCGTTTGAATTCCCACCAACAGTGTAAGAGGGCTCCTCTTTCTTGCATCCTTGTCAACACCTCTTGTTGTCTAAATTGCTCATCTTAGCCATTCTGACCTATGTGAGGTGTTATTTCATTGTGGTTTGAATTCGTGTTTCCCTAATGATGAGTAGTGTTGAGCCTTTTTTCATGTGTCTGTTAGCCATTTGTATATCTTCTTTGGAGAAATGTCTGTTCATGTCTTCTGCCCCTTTCTGTACTGTATTTTTCTTTATTTTTGGGGTGTTGAGTTGATAAGTTATTTATAGATTTGGGATGCTAACCCTTTATCTGATATGTTATTTGCAAATATCTTCTCACATTCTATACTGACTTTTTGTTTTATTGATTGTTTCCTTTGCTGTGCAAAAGCTTTTTACCCTGATGAAGTCCCAAATCTAAGTTGATATCTAAAATAGGATTTAACTAATGGGGCGCCTGGGTGGCTCAGTGTGTTAAGCCGCTGCCTTCAGCTCAGGTCATGATCTCAGGGTCCTGGGATGGAGTCCTGCATCGGGCTCTCTGCTCAGCAGGGAGCCTGCTTCCGCCTCTCTCTCGCTCTGCCTGCCTCTCAGTCTACTTGTGATTTCTCTCTGTCAAATAAATAAATAAAATCTTTAAAAAAAAAAAAAAAGAAAGAAAGAAAAGAAAAAAAGTGAAGAAAACCATCAGTTTGGCTTTCTAGTTTGATCCAGGCCCAGAAACTTCCTTTGGCTAGTTTTTTGTCAGATTGCTGTTTCTTCATCAATTTTAAGGGAAATGTTTCTTGAGGACTATTTCAAACCTTAAAAATCCAGTGCTTTTTAGATTGGGAAATTAGCTTACATTTATTGAAGTGGATACATGCTACCATATATAAATATATACATAGCATACTAAAAAATTTTAGAACAGCATTTGATTTTTTTTTCCAGTGTCTTTTTGCCCTTTACAACATATAGATAGCTTGATTTTTAAAATCACCGTTCCTGTCTATTAAGTAATGCTTTTGAGATTAAGGAATAAAAATATTACCAAGAAAGTTAAAGGCAAAACAATTTAAGTTGCACAACAGTAAGACAGCAGCCAAGTAAATTCTCCTCTGCTGGGAAGTGAGCTGATTAACGGTGATTACCAGATGCAAACAGGAAGCAAAAATGTATAGATTACATAAAGTCTTAGGAAGAACTGAAATTCAGCATTAAGTCAGCAGTCCAGTGGAGACTTATTTAATGGAACTGAAGATTAGTGTTTAAAAAATTCAGATTTGAACTCTTGGCCTACCTCTCTACTTCTTAAGTAGTCATACCCCCATGTCTCTCATAAGTATTAGTTTGGCAAATCCAAATGGTGAGAACACATTCCAACTGCACTGGGTAGATTTTGTTACAGCCTGTTAAGGATTTGGACACTGGGACTCAGTTCAGGTTTTTACATCGCTACTTGGTTATTTCTCAAAGTCCAAAATTCCATAAAGTCCAAAATACCTCTATAAAATATCTTAAAAGTTAGGCATGTTCTCAAATTCTAAAAATATAATTGAAGCACCAATCTGTCATATTGAATAGAGCAGAGTAGAAGCTAAAGAAAAGAAAACAGAGAAAACTAACATGAAACTAAATCTGAATTGAAAGTTTCTTCAGAGAGTTTAAAAATAGGCACTTTCCCCTCAATGAAATAAAACATATGTGAATATTCATTTATTTCTATGAAATCTAGTTTGCATCCTCAAAAAAAAGTACAGCTAACAGCTATAATTTGCACAATTATCACCTTGGAATTTTCTATTTAATGTTCCATTTGAAAATTCAAAGAATTTTAATTATGAGTACTAATCAGTTTGAGGAATAATATATACAAAATTTATAGTTAGCCTGAAAAAGAAGTTTCAAGTCACACATTTGGTTTGAATGGCCTGTGGTATTTTTTCCAAGAAATGTTACTTTTGTCTGCCAATTATTAATTATCATGGACCGCCTATTGATGAACTTAAAGTCAGCTTTGACTCTGTCAGAGAAATTTATACATTATAATTCTCCCCTAAAAGTGCTTATAATTTGCTTGGAAAGATGATTTGCACAAATATTTAGTATGTATTACAAGGCAGAATTTAATTTTGTTCAAGTGTGTGACATCAGCTGTTCAATTTGCACTAGATGGATAATTTTTTCCCCAACTTTTTTGAGAGAAAGAAATCATCATTCTTCAGACATTTCGTACCCCAGCTTTTTAGATCTGAGCCCATTAGATACCCTTTTCTGGAAGGCTCAGCCACATTCTAGTACCTGACTGGTCTGCACATTTTTGTGTGCGCCTGTGTCCTTTTTCTAGTTCTTTCCTGGCAAATTCCGATTGATCATTCTGCATATTCAGCTAGGATGTCAGCTTCTCCAGTAAGCCCCGCTGAACCTTCCAGATTGAGTCATTGTCTCCCTCTCTGTGCTTCCACAGCCCCTCACAGTGCTTAACCTACTGTATTATAATCACTTAAAGGTTTGCTGTCCTTCTTCCTGATTTGGACACAGAGTTATGTGCAAGAACTTAGCACAATACCTGGTTCATGAGAGTAAATGGGGTGAATGAATTCAGTAAAAAGAAGGAAGTAGAAGATAGATCTGCTGTCTTTCCAACCCCCTGTTTGAGTAAGAATTGCAGTGCTATCTCTGAAGCTAAGATCAAGGGTTAAATAGAGCCTGGTGAGCAAGCACCTATGGCTTCATCAGAGCTGTCAAGAGTGGGACCATTCCTCTCACTACTCTCTCTTCCAGTCATTTCTGGTATTTAAGATATTTTTCTCTCTCACTCCCTCAATCTAGTCCTGAGTACAGTACATTTCATTCTGAATGTTTCTCCAATGCATCTGCTTCTCCTATGATTTATGCTACTGAAGTTGCAACTACTATCATCTCTTACTTAGACAAAGGAGATATTACCAAAAATAATTTTCCCAACTTTACTTTTGCTCCTTTTCAGACTTTTCTCTTCATTGAAGCCAAAGTAATATTTTGAAGATACATCTCAGATCAGAGTAATTTGCCTTCGATGATTTCAATACTCTGACAAGAAAGACCATGATCTTTAAGATTACCTCTAATGTTATGTGTGGCTTTGCCCCCCTAGTGCCTCCAGCTTCAAGTCAAACCATTTCCCCTCTGGCTTCATACACTGAGCTATACCTGTACTCTCTCATTCTTTCATGATCCTAAAGTTTTGTGGGTTTTCTTTTTTTTTTCTAACTCAGGAACTTCCTATCTGCATTTTTTTTTAAACGCCTGGACTCCTATTTCTCTGCAACACCTTCCACTCCTGACATGTGCCTACCCCACTCCATTCATTCCTCAAAGAACAGTTCAAATATTCTTCCAAGAGAAATTTATCTGTCTTTCTAATTAAGTCTGGTCTCTCTTCTCTCTCAGCACTTGTCTTTGCCTTTAATACTCCTCACTACAACTTGTAACCATATACTGGTATATAATGATTATCTAAATTAATCTCTGTTTCTCCTACCGAATTAAAACTGCCATGGAGGGCTGCCTGGGTGGCTCAGTGGGTTGAGCCTCTGTCTTTGGCTCAGGTCATGATCTCAGGGTCCTGGGATCAAGCCCCGCATCAGGTTCTCTGCTCAGCAGGGAGCCTGCTTCCGCCTCTCTATCTCTGCCTGCCTCTCTGCCTACTTGTGATCTCTGTCAAATAAATAAATAAAATCTTAAAAAAAAAAAAACTGCCCATGTTGCTACAAAAGTTGGGTATTCGTCCTTTCTGATGGTAGCAACATGGACAAGACTGGAAGAGATTATGCTGAGTGAAATAAGTCAAGCAGAGAGAGTCAATTATATCGTTTCACTTATTTGTGGAGCATAACAAAAAGCATGGAGGACATGGGGAGTTAGAGAGAAGGGGGTTGGGGTAAATTGGAAGGGGAGGTGAATTATGAGAGACTATGGACTCTGAAAAACAATGTGAGGGGTTTGAAGTGGCGGGGGCGTGGGAGGTCGGGGTACCAGGTGGTGGGTATTATAGAGGGCACGGATTGCATGGAGCACTGGGTGTGGTGAAAAAATAATGATACTGTTATGCCGAAAATAAATAAATAAATAAATAAATAAATAAATAAATAAGGAGGGCACGCATTGCATGGAGCACTGAGTGTGGTGCAAAAACAATGAATACTGTTCCGCTAAAAATTAAATAAATAAATAAATAAACAAAACAAAACTGCCATAGAGATTATCACTGTTTTGCTAAATATATCCCCAATGACCTGCCACAGCGTAGGTACTCCAAAAACATTTGTTGAACAAATTAATGAATTAAAGCTACAAGAAATAAAAAACAACTTGAGGAATCATCAGTACAACAAACAATAAGCATATGAGCTTTTGGTAATAACAGACAAAAGAAACAAGTGACTAAATCATCATGCTGAAAACTGAAACTAAAGCATGCCCCCCATATGATTTCCTTTTCGCCGGACATCTTTGAAATGGTCAAAACCAACTTTGTTATATTTTATTGAAATTCAGTTAGCCAACATATAGTACATCATTAGTTTCAGATGTAGAGTTCAGTAACCATCAGTTTCTAACACCCAGTGTTCATCACATCACGTGCCCTCCTTTGTACCCATCACCCAGCTACCCTATCACCCCACCCACCTACCCTCCATGAACCTTCAGGTTGCTTCCTAGAGTTAAGAGTCCCTCGTGGTTTGTCTCCCTGATTATTTTAAAAGAAACTATCAAATGAAGTAACAGGTGTACTATTAGCATTAAAATCAGTTGGATATGCATAGGGCTCAGCCTTCTGCTCTAAACTTTGCTGAGAGAGCAAAGAAGACAAAACTTGAGCATTACCTATGGGCTGACATTGTGTGGATATGCCAAAGGAGGTACCAAAATAAAACAGCCACTCAGGAAAATCAAACTGTTTCCCCTTCACTAATACATATTAGTGTAAATGAAATTAAGTAAGAGACACTAATCTGAAATGTATGAAATATCTAAAAGTTGTTTGGTTATGAGGATTTTTGTGTAGGAGAAAAGGCTGGGTAAATCAGGGAAACTTATATTACGAACATTGATCTTGATTATAGAGTGGAGTTCTTCCGTGTGCCAGAAATAACTTGGACAAAGACTGTGAAAATGGTATTATACAAACAATTTTCCCATTCTTAGAATCTCAGAGAATTAGAAAATTAGAAACATCTTGAATGGGGCACCTGGGTGGCTCAATGGGTTAAGCCTCTGTCTTCAGCTCAGGTCATGATCCCAGGATCCTTGGATCGAGCCCTGCATGGGGCTCTCTGCTCAGCAGGGAGCCTGTTTCCTCTCCTGTCTCCCTCTCTCTATTTGTGATCTCTGTCTGTCAAATAAATAAATAAATAATCTTTAAAAAAAAAGAAAATTAGAAGCATCTTGGTCACTTCAATTGGTAAGTGCCACTTAGACCTAGCCAAATATAGATGACCAGGGCTAATTTAACTCGTTGTTCCCAAGAACCCTAGACACTTTAAGCTTAGTAATTTCCCTAAAATATAAAAGAAGGGAATATTGGGTGTGAAACATAAAGCATATTCTTCACACATATTGGGTGTGAAGAATAAAGGAGAAAGAGACAATTTTGGAAGATTGAGTATTTTATATGCAGATTTCAAAATCCCTTCCCTGCAGAGTATCCAATCCTGAAAGCTTAAATTTTATCCTTCCCATCTTTGGATTAGTTTTATGTGAATGATAAATTAAAATGTTGATTGATTTACTTCTTTTATTTCTCTGATTACTATCATTATTTGTAATATTTGTTTTAACTTCGGGGTTTTTATTGTAGTATTGCAATTGGCTCTTCTACTTCTTAACAATTATATACAGTGCCAAGACAAAGGGATTGGTAATCTGAGGCCAAATTCTCCTTATTCTATTCCAAATTTGCAAAAATGAAGCAAAGGCAACATTTGTCAGCTTTCTGGCAGACATATTTATGTTGGGCAATCATTTATGTTGTTTTTGGAAAAGAAGAGCTAAAAACCTTGCTTTCTCATCCCTACATAAAACAAATTTTGGACTGTATGACAACCCTTAATGCCAACTTCAACGTGTAGAATTCCAACAGTTGGATTTTTTTTCTTCTGAAATAACTTCAGTGTTCTGTGTGCCTGTGGCTTTATAAAAAGCACCCATCTCTTTATTGAATACCACAAACATTCTCCAGGTTATATGCTTCTCTTCAAGCCAAATATAATGGTTTTGAAATTGTTAGGATCCAGGTGGCTTGAAAAGACAGATTGTGGGCCTTGGTAGCTGTCTGATAAATGAATCTGTTTCTTCTGTCCCTCTTCCTTGTCTTACCCCCACCAATGTGCCTTCTGTTTCATTTTTTCCCACCCAGCAGTCATTCCCTGTAGATATCGATTAGCATTTGGAAAACAAGAGCTCAAAATATACCTTAAATACCCTAACAAAAGTTTGAAAAGTGATTTGGGCCTGATAGTTTTAGTATCTCAACTTTTTTTGGAACTTGACCTTTGAAGTGAAAAATTAATATAACTATTGGTCATCCCTTATATTATCAAATGACTTTTCAGAGACAGTAAGTTCTGGCACTTTATAAAAGTAAGCTTCTACATTTTCTTTATAACTTACTTAGCTCTTTTGGTGCTAATATAATAGAGTCTCAACACGGCACACAGCACAGTTTCCTAGACAAACACACATCCAAGGCAAGAACATATCTATTTCTTCCTATACTGCCCTGAAAAAACGGCTTTCTCCGGTGGTTTTACCTGCAATACACTCTACTTGCTTATTTCTAATGTTCCAGATGATGAAATGATGTGGTTCCATTATATATTATGGAAGACATTCAAGAAAACACTCAGGAGAGACAAGTATGAATTCATGTTACTTCTAAAGAATAGCCGCATTTTAAAACTATGCTTAAACAGACACTGCCTTAATTTTGTATTAATTCAAAATGTTGTTTCTGTCTTTTGGCTAAACACTGATTGTTGAACTTAAGCTTTTTTCTTCACTTGGACAGGAAATATTATTTGGTTTTGAGGATTTTTCATTATCTTTGCCAGCAGTAATGCTCATTTGGAGGTGACCGTAACACCAGTATGTTCTTAGGACACAAAGGCATACACTTTCCAAATATGAAAATGTCTTGTTTTTTATTTACTTTGGGTAAGATAGATTCACATTTCCAAATGGGTGTGTATAACAAACATAAAAGAAAATGTGTCACCAAAACAACAAACATTTTATTAAATAAATTGGTAAAATAGATATAAAATGCTCACCACCTAATAGAAGCTTAAAATGGAAAATCAGTCAACCATCTTCGTTCTCTAATCTGGCTAGGAATTACAGAACAAAATTTGGTGAAGAAATTATGAAGCCTCCTCTTCCTCTTCATAAAGATTCAAAAAGTAAAGCATTTCCAATTGCCCACTATGAGATTTTTGGATTTTATAAGTATTTTCAATAGACTTTAAGGGTTATTTTCGTATTTCCTGTTAATAATAATGATAATATAATATTATATTATTATATAATTATTTATAATTATATAAAATATAATTGTATAAATTATATCAGAATATATAAAATATATAATATATTATATAAGATATATAAAATAAATTTATATAATTATATATAATAATATAATATTAATATAAAATATTAATTATATAACTATAATTACATTCTGTATTATACTTAAAAATATTGTTATACAGAGTCAGAAAATTACAACATCATGATAGAAAGTGAGTTGTAAAAGTGACTCTATACTCTGAGGCAATTTAGATAGCTGTTGTTGAGACCTGGTTTTCTGCTCACAGCTGAAATTTCCATAATTTTATTCTAGAGTTTAAAGAAGACTGTATCATTTTCTTTGCTTGTTTCATTTCTATCAATTTAATATTTTTGTGGTGAAATGGATGTCAAGCACTTTTATCAAACTCATACAGTCTGCTTCCAGATTGAAGCAATTTTAAAACCCAAATAAGTGGCTGAAGTAGAAAGTTTTATATTTGTTAGCAATAAATCAACAAATCCAATTAGGAAAATGTGTAACTTCAAAACTTTGACAAGACAATATAGTCAGCTTTCAGTTTCATAGGATCAGCAACTTAAGGCAGGTACACATAAAACAAGCTCAAATATATTATTCAGGAAATAGGCCATAAAGTTCTATTATTCAATCAGTGGCAAGGATTTGTCAAGGGGATAAATGGATATGTGGACCCTACAGGTTTAATCTAAACCTGAATGTTGGTTTGTAGTACATAAGACAACTTTGCTTAATGCCTGAAAGGATGAGCTTCCCAAGGACCACAGGTGAAGAACATCTCTCAGATAGCCTTGACTCTACC
Organism: Mustela erminea; assembly: GCF_009829155.1. Classification (NCBI taxonomy): domain Eukaryota; kingdom Metazoa; phylum Chordata; class Mammalia; order Carnivora; family Mustelidae; genus Mustela; species Mustela erminea. The sequence continues at coordinate 18,160,601 of NC_045634.1, forward strand.
TGCCATTGTCTTTTCTTAGAATAATACATAATTAGCTAATGACTTTCTCAGAGTGAATTTTGGTTTTACTATTAACAGAATATTTTTCTAGAAGTCTCTTGAGGTAATATATATTTATAAAATACAGTGACATAATTCAAATAATGGAAAAGGTTTGTCTTCCAGCAACTTTATCATTGTATTTTGTGTAATATTTACTTCAAAATATATATAATTTCAGTCTTGGAGAATGCTGACTTGTCGTCCACGTAAAAAAGCAAAAATTGCTAATGTAATATAATGAGACCCTAGGAAAAGAGCTGACAGATTTCAGGTTTTAACAAAATTCTATTAAATAATAGCTTAACATTCTAAGAGGATCTATGTTAAGGAACATTAAAAATATTTAACCCTATCAAGGCACTCTGCTAAATTAATACATGTTATCATTTTTAATGTGTGGCTACTATGCAGCTCATAATCTTTAGGAAAGTTAATTATTTCATAGCAGAATAAGTTTTTAAAGTTTATGACTTAAAATTCAGAGAAAATGAATTCTAAGAAGAAGAGGTTGTGATGAAACTGAGGAAGGCTGATATGACCCCTTCCTCCCTTTCTTCTGGGATCATCTCCACTCGGTTTATTAGTCCAAGAAAGAGAGATTATTTTGAGAATTACATGTAAATAAATCATGTGATGGTGACAGGTTCAGAGGCATAGTACTTAAGCCTGATAGGTGGTGGAGTTATATCTGTCCAGTTATGTCTGTCCCATTGGCCATTGGAGAGTTCCCCAGGGCACTTCTTTGGAGATGAAAATGAAAATGTTACCTGAATGTCAAGAATGATATTGGTTAATGGAAATGGGTGCAAAGGAAAATAATCTTTGTGAGATTATTTGTAAGCTTCATGAGGATCTAAGAAATAGATCATATGAGAAATAAAAAAAAAGAACTGCGATACTAATGATGTGCAAAATAAAAGAATTTGGAGGGAAGAAGCTATTTCTCTCCCAATCTAGAAAAGGCTGCCAAATGCAAGAAAGAATGTGGTACACTAATTCTAGATAGCTTCAAGGGCAGAAATAGGAACAATGGCTAGAAATCATGGAGTATCCAATATGAATAAATATATTAAAAAGATTTTACAATTTCAGTGGTTCAAAATGAAATGAACTGCCATAAGAAATAGTGGTGTCTCTGTCAAAAGGGAGTACAAAGTAAATTTCAAAGGAACCTATTTCCATCATGTTTCCTCACTGCCCTATAGTTTTCCACAACTTTGGTCCCTCATAATCTGACCCCACTCTAATATTTGAACTTTCTGCTAAGAGTGATTTTTCTCACTTTACTTCTTCCATATTCCTCAT